>NW_024367707.1:8699773-9299773 GCF_014805655.1 Passer montanus | reverse complement strand
TGTAAACACATGAAGTGTAAGCAGAGCTTTATGTATGACATGAAAACTATTTATTTTGCTCTGTTCAGCTTTGGTAAGATATTGTAGAAAAGATGTGAACCAATTTCAATCCCGAAGGAAACAAGAAAATCAAGCTGGAATCTGAGAAATGTTGCCTTACATTGGAGGTCATATTAGGAGATAAGTGTTATTAACTCTTGAGAGAGGAAGACCAAGGTGGAACTTAAATTCTCAACTATATAAAAATGGCATTGCATGATGAGCGTGTATTTAGTGTTTCTTGTGAACATCCAATTCAATGTGGCTAGCATAAAAAAGTCTTCAGCAGCTCTATATTTCAAAGATGCTTGTTACTGATAACTTCCCCTGCTGAAATGGGGACAGGAAAGGGATGATTTTCAGGGAAATGGGACCTATTGCATGGTATTGGGTGAAGACTTTGAGCATCTGCCCTCTTTGATGTCATGGGTCTACAGGAGAGGTTCCTTCCTGTGGTGCACATTGCTGGCCTCAACCTCACCTGTCCTCGGTGCAGCCAGCAGCTCTCCTGGCCAGTTGTTCGCTATGCGGGTCATGGAGCAGGAGGGAAAATGGGATCTTTGGTTATTTGAAGTGGACAGCTGTACCTGTCCTGACAGATCCTGGTTTGAGCCTCACTCAGTGACTTGCTGTGGGGGAGCACAGGCAGCCGTATGGCTGGACAGAGAATGTGGAGGTGGATAACTCGCATGCAGGAATAGAGCAGGTGTGGGAAAGAAGGTGGCACAAGATACAGGATAACAGGGTGGAGGACTGAGGAAAGATCTTGTTTTTCAAAAATGGGGGAATTGGAGTGTAGTAGAAGTAACATAAATAAAGTCTTGATGTACAGGTTGGAAGTTATATAAAAGGGAATGTGAGAGAGAAAGTGACAAATGAAATTCTTCTGATATAAGGAGAAAAGAGGAAGGAACAGAGCTACCTAGACAAGGAGACTGGAATGTTATGAGGGACCTGACAACTGGAAATTAATGTCTGCTGGCTGGTGGGAGTATGAGTGATTATGGAGTTTGCTCCTTCTTAAGTCAAATCAGGGCAGTTCAGGAGCTTGTGTACACATTCTCTCACAGAATTGTTTATACTTTATTTCCTACTTTCTCAGATTGGAGGAAGTAATTAGTCCTCTTGTTGGCAGGACTATTAAAATATATGTCCTCTAATTTAGTTTCTGCTTTAGTATTGTTCAGTCAGATTACCTGGAACTGCTTTCAATTCCCCTTTAAAATGCAGTATTTTGAGGTGGGTAAAGTGGTTTGGGGAAGGGAAACTACAAAAACCAGGTTTTATAGCAATCATTAGTAATTAAGTATTTCTGTTTATCTGTCTTCTCTCTTTAAGAGAAAAAATATACCAACATTGCTCAAACAACAAATGCTGGAAGAGAAATATTTATTGAACAGATATTTTGTGAGCAGAATCAAGAACAAAGAGCAAGGGAAAGTTTAGAAGACACTTCATGAATGATGTGGAAGTTACTTAGCAAATTTTAGCACTGTTTTATAACTGATTAAAACTAATGTATCTAGCTTATAGGGAAAAGAGCTAGTAAAGATTTCAAGTGGTTAGAGTGTCCTACTGTCGGGAGATGTAGTGTTTTGGAAAAGCTACCTGTCAATAATTTTTGTGAGAAAAATACCATGCTCTCCCCAGCCTTGGTTTCTGAAAGGGAATTATTTTTCATCAAGGTCTCTGGAATACTCAAGTTGGGTGAAGGGCTGTTTTTTGTAAGACTTGCTAGTCTTGTCTGTGTGACGTTGCCAGAGCTGAGCAATTGCAGAGGGCCATTACAGTGGGAAGCACTGAGTATTCCTGGACAATGGACAGGGCCCATGGTCCCTGCTGAAGTAGCTTTCTTTCTGGTGTAGATGTGAGTTTGGTTAGATGAAACTCACTTCAGTGTTCTGAAGTTCTGTCTGGTTTTGCTAGTTATGAAGTGAAATTGTCTTTATATTTCAGTAGTAAGTATTAAGGTCTAATACCTGTTTTCCTCTGCAGCCCACAAATCCTCTTCTACCTTTTAAAATTACTAGTTGAACTGCTTTGCACAAGGTACCCAGAGTAAGGAAACGTCTCCGTTTTAACTTAAGAAGTCTTTAACATGCTTCTGATATCCATTTAAATAATAAGCTTACTCTTTCCTGTTTAGGTTTAGGTTTGGGGGGTTTTTAGTTCATTGGGTTTTTTGTTTGATTTGAGAGGAAAACAGGTCAACACAAAATACTGTCAACACAACAATACTGTCCAAATTGTACTGGATTGTCTCTTTATGCCCACTGCCTTGACTAATTGCACTGTACAGGCTGCCTACACCACAGAACGAGAAGCACCTGAAGGGTGCAGTTTGTGGCAGTTCAATAAGCAGTTGCTCAGTACAGTTTCAGTATTGTACTGCCCATTCAGTTCAGAAGCTACTGGCAGTGAAACAGGCTCATTGTCCTGTGGTGATAACACTGCTGTCCTTTCTCCTGGTTGGTCTTTCAACTGTTCTGCAGTCTAACTGACTTTTTTTATGGCTAGGTGAAGGATTAATTAAAAAGGACAGGCAGTGTAAATTGTATATGAATAAGGGCAGATAATTTACCTTATATAAAAATTTATCTGATCTTTCGGAAATAGGTGTAAAAAGAAATGTATAACTTTTTTTTCTTTTTTTCCCCATCAAACCTGGGGGAAAAAAATCCATCTATTTCCAGTATAAATTTTATTGTAATATCTGGAGAAAATCTTCCTGGCCTTCCTGGCCATATGATTCCTTACAGATTTCATATGATCCTTTTTATCTCTTACATAAATCAGTACAGGAGCTCTGTATTTGTATGTGAATGTTTTAAATGACTGACATTGTTGTTTTCCTGGGGTTTGTTGCCATTTGGGGTTGAAAGAATTCCAGTCAATTTTCTTTTGAGTCTGTGAGATGTTTGGACTGATGTTTCCAGCCTGTGTCTTATTTTTCTGTAACTGGATTATGTACTGAAGTGTATAGACAAGGTGTGTAAAACTGAAAAAACCATCCTTAAAGCAATTACGAATTAACCGAAATGTTCACAGTCATAGAATCACAGGATCATTTAGGTTGGAAAAGACCTTTAAAACCCTCGAGTAGCATCAACCCAGCATCGCCAAGTCCACCACTAGAACATGTACCCAAGTGGCCTATCTACATGCATTTTAAACGCCCCCAGGGGTGGTTACTGAACCTTGCTGGGCAACCTGTTGCAGTGCTTAACAAGCCTTTTGGGGAAGAATTTTTTCCTAATATCCAATCTAAACCTCCCCTGTTGCAACTTGAGGCTGTTTCTTCTTGTAGAATCCTGTGGGTTTCCAGATGAACTGTTAATTTCTTTTGAAAGCTCGCTCCCTCACATGGGAAATTCTTCAGGTGCATGAGGCAGAGTATCATGTGGGTTCTTTGATTCCCTATCTGTGCTCTCAGTCTCCAGTGTGCTGACTGCTGTCAGCTATTAATGATGATTTTTTTTTCCCCCATACAAATGCAGAACACTGTCTACTACAAGTAACTTGTATGTTGTGGTTTTCTTTTAAGGAAAAATGAAAAGTAACTTTATCTGAAATGTAATCTCATTTTGTATTTCACTGTTTTTTTCCTGGTGCACACAGAGCTATGTCTAAACACTGGAGAAGTAGTAGCACTTAGGGAAATAAAAATAACTCAATAATAAAGTGTGTAGTTGGAAAAGTTCAAACTCATTTAAGAAAAATGATGGACCCAATAATAAAGAATTAAGTGGAGAGTGTTGACTGACAACTAGCATGCATATGCTTCCAAATTTCAAGCTTACTCTTGTAACAGACAATGCTTAAAATGACTGTAATAGCACAAAATTGGATGAAGATAATGCCTCTGTCTTTGTTCATTTATATTCTGCTTTTGCAGCACTTTGGATATAGCCATTCTGTCCTTTTGTACTCAGACAATTTGTCTGTTTTTGTTTGTGTGAGTTAGGTTTTTTCTTCTTGTGGAAAAGCAGGATATAATGTTTTTGGAGAAGAGAGGGAATATATATTATTTTGAAACCACCACTAGTCATCAAGGGACTTAAAATGTTTGGTACCTTGAAGCTTTTTTTGAATTGCTACCTTTAAAAGTTGAAAGGTTTAGCAGGCAGACCATGATGGTCCATAGCATCTATTTACTGTAATGAAAAGCAAAATGTGGCAATTTAGAAGTCAGTTCTGTGGAGCTACTTAATATTGCACAGCTGAAATCTCTTTTGACTTTCTCATACAGACAAGTTCATGTATGTGGAAAAGCTGCAGGACAGAAGTCTGTGGATGGCATGAACTGAATTGGTCTCATCAGCTGAAGCAGTTCATATAAACTGCTTTGGATTTTATCTTTAGAAACAGCCATTTTCATGAGCAAAGGAGATTGAAACCTGCATAAGTATTGAGTGGACTCTGTTAAAATACGTATTTACAGTGATAAATGTTGCTATTTTTAATATATTAGGGAAGAAAGGTGTCTTCTGAGTAAGGAAACTGTAAGTTAGTGTTAGAAATAATAAATAAGGCCTCTTTTTGGATGTTCTGATCATGTACAATATATTAGGTGTGTGTGCTGGTTTGATCCATTTTAACAGATTCAACATCTGTGTTCTGTGTCTAATTTTGGATGTGTTTACACCCTTTTAATCTGCACTTGTGTTGTGTGAAAAGAACTATTTCAGAATCACAGAATGGTGGGGGTTGGAAGTGATCTCTGGAGATAGCTATTCCACAAACTCTCTGCTACAGCAGGTTCACTTCCAGCAGGTTGTGCAGGACAGTGTCCAAGCAGGTTTTGATAATCTCAAGAGACCCCACAGCCTCTCTGGGCTGACTAATTGCTTAATACTTCCATCTGCTAAAAGACTTTCCTAGGCTGTCAGCAGTGCACAGGGAATGTTGAAATATTAAACTACTGGAACAGATTTGGCAGAAATCAAAGCCTTCTTTCTGTTAAGAATATTTTTTTAAACTTCATATTAAATAAAATAGGCCAGAATATAACTAGAAGTTTGGGAACTGTCTCTTAAATGTGAGTAAATCTTTAAAGTAATAGATACATGATTTTCTAGCAACATAAGTTATGATTGTTCCTGAAATTTTAATTGCATATTCATCAAGGAACTGATTTGATGAAGCACTTAAGAATAAGCTTAATTATAAACTCGTGAATAGTCAGATTGTTGGTTGTACTTAGGATTGTGAATTTTGTGTTTTGTGGCTTTGTTGATTTTTGAGGCATGGAACACACTTTGCAATTGTACTTAATTGTTTTTCCTTGTGTGGAGAAAAGTTCATGGAAATTAATCTTTTTGGGGACTAATTTTGTGTGGATTCTACTAATTTCCCATTTTTTTTGTAACAGTGGTGTTGCTGAGCTGATGAGGAGTGCAGAGGGGACAGGTGCCATGCTCCTGAGAAAATGTAACAATTTAAAAAGCTGGATGTGCTGATTTGATACCTCACTTTTAGCATTAGAGGCAATTTAGGAAGATCTTGTAAACAATTCTCTTGTGGGGTAGAGTTTCAATTGCAAACACTTTGCCTCTAAAAATCTCAACTTTTGGTGTGGTTTTTGGTGTGGTTTTGTGCTTTTTTTTAATGAGTTCACGTCAGTTCCCTTAAATTAATCTTGTCAGGACATGGGGCAATATTTCCAGTGTTTCACAGGAACAGTAGTAGAACCAGATAGTCTGAAGCCAGTTCATATCTCTGGTATTTTTAGCAAAAAATGTTTGGTGAAGTGACTATGTCTTCAGGTTGAAATAAGATTTTAGTTCTGAATTAATCTTTGCTACAGAGAGACTTGGCTTTTTGATCTTCATAAGGAACCTTTTTAGAAGCAAGAGAGCTTTGAATTCTGACAGGTGACTGACAGACAGCGAAGAAGAGGCACAATGAAGCTTATGTTTCAAAGAAATCTAGTCGTCTGAAAGGTCAGTTGAATTGAGGGTGGGAATAAACATTTTCCTGTAAAGCATTTTTAAAACATAAGCAATGTCAGCAAATGGTTCTGGAGAAATGTATTATAGATGTCTTGAGGTGACTCATGAGTCATTATCGGATGGCTCTTTCGAAGATAAAAAGGCAAGAAAAAGAAAGGATGCTACTTGCCATGTTCTAAAATTCAGATTAGATGATGCCAGGGAAATGGCATGAACATTGATTGAAAAAAAAAATTTTTTTGCACCTCTTTCCTTTAGATGACTGGAAATGCTGCTTCAGAAATTTGGGTGCATTTATTGTTAGGAAAGTCATTGAGATGATGAGTTTACAGATGCTGCATGACAGGGTAATAGAGGGTGAACCCCAGCACCTAAACTGGACAGTTTGAGATGGAAAGTTTTGTGTGGCATCTAGGATAGTTACCTGCTTACCATCTGTGAATTTTTTAGGAATTCAGGTAATCCAGCACATCATATGCTAGCATGAAGCTTTTATGTAATTTCTGTATCTAAACTAATTATAGCATACTCTTATAATAAAATTAATGCTCTGTTATCAGTTAATTGTAAAACTTTGACAGGAGATATTTTGAGAGTACTATAAACTTAGCCCAATGTAAAAACCTTCCTGGGTATGAGAGCAAATACTGACTGGTTTCCCACTTGGAGCACTCTGATTCAAGAAATTAAGCAAGTTGGCCTGTGTAAGAGGAAATTAAAAGAAGGAAAGAAAGGAATGGATCTTAAATTCCTTGTTGCTATCTAAATCAGAGCAGGATTTCTTCTGCAGATAAGAGTTTACAGCCTGTATACCTTCTGTATTGCCCCCATTGATATACTTTTGGTTGTGTTATTCAGGATATCTGTTATAGTCTCAGCTGAAGAAACATTCCTTCTCTTATCTGTGCTCTCAAATTTGGCATCAGTCTGTTGGGGCAATTATGCTCAAGTAACTTTGATGGTTGTGCAGCTTCTTGTTTTGGGCTATTTTTAAAGCCCAATACCATGCTCTTTTTGCAGGCTTCATGACTACCCAGCTTTACACAAAAGAGACTTTCTTTGTGATGCTGCCACTGATCCCTGACAGATTGTGTATGTGTTGTGTCCAAGTTTAGCTGAGTAAAAACCTGGCCTACTTTCTAAAGATTTTTTCAGGTTGCAATAAATATGCCAAATTTGGAAGCAGAGAAGATTGTTCATGATGTCTAATTTGCATGCCAATACTTTGAGTGCATTTGCAGATCATTAGGGCTTCTTAGCAGTGCTGGATTGCCTGGGTGGCTTTGGTGCTGTACCTTCTTCAATGTCACCTGCTGCTTTGGGAGAGTGTTTCATAAGGGAGCTACAAAGACTTTCTACATAACTCTTTTCACTTTTGAAACTGAGAAAAATTGTTTTTTACCGTAGAATCATTATGACTGGAGAAGACCTCCAAGATCATCAGTTGACAAGTACCACCAACGCCCACAAAACCATATCACAAAGTGCCACACCTGCTTATTTTTCAAACACTTCAAGAGAGTGACTCTAACTCTAAAAGGCCCTAGAGGCCTTTTCCAATGCTTAACCACCCTTTCAGTGTTTAAGCTCATTCATACTCACTTGCAAGGAAAAAAAAGCAGGCTCTGTGTGCTTTTGTTAATATATTTCTTATCCATTCAATTTTTAAAACTATCTGTTATGCTCCAAAAGACAAAAGTAATACTTATTTGTCTTAGAGCAGTCAGGAAGAACTTCTGCTTCAGATCAGATGCCTAAAAGGCTAGAAATGAGTCATAGGCCAGATCCCCAGCTCATGTAAGTTATCACAGTTTGAATGAAGTAATTTGAGTGGTGACAGATTAGACTGATTCTATATGCTGTGCAGATTTTCTTTTAACTATATGAAATCCAAAATATCTGTTTATTCCAGGTAATTTCCAACATGGGTAGATGACAGAATTTTTTTGAAGTCCTCAAGGATTCATTTGGTGTTGAAAGCTCTCTAGTTTATTCTGTGATGGATAATGATACCCGAAATACCTTTTCCTGTAATGGCTAATTACACATTAAAACTCTTCAGTCCTGCTCTTTTAAGGAAATAGGACAGTCCTGCTATTTGTTCTTAAATGTGCTGAAAGGCTTCTAAAAGTTTTTCACAAGTTTTTAGGAAAATTTCAGAATTTTCAGGTACAGACTATTCTAACTTTTTGCTAAAAAAAGAGGTGGTTTTGTCTTTGTCATGTGTATCTAATGCACCTTGAAAGAAAGGTGTGATCTACCCAGAAACAGCATACAGCTTTCATAAACTTTGATTCCTTTATGGATTTGATGTTGATTGTGAATATGATTCTCAACTGCATTGTAGCTTCTTTTTTCAGTGTTGAATATTTTACTGTATTAAGCCTAAATTTAGGATTTTTCCTGTGTAATTATTTATTTTTCTGCTTGATTTCAAGATTTCTGTCAGGTACATAAGATGAATTGTGTCAAATCAGTCATTAAAATAAAACAGCCCCGCATCACAAAAAGTAACCCACTTGAAGCTTAATAGAAATGCGTATTATGATAAAAATTTGACCTCAGCTCATTTTAGAGGTAAGTAGATGGACAGATTGTATTGGCAATGTTGTAAGTGTCTGTACTTGTCAGCATGTAAAATATGCTAGAGGGGAGAGATGGCTGTGTCCTTAGTTTATGGTTGCCATCTGGTACCTATTCTCGTTTGTTGTTTCTCCCTACAGCTTCATCCTGTGCCCTTCAGCATCATAACTGCAGATCCAGCTCTTTGGGACTTTCTTGGTACAACACAAATTCTCAAAAACATGTAATTTGGCCTCAAAATTATTTTGTATTTAATTAAAGAAATAAGTGCTCTAACATTCACACTTGACAGTGACACTGACTATTTCAGTGGGGAAGGGAAGGGCTACAGATGTCATTTATCTGAACTTCTGTAAAGCCTTTGACACAGTCCCCCACAACATTCTTCTGTTAAAGCTGGAGAGAGATGGATTTGATGGTGGACTGTTGGGTGAGTAAGTTGTTAGACACTTGCATCCAGGGCTGTGGTCAGGCTCAGAGTTTTGTTGGACATGGGTGACAAGTGGTGCCCTCGGGGGGAGGAGGGCTCTTAATGGGATCAGTGTCATTTAATACCTTCATTAATGTCAAAGACAAGAGAATTGAGTGCACCTTTGGCAAATTTGCAGGTGATGCCAGGCTGAGTGGTGTGGTTCGTGCTCCTGAAGGATGGGATCCATCCAGAGACACCTGGATAGGCTTGACAAATGGGCTTACAGGAATCTTATAAACCTTAATAAGACCAAGTGCAAGGTGCTGCAACTGCGCTGGGGCAACCCCTCATATCGATGTAGGTGGGGATGAACAAATGGGGAGCAGCCCTGCTGAGAAGGATTTGGGGATGCTGGTGGGTGAGAGCCTGGCCATGACCTGGCCATGTACGCTTGCAGCCCAGAAAGCCAAATGTGTCTTGTGCTACATCAAAAGCAGTGTGACCAGGCTTTGTTCAGCTGGAAAAGAAATGGTTTTGGGGTGGCCTAGTTTCAGCCTTCTAGAACCTGAGGAGAGCCTGCAAGAAAGCTGGAGAGGGACTGTTTTCAGGAGCATGTAGTGACAAGGCAAAGAGGAATGGCTTCATACTGAAAGAGAAAAGGTTTAAACTGCATACTAAGAGGAAGTTCTTTGCTGTGATGCTGGTGGCACACTGGAACAGGTTGTTCAGAGAAGTTGTGGATGCCCAGTCCCTGGTAGTGTTGAAAGCCAGGCTGGATGAAGCTCTGAGGAACCTGGTCTAGTGGAAGGATTCCTGGCCCATAGAAGGGTGATTGGAACTAGATGATCTTCAAGTTCCCTTCCAACCCAACCCATTCTATGATTTTCTGCTCAGCTGTAAGAATTAGTGTATGTTAGAAATTGTTTTCTTGTGCTTTTTAGATCTTATATGGAACACTACTTTATCCAGATCTATATCTTAGTCTTCTGGTTCTGTTACAACATATCCCAAAAAGATGAAATGTACCAATGGGGTCCACCTGAAAGCTTTTTGGCTCAAGATTTGTCTGAAGGTTGGAGAAGGAGATGGGGAAGTTTTCATTTTTGTCATTGCTGTGCTGAGTGAGTGTGGTAGGAGTGGAATTGACCTTCAAAGAGTGTGAGCTCCTGGAACATGGTCTGACAGATGTGCAGAAGATGCTGATTGATGTGGAATACAATGCACCAGGCTGGTGCTTGACTGGGAGCTGTCTGAACAAGTGCTGCTTCAAGAGAAAGTGTGTTGTGCAACATAAAGTGTCAGTCTACTTTAACAAAGAAAATGTTTCTATGGCCTGACTGTATAAATAATAGTAAGAGTACAAATCCATATGTTTATAAAGATTCCTAAAAAATATGCCTCATGTACTAGTGGTTGAGAAAACATACTTTCAAATAAAAAAATACCCCCCCCCCAAAAAAAAAAAAAAGTATTGTGAGCAATTGTCAGATGATTGCATCTGGTTCTTGGTTTGCTTTACCTTGAAGAGTGAGCAATTGCTTTTTAGGAGGGGTTTTGGTAGTAGGGCTTTTTGTTTGGTTGGTTTGTTTTGGGCTGGTTTTTGCTGTTGTTTTGAGGTTTTTTTAGAAAGGTTGGAAAACCTTGGTGTATAAATAGTGACTTTGCACTACTAGCTATGTTTCTTGTAGTTCTAATCTTACTGTTATGTTCCTATTTTGTGGAAGTGTTCATATATCTGGTTTTGATTGGCAGGTCAGCTGATAAAAACAAGTTGTCATAAAATATCTACGTTGCCAAGTTTTCTTTTTCCTCCTCATTTCTACCATTTGCGCATGACTTTCTGCTATTCTTGGCATTCATAGTTGTCACTTTTTTGTTATACCTAATATTTGGTTCCTTTGTTAATAACAGGATTCTTTGTGTGTCTTTCTTACTGTGATTCATGTGAGATTTAATATTTGGAATTCCTTTATTAGGTTGCTATTTCAGAGCAGCCCAGAACTCTTTTTTGCAGCTTGTTATTTCTTTCAGGAGGGAGAAATGAGAAGGCTCTAGTGTACTGTTGACTTGAACTCTTTACAAAAATTCAGCTTTGAAGCAATAACTACCTTGAATAGACTGCCTACTTAGCAGTATGGGATAGACCTATCCTTTAATGCTATTAAATTTCTTGAAGCATTGCTTGGTTTAGAAAGTAGAACACAAACTGTAGTCCCCTTCTCAAAACTCAAAGTGATGATTACTCTTATTTTTGTTGTGAGCCCAGCAGTGTGGAGCTACCTCAATTGTAAATGTTAAAAAAACACTTGCTGAAATCTGTCCTGGAAACCATATAGCCTTTTGAAAACACTGTCCTCTCAGGCTGTGTGCAGATTTGTGCAAGATTTCGCAAGTAATCACAGGCCATGCAGAAATCAACTTGAGCTGGGGAACTGTTGGTCCTACTCAGGAAGTCCTTTGTGTGACAGAACTCAGTGTCTTCAACTGCAGTTCCAGAAAGAAGGTATGGTGCTCTTACTTCATTAAATACAAAATCTGAGTCTAAACCTTTCTTTTTTCTTGAGTATTCTTAGGCTGAGATACATCTCAGGTGTAATTTGAGGTGGACACCATGGCTTATTATCACTTTAACCTATATTAGCACAGTTTTGAAGCATTGTATTAAACTGTGTCTGGCAGTGCCACTGAATGACTATGTGCTGAATGAAAATCATAGTAAAATATAATCTCTTATTTTACCTGAACTAATGGTGAGACTGACTTTACATAGCTTGAAAGTGTGGAAAGTATCGTGTGATGGTGTCACTTCATTCCCTGTTTAAAAATTTCTGTTGTTTTTTTTTGTGAAATATAGCCTCTCATTTTACCTGAACTAATGGTGAGACTGATTTTACATATCTTGAAAGTGTTGGAAGTATTGTGTGATGGTGTCACTTCATTCCCTGTTTAAAAATTTCTGTTGAGTTTTTTTTTTCTCTGTCTGATAGATGCAACATTAATCATTTTGCAGCATCTCTGAGAGTGGTAGGGAAAAGTGAAATGCTGCATACATTGATCCTGAGAAGTCTTTAGTCTCAGGTGCAGGTAATTACTGTTTCTGCCGTGTCACAGGATGGATTATTCATTATCTTATATATGACAAGTCTTCCTGATTAGTACTGATCTGTTCTAGAGTGCAGTGACTTTTTAACTTGGCACACTGAAATTATTCTGAGAAAGTAAATGATAAATTGTGTTTGGAGAAGAAAAGGCAATCAGTGCCATTTAAAAAAAAACCAACCAAAACCCAACCCCATTTTTATCAAATCCCATTCTATTTTTCTTATATGTGCCTGTTACTGAAATTAGGACCTCTATTGCTTATACATTTGCCTGGATATGTTCTTTTAATTTATTTTTTTTTGAGGTTACTGGATTAAAATATAATATTTAAGAAAACAGTTTCAGTTTTTTAGAATTTTTTTTTCATTGCATTCAGCTCTGGTGGCCAACACTGGCTTGAGGAGAATGCCCTTATGATGTTTACCAGGTTTCTCTGGGTGTAGTGGTATTTTTCTTACAACTGTAAGTCTCAGGAGTGAATTATAGTAGTCAGCTTAAGTGTGAGAGCCAGACAGAGAGAAAGATGCTTCAGAAAGAAAATTTACTTTGCATCTGGAAATGCACAGGAGGGTTTTTGATCCCAGAATCTGTGAAGAAGAAAGATCTGGTGAGGATGACAATGGAATATAATCTTTTGAGGAAAAACCCTGCAGACATTACAGTGTGTGTCTGTCTACTGACTTCTGTGGAAAACATTTTAGAGTAGTTGGATCTTTTATTATTATTATTTCAGGTAATTCTAAAATATTTATTGTAGATACTTCCAGAATACATAGGAATTCTAAACATCCCTTTATTTCCTACTGAATATTTTTCTGTAGTCCTCAACAATTTCTGTAGTCCTCAACAATTCGGCTGTATTTCAGAAATACAAGGTTTTCTTCTCTCAAGCAATTATTTATTAAATTGCACTTAATCAATATTCAGTAATGTGGTGGATAGCTCTGAATTACTTTTTAGCTGTAATAAACAAAAAAATAATGTGGGTTCTTGCTCAGAAACACATTGCTGTTTTGAATGACCCAAAGCTGGAGCAGTGATTACTGAAAATTAAAGAAGAAAAGAGTGGGAAAAATGAGTCTTAAGTTTTTGCTGCATTAAGCCTAGAGAAATCCCCCAAAGCAAGAATTTAAATCTCAATGTTTAATACTTTTGCCAGCATGGAAATAAAAATGCCACACTTGGTGTATTTTCATTAGAAAAAGAAGGAAAGGTGCTGGTTCTGGGTTTTTTCAGGATTCTTCTGAACAGCAATTCATTTTTCTTCTCCAAACCTTAAGCTGTAAAAGCACTGCAAGTGGTACAATCTTGCAGTGGACTTCAGAACACAAAGATGAGCAGTTGTATATGCTGACTAAAACCTCTTTTTTAATGTATCTATAGGAGATGGGGATATTGGTTTTTCTTAGTCATCTTGGAGCAGACAATAGAATATTACAGCTATTGGGAAATGCTGTGTAACAAAGTTTTTGATTACATACTGTCTGCAGTATTTTTCAGTAATGTGAAAAGAATTGCTGACCTTCACAAAGACAAATGAATTACATTAGCACCATGATGCCTGGGTCCTCATCTCCCAAAACCTTCAAATGTTCCAGTGGGTGTTAAGTAAAATATAGTACTCTGTGGAAGTGAAGTAGTCATTATTGCTTCTGGAAGTATCATGGCTTCCTTTTAAAGCTTCTTAAAATACATAAAATTAAAAACCCATCAGAAAGTGGCACAAGCACAGCTTTTGTACACAGAAAAAGAGGAAGTAGAATGGATGTGAGAAAAGGAGCACTGCATATGAAGTGCCTCTGTAATGGATCATTTTGGGATGTATGACAAAGGAAGGTACAGAAGTATATAAGGACATAGATCATGAAAGGAAGCAAAGGAGGTAGTTTACAGAAGGTGACCACAAAGTCAGTCAGCTCATCTGTGGAAAATATCAACTCAAGAAGTATTTTCCAGGTCAGTGCTAGCCATACTTGGCTTAACAGCTGTAGGTAACTTCAAATACCAAATTGTATGCAGTGACTGACAGCTGACACAGAGGTTCTCATGATGGTGCATTTGTGGTGGCTGCTTGTGAAGGAGAAGGATTTACTTTTGGGGATAATACAGCTTTTTGGAGTTTTTCATTTTACTAAGTCCCAGAAGATTGGTAAAGGCCAAGCAAAGTGTGCAAAGGAATGAATATCATTCTGCTTATTCCCTTCTTCTTCTTCTTTTTTTTTTTTTTTTTTTTTTTTTTTTTTTTTTTTTTTGTTTTGGTTTTTTTTTCTTTTTTTTTTTTTGTTTGGTGGTTTTTTGTTGTTTTTGTTTTTTGGTTTTGTTGTTTTGTTTTTTTTCCCCCACTGATCAAAGGGTGGCCCCCATTTACACAGCCCTAGGTTTTCCAGGGCTTGTCCCAGCCTGAGCCCCTCTTCCTGCAGCATGTGCCATCGTGCTGGATCAGCAAGTCTCATTTTTCCTTTTTTTTTTTTTTTTTTTTTTTTTTTTTTTTTTTTTTGTTTGTTTGTTTGTTGGTTTGGTTTGGTTTGTGTTTTCATCCTTTCAGGGAGAATGCAAGGTAAAGACTTTCTTTAATAAAAACGTTGGTGGAAAATAGTTACACTATTTGAAAATTTGTGGAAGAGCAAATATGTTTTCATCCTTTCAGGGAGAATTCAAGGTAAAGACTTTCTTTAACAAAAACGTGGATGAAAATAGTTACACTATTTGAAAATTTGTGGAAGAAATCAGTTTGATCAAGAGCAAATCACACTAAACCGAGTCAGTGTATCACTGTGCTTCAGAAGAAAATTTGATGCATAAGATATTTTCCTCTCTTAAAATCCCAGTATGACTCTTGCTATCATGTAATGAATATGTCAGGGAAAGCTAGCTTAGGTGACACAAAGCAGAGTGTAGCTAGCAAACTTCCTTCTAGCTGTCACCCATTTACTTGTGAATTTTTAAGATTTGCAGAGTTCTGATAAGTCTGATGTTGCCCTGCATTTCTGTGTGTGAGCTGAGTGATGGAGTACATGTACTCAGTTACATTTCCAGGTGACATTTCCTCCTTAAGAACATGTTAGACAACTGTCAGAACAGAACTGATCCTGTCTTGAGGAAATAGATGCATGCAGGAACTTTTTCCAATTCCATCTTATTTCACCATTACTTCCTGGCACCTGCCAGCTCTCTGTCTGGCAGCTTTAGGAGGAGGAGAAGGACTTTATTTGGTTTTTTTTTGTTTTTTTTTTAAAATATGCCAAAATTTCCAGGGACTAGGAAACATTTGTTTCCTACATTTTCACTTTTAAGCAGAAGGCAGCATTGTTACACTAGTCTGGGTCCCTTGTAACCTCACTAGAAGTGATTTAGTTTGGTCCTTCTCCTCCATCCGAAGTGCAGCATTGGTTTTGGAAGGCCTCCTCTCTAGGCTGTGCATTCTAATGCTGAAGTTGCAATAGTTTTGTATAACCTGGTGTAGTATAGGCTTGCTCTGCTAGAGCACTGTGTTTTATACACATGCTCCATAAAAATTACATGGTTGTGGTCTGGGCTAGAGCGTAATACAGAAATACAATTAAACAGTGTAGTTGTCATTGTCATTTGAGCATGTTAAGGCTTGCATAGGCCTATTTTCTAGCACCACTTGAAGAAGAAACACAGTGTTTCAACTGTGAGTCTTTCTGCTCTAGCAGAATCAATTCTGGCTTCTCAAAAGGTCATAAAAATCCCCATTAAGCTCATGGACATTGTCTTTCGAAATGCCTGAAAAGTGATCTGTATATCTTTCTTCAATTCTACAGATATTTTGGTCATCATTGCATGAGAAGAGCAATGACAATTCATTAAAATGGGTTTGGTCTACAAGTTCCATTCCTTAACTAACCATTTATCCCAAAATACATGCAAGCATACAACTGTTACTCTTCATAAGGTGCATGGTTGAGTTTTACTGATTCCATTGGCTCATTTCAGCCCGGATTACAAAGAGGAAATGACCTTTCTCCAGCTCTAAATAGATTAGGTTAGTGTTTTTCCACCAGCCTGGAACCTTTCTTCCAAATGTGCTGTCTTGATCCAGGCCAGATGTGAGCTTATATCTTTCTTTACTGTTACATTGAAAGTGTGGAAATAATTCAAGGGTTTTTTTTGTGGTTTTTGTTGTTGTTGTTTTTCCTGAGTGAAGTATTGGCATCAAATAAAAACCAAAAGAAAGCATGCCTTGAAATACTAGTGAAGGGTTACTTATTCCAGAGTACAACTCTGTGCTCTTTTCTTGTCTGAGAATTCACTGAAATGCCCCAAGGGATAAATGGGCATAAGTTTTATACTCATGCTAACAACAATATTCTTAGCACCCCAGTGTATCTCCTCTTCTCCTCTAAACCATGCCATCTTATGGATAAAGCATAGTATGAGGAGCCTTGTATTTTTAGAAGGAAAATTTCTTCTGAGAAAATTGGTAGGAATTATTTTTTTCCACTACACCATTGCTATATATATATATATGCCAGAACATCTCTGTTAATTTTCTCACTTAGAAGTGAGAAAAAGTGAGAAAATGAAGAAAAACAATGGAAAAACAGGTTTCAGCATTACTCAGCAGAAGTTCAATGATTGATACTACGATGAAGGGTTTTTTAAAAAGGTTGTAATTTACTGGGTGTAGTAAGTAATTACAGTTGTGTTACAGCTGTCAGCATAAATGAGCAAAATACACTAGGAAGTTAAGAATCCTGTTTGTTCTGGAACTCGTTCACCATAATTTAATAATTCAGTGTTGTTCTTACTAGTATAATGTGAATTAATGAAGATCCATTCTACTGTATTTCTTAATCAAAAGCTGATAGAAGGTGTGCCTATTTCCCTGTCCTTCAGCACTCTGACATCCACAATAATACTTTTTAAGTGTGGTGAAATACAGCTAAACTTGGAAGACACAGTGAAAATTCCCATTTTAACTAAAATGAAATATTACTCAGTTAGATGCTTAATTAAAAATGGCCACTACTTTAATTAGTCATCCTGTAAGATACAGAATGGCTCTTCTAGCTGGGTCCATGAGGCCTCATCTTACACAGCCAGGAGAGTAATCAGTGACCTGACGGTGAGCAGGAGCTGGGACCTGCTGCCTTCCAGGGGCCCTTCAGCCCCTGAGGGGCTGTGTGGCTTCACAGAGCCCGCCTGCTCCTGCACCAGCTTCTTGTGCTCAGAAACAGCTTCTGAGAGCTGCACTGGTGGTACCTACACCTGTGGGGGTAGGTGGGTGCCCCTGGTGTGATGCCTGTGTTCCTTTTTGGCTCTGGTGAGCAGAAAAAGGCAGAGGATGAGAGAAAGAGGAGTGGAAAATAGTGAAAGGAACTTCAGAGGTGCAGAGCTCCCAAAAGAAAGGAAGTGTTTCTAGATGAGAAGAAACTGAAGAATAATTTGGTAACAAAAGAAGGTAGGAGATGCATATAGTCATGAAGGAATTTCTTTAAGGGCAACCATTAAACTTCTTCCAGATTATCTGAGTGGTGGACTATGATTCAGTAGCAGGTTTTTTTTTTTATCCAACCATTAAAAAATAAGATAAAGGTTTGAAAGCTGCTTTAGCCTTTCCCCTTCTCCTTTAAGTACTAGTTTCATAAACGATTTTAGCTCTGGTTCTTGGTGACAAATAATTGGTTTGGTCTGTCACATAATGCTGCAGAAGTGATAAAAACCAGTAAAAATACCACGTAACATAAAAATCTTCCAGTACCTTTGTTCCTGTTCTTTTGTACTTTGGAGAGCAGTTGAACATGCTGGGGTGGAAGAATCATCCTCTGGAGGAAAACATCTGAAAAATTACTTTGTATTTACACACATTTTATCTCATTTTTGTATTTTTCATTTCCAGAAACCGTGTTAACATATATCATGTGTATTTGTAGAAGAAAAATTAAGTAATAATTATTTACAGAAACATCTGGTGCAGGTGCCATCTCTAAAACAGGAAATCCATGGTGGTGTACCTCTGAGGGTCTGGGGATTTCCATTTGAGCCTAATGGAGATGGTAACTTTTTACTAGGGATTGGGACAAGAGATATTGTTTCTCTGAACAAAGGAAGAATAAGAGATAGCTTTTCCTGTTTGCTAGAGCCTCATGAAAATCCCAACCTCTTTAATTAAAAAAAAACCCCAAAACAAAAAAAAAATTAGTTGTAGGAGAATATTCATGGCAACGATAAAGGTGGTCAGTGCAAGGACAGTTCCTATTAAGATGGTATTTTGTGGGCTTAGATTTAGGTCAAAGATTAGGTTGCTTATGACCTTCATGCCAGAGCAAAGGTATGCATAAATATTGGTGAAATATTGTATATTGTAAGCACAGTCTGAGAGGACATGGTCTCCCCTGTCACGCAGGTTTAGTGCCCATCAGCTGTGCCCAGAAGCATAAGGATTAGACAGATGAATCCAACTGAGAGAACAAAATGTTTAAACTGAAGCCCAGATTAGGAAAGGACATTGCAACCTGGTTATTGGGAAAGAAATTCTCAGTGCTCCTTTTACCTGATCACAAAATATTGGTTGGCTGATTTGGTGTGATTTTGTTGGGGTTTTTTGGTTGGTTGTGGGGTTTTTTGTTTGTTTGGTTTTGTTGCTTTTTTGGTGATTTTGTGCGTGGGGATTTTTTTTGTTTTGGTTGGTTTTTTTTTTCAAATTTTAAATTTTTGTGGAGGCTTGAGTGTGTGTCCATGTTTTCAGAAGCTGAATTACTATGAGGTTTATTTCTAGTGGGAGACAAAGATGTTTCAGGAAACAGGTAGACGAGGTTCTGCACAGGTAGTTTAGGATAAAATCTGGGTTAATTCTGAGATATACCCACACTGAGGGGATGTAAATATGCATACACCTGCATTGCTTTGCAAATAGATTTTTTTATTGTCTTTTACAACATCATACTAAAATAAAGTAGGTGTCTAAAAAGCATTGCTGTATTTGGATATGATGGATTATATCGTGCATAACTAGCTTTCTGGGACATAGATGAAGGTATCTGCCATCTCTATTTTACTACTGCTGTGAGAAACATAATGCAGTATCTACTTCTTTTAGTCAGAATTTTGATTAAATTTTCTGCTTTCACAATTTATTGCATGGCTGTGTAACTTGGATGAGCTGCTGCATTTCCAAGTAACATACATTCTGAAATAACAGCATCCTCTCTCACCTTACGGTCTTATATATGAGGACGACAATTACTTAATAATTTTGTAATTTCTTTTGATTGCTGCATAGTACTAACTTCTCATTTGAGCAGTGACTCTATCCTGGGCAAGGAGCCTCATTTTGGGAAGCTCTGTACAATGCACCAAAAAAAAAGGCTGCTTGGTCAGCTAAACCTTTAATGAGCTGGTTTGTGTTTAATAGATCACATTTACATTATTAGTTAATGTAACACATACCCTTAAAGCTACAAAAGTTATATATACTGTGCTGCTTCACTTGAAGGCTATATGTATTAATGTATGTATTACTAAGAGACTGTTTCAAACTTTTACTTAATAAAACTGAGGATCCCTGAAAAAAAATTCTGAAACTCAGTTCTAAAAGCCACCCGTCCTCAGTAAACCTGAAACAGAAATACTTACGGATTACATAAGTACTGTTATTTTTGTAGATTCACTAGCTTTCTTTCAGAGACCTGAATAGAGATGACAAGGGTAAAATATTGTGCTTTTCTCCCAATCCACACTGCAATTTGCTATTAGCATGCTTCATAATGGGTTTACTGTCATTATTGTTGAGTTGAATAAGGTTAGCTGAATCACTGATTGTGGTGCTTGAATTTCTAGCTTAAACTGTGCTGTTATTTCTGTGAACACAATACTAACATGTTTCCTTGAAAATGAAGTCATAGGGTCACTAAAGGGTTTGGGTTTTGAAGTTCTCCCTTATTGTTTCTTTCAGGCAGAAACCTTGTTTCACTCCTCACCCTTTTTAACTCTCCTAAATAAGTATTTATTTTCATCCTTTCATTTCCCCTTAATTAGTCTTTAAAAGAATTGTGGCTTTGTTTTGTGGAAATACTAACAAGGTCAACATTTCATAGGTATTATTTTCTTACCATCCAGATCCCCTTTTCATATACCAAACCAGTTGCTTTGCAATTCTGAAATAGAAATGGCTTCTAGCCATAAAGCTGAACCAAGAGGAAGATGTGATGGGCAGAATTTCTGACTTGAATCTCAGTCGTTTGGGGTGGAAAGAGCCTTAAAGATCATCCAGTTCCAGCCACCCCCAGCCAGGGGCAGGGACACCTCCCACTAGTCCAGGTTGCTCAAAAGTGGAGTCTCTATCTGTTCGCACTTTTGTGCGTATTTTTATCTGGAAGGCAGCTTGCCATCCCTAAAGCAAAGGCAGCACACAGCAGGATTGGCCAGGTGTCTCCCAGGGGCTGGCCTGGGCAGGGAGGGTGGTAGCCCTGCAGGAGAGTATTCATCATCCCCTGTGGTGCTGGGGCTGGGCCAGGGCAGGGAACAAAGCAGACATGATTCCATTTTCCATAGAGATTTGGGTATGGTTGTTTATTTAATATGTTGATGTTTGAGGAGAGTTGTAAAGGAATCGACCCTCAGGGATTAGTGCTCAGTTCCTGCCTATTCCTGTATTAATTGTGATTCTTTCAAGTAAGTGGAAGGGTATCAGTATCTAGACAACTGATTTCTGTAATGCTTTCAAAATCCTAATGCTTTCAAAATTTCATCCTGCTCATGAACCTTCTGGGGCAGTGATTCTTCTCTGAAGTGTGAGATTCCATTTAATGTGTTTAATCCTCATTTTCCTTTTCAAAGAGCAGCAATTGCAATACATAGCTACTGCATTTTCTTCAGTGCTCTAATCCAAGGTGTGAGTTAGTGTTTATCACATTATTTTGTATGAGGAATAGGTTACAAAAAAGTTATTAGAAAACAAACATTTAATGGGTTAGTGAGGAGAGAAAGTAGTAGTCTGAAACTGTCAAAATGTTTTCAATGTGGAAGCATATATCCATCACAATTTTATTGTTCCAGAGAAAGGTAAACTAAGGATGTTAAATTCTGAACTCAAAGAGAAAAACTTAATGAATAATGTTTTGCTATAAAATAAATATAACACTTTATTAGAAATACTGTCATAAATATCAGTGTTTCATATTATATTTTCATGGATTATTTCTAGATATGGTATTTTTATGAAATATCTTTGTGGTAGCCTTTTACAGTTTTACCTAATCTGTAACACTGAGTGTTTTTAGAGATGTATTTCCATAGATTGCTTTAGTGATTTTTCTGTGTTAAAGACTGTATCACAAAGGGAGTTTAAAAATTAGCTTCCTAAATATAATATTAAAAATAGCTTTTTAAAAAAAGTATTTTCTGAGGTCACAGTTATGCCAGAAGGATGAGTGATGATCTGTCTTTGTGCAAGCTGCATTAAAACTGTAGCAGTTTTCAGAGCTCTTCCTTCTTATATTTTAAAAATGGCTTCAGACATGACTTATCACTAAAGTAGAGATAGTTTCACTGGTGCTGGGTGACAGTGTGAGATCTGTCCATAATGGTGTGTGGTATTCTGTAGTAACCCAGATGCTAATGTGAAGAAGCAGCTGAAAATTGTAAAGGCAGTCTCATTTCTACAGGAAGTGAAGAGTAATTTTGTCTGCTGAAATGACTGATCAAAGGAGCATTTTTAACTCATAAAATAGTGTTTTGCACTTTTTTTGCTGTAATACCTTATAATTTTCCTTAGTGATGGGGAATTCCTTTTAAACCAAATTAAAAATCAAAATACAGCATTTAACTTGCAATTTTTGCATAAGTGGGACAGATTTATTTATTTTTTTTTTTTGGCAGGGGAGAGGGGGGATGCACTGCTAAAACTCTAAGGGCTTTAACATATGGATTTTTCCACATCCAATTATATCTTTATTATTCAGTCAGTCTTGTTCTTAAGTAACTTCTTCTTCAGTAACTTTTCAAGGCACAGGAGCTTGAAACTTAGAGTAACAAAGATGCTCTCAGACGTATTTAAATTCCAGACCTCTGAGGCCAGGGTGCTGTGCTGGAGGGTGGGCTAGCATGGCGTGTTCAGAATGCAGATGCTCAGGCCACTGCAGCTCAGTGGGATTTGTGTGTTCCATAGAGACTGGGTGGTGCTGGTGGTACCTTTCCGTACACCTGTCTTCTCCCCATTCTTTCATTTTTGCAGGCAGTATGTTTTTCTATCCCAGTAAAATGAGATGGAAACTACAGACAAGATAAATATGTTCAGTGATGTGGAAATTCTGCAAAGGTTTGGGGACAGATGTCAAACCAGGAACCGATCTTTGCTTGCAGTGAAAAGAAATTGTTCCCGTGCGTGTGGAAGACTTGTTGCCTCTAGCTGCTTGTGCCCTTCCCTTTTCTCTCCAGTTGGGGATGGAATCCTGTTTAACAAGATGGAAGTGCTTGGTGACTTCCTGCTGAATCCTCATGACCTAAGTAAATGACCCTAATTAAAGTATGTTATGAAAATAAGATGTAATGTAATAGGAGATTAAGCTGTAGTCCTGCAAGATACAGAACTTATATTTATCCCACAAAATACTTGATATAGTAATAAAACATATTATAAAGTAATAGAATATTACTTAGCTATATAATGATAGTAAAACAATGGGCATTGACAAGCAAGGTTTCTGTCCTTATCTAAAATCATGTTGTTTAAATCATTGCAAGGAAGATAGTAAAATCAGAAATTACTGTGGAATGGAAAAAATAAGTAAGTGTCTTGAGATTGTGGATACCAGGCTGAGGTTCTGTAAGAGGAATGTAGCAAGTGCATGAGGGACTGAAAATATGTTATAAATGTATGCAAGAATTGCCCAATGCAGGTTTTTAAATAAACCTGAGAAATAAAGATTAGATATGCAAGCATTTTCTACTGATCTTTTATTTAAAGCAAAACCATTTGGAATTTACAATTCTGTAGGTTCCTGTGTGAGCTCTCACTTTAGATTTGGTAGCTGTAGTGATAGATTTGGGTTTGACATAGTTTTAGGATGAAGCAAAAGGGTGAAATAAGTCCACCTCAAGAAATATCTCTGCCTGTATTATTCTGATAAGAAAATATTGTACCTTTGTGACTTGACTGTGACTGACTTGATATGCTCTACTCAGAAAAGAAGAAGATAAGGTATACTCGAAAATAAAGCATGGGTACAATTGAATAATTTATTCTCTCTTTATTGAAGACAGTTTTGTAAAATGAATTCCTTCAGTGTTTCAGTTATGTTCCTGGAAGCTCCCTGGTGGCTTAGCTTTTATATGAAGGATACTATAGTTTTGTGGTGCATCTGAGCTACTAAGGGCAGTGTAACAAGTTTGTATGTCCACATTTTTTTCAACCTTGTGTGGAGTAGACTTCAGTCAGGCTGCCCTGTTTCTGTGTCTCAGAGAGCTGAGGGTTATAATGCCCATGTAGCTGATGAACTTTGAAACTGGTGTGTTCATGAGAGTGATTTAATGCTGTGTGCTCTGTCTGAACCTTTCCTACAACACTGCAGGACTGACTGTTGTCCTTTCTTTGTGAAAATTTCATCCTGTGAGGATATTGTCAAAATGCTGGGGAGGCAGATTATGCTGCTTCCCCTGGTCCTGTATCTGTTGGGAGAAAGTAGAAGGGGGGACTTCCTAAATGAAGTATGATGGATTAATGCTTGGGTGGGTTTTTTAATTTCTGGCTTTGTTTTGATTTGGGTTTTTTTGTCTGATTTGTTTTTGACGCTTTTTTTTGTGTGTGTGGGGTTTTTTTGGGTTTTTTTGGGGTTTTTTTGGTATTTTTTTTCTGGTTTTTTGGCTGATTTGTTTTTGGCG
The DNA here is from genome assembly GCF_014805655.1 of Passer montanus. Classification (NCBI taxonomy): domain Eukaryota; kingdom Metazoa; phylum Chordata; class Aves; order Passeriformes; family Passeridae; genus Passer; species Passer montanus. Next base: position 9,275,842 of record NW_024367707.1, on the reverse strand, counting down.
CTTTTTTGTGTGTGCGGTTTTTTGGGGGGGGGGTTTGTTTTTTTTTTTTTTTTTTTTTTGGGTTTTTATTTTTTTTCCTGGGTGGGGGAGGAGGTTGTGTGGTTGTTTTTTTAATTTATTTTCTGAATCCCTAATCTTTGTGGCTGTTTTTTGATGATGATAACCTCTGAAATCAATCATCAGAATCTGAAGCAGGGATTGTGATGGATTCTGTCCTTGCAGTGCCTCCAGTATGTGCTGTTTTGAATTCAGCATTATGTGAACAGATGGTTGTTACAACTTAGCTTTCTGGTGCTCTTAATAGTACAAAATTATTGGAGTATTAAAAAAAAAAAAAGGCAATAGCATTTTCCTTGTTTCCATTCCTGAGCTGGATGAGAGGGAAGAAGTGGCCAGCAGAGGTGGTTTTCTCTGCACAGCAGACTGAGGAGCAGCATGGGGGCAATGTGGTGCCCATGTGCACAGTTCCTCTTGACGTTAATGGCCCTTATGAATACAAAGTGAGGCTAGCATGCAGTGATTACACATGAAGAGCCAAATTATTATTGGTAATGATGATGTGTATATGTTTCAGTGAAGGCTGGATTGCTTCTAATGGGTTTTGTTTTCAATTCCCATGTTTAATGTGAGGTACTTCTGGCTCCTGTGTTCTTGTTTAAAATAGGATTCCCATCTTCTGCTGTCTGTGAAACATGATTCCTGGTTTCTTTCCATTGATATATTCACTTTTGTTTTTGCTGTTCCTTTTTTTGAGGGGGTGTGTGGTGTTTTTTTGGTTGCCAGGTTTTTTTTTGTTTATTTGTTCTTGAACTGTCAAAATAAGCAGCATATTTTCACCTTATATAAGGTATAACTTGCACCTTATATAACTGTTGTGATAAGAGTATGAAATTTTGCAGAAAATAACCCCTCTTGTGTTCCAATTTGTCCTCAGACATTGGAGGGGCAGGGTGCAGCTGGCCTTAATTTCTGATTTATAACCAATTCAACACTATAGGTGTGGTTACATTGAATCAGAACTTTCACCATCAAAGATTCACAAAGTGCACTTGAAGCAACAGGTTATAGATTATTGTTAGATTGCCGGTGATAAATTCACTCAGCCTGAAAATATGAGTGTGTAGTGCTCTGTACAAGTGTCCTTGTGTGTGCTTTGATGTGGTTAGAAGTACAAATCTTACCCAAGAGCAGTCCCTGCTTTGGAGGGCAGAGCAAGGAGCGAGTCTGTCAAGTGAACATTTTCTGTGAAGTCTGTTTGTATTCTGATCCTCCCTAATGGAGGATTTCAAGTATCAATTTTTTATTTTTTAGAAAATGGAGCTGTGACTGTAGTGAAGAATAATTGCTTACCTGTTGCTGCCATCAGAGATGGTGGGGGGATGATGTTTTCTCATTTTCATATTGGTTGATGTGTTTTTTTAATATATAAATTAAATTATGAGTAATGAGTTTTTAGTTCCTTCAGTCAAACTGAGTTTTGCAGCTAATGGTTGAAACAAAGATAGCATAGAACCATAACACCTCAGTATCCTCCTCCCTCCAGCTGGGGAAGTGGCAGTGAAGTTCCTCTGACATCTGCCAGAATTTCACTCATATTGTTAATCTCCTTGAAGGACCAGATTTATTACATTTGTTGTGAATGGAGGAGGGAGAGTGAGGGTAATGGCTGGCACAGAGATAGGGGTGCTGTCCTGTGCTTCACTGAGATAACATCAGGCTATGAGGCTGCCAGTCCACCCCAGACCTCTTTCAGCTGTCAAGCCCAGGTGCAAGATGAGCAGGAGGCCCAGATCAGGGCTCTTGCTAATTTCACCAGCATCTCCGTATCTTTACAAGACAAACCTGTCAATCTCCCACAACAACCAATGTAAACTGGGGGGGAAGGCAACACACAGAGGCAGCAGGTGGCAAGTAATGGTGGAGTGGAAGCAAGGCAACTGGGATTTCAGAGGAGGCAGGGAATAGGAGGAAAAGCATTCCTGCAGCTGGGGCTGACTGTGCCCAAGCAGTTGGGAATGTGTGACCACCACGGGGGGGCTGTGCTGGGGGCAGTACAACTGTGAGGGAGGAATGAGAGCTCTCATTCAGCTCTCCTAGATGGAATGCATGCTTGTGCTGGATTCACAAAGTGCAGCAATGGAAAATCTCAGTTTTCACTCTGGAAAACCTAAGCAAGTCTGATTCACTATTAGATGACAGGCCTTAGTCTCTTTTCACTCTTCTGTTCCTCTCTGAGTTTCTGTATTTGGCTGTCCAGCCTGAGATACTGTCAGAGATGCTTCCCACCCTGCCTTTTGATGATGTGGATGGTGAAACTGCCTGACAGGTGATGTTTGGATGCTGGCTTGCTCACAGCAAAGATCAGACTATGAGCAGCCAAGCTTAAAACCTCGGCTGTTTAAAAGAAACCCAACCCAAACCAAAAAACCTGACAGAAACCAAACCCCCAGAATTCTGAAAGTTTTTTTCTGGAAAAAAGACTTAGCTGTTATATCAAAAGTCTTCTTTGCTGGGGAAAAAAAAAAAAGGTGTTTTTGGTCAGTCTTTTCAAGGGACAGAACACCAGTATGCTAATTACCATTATAATGAAATGTTTTAGGATTGCTGTTGGTGAATCTTAGTGATGTACATGATTGAAATGGTGAAATGGAATTTTCAAAGAAGAAAATAGCCAGAAAAGCCATAACTTTAGAAGGAAAAAATAGAGTGAAATTAATTGTTTGTCCTAGAAAAACCTTTATAAAGGATAACCTTCCTCTCTTTGTAAGTAAGAGGAACAGGAGATGGTAATTTTGAACAGAAAAAAACATTTTAATACTTTGTGTTCCATGGTCAGCTTCAGTGCACATCTTCTGACAAATCAGGGGAGGAGCCATGCTGTGAGTTCAACTGAAAACCTTTTCTCAAGATCTAGAATATGAGTAAACCCAGAGGGATTTGCTCTCCAAGACCTATCAGAGCAACTCTATTGAGTTCATGCCATTTATTTCCACTTTTTCGAAGTGCTTCATTTAAAATTAAGTGAGATTTATCTCAGGCAACTCTAGTTTTGTGTAGTCATTACTAGTTTATCAAGCGTGGCCATTACTTTCCAAAATATTTTTATTACAGCTTTAATAAATAATTCAAGATATGTCATCATTTTCATTGCTGTCTCAAGACTGAGCATTTCTAGTGGCCTTCAGGCAGCTGCTTAATTTATCCAATGCATGTTATGGTATTGGAAAAGTGATCTCCATCTCTAGGAAAGGAGTTACATATTCAAGGCTAGGAATAGATGGCATAGCAGTTGGTTTATGCTGATATTTTATTTTGGCAATCACCAGCTTTCTGACAACATTCAGTGTTTGCAGCTGTCCCTATTAGGACATTAGCTCATATGCCTGCAGTAAAGATTTCCTTTCTTTAGTTACAGTAGAATGAGACAAATGTTACATTGCATTTATTTGGTTTTTTTCGGTTAATTCATGCTTTTGCTAGAAGATGTACGAACAGGAGTGCAGGAGAGAAGGGTATTGGAAACAGAAGTGGGAAAGAATAGAACCTGCATAACTTGGGAAAGAGCACCCAAATTTGGCCCATGGGGCAGAGGGAGATAATTATGGCAGGAAGAGAGAGGTGTGAGACAGTGAAAGTATGTTGGATTGGGAGCTCCTTTGGGGTTAGGAGAAGCAGAAGGTTGAATGCATCTGCTCATGATGCATAGAGTTTGGCTTTTACCCATGTATCTTAAAGGTCCTTTTTGACAGAGAATTGGATTCACTCTTGAAACACTAACTTGAAAAACAACCCACCCTCTCTTATTTTTTTCCTTCTGAAAAGTGGTTTGGAGCTCTGAGTTTCTTCAGGTGCACTGTTGGCAAAATTTGAATCCTGAACCTTTAAATCTGCAGTGCAAACCTGTTGCAGTGGAGGAAAAGAAGACATTTTGATCATCTTGGGGACCCAAGTGTTAGAAAGCTTTTTATATTTTTTCTTTGTATCAAAACTGTTTGGTAGGTACAATAATAGGGATCCAAAGCTGGGTTTGAGCTTCAGGTATGAGAGGGAACTGCTGTCTGTTGATTCCAGAAACAATCAAAAAAGAATTACCTTGCATGATCCGCTCAAGAGTCTGTTAATTTATTGGCTTGGCAACAGTTGCATAGAGCTGCTACATGGGTGGGATAAAATTGCTTCAGTTTATAGGGAAGCGTAGCAAATCTTGTAAGTAAAAGGAACATGAGAACCTAGAAACATGGTTAAAACTCTCTTAAAAGGAGGCAGAATCATAGATTTTCTGTCTGGCTTTTGAAAAAAAGATGAAGTGTGATCTAGTTGGAGTAATGACATTTAATTAAAATTGAGCATTCATGAGAAGCGAAAGTATGATTTTTATTGGCTTTTTTTTTCTCCTATGGATTTTCAGGTAGGAGCATATGTAAAGTCATTGAAGCATTTTTGTGAAGCTGTCTGGTATTTTGATTCAAATTGGTACTGGTAATGCCACTCAAAATTAAGGGAAAAGATATAAGGTATTATCACAGTTATTCAGTAAAGGTAGTATTTGTCTTTTTGTCTTTTATATTTGTTTGTTTCTTTTTTGTTTTTCTAGTTTTTTTATTAATTTATTCAGTGCATATTGAACTCAGAAACAGTGAAGAAAACAGTGGCAACTACAGAGCTTAACCCAGCCACTGAATCAATCACTCTCAGAAATGAATACTTGTTGCATTCTCAAGTGACCATTTGCTAGACCAAATTACCATCTCTTCCCTGGTGTCATTGTAAGAATGCCTTGAGGAAATGGCACTATCCCTTCCAAAGGAATAACAGAGCTTGCATAGAATATGTGGATAAGATACTCCTAAATTCCCCATGTTCATGGTGTTAAACCACCAAGCCAGGTCTGGACTTTATATATCCTCTCTTTTTATTTTTATTTTAATATTAATTGTGTAGTAGTGGTATTGTAGTGCTAGGTGCAGTTAGAGATGAACATTTTCTGGGAAAAAAACTTATTTCAGAAATCATGCTTGGTTACTCTAAATCCAGTGTTAATAAGCAGGCAGGAGGTAAATGCTGATCCATTCATCTTACATGTTCTGAGGCTGTAATGAGTCAAAGGATACTGCCTCCACACACCCCAAGTCTCCCTGTCCCAAATCCTCCAGCTGCACCAAATCTTGAAATTCAGTGAATTGTTCAATTGCTTTTTTCAAGGCAAAGATCAGATTAAAAGCTGCCTTCTTGAAGAAGGCACCAAGCAGTCACCTTTTTGCCCAAACAGAGTTTGGTCCGTCATGCAGTATGCTTCAGACAGGACAGGATGCTCCAGGCAGAAGTAGATGGGTCACTCTTCCAGTGTTTTGGGCATAAGGGATTCATCCATTTCTCCAGTAATTATTCTGCTGGGATAACTCTTGAAATCAGGCTAGGAAAAGTTTTGTACCTTGTTTTGTACAAGTGATATGAAGTTTGCTCTGCTTGCATGAATTCCAGATCCTGAGCATTTTATCTGTATTTTTGCTTGAATGATAACATCAAGATTGAAACTTTCTGTTACTACTAAGTAAAAGTGTAATTAATATAGGGCTAATGCTTTGACAGAGAAAAAAAAAATCTCCAAACCAGATGCTGGTATTAATTTGACACTGAACTGCTTGAAATCATTCATTAGCCTGTAGGTACAGTGTTCCTAATCAGCTGCAGTTTCATTTCAGGCAGAAAGTGATAAGATAATCTCATTTTAATTAAGGTGATATTATAAATTGACCTGTCAATAAATGGCATTAACTTTTTCAGCAGTGCAGTTACAAGTGGATGGATTCATAGCACTGTACTTTTGCCAAAAGACAAATACTGTATCCAGTGCCAAGTTGTTAAATACTAATGAATAATTTATTTAATGAATTTTGTCTTTCTCTGTTCATAATGTGACTGACTGAGCACCAGCCCTCTCCAAATGTTCTGTTCTTCATAATTACTCTGAATTTTGGGCCTTACTGCTTCAACTTTGCTACCCAGCATGCTAACTCCTTAGCTCTATTTTGGACAAGATAAGTACATTATCTGTTAATTTTCCTGATTCAGCTGAGAACTATTTTATATTAAAGGTTTTGGTGGGAAAGCATGTTGGTAATTAATTTTTAAATTCAGTTTCTGCAAAAGGTTAGCATGTGTGCTCTCTGTAAACCTAATTGTGAAAATGATCATGAAAGTGAATCTACAGTGGCTCAGACATCAAAGTGAATTAAAAATGTGGTGAACTGCAGAAATACTTTATACTATATCTGGTCAGATCCAAGTCATTATTCTCTTTTGAAAGATTATTAGGGCTTTTGGAAGAAGAGGGAATTATCTCCAAAAACATTACTTGAAGAAAATTGGCTTACTATGGGCATCTAGTGTAAAGTAACATGTGATAAAATTATTTCCAAGATTTGTAAGTGCTTGTAGGTCCAGCTGTTTTTTACTGAATTGGTGGTGCTGAAGCAGCTTTCTTTAGAAGATGTTTACTATCTTTTGACACAATTCAAAACCCAACCAAAAAGTATGGCACGTTTTGGTTTTGTATACTGCAGTAAAAAGGAAACCCAGGGTCCCTGGAAGTGAGACTGGACTGTATTGGGATGAGACTTGTGCTGGAAGTGTTGCAGAGATCTGAAGGGGTAACCCTGAGGTATTTATGTTGTTGGTGAACATGACTGCTCCTTCTCTTCATGAGCAGCTGCTGCTGCTGCATTTTAGGCTCACGTGCTGCTGCCCTGTATAATCTGGTTTGCAAGAAGGCACTTGACATTTTAATCTTTTTTTTTTTTGGCATATTTTTCTTTTTGTCATCTTCTGACATCTGCATGCTATTTAAAATAGCACTACTATTCACTACTACCCCATCTGCTTCTTGAAGGCTACCAAATGTGCTTCTTTTGGAAAAGATACTGTGTCTTTTTTCTCCTGCCCTCATAGCAGACACCTTGGGGGCTGTTGCTGAAGGCTGGGGAGAGCTTTTTCCCTGCCTGAGTGTAAAAGAGGAGTGCAGGAGCTGATGTGCAGTTTCGAGCAGAGGCTGGAGAAATAGGGCTTCAGTATTCATTGCTGGAGCTGGGCTGGGGAGATCTTTTTCCCTGCCTGAGTGTAAAAGAGGGATGCATGTGCAGGAGCTGATGTGCAGTCTCGAGCAGAGGCTGGAGAAATAGGGCTTCAGTATTCATTGCTGGAGCTCTGCTGGGAGCACTTGTGGGATGGAGGTCAAAATATTTCAAGTGCAAATTCAGTTTGTTTGGTCCCTGAACACAGATCGTTTGCTTTACCTGGTCTGTCACAGGCAATAGCTTTTAACCAGTCTTTAAAATCAATTGGTGTGATTATGTTTATGGCACAATGGCTTCTACTGAAAGTGTCTGTCCTGTAGGAAACCAGGACCCAGGTCCTAAGCATAAGTGCTTTGAGCAGTAGTCAATTATTTGATAGCTGGCTTTCTTCCTGCTATTTCCATGACGTTATCTGTGGTGTTACCCTAAGGCATATTGGGATGCTGAAGTGGAACTTTTTTAATTACTATTTTTGATTGATCTGGGAGGGCATGGGGGGGGGAGAGATATGAGGGTCCAGTAGTCAAACTTTAAAATAACAAACAATAACAGAAAAAAACCAAAAACAAAACAAAAAACCCTCAAGCCACAAGGCACTGAACAGTGTGATTCAGTTTCACTGAATCACAGTTATTCAGTTATTCTGCCTTTGCAAAACAAAATAATTACTTTTTAATTTTTATTTCCTGCCTGAATTAATTGCATTTTATACTCAAATATGTTCTTCTGAATTATTCTCTTCTTAAGTGACTTCCTGCTTAATTGCATTTTTAATTATGTGCCCTTCACAGTAACATAAATGTTTGTATTTGTCTCCTGTTGCCTAGTTTTTGATATATTCCCCCCACAGTCCATATATTTCAGTAGTGCTTTGAGCTCCCACTTTGTTTTGCCTGAGTTCACTGTAGGTACCAAAGGCTGTTGATTTTCTGTGAGTTGGCAGTTTCGCCTATTTTAAGGAAGACTAGGCAAATTCCATGTTACTGTACAATACTGTAGCATCTGGGGCAGGAGAACTGATATTGCTCAGAGACTTCCAAAGGATCCATAGCCTCAAGAAAAATGTGAAGAAAATACAGATTAAATAAAAGAATTTATTTTTTTTAACATCTCTAACAGTGCTGTGACTCACCAGGAGGCAAGAAAAGAAGTTGATTTTCCTTCAGCCGCTTGCATAGACTATGTACACACTTTTCTTAGGTTGTTGAATGATAAGTAGAAAATTAAAGGATGGCCATTGGGGGATTTCTTCTTAAGTGGAGGAAGCTCCTTCAGCTCAAACAATGAGAGAGCAAGCCATCTTCCCAGAGAGGTACTGGGGAAATGCTTACTAGGTTTTGTGGTTAGAAGGCAGCAATCCTAGTTGCCCACTGTTGGATTAGTATAAACCATGGAGTATTTCAGAATATCCCCCCTCTAAGAAAGCGCTCTTCTTTTCCTCTCTGGAGAGGAGATATTTTTGCTAATTTAAATTAATAGCATTTTGGCATGAGGAAAGAAAAGGAGTTCATGCTTAGTTGTGGCACTTGCAAATATGAGGGCAAAATTCTTTTCTTAGCAGCAGGGATGGTTCTACATGCTGTGTGGAAAGTAACTGTGTGGTCGTCTGCCATCAGTGCTTTTCTCATTGGCCTGTGGCTAATGACTGGCCAACTGTAGGAGTCTCTATTTCTTCAGATTTTAGTTTTCAGATGTTCCGTTTCTCTAGAAATCTTAATCTTTAAACCCCAAATCTTTTTAGCAGGAGAGCTGGAGTGTACTTTAAATTGTCTAAGCTTGAATGAAGGACTGTGGCTTTGGTCGACGGATGCTTTCTGGCCATCCATGATTGTTTTAGCTGCCAGCCCAGAGCTATTAAATGAATGGAAACTCTATAACAGGGTGACAGTGCCAACAGACAAATGTCTATTCTGGGCTTGCTCGTTGTGCCAGACAACAAAAATGTTGTGAAGCTGGGTAACACTTGCATTGTGATTAGATGCATCATTTATTCATGTTCTGCAAAATAAACACATTTAGATGGCTGACCATGATAAGCATTTGAAGAAGTAATAGTCTTTAGCCATCAGCAAAGACATAATTAAACTGAATATTGAAAAGAGCTTCACAGCTGTGAGTACAGTTAATCAATGAAATGGGCTCTCAAAAAAAAGCCAGCAATGTTCATATCAGTCCTACATTTTTGGGTCCAAGGATATCGTCATTAATACCCTTCTAAAAGTGATGTAGACCAGTCTTTTGTATCTCAAAGTGAACAGTAACCATCCACTGACCTTCTCTTGGGGAGCTGCTGCACTGTAACCCTGCTGGGGATGGGGCAGGAGCGGGTTGATTCACAAGAGGAAATACTTGCATGTCAATTATAGGAAGAAGCATTGCTAATAGGAAGTTGTGTGTTCAGCATTGAGGTAGTGCACCGTGCCATTGCAGTCACGGTGCAAATCCTTAGGCTCTTCCTTAATAAGAGGAAATTTAATTTTCCACAAGAAGAAATTTTATGCTACTGTGTTTCAGCTATTAATGTATTTGTGATCAGAACGTTCATTGTCAGCCTAGAATTAAAAAATCACAGAATATGCTGAGTTGGAAGGGACTCATCAGGATCATCAAGTCCAGCTCCTGGCCCTGCACAGGACACCACAAGAATCACACCATGTGCCTGAGAGCATTGTCCAAAGTATTAAGTAGTTCTGCAAGGAACAGAGGAGTTGCACTTGATCATTTTGGGTGCCTTTGAAATGGAGATAGTCTACAAATCTGACTCTTACAGACAGTAGGGAACAAGAAAAAAGTCAAGTTGGCAAACAGTGAAGTATAAGGAAACCACAAAGTAAGGTAGAAAAGAAGAAATAATGTAGCAAAAGGAGAGACTAGAAAATCTAGCAAAGTGGTGGAGAAAGTTGTTAAATAACAAAGAAAATTAAAGGTGAAGAGAAATTATGCAAATAAGTGAAAATCGGAGAAACAGATTGAAAGAGGAGGAAGAAGGCAATCATTTAAGAGTCACATACTTTATTAAAAATACAGATAAAATAGCAGTGAAAAGAGTGTCTGTGTATAACAGCTGTGCAAACATGCAAACCCCACTACTGATTAGATTTCTAGTATGTGTATTGGCAGATGGATTTACTTGGAATGCTTTATGTAAGCCACAGGCTCAGTTGTGTCTTACTGGCCCTTCCTTTTCAAAGATAGTGGGGGACAGTAGTCTGACAAGTTAAGGATGGAAATCTTCTCTCTGATTCTACATTACAACTAATGTGCAGGTAAGCTGGTGATCTAGGGTGGTAATGAATCTCTAACATTAGATGGAAGACAAAAAAAATCTGTGCATAAATCCCTTTTGGGGATTCTTCACGCCCTCAACACTCCTTCTAAGTGGGACTTCCCCAAAACTTTTGCTTATGAAATTTTGGCTGTTATTTTGTTGTCTCAGACTTCAAAATCTGAAATTTTTAGGCTTTTTTCCCCCCAAAGAGATGTGAGACCAGAAAAACTTGAGTTAGAAATAAAAAAGGTTACATTTTGCTATGTAAATCATGTATGCAATTAAAAAAAAAATCAAACCAAACCAAACCAACCAACCAAAAAAAAAAAAACAAAAACAAAAAAACCAAAACAACGAAAAACCCAAAAAGATAAAAAAAGAAAATCCACCCAGATCACAACCCTCTCTCCCTCAACAACTGGCCAGAGGAAGAAGAGTCAAGTTTCAGGATACTCAATGTCAAAGTGGAAAATCCTGGTGTATGTGAGTTATTGTAGCTCCACTGCTGGCAGCTTTATGAATCAGGACTATAGGAAACAAGGCTGTTATGTCTCTTGCTTTTCAGTTGATTTATAACTGCTTAACACCCAGCTTCTCATCTCTATTGGACTCTTGCCTTGAGTAAAGTGAAGTAATAGAGTTATTGTCTTGTGGAATAACAATGCTTCCAAAGACTTGTGTGATTTCATTAGCAGGACAGTGGTATAGTGACTTTCTGAATAGTTCTATTTATTAATAGGAAAATATGGGTAGAACTTAAAATCTGTGGTGTTTCAGAGCTGGATGTCTTGGTCCTGTTGAAATCCAGTTATATTTTAGTGACTAAGTTAGCTTTTTAAATTTCTGGTCCTTAAACTCACAAATGGAACTGTAAATGTCCCCTTTCAGTTTTTCATTTTGCATTGGTTTGTTCTGTCACCCAGTCTGTGGATAGATAGAAGGTAGGAGAATAGAGATAGTGGTGAAGGTAATCTCACCCCTAAGGAGTTATCAATGTGCTAATTATCAAGAATGAAGAACAAGCCTGCCCTTAATGGGCCACAGCTGGATCCAGTTAGGAGGGGTATTGTAAAAGAGTAGGTTGGCTGGTTGAGATGTCAGATGGAGTTTGTTGGTTGTGTTGAGAAGGAGTCAGTGCTGTGAAGAGCTGCTCATGAAAATCACTAAGAAGGTATGAAACCTTTGCAATAAGATGGCAACACCAGTCTGTTCTTCACGTTTTCCAGCAGTCACCCCATCCTAAATCAGAGCTAAAAAGCTGCATGTCCCCAGATACAGAACTTCTATTTGCTGTATTAGAATTAACCAGATTAATTTAGATTAACAAAGTTGTGAGTTTAGTTTTCTCTGCTACTTTATGCTTTGTATAAAGTGTTTTCCAAGATCACCTCTTTAAAGAACTGTTTATATGTGACAGATCACTCACTCAGTTAAGCAGTGATATGCTGATCTTCTAGTTACAAATCTCTGTGTGAAATTGATATTTTGGGGTATTACTCTGCAGCATGAAAATTGTTTGAATTTTCCTCCACTCCACTGCTAGCTATATATGTTGTCAAGGTTTCTCATCAATCATCAGTACATTTATTCTTTGAGTTTGTTTTCTTTTTAACTGGATGGCGACTCTTGGCAATCAGCGTGATCTTTTGAGTTTCTGCAGACAAACATGTAGAAACTGCTGTGTTTCGTGGAATAATTGGGTGGTACAAACAACAACATAAAGGTTATTCACTTCTTGTTGCATAGGCTTGTATGTGACCTGAAATTAAACTGGGACATGGCTGGGGTTTTCTGCAAAGGACCAGCACAGCTGGTGTGACACAGCTTGAGAGTCCTTATTGTTTTACTTACAATTGAGAGCTAATAGAAGAAAACAGGAGTTTAGGATTTAATTCAGTTGGTTGAAATGGGGCAAATGTAATTTGGCATAAGAGAGCAACTCTTGGATTGTGCACATGGGTGGTGCTTCCAGTTCCCTGTCTCTGAACATTGCCTCCCTATTGCACATCTGTGTTGGTTGTGACTAAAGGTGAAGCAATTGAAATTATGACTGTCCTCTGTAGGCAAAATAGAAAAGTCTTGATCTGAATACAAAACACCTATTACTTCTCCTGGAATTATTCAGAGAGGGACGTAGTAGAAAGAGGGTCAATTCTTAGCTGAGAATAAAAATGAACAAATCAAATATTGAACTACCAGGGAGTTGACATTCATTCAGCTCTTAGATTTTTTCCCCTCTTACACATGTTATATCTATAATGTTAATTAATTAAGTTGTACTGCAGTCAGTAGGTTTCAGCATATCTAATTGCCACCAGGTGGAATATAAGTTCTTCAGTCTGCCTGCCTTCCTATTTCAGATAGGAAAGAAGGGGATATTTTTATTCTCTGAGTTGGTTTTTTTTCCTTGTTTTTCTTTTTTTTTTTTAATGTGTTTGGGTTTTTTGTTTTGAGTTTGGTTGGGATTTTTAAAATTTTTTTTTGTTCGTTTTTTATGGGAGGTGGGTTGGTTTGCTTTTGTTTTCCTTCTCCTGCTGATTTGGAGGGGCAGAATGTTTGATAAATGGATGCTTTAAGCTTTCACCTAACCTTAATAACAAAAACACTACAACTTCCCCCATATTTGAAGAGGTAATAATTACCTCTGTTTTGAATAGGAAAAAAAGTGTGAACCTGGCTATAGTGGAAATCACTAAGAAGTGATTAAATATTGAATGACCAAAAATTGGAATCTCTGTGCTACCTAGAAAGCTTTCAATGCTCTGTTTCCCCACCAAGTGAGCGTTTCCTTCAGTATGAAGGTACAGTGCACATGGAATCAGAAACTGCCTATACAGAAGGAAAGTATTTTCATTTGTCACTGTGAGTCTGCAACTGCATCAGTAATACAGGGGAGGCAAAAAGATACCAGTGAAAGTGCTGGACTGGTTCAGCAAACACTTATGCATATTAGGTATAACTAATTGACCTAATATCAGCCTTTGCCAACATCAGCATGTATTGCTTAAAAACTCAGGATGAAGCCAAAATGTAGAAAAATTAAATCTTGATTCATGCAAGAATAACTGATAGGTTATTACTCTGTCTCTCAATTTGGAATTCTAATATTTATGTCTGTAACTTACAATTAATATAATTATTGGGAGAGCATTCATTTTCCATGCCTTAAGTTATCAAAATTATGTTCTCAAATTTATAATTTTTCTGTAATGCAGTTCCCATGTCTTTTTTTTTTCCTCTGCACATTGCATTGAGCATTAACCAGAGAGATATGAAGTTCCTTGTCTTTATTCCAAAAAAGGTAGATTGCTCTTTTTCTATTATGTCATGTTCTTTTATCTACTAAAAGGATAAGTAGATATTGGCATGGCTTCAACAATAGTAGACAGAATAGGAAGACTCTAAAAAATCTTCCATAATATTTTCTTTTTATCATTTTACTCTGCTGCTGAAGGTTTTCTAAAACAAATTTGGCTGGAGCTGTGTGTCTTTCTACTCTTTTGAAATTACTAACATTCTTGCTTGATAAACTTTAAGGACCATCAAGAATTTAAACAGAATAATTTTATCACACTGGGGGTAGTCTCACTTGGGCATATGATCCCATAACACCCCTGATGACTTTAGTAATAACTCACCACAACATGCCCTGTTGTATTGCAGCTATTAAGAAAATCTAATTTCCAGCAGTGCAAGACCTTTCTGAAACTTCTACCCTTCTTTGCAGGGCTGAGCAATGGGGGTGGTAAGTCCAGGGCAGTGAGTGGGGATATGTGGTGTAAATCCCCTTTCCCCACCCTTAACCAAACAGTCAGCCACTCCAAAAAATTCCAGGGATCGATCCTGCAACATAAGTGGTGTAAAAGAGACAGTATTTTAGTAAAGGTATAGGGACTGAATGAGAAAGATGGTGTTAATAGTAGTGTATAATAACTATATAGTGAAAAGAATAAAGAAAAACAAAGAAATGGGAAAAGCAAGGAAGATACAGGACCCATCAAGATGTTATATTTTTAAGACTTGATTTTATTGAGCTTTTATTGTTTTATCGATGACAATAGTGAAAGTATTACCACAGATAGCACTTTTCTTGAACTTAATATTTCCAAGAAATTTTCACTTAGAGTGGCAGCTTCTCTGTCCCATTACTTGTAACATGCATTTTTATTATGACTAGGAAACTGAATTTTAAAAATAACTTTTTACTTCCTTGCTGTCTTGGAATGAATGATCTTTGCAACAGAGACTTCTTTCCTACTGGTGTAGAAGGAGATTACCTCGTGGAGAATGCTCCTGAAATATAAATAATGTATCATCAGGAACTGTAGAACGATGTAGGTGGAGGACTAGAAAAACTGAATGTTTGCCAGGCTCATCTATTATTTATCAAAGCTGGTTAAATCTAGCTGTCACAGCCCAAGATATTCACAGATCTTGGTAAAAGCCATTCTTCTTATAAGTCTTATTTCTCTAAGCAAAAATTTCAGTTACACTAGTTCTTTAAAGAGTTGCAGGGTCAAGGAAGTTTGTTGTGGTCTTGTAGTTTTGTTTGGTTTTTTTCCTTGTTTGTTTGGGGTGTTTTTTAATACAGATTTGAACTCATTTGGTTGACAAGTTGAGACATTATACATTTTTGTCATATGGATCTCTGATACAACAGAAAAAATAACCATTTTTAATTAAAAACTTGTTTGTACTTTAATTGAACTGCCAGGTTTTTCTCTGAGGACTCCAGAGCTAGTTCATAAAATAGACTTACCTTTAGGCACATTTGAAAATTCAAGCCCTTAATCTTTTTAGAAGCCAAAAGATTTTAAATAGCCAGAAAGTTAGCTGTATGGATTATTAGCAGGATATATTTTTTATGTCATTGCTTATTGTTATCACTTGGATTGGTTTGATAATTTTTGGAGTAGCTCCCGTGGGGTCATAAAGCACGTGTGATAGAGGGTGCAGGTGTGTGTATACCAAACATAAATACAAGTGTACAGAGGATGTCTGGCCATAAAAGAAGTAGAATGCTTGCAGGCATGCTGACACACGCCAGGGCAGAAGAAAGAGAGCCCTGTAATAAAATCTCATTGAGGATGCAGAGAGAATGTTTCAGCATTAGGCATTCTCCTCATGTTTCACATAAATGCATCCTCCTCTCATGAGGGGATGAACAGTGCATTTGCACCGGCTCATTCAAACTGAACGCTGGTAGAAGAAGAGTCTTGAGCAAACACTGAAGAGTCTGGCATTTTTTAAAGACAGGGGAAAGGTTAAGCTGACTGCTGTTTAAACTGCTGTTTGTTGGATATTTATTTGCTGACTGTGTTTATTGAAGGTGGTGTTGAAAAGATCATTGGCAAGATTTTGGATGGCTGCGTAGCACAGGTCAGAATTCTATTAAACTAATGCAGTTTTTACAATGAAGTTTAGATTTTCATAGGTGACTTAGTGAGTTCTTTTATATCTAAAGGTGGTTAGATTGTAATTTTCTGTAGGATAAAAGAGGCTAGGATGTGCCTTCTCTGTATCGTTTCCTTTCTCTCTCTCACAGCACTGCAGCTTTAAGTTTGCTTAGGTCTGTAGTAAATGAGGAACTTCCCCTAGATCCAGCATTTACAGACCAGAACATTTATTAAGAATAATTAAATTTCAATATGAATGTTTTGTTTTTATTATTTTTGTTTGCTATTGCAAAAATAACAGAGCTCACTGAACTTGCTAATTTTGTCCTTAATGCACTGAGGGGCTGCATGGGGGAGAGTCACAGTCTCTTTTGGGTGAAGCACAGGGTCATCTTGCAGTGCCTTAGGCATATTTAAAAGCATCACTTGTTCATTTTTAGAAACAAAAGATAAGGCTGTATATGGACACTAGATCTGGTCTTGCATTGTACTCACAGTGAAGAGATTTAGAAGAACCAAGGTATTTTTGAGGTACTCTAATTTTACACTGGTTTAACTCTCCGACCTTGCAATAGATACACACACACAGGCACCACCTCTCTATATAGCTGAATGTCAGAAATAAATTTATTCACTGTTTCAGCAAGGCTCTTTAGTGGTGTCTGAAACATTAGGGGAAGTCTTGTGTTACAAATATATTTGAGGTGTTATTTGCTTCTCTTCCTCTGCATGCACATGATCTGTTTATTTTTTTTATTTTATTTTGAAGGCACTCCTTCCAGAACTTTTATGGTGATTTATGATTTTTTGTTATTTAATTTATTTACTTTTTCTCTGTCTTTCTTAGAGATAGGATAAAAAGTCTTGTAAATTAACTGCTGCAATGAATGTTTGTGTTCCTGGTTGTGAGGTCTTGCGTACATAGTGAAAGTAGTCAGCAATATTTCCTCAGCAGAGCTGCACTAGGAAAATACTCAAAATAGCAGTGTTTTGTTTAAAAATATGTGTGTATGCATGTAATTTTTGTATATAAATATATGCTATATGTGTCTGGAGCTGGTATTGAATTGTCTATGCAAAACAGAAATGTATGGTGTTTGTATTAGTGGCACTGCTTTTGGATTGCTTTGGCATTCTTCCATGATCATTCTGGATTGGAAGTTTCTAAAGGAATGACATGAACTCACATGCAACTCATCTTGGGGTTAACTGGCTCTGTTTGGATGATTTTGTGTAGAGAAGCTGTAAGCAGTCACATGCTCTGTACCTGCTTCCTTGGACAATTTGATTGCATTAGTGGTCTCAGGTGAATGGTAAAAACCAGGTGGCTCTGCTGTCATTACTGGGAGTAACCAAGGTCAATAAGCTTTTGCAGCCTCTAAAGTATTTCAGTACTGGAATGTGGTTTTCTTTTATTTTGTTTATTTTGTTATTGTTGTTATTGAGGTTGGTTTTTGTTTGGCTGGTTGGCTTTAACTTTTTGTTTTGGTGTTGTTGTTTTTTGTACTAAGACAAACAATCTTGCAGTGGGCTCTGTGTATGCATTTACTGCAGTGACACTTGAAATCAGAGTAAATCTGGAGTCCTAAGACTGTAAGGTGTGCTCCAGAGCTAGGTAAATGATTCCTGTGAGTTTCCCATGTATCTGTTAACAGGTTTCCAGATGACATGGTTTGATTTTTATGTTTGAATGAAAGTATTATGTGAGCAGAACATAGCTCAGTTCCACAAGGATTTATTTAAATACTCACCCCTACCATCTCCTTTTTAGTACCTAACTTCTGAAACCATGGATGTGATAAATTTTGAGTGAAAGGGCCTACAATGGAAAAAGGCATGACATGAAGCCTAGAGAATTATTGTGGTCCATAGCATTGCTTTGCTGCCCCCGTTATTGTCAGATTCTCTGGATTTGACTGTATTTATTGCTTGGTACAATGTGAAATGGCAGGCAGCTCTGTCATGTGCTGGTATTTAAGAGAGGAAAAAAAGTGATGCATGTTAAGACTTGCACCACTTTCAATACTGGTTAAAAGGCTGAAAGACACTAATCCTTCCTGGGTGGGACAGCTGCATTCACTTTGGGTGGCCAGGTCTTGGCAGCAGGGGAGCTACATGGGTGGATTCTGTGAGAAGCTGCCAGAAACTTCCCCGTGTCTGGCAGAGCCAATTCCTGGTGGCTCCAAGACAGACACACCACTGGCCAAGGATGAGCCAGTCAGGAATGATAGTAATGCCTCTGTGTTAACATATTTAAAGGGAAAAAAAAAAGTTATTGCATGGGTGTAATTGTGGCCAGAGAAGAGCAGAGTGAGAATATGTGAGAGGAACAATTATGGCCCGTGAAGGAGGGGCAGGAGCTGCTCCAGGCACCAAAACTGAAATTCCCCTGTAGCCCAAGGTGAAGACTGTGGTGTGAAACACCTGTGCCCTGGCAGTCCATGGAGGACCATGGGGATGCAGAGAGCCAACAGGTGGATGCCTGAGGGGGACCCTGTAGGGGAGGAACCTGAGAGGAACCCACACTGGGGCAGGTTTCCTGGCAGGACTTTTGAGTCCATGGGGGACCCGTGCTGCAGCAGATTGTGTGTGAAGGACTGCATGGTATGGAAGTGTTACCCATGCTGGATCAGTTCATGGAGAACTGTTTCCTGTGGGAGGAACCTTATGCTGGAGAAATGGAAGAACTCTTTTCCCTGAGTAGCATCAGGGAAATTATGAAATCAGTTCATCAACCTGTGATGAACTGACCATAACCCCCATTCCATTTCTCCCTGCACTACTGCAGAGGACAAAGAGCTGGGAAGGAGAGAAGGATAGGGGAAAGGTGTTTTATTTAAGCTTTATTTTACTTCTTATTATCCTGCTCTGATTTTGTTAGTAATAAATGCAGTTGTTTGCAATTTGAGTCTGTTTTGCCTGTGATGGTATTTGGCGAGTGATGTCTCTCTGTCCTTATCTCTACCATGAACCTTTTGTTATGTTTTCTCTCCCCTGTCCTGCTGCAGAGATGAGGGACAGGGCAGTTTTGGTGGGTGTCTGGCACCCAGCCAGGGTAAACCCATTCCAACAGCCTCTTCCTGTCCCATGGCCGGTTTTGATTGCATCGAATTTTTTGCTGTTGTGTCAGTGTTTGGGAGTTGTACGTTGGAATTTATTTAAAAAATATTTTATTTTAAAATCAACTCATTTTGAACTCTTTTTTTGAAAACAGGGAGTTAAATCCCAATGCTATCTTAAATGTTAATTAACTTTCAGTACCAGAACATAGTTTCTTGCTTTTCTGAAACTGATGATTAATGCTTTTGTTTACTTCTAAGTGATACGTTGTCATGTCACCACTGAAGCCCTGCTCCTTTTCTAAAATTGTTGTTCTTGGCTTTGCATGGGCAAATGTTTTATTTTTCTTGCAGAAGTGCCTTAACTTCTTGTCCAGAATCCAAACAGTGAATGGAATTTAAAATTTCAATTAACCTTAGGGCAATATTTTGCAATTAAGTCCTAACATCAAGTTTTACAGGATTATATAATGATTTGTGTTGGAAGAGGTCTTAATGATCATCTATTTCCACCCTCACCTGCCATGGGTAGAGAAAACTTCCACTCGAGCAGGTTACTCAGAGCTCCACACATCCTGGCCTTGAACACCTCCAGAAGTGGTGAGTCCATAACTGCTCTGGGAAGTAAGTTAGAGTTAATCCTTTTTTCTGATTACCTACAAGAAAGATGAAGGCGATGACAGCCCATTTTCTTGTTTCAATATCATTGCATAGTTGATTCTGCTGATAAGCTCAGAGGGTTCTAGTTCTATAAAACTAACCAGTCATTTGGCAGTTCTGCATGTCCATCTTTCACTTCTAAACATTTTAAACATTTGTTTCTAGGAGAGCTGTCAGGCAGTTGTCAATCAATATTTATAGTATTCATATTTTTCAGAGAACATAAAGAATCTCTCTGGTGCGTTATAATCTACATCTACACCTGAGAGTGAGTGCAGCCTTTCACTTGATGGTAGAGAAATGTCAAAGGGGCTGTGTGGTTATCCCTGTTTTGTTTCAGGATGGCAGTAGAAGATTGAGCCATTTCTTGGAAGGTATGGCTGGGTTGTCCCAGGGGAGATGCAAACTGGTACATTAGAAGATGTGGAAAGAAAATCAGAGCTAACATTTTCTGAGAAGTGTAACTTTCCTGCTGATGCCTAGGAAACTGTCCATTTTGTAGTATTGTGCTTTCTGAGGAAGTGAAAATGTTGGTGTTTGTTACTTTTACATTGTAAATACAAGTGTTGTATTTGTTTCTGATGGATATCCACTGAATGATGCAAAGGCAGACTTTGAGGTTAAAAGTACTCCTCTGCTAAATTTAGGTGGTTGCTTACTCATTTTGCAGATGAGGAAAAAAAATGTTTTACTGGGTTGTTGAGGATACCTAGCAACTGGGAGGTTTTCAGAAGCTCTAGTTCAGAAAAAATACAAATATCTCTGGAAAATAAAAAGAAATGGCAACTTACAGAATATTCCTAACACACACTTTTTTTCTAGTTAAAGGGTAGCTATTCAAGAAGGTAGCTATTAAAAATTGCAATTATTAATAGATTTTGTATTTTAAGCTACTTTTAAAGTTCAAGCTGTAGTAATTCAGGAAGGCTTTGGCCATTTTCACACCCATCTGAGAGCTACAGAGAGGGAAAAGACTGAAAGTTGTGCTCCTGCTCTAGAAAGAACTGAGCTCTGCCCTTCCTGGTGACTGGTCAGCTTGAAAGTGGACATGATCTACCTTTCTGCACAGCTGTTTTCATAGATACAGTCACTCTCCAGGATTTTTTAGGGAAAGAGAGGTAGCTTAATGTCTGAAGACAGCTGCTTTTGTGCAAGAACTTTGGTGTTTGGTGAAAAATTCTTCCTTTCAGATACTGAAGAACAAATTTGAATTATAAATCCTTTGGATTTAGAGTATTGCTATTAGTCTGTGAAGAAAGTATAAGGTCCTTGAATGGATGCAGTTGTACTAAACGACTGGATTTGTGTGTGGTTGAGCATATGCAATAAACATCAGTCAGATTTCATTGAAGGGGAAGCTGCAGCTGTTGGGGAAAATGCTGTGAGTGAAATTAAAGGGTAATTATGACTCAGTATTTTTTGCATAGAGTTTCTTAGAAACTGAATAGTCATTTGCCAATGAAAACAGTTCATTGAAGTTAATGCTTTATGGATATGAAAAGGGATGATGAGGCCATAGGCATTGCAGAAAGTAGCAACAGGACAATAAAGTCCTTGCTGCAGATCACGTGGTCTCATCACATTTTTCATACTCCTTGAAAATCCTTTTGCAGTCATGTTTTTTTGTGAGGTTTTTTGCTAGTCTTTTGCCCACTCAAAATTTAAGATGCAGAAAATGTAAATGTCACTTCCATATTAAGGATTAGCTTTGGGCTTGGAGGAAAAGGCATAAAGTTAATTGGAAGGTCATAAATAAATCAGTGTATTTCTCATGTGTGTTTATGTATATACTTTTAAAAATCTCTTTGTAGAAAAAGAAATCTTTGGTTTCTAAAGAAGATCTGGATAAACTTCTGTCTGTTGACCATTTTAGCTGCAGTCTGTAGGATTCTCTAGTTCTCAATCAGCTGAGAAAACTGTTTCTGAATTTCAGGAGCTGTCTGTATTTACCCTAAATAGAAAGAAATAATTTTAGCACCTGATATCAAATACTTAATTAAAAGAAAAAGATAAAAATAAAAAATTGTTTCTTGTAAGAGAAACAGCATTTCATGAGAAATTAGTGTGTTTATGGTGCCAGAGAATTTGATTTCTCAGTTTTAGTGAAACTATATAATGAAAAATGCCTGTAATCACCACTCCTGGAGGTATTTCAAAGATCTGTAGGTGTGGTTAGGAATGTTTTTGCATGGTGGATTCAGCAGTACTGGCTTTGTTATTCTGTGATTCTATAATATTATCATGAAGGTTAATATAATAGTATAATATTTGGTGCATGATAATTAATACCCATCTTCCATTTTAGAAAGAAGATTTCCAAGAGTTTTTAGCATATTTTTTTCTATTAATTAAAAATAAAAACTTCTTCAAGTACCTATTACAGTTAAATTGTTTCAGGAATGCTGAACAAGTGATCTTGGGGCTGTGAACGGCACGAGAGCTCTGTAATCTCTGCCTCTGTGGCACTGGTGGACAGCAATGATGTGTAGCCCTTCTGCTTCAAAAGCCAGTGGTCAGCAGCTGGCCAGAAGCAGAGAACCCCCTTCTGGCTGGGCAATGGGGACATCCACACAGATAATGGGAGCTGCTAGCACTTCCACTGAGGTGGGTGCAGAGAGGGTCCAGCCATGGTGGAGTGTCAGTAAAATCATCTTGCATCACCTTCTCCAGTCCCTTGTCTGCAGTGATTTGAGCTGTAACACTTGCAGCTCTGTGTGGTCACTAGAGCACCTCACTGGGCTTCAGTGGCTTGGTGCCACTTGGAGATGGTATTTCCAACTTACGAAGGTGTAGGCAATGCAGAGGTGATGTGGGGAAACACTCGGTTCATATGAAAGTGCTTTGTCAAACAAAATGCTCTAGGTTGTTGTGGGTTGACAATCCATAAGGTTTTGCAAAGTGTTTTGTATACAATGCACTCTAGAATAGCGATATTTCAAATGTATAATATGAGGCTAAGTAGTGAAAATTTGCCATATCTTTGTTATCAGACTTCTCATGTTTTTTCAGAACTTTAGCATATGGTGTTTCCTGGTGGCATATCTTTCAGTGGTTTCATAGTTTGATAGTAGTACATGGAAATTGTTACCTTGCTCCTAATTTAATAATTAGAGAAAAAAAATATATAATTGTAGTCTGACGATGACATAGTGGTAGGCTTGTTTATTTTGTTTTTTTTCCCTCCATCTTGTTAACTGGGAAATTAATGCTGAGTGGATGCTGTGCTCGGAAAACAAATGCTGTACATAATTCTATTTTGAATTAAAGTGGCACCATACTAGTGTGTATATCATTACTGATATGTTCCTGAGCCTTGTAGAGAACATATATCAATGTTTTGGACTGAAACCCCTTTACTAGGATACTAGAAAGCAGTAATAGGCAATACATGAAAATGATGAAGTGGAAACTGACATTTCTTAGTCTTGTAGCCATTCCTGTTCGAAGTAGGTAGCTATTACACCAAAGAAATCACTGTTCTGCAAAGCTGAATTTGTGAACTCTTCAAGGTGTTTTGTTTTTTTCCTGAAAATCTATTGAAACTACTTATTGAGGTTTGCAGAGGAAGTCTGCAAAACTATTAAGAGTTTGTACAGGGTTACAGATTTCCAGCTGATTTCTGAATTACCCTCTTAAGCTTTTCTTTCATCTGGGCAGCTGCTATATAAAAGGTAAGTTTGGTGCTTATTGCCTCCTTCAAGGGATGGACTAAAGACATGGTGTTGACTTTGATGTAGAAACAACAGCCAGCTGTTCTGCTCCTATTTTCCATGGACTTCATGTGAAATAAAATTGCATATGAGATGGATAATGGATTCAAGGAAAATGAGTGAGGGAGCTTCCTAATCTATTAAAGCAGAGAGATATAGAGACAGAAGATGGTAAATGAGAAAGAAAATAATGAATCCAAAGAACGGTTTCTCTGCAAAGACTGGTGGCATTACCAGAGGAAGCCAATATGCATTTGTGACTGAAACCTGTGGATTGTTTGTAAGTTGTGTTTTATCTGACTTCTGGTGTATTTCCACTTCAGACGAAGAAATAAGTTCTAACTTTCACGTGGGTTCTTGGGAGCAAAAAGCAGGTTTTTCAGAGATGAATAAGTATCTCAGGATTACTTTTATATATTTATGTGCATATACATAAACATAGATGTGTGTTATTGTTGGGTCTGGGAATTATTTTTATCCCTCAAGTTTTAAATACTTAATCTGTGAACAAAAGTCTTCTCTAGAGCCGAGTAGGACTTTGTTTTGTTTTGTTGGGTTTTTTATTTTGTTTTTGGTTTTTTGTTGATTTTTGGTGTTTTGGTTTTTTTTTGGGGGGGGGTTGTTTGTTTTTGGTTTTTTTATTTTAAATTTTATTTTATTTTGTAGTGATGAGCTATAGCTCATAACTGTCTGGCAGAACTAAAGTGCAGTTGTTTACTGTGTTTGTATTTTATTTCTGATCTGAGCCAAAGTGCTGAAGCATAACAAATCTACAATGCAGAACATTTCTTTATAAAGACTGAGCACAGTAATTTTACAAACTGGAATAGAGTTCATTTAACAAAGTGCTGAGAAGAAGAAAAAATAAATTCATCAGCTCTATTCCTATCCCACTGCTGGATGGTTTCCAGACTTCACGGAGTAGGGTTCCAGCTCTCAAATTCAGGAGCATGAACTTTTCCTAGAATAAAGGCTGAGTGTATTAAAGCCTCAACAGGCTTCTGCTGTGCTCTGCAGTGATCACCAGCAGTCACAGTTCTCCTTCTGTGAACCTGATGCATTGTGTACATTTTAAAAAGCTGTATTGACAAACACGTAGTTGAGATAATTAGCCTCTGGAGGCTTCACTGAGAGATGTGAGAAAGCAGCTGTCCAGTATTGTAAGGAAGTAGGGTCCTTTGCAGCAGCAGTGATGTAGGGCTAAAGGCCAGTTCCTTTGACATGACATGAGAAGTGTAATTGTAATTTTTTTCTTGTTTATAAACTACTTGCTGATGGAAATGTGATTTTTTGATAGACTCCACAGAATGTGATGGAGAATGGACTTTCCCAGTAGTGGGAACAGCAATATTTGCTGAGGCATCTCTTTGATTAGCTCTGGGCCATTAATAATGGTGAGTGGTACTTGAAAACACAGGAAAAAGATCTTTTTAGATGGGGAGAGTTTGATGGAAGTGAGAGAAAGAAAAATGCATTTCTCTGTGTGCTGTTGTATCTTCTGAAGAAGGGCAGAATCCATTTGTGAAGTGACAATAAGGCCATAGTGTGTAACAGGGCAAAATATTGCTTCCAGCTTTTTTAACTAGATTGTTTTTCAGTGTACAGAGTCTGACATGGTTTGTTCTTGTCCATCCATGCACATGAATGTCTTTTTAGAAAAGAATAAAAAAATTCCTGTCAGCAGCTGGAGTGTCCCAGGGGTCCCATTTCAGCAGTGCCACCAAAAGAACTTGATGAAATATGGGAGTGAAACTTGCTCGTCTATAGCTTTTACTGTGAGTAGGATAACACCTTTACATTATGATGTTTTTAATTGTTTTTGATTGAAAGTTTAGAACTGTAGTGATATTTATGCTGGTTATAACCTCTTCCTGTAAATATTTTGCATCTATTCTTAGGTATTTTGTACTAAAACTGAAAGGGAGGACTTGCAGAAAACATAGATGGTTGAAGCAGACTGAGTAGTCAGCTTGCTTGAAACATTCAAAAAATGTATACAAAGACACTAAAGCTGGTTTTACAACTTTCCAGCTTGGTTTCACAGTTTATGTGAGTTCTGTTTTTAAACTTTGACAGAATTATTATAATTTCTTATAATAATTTGTCTGTTAGAATTATTAGTCTGTTTGTTATAATTATTGTTGAAGAATAAATATTCCAAAATGTTATTGAATGCGAGAGGAGAAAAAAAGAAAAAGTTCCTTAGCAATTTCCGGGAGAACTTTAATTTGAATAACCATTTTACTACTGTATCCTAGAACTTATTCTTAACTGAGACTACATGAAAGTGCATTGGAAGACAAATAACTCTTAGCTCTGAACAAGTTTCAACTTGGACTCATGCCTGTTACATTTTCAAAGTGCAGAGCATGGGATATGTGACAAGAATTTGGGTGAGAAGTACAGGAGAGCACCATATCTGTGGCTTGGAAGGAGCAGTTGTCTTCTATAATGTGCAGTTTTTTTAATTGGTGATTGAAATCTGAGCACTGAATTTCTTCACTGAGCTTTCTGATTTCCAGAAAAGCGTTTTGGTTTTCTCTTCTGATGTTTTTGTGCTTGCAAACAAAAAGAGCTGCCTGCCTGCCTGCGAGAAGTAGATGAGGAACAATTTTTTTTCTGGGTTTGTTTGTTTGTTTGTTTTTGGGGGGGCAAGGGGGTTGGTATTGTTTGTTTTGTTTTTTTATTTGTTGGTGAATGAAGTTCTGTCAAAAGTCAGCTAAGAATCTGTAAAACAGAAGACTTTCTCTCTCATATTTTTCAATTTGTTTTAGGACCTGTTTGTTACAGGCTAACAACTAATAAGCCATTCATGTTTCTACAAATTCTATGGGTTTTTTTCCCTATAGTTGGCTATTTTAATCTAAACCATGGGTATCTGCACAGCGATTGTAAAAAAAATCCATTTCTGGTGAGGAGTTCTCATGGGAAGGTTTTCAGTGGAGGAGGAAGAGAGAGGATCCATAGAATTCTTAGGATATTTCAGAAGAAAGATTAGAATAAATGATGCATTTCATTGTGTGTCTCAAAGCACTCGGTAAACTTCCACCTTATGCTGTTTTCAGCAATGAAATTTCACCTTTACATCAAGGGTAGTAAAGGAACTTTGTTCTGAGTGATGTGTGAGAAAGGCAGTGTCAGAACATACAGGTCTTTCTGCTTATAAGTGGGGTTTGTCATAATTTTCAAAGTGTATAATATAGCTAAATGAAGAAACTTCTAAACAGCACTTCTTTTCCAGGTCTGCATGCTGTGTTCTTACTGCTCTCAGTCCTTGTGGTGCTCTCATGTAAATCAGTGGCTGACTGGTCTTTCTCGTTTATGACACTTGCAGCAATTCATTAGCTCTGTCTTATTTAAAGGACTTTTATTTTTAGCTTTACAGTCCTTTAATGTGCTTCTTTCTGGCACTGACACATGACTGTGAAAGAACTCTCAGATCCAGCTTGGAAATGTGTTATTCTACAGGGAATGAATACAGTGGGAATTCATCCAGTTTGTCCAGGGGCTTATACCCAATACTTGCTGCCATGTTCTATGAACCTGGACTTCTTTTGGAGTAATTTCTGTAGTGAAGCTCTGCACTATGGGAAAGGGCGCTAATGACTTAATAGACGGAATAGACTTTGATAGTAGATTTAGATATACTTTCTCTTACAGGCTAGTGAGTTCATGATATAATTTTAAAAGCACAGTATAATGCTCTGCAACGTGGGCATCTTGCTTACAAGAGCTGCTAAGCTTCAGTGAAGAGTCTCCATTTAACTTGCTCAGTGACCGATTCAGTCACAAACTAATCTTAATTATATTTATGTTTACCTGTGTCCTCTGTAACTTAACTGCATTATGAAAAGGTTCCTTATTTTTCTGTTAGTAGCAAGCTATCCATAATAGCAGACTTGCACGTGGCACTGATGAGTAAGTATCATTTAGGTAAACTAAATATATTTAGAGACACCTTTCATAGTTGTTAGCATGCTATATTTAGAGAGCAACAGCTGAGTGATGGATTTAGGTAGGGAGGTGTAGGAGAATATGGCTAGAAATTTAAGTGAGGAGTCATTTGTAGCAGCAGCTAAGAAGGGTGTTCAGTGATGGTGATGCACATAAAATCCTCCAGAGAACATTCTTCCTGCTCTTCTCATGGTCAGGGGAGAGAAAATGGCTCTTCCAAAAGGGAGTTCACTGTCCAAGAGATATTCCAGTTTCTGCATCCCACTCCTTGAAAGAGTCACTTTCTCTGTGTCAGCAATAGATCAAGCTAAAGGGGACAAGCATCACTAAACCAAAGATTGCTTTTCTGAATACCTCCCACAGGGCCTCTGAGGGCAACGTTCAAGTGATATATGTAAGAAGCATTTCAGATTTCTAAGAGCTGTCTGCTCTCTTAGGGTTTGCTTGGACTTCAGAAGATGTAGAAAACAGTGCAGTGGAAGTGTGCAGATATGAGATCAAGTGGGGAAAAAAATGGCATAAACATTTTATTCCTTTTTTCTGAGGCTGTCTGTAACATTGTTTTAAATATTGCCAATGTGTACGAGTGTGTTTGACAGCACTGATAACCTGGGTTATTTAAAAAGCAATCCTTAAGCAGTTTAAAATTCATTGTCTGTTTAACAAGCCATAGGGAAGGAAAGAGAGGGGAATGGTGAATGTATGTGGATGCTGGAAGTAGGCTGCAGAAAGGTTATATCTGTGTCAGGCTTCTGAAGAGGAACCTCTGAGGTGACTTGTGGTTGGTTTAGAGGGCATTTGCTAAGAGAAATGGTATAGCAAGGGGTGGTGGTGCATTAACTGGGCTGGATCATAGGTTCGGGATGACTTTGTTCCCTCTGTTTTCACATAAACTTCTTAACTTTGCTTATGATCATTGGTTGCCTCAGCAGTAAATAAGGTGCATCTTTGTGGCCCTCTTAGTTCAAATAAATAAGTTTCCATAGTTTTTAGTTTGAGATCACTTCACACTTACATGTGTTCACATTTCCCAAACAGTTGGAGTCAGCACCAGCAAGTGTAATTGGGTAATATTTTTGTATAAATTGATTTGGTTTTCAGTTTCAAAGAGGTTCCAAAACAATGAAGCCCTTGAGAATCACACTGGATTTCATAAGAATATAACATCTCTGCCATCTGTTCTTTAGTGATAACTCATATCTTGTGAAACATTTTTATGACACAGCTATTTGTTTTAAACTTTATAATTTTGTTATAAATGTATATTTTTCTCTTCAGTTACAGAGCATGAGCATATTCTTGAAACTGCTCTGTGCCTTACCATTGTGACCTGTCTGATTGTACATCAGAATCAGAAATGCAGATGGTTACTATCCAGTGCCTGCTTTTTCCAAAAGATGGGAACAGCTGCTTGAGCAGTGAACCTCCTGGCCAAAAATCAAATGTTAACTCTTTAAGCACCGTTTGACAGGGATTTGGCAGCTACAGCTGTCAGTGGGATCTGCAGAATAAGTAGAGGGCAAGGAAGGTGAGAAGTGTTGCCCCCTGGTCCCAGGGACATGAAGAGCCAGGTGTGTAGGCAAAGATGAGACCCCTGGTTCCTGAGGGGAGAACAGACTGTGGGCAATATGCTACACACTGGGATGTGCTTCCTGTGCTGCCAGAACTGTGAGCATCCAGACTTGAAGGGGGAAAAGGAAAAAACATCCCAAATACTGTTAAAAGGGAAAAGTAGGTGTACCATCACATAGTACATAGCCCTCTACCTCTTGATCTTTCAGCATAGCTAGAGATTTTATTGCCCACTTCATGCAACATGCCTGGAGCTCATGGCCATGTGTTGTTAAAATTAAGATTTCTGCTCTTGCAACCACAGTGGTGCTGTCACTAAGCAGTTGCTCCCTCTGACATCTGGCCTGGCTTCATGCAACATGCCTGGAGCTCATGGTCATGTGTTGTTAAAATTAAGATTTCTGTGAAATGGCTCTTGCAACCACAGTGGTGCTGTCACTAAGCAGTTGCTCCCTCTGACATCTGGCCTGTCCTTTTAATTTCCAGTTTGCTCACAAGCCTCTGCCAGCTGGTGCCCTGACAGGGGAGGTATTCAGAGGGGAAGGTAATGTGCAGGGTGTGACCTGAACTGGTATGTTACTGAATGTCTCCTGGACAAAGGAATAGATGGAGATGGTCTTTGATGCAAACACTTGTGCTACTTTGCAGCTGAGGCAGTTGGGTGGCCATGGTGCCTCTGGTGGTGAGAAGAGGACAGATGAGGTAATCTGCTTATTTAATAATTTCTCAGCAGAAATTGGAAAACTAGAAAGCAGCAACTAGGTGATCACATGGATGCTTAGGAAAGAGAAATATTATAGTCTACAAGTCCAAATATACTAATGGACCAAATGGCCTTCCTGCTGTAGAAAGAAAAAAAAAGGGAAAACAAAGGAAAAGTAAAATAAAATTTATAAAATTTTGATATTGCTGATAAATGTTACATCTCTGTCACTACAAGGTGTATGCATGAGGAAATTATACTTAGAAGAATTTGTTTGTCATCGTTCCAGTCCAAGGAGCTGTTCATTTTCTGCAGCTTTCATAGCAGCAGTAGTATTTCAGTGCTTCAGATGTATTTTTCTCCCATCACATGCTATCCAGTGCCAGATTTACAACCTATGCCAATGCAAGTGACTAGGTGCTGTTTCTTCCCACTTCCTCCCAAAATGTATATCCTAAATTTGCCTTCTGAAAAACCTTGGTGCTACAGCCAAATATGTTGAAACAATAGATATGAAATAGATAGTGGGGGAACCATTTAGCTCACCTCTGTATTTGGGGATTGTGCTCTGTAGTATTTCCCAGTTGAAGCAGGCAGATATTTAGTGTATTCCACATTCAGGTGTGCAAATAGTTCCTCCAGCAAGAGGAGGAAACCAGGTTTGGCATAATCTGGTTTACCTGGTGGATTTAGCTGGGTTGGTTTCTTTTTCTTTGTCAAAAAACACATGAACAACTTAAACAAGAGGTGACTGGGGATAGGTGTCCTCCATAGTAAATTGTAGTGTTTCATAGATTGAACAAAGCTGTTGTTTGAGAGAAACAGACACAGAGGTTTCTCCTTAGCAAATCAACATTTTGCATGCACAGCATACCCTTTAAAGATCAGTTTTTTCATCTACCATCCATTTTAAAACAGATTATAATGACACAATTAATCAGTGTAAGTCTTTTTTATATGGATAAACAAAAGAAAAATGTGCCTTATTTTACTTTGTGGGAATTTCTGTGGTCAGAAATGAGAGCAGGAACCAGCAGTCTCTTCGGTAGTTATGAGCTCAGGTATTTGATCAGCTGGAAAAGATACTCACAGATGTTAAACCTTCAGGCATCCATGCACTCCATTTGTAACTTCTCTATTAATGAATTTGCCATCATTGTAGAATTTCAATTTGCCAGAAGGAAAAAAAAAAAAGAGCTATAAGTTCTAGGAAGCTATTGTGTTCTGCTGGTGTCTTTCACTACAATGAAAAGCCCTGCATCAAACTGCAGGGTTGTCAGAGGTCTTTTGAGACTAGATGTGCCAACAACGAAAATATATAATAAGAGATGAAATGACTAGTGTGTTTTCTTGAAGGAGCTCAATTTCCTTTTCTGAAGAGAAATTTTCTTCAGGATTTGAAATACTATTGCAGCGTAGCTATTTGGCAGCTTGGCTTGTTCGTGTGTAATGAGAATGATGCTAATAATTCCTACTGACTGCTGTGACCTCTGCTGGAGGGAAAAGAGTCCATTTCCTTGTAGCCCTTCCTCTCAAAGCCTGGTAACATATTCTTTATTTATTTATTTACTCCCTGTTTGTTCCCTGCAGCAAATTTCCCTGCCTGCCAGGTGGCTGAAGTAATTTACATACTTTGTCATTTATCTCTTGTCATAAATGTAGTTCAAAAACAAATATCTGATGAAATGTTTAACCTAATAGGCCTTCGGTTCTATGGGTGTATGCTTAGTATTCTTTGTGGGGCTTAATTTAACTTTGCCTAGGAATGTCTGTCTTAATGTTTACATCCACAGCTACATTTCTGTATTTGTACAACGTCTTGCTCCAAGCGTTCAGAGATGTCAGTGTGCAAGTCTAGATTGCATCACCTTTCTGAGTGCATACCCTGAATCTGCAGTCAGATCTACTCAGTTTGAAGGCTGCTGTTGCAGTTCTGCCTCTGTTTAGCTGCAAACTACTGACAGTGGAGCCATTTCAGAATAACAGATCTTTGGCTTCAGACTGTGAGGATAGCCACTAATTATGTATTTCTCATTCTTCAATGCTGCAAACATTGGCTTACATTTTGACTTTATGCTCCAGTTCACTAATTAGATTCCTCTTTAAGAAGATGATGTTCAGTATCATTGTTTTGGAAACATTAAGAGGTTTGAGGTTTTTTGATTGTTGCATGGAGAGTTTTTTGAGGAGTTTGATTTGCTTTGGGCTTTGTTGTTGGGTTTGTTTGGGGTTTCTTTAACATGGAGGACTTTTTCCTGTATCTAAAGCAGACCTGTCATTGGCTTCAGAACAAGAACTATCCTTTGCTGTGCTGGCTCTGCCCCAGAGGGGCTGTAGTGCAGAGCATCAGCAAGCACACCTGTGCCTTGTTTTTGCAGGGACTCCAAGCAGTACATTGTAGCCCTGCTGTGTCAAACAGCCACAACTTTTTGAGCTCTGACCCAAAAAGCATGACTCGGAGTTCTGCTTGCTAGCTCTCAGCAGCCTAGGAGGAGCCTACTAGAGACACGTGTAGGCCCACGTGGTGTTTGTTCTCTGCACATTTGTGGGCAGTGTTGTTGTGGTTTGGTTGTAAAAGCAGCCCCCTCAGATGGGGAAACAGGTCAGCAGAGCGCCAGGTTTTGGGTGCGAGTGGGAGGCTTTCAGGGAGGAGTGTGAGATGGAGTTAGGAGCAGGCAGAGACTCCAAGGCTGCAACTTTCTCCTGGTGAAATCTGGAATCTTTCTGTGCCAGCTTAGCTGCCTGTGGTGAGACACGCACACAAACCAGGTGTTGGAACCACAGCTGTGACACTGGCAGAGGAAAAAAATAGCTAGGAGGGACAAGCCACAGGATTCATGTGATGCCTTAGGTCTTTGTGTGTGGGAGGAAGGGAGCTCAGGGTTTGCTGTTTCTGTCATGTCTCTGGGGGCTGGAGACGCACCAAAAGTTGATGCAGAATGAAGCTTGAGTGGAAGAATCCTAAAGAGGAAAGTTCTGGGAAAAGGGAAGGGATCTGCAGGGTATAAAGGAATTTGGGAGGAATAACAAATGAAAAGGTCTAGATAACCATAGTTTTTCCCCCTTCGGTTTAGCCTGAGTTCTAGCAAAGAGCACAGAGGAATCAAAATACTCAATATTTCAGAAGGTCAAAATCTAAACTACTGTACTGAGCAAAACCAAAATGGTTCCATAAATGGTGTTGAAAGTCTGATTGTCTCTTTCTCATTGGATTGTTTAAAGCTGGATATCCTCATCCTTTAGTACCTTAATATATCTTTGCTGTTCAGAGGGGCTGTGTTGTCATCTGCATCTTCTCTGGCTCCTTGCCAGGCAGATTTTACCATGCTTACTTCTTCATGTCTAAAGCTTTGAAGCTTTTAGTGAGGGAAAGCAGCTTGGAGTCTATCATGATCATAGTGTTGCACATGGGGAGGACTTTACAAACCCGGAGTCTGTGGTTCTCATCTTAAATGATAGACAAGAATTGATTATAAAAGAATTTTTATGCTATAGAAATTAATGTTATAAAAGCAAACTCCAGAGGTGAAAAAATATAACTGTTACAAAAATTAATAAATTTTGTAAAATAAATAAGTCTTAGAAATCTAAACTTTAGAACCAGTTCTGGGGGGTTTTCTTTGACTTTTTCATAAAACCTTCATCCTTATTCAAGGGAACAGTGGAATTTGAACACAGTGATATTTACATAGTAAAGTGGCAGCTATTTCCTTTACCTGTAAGATTGATTTAATTAATATTTCTATTATCTGGGAGAAAAAAGTCTTGACATCTCTTCATCCCTAAAAATCTTCTAAAGACCTTGTGACAAAAGGCAGTCTTAAGAATCCTAGCAACCACTTATGGATTATAAGATTCATTCTACTGTGAATTTTAGTAGAATAGAAGCAATACAATGGTTGGTGAAATAGGAATGGTGATGCTTAAAATACATCACCTCTACTGCCTTTTTGGGGAGTGGCACTCTTCCTGTAATCCAGTCTCCAACATTCATATTGAGGCAGCACTCTTTGTGTCAAGTATTTGGTTATTCCTTTATATTCACATGAGTACTCCTTATGTGGAACTCCGAAATGCCACCGAGTGGAGGAGTCCTTACAGCATCCACAGGGACAGATTGTGATTGCATTTCTATGACTGGTGGTGAAAACCTGAAGAGTTTGGATCACCTGCATCACCTGTTCTTAGTGTAATACAGATGGCAGCCAGTGTGAGTTTAGTAGTGCCAGCAGTGCGACTTTAAAGTGCCTTTAAAGAGCAAAGGGCTTAGTTTTTTTAAATTATTATTTGCAGTATTTTCTGTTGGTGTGTTGTGATGTTACAGATCCAGGTATGCAATTACTAAGACTCCAGTGCTGCTTTCTTTTCTCCAAATTACATCTCTGTGGGGATAATCTGAGAAAGATAGTAGGAGGACATTCTTCTTGATGGGAAAGGACTGAGTTTCTGCATAATCACTGCAATATTCCTTAGATTGAGTTGTAGTTTGAAGAAATACTTCCACAGGTCCTGTCTCACAACAAGCAGTTGTGGTTATCTTGACTTCCAAGACTGCTTGTGTACTTCCAGAATGAAGGGATAACATTTCTCATGTTTAGTTTTAGAGTTTGCATCTGTTGATTTGTGTGGGTTTTTTTTGGTGTTTTTTAAAATTTTGGTTTGGGTTTTAATTTTATGTTTGTTTAGATTTTTTTTGGTTGGCTGGTTTGGTTTTGTTTTTTTCTTTTTTTTTTGGGGGGGGGATTATTTGGTATTTGTTTTTGATCTTTTTTGTGTGGTTTTTGTTTTTTGGGGAGCGATTTTGATTTTTCTTTTTTTTCCTTTTTTTCTGTTTTAGGATAAAGTTGGAAAGAATATAGCCTAATTTGATTCAGTAAACCTGCCAAAAATGTTCCATTTGGAGGCTCTTTTCTCTAGAATTTAGGGGGAATGTTAGTGATAAAGCCTGATTGTTTAGTAAATTTCTGCCTATTAATCTGTAGAAGTCAATTCCCTTTTTAAAGAAGACAGCAATCATTTATTTCATTATTTTTACAGTAGTTTCAATTTAAGCTAACCTCCACTCCAGTAAAGTGGGCCTGAAAAATAGATTTGCCCATTCCTTCTTTAAATGCCTGTCTTCTGCAATCCGGACAATTCAGTTTAATGCTTACATCTCAACTATGGCTTGAGTGAGCTGGTGCTGGACTTGCAGCTTCAAGTTAGTTACCATTGCTTTAGGACAGGCAATTTGACATTTTCTGATACTGAATGTTGAGCTGCAGTTTGACAATTGGACTTGTCAAGGATAGCATGTTTTATGTCCAGTTCTCAGGAAATGACAGGTTGGTTTATGTTCTCCCCCCTCACCCCATAGTGCATTAAATAAAGCTGTACTATCGCCTTCCATCCCTCATGAGATTATTTTCTGGTTTCAACAACAGACCTTTTGTGGTGGCTTTTAAAGAAGTATCTGATTGAAGTTAGTTAGCTTTGTGATATCTATTAAAACTCAGTTTCAGTCATTGACTCGCAATAACCAACGTGTCAGAAATTATGACCCTGAACCTTCAGACGTTAGCTAGGACTTCAGCAAATATGACATGTGATAATGAGTACTGAAGGAAAAAGTAATTAGGAGTTCTTGAATTTTATTTATGAGGAGGACTGCATGGAGCAACCTGACTTCAACCTGCAGACTTTCATTTTTGTTTCTATTAATATTGTTTGGTGTTTTCTTTACATTATCCGAATCACAGCTGATGGAGGGGGGGGAAAATCAATATAATTTGCTTGTATTGCAACAGATGCCTAAATCTCACTAATGTCTGTATTAGATTGTTTCTATTACATTATAGCTAAAATGTAAATCAGTAGCTTTGAATATAGTTTTTTTCTTTTTAATTTTCGTTCTTCATTTTACTTTAAGTTATATCTTGGATTAAATCCATTTTAACTGATGTGGCAGGTGTTAATTTTCCAAACAATGGGCTGTCAAACCATTTAGGCTTGGTAGTGAGTTGTATTAAATGAATTTTTGTAATATTTCTAACGTTGGGAAAGTATGCTACATTCTGTAAGGCTACATTTTCAACTTTATCATAGCAAATCTGCTATGATAAACATTTCTTCTATGATTAACATTTTTAATACTGTTAAGCAATTTATATTATCTCTTGATGGAACTTAGTAATAGATAAAACTGTCCCAACAGAAAGGCTAAGAATTTTAGCACCTGCTTCATCTTATGTTTTTAGGCATGAAAGAAATTCTGATTCTTTTTATATCAGCATTTTGGAAGAAAGGGGTTAGAGCAAATAGTCTGCTGTAACACCCAGGATCTTTCCTCCATCACGTGGAAACAAAAAGAGCATTTTTTGACTATGTGGTCTCAATAGTGCCAAGCAGGAATGGAGAAGGAATTCAGGTTGATATTCATGTTGGGAAATGAAATAAATTCATGGACTGGAAACTGAGATTTTGTTAAACTAGTTTGCTGATATGGAGAATGTATGCATACGTAGGGGTGACTTAGCCTGGTTTCCAAAGGAGAAAAAAAAAGCTTACATAATTTTACTTCCTGCTTCTGTGCCTGTCACACATTTTAACTCATTGTCGAATGTCTTTCAAGCTGGCCAGATGGGTGGTGATCTAAGTGGTCCTAAAATAGTCTACCACAGCCTTTAGCCAGGAGGACCTATGATCCCTTCCCCAGCACTTGTCTCTGACCTGCTCAGGAATCAGAGGGGCAGTAGGCACTTGCCGGTGGCCCCAGGCAGCTGCCATGTGGCTGAGCAGCTGGTGCCCATGCGGGGCTGGATTAGCCCCAGGTTACAGTGCTCACTCTCTCTCTCCCCCCCAGTTATCAGATCAAATTAACCTTGGTAGGTGACCCCTACCAGTTTCTAAGAATTGGACTGGGGGGAGGCTGGCAGATGCACGCAGAAGGCTCTGGCGCTGTTCGCGGCTGTTTGCCTGGGCTTCATGGGCAGAGGAGTGTGGATGTCTCTGCTACTGGGGGGACAGCAGGCTGGACACCCCTCCTCACTGATTCACACCCATCCGTCCTATGAAGATGCCATGACAAGCGCTAATGGTTTGTGACTTCAGCCACTGTGGGACAGGGCATGGTGTTTGCCAGGCAGATCTGTCACCTGGGGAAGGCTGCTGCTTGCCTGGAGCCTGGATCCATGGTGTTACAGAGAGGCTGTCACAGCTTACCTGGCTTTACGACTGCTTCCTTGGCAGCTTATCTAGACAGGCATCAATGAAGTGGCCAGGAAAAGCTTTCAGCAGATTGAAGGTGACTGCAGGGCTCTGGGGGCAGAGGGAAGAAGGACAGGTGTCCGAGTGCAGGCTCCTCAGTGCTCCCAGGTAAGATGTGAAAACTTGCTGAGAGCTCAGGAAAAAATAATCCTATTGGGCAAGAAGATTAGGGTCTTTAAAATAAAACCCCCTTGACAAGAAACTGCTTTGGGAACTAAAATTCAGAAAGGCATAATGCAAAAAGGGGACTCAAAACTAGATAAAGTAACAAGGAGGGATTCTTAAAGTCAATTGATAGTGAAAGGTGTAAATTCACTGACTAGAAGAAACCAGCTAGTATATAATGGTACAGAAGCACTAAATACTTTATTTGCCTCAGGAAAAAGCCTGTTCCCCTGCCTGGGTATTTGCCACCATTTTTTTGAACAGCCAATATCTGGAAAGCAACAAGTTAGTAGTAGGCACTTAAAGGAGCTGGATATATCCAGAAAAGTGGGATCAGATGGGAGCTGCTGAGAGTTCTGAAAGAGCTTGAAGATGTGAGACCACTACGAAAGGCGTGCATATGGGGAAGGTCCTCAGTGAAAGAGAAAAGCCTGATGTGTTATCCTTCTTTAAGAAAGACAAAGAGGAGCATCTAGGTAACTGTAGGCTGCATAGCTTCATCTCTTGGCCTGGGAAGATCATGGAGTATACTCTTATTTCCAAGCACATAAAGAACAAGAAGACAACCAGAAATCGCCTGCATGGATTTAGCAAGGGCAAATTGTGCTTGACTTGCCTTATTGCTGCTTTGGCTGGAATGATTTGTTGCAGGGGTGAGGGTGAGCAGTAGATCTCTTGAATTCACTAGTGCTTTTGTCACTGTTTCCCACAGAGGTTTCATTTGGAAGCTGAAGTGATGTGGTCTAGGCAAGTGGAATTTTAGATGGGTTGAAGACTAGCTGCTGAAAGGTTAATGGTGCTTTACCACTGGTCCTTGACAAGCAGGGTACTCCAGGGAATACTGCAGAGGCTGACATTGTTAGGGTTTTCATCAACATCCTGGGTCATGAAGCAAGAGGCACTTTGTGCATATTTTCAGATTCACTAAATCACATTGGTAGATCTTCAATCCAGATAGAGCACTTGGTGCAATTTAACCCATGCATTATATTGAACTGAACAAGAGCCTTAAATGTGCCATTGCTGCAAATAGATAAATAAGGCACTGGGCTGCACTAGAAGCAGTACCTCAAGGACTGTGTTTATCTCCTGTATTTAGGGTCTATAAGGCTGTCTGGAATACTCCATTCAGTTTTGGAGGCACTGCACTTCAAGAGGTAGACAAAAAAGTGGAAGAAGGACCATTTGGAGGTCTAGTAAATGGTGAGAGGTTGTGGGTGTGAAGGAGGGGCTGACAGAGTTGAGCTTGCATAGTCTAGAAAAGAGGAATCTGAAGAACAGTTCAGTAGCATCCTAAAACTTCTTGAAGGGCATTTACAAAGATCTTAAAGCTGATTTCTGTTCAGTAGTGACAGATGGCAAAAAGACAGATGTAATGGCACAAATTGTAATTTGGGTTTGAACAGTAGGGAGAAAGTTTTATCTGCAGGGACAAAGCAGCCCTGGAAGAGGTTGCACATGGAAGTGGTTTAATCTCTGTCTTCAGAGGAATTTGTAACTCCTTTTGACAAAACTGTGACTGACTTCATCTGCTGTTAGCAATGGTTTCCACCTGGGCAGAAGACATCCGAGCCAGCACTTCTTTGATTCTGTGAAATCTCAGAGACACAGAAGATGTGGAGATAGTTTGGTTCAAGTATGGTGCATAAAGATGTAAGAAACAAATTTCTTTCAGCAGGATGCTTTGATGGACTACTTGGTGGTTTGTTGGGGTATTTTGTGTGGTGTCATCGTCCCAGATTTCACAGAGGACTGGAAAAAGAACTTCACTCTGGGTTTCTTATAGCATTTCTTAATGCTATAAGATTATGTACAAAAGGATAGTTACTCCAGTATCAATATACACCCCATACAGAGTGCATCTCTAGTCACTGTTACCACTTAAGCTGAATTAAAGCAGCATAGTATTTTTGCATCTGAGCTTTAACTTCAAAAGTTTACATTCACTTTTTAATTGGAGACATGGATACTTTTAGCGCAGGTAATTTGAAAGACTGAGTGTTCCCCATGTATTCTGAGTTCAGCTTTTCTGTCAATGTAGATCAGATAAGCGTTTAATTAGTGAAAAGTGCCCCATTTGGTGAGTACTTTCTGGATTCAGGGAACCTAATGGAAGCATATGTAGTTCCAAGGTTGACTGCCTCTCACTGTGCAACTTCTTAGTCTCATGGTCTGCTGCAAAGAGAGCTTTTTGGGTTCAACTGAATGATGGTGAATATTAGTATTGTTACATACTTTGTATTTGGGATACTGAGGAGGTAGTCTGAAAGTAAATGTATTTCTGTCTTTTTGTCCTTGTTCATGTTGTACATCAGTCTGCACAGAGTGCTGTCTCTGTGGGGTTGTATGCTTGAAATCAAATTTTTACTGCCCTGCTTATTTTTCTTTCTAACTCTTCATACCTTCATGAAAAACATTCTTTGTGCACAAGAAAATGTTGGGTGTATGCTAGTAAAGCATGAGCCCAATAAATAGAGATTTTCCCTTTAAAAGATTAAACAAACTGCAGGACTTCCTATCAGTTTATCAGACTTCTTGTTTAATCTAATCACAATGATTGAAGTCTGTTTACTGTGATAGCTTTTATTAGAGGTTATGTAAATTTTGTGTTAAATTCCATCAGTAATAATCAAGATCTTCTTAGCTAGGAAGTTATATTGCTTGGATTTTTTGATGCTGGGGAGTATCTGAAATACTTATTTTAAGATATGCCTAAACTGTAGTCACACCTTGTAAAATACCACTGAACTAGTTAGCCTGGTTGACAGAATCTGAAATACTTATTTGAAGATATGCCTAAACTGTAGTCCACCTTTTAAAATACCACTGAACTAGTTAGCCTGGTTGACAGTAATAATGTAGTTGTTTCAAAAATCATATGCTGCCACCATTCCTGTGGTTATTGTTGCAGGAATGGCATTACTCAAGGAATGAGGCTCAAGGAATACTCAAGTGCTGTAGCAAGAAGCTGAATGTGCAGCATGTGGTGTGCGGGTTTTATGAGCTCTGCACATGCAGTTTGTGACCTGGACTGGGAGGAGTGATGTGCATGCACTGACCAGATGCACTGTGTATCACCATAATGAAACTGGGGACTTGGGGAAAGTTTTTTCTCTTGCTCTTTGCTGCTGGAATGCTGAAGAGAAATATGAAATACAGGCACACTCAATTCTCAGTTGGTTTTGCTGCACCATTCATCCATGCACCATGAGACCAAAGCTGTGCCTGTCTGGGAAGTGTTTCTATCTTGGGTGTATCTGCATGAAGCATAATTACCCTTCTGAAAGCAGGATTGATAGTCCTAAAATAGACTCAGGATCTGACCTGAAATGTAACTGGAAACTATAAATGTATGTGTTTAGATGTATTATTAGTGCATGATGTCTGAGGTCCCAAACAGCTGCAAAATTTGATGTTTTAAATTATCTCTGTTTATTTTTTGAGCTGTATGCATAATGGAAGAATTTGTAATGCTGACATGGCAGCTCAGACTGCATGTTGCTAATATTCTTAATTACTCTGCTTCTGCAACTGAGAAAGATGACAGCTCATACCTATTTCAGTGATGATTTGTTTAATTTTGCTGTAATGTCTTTATGAATCAACTCATTTTGCAAAGCTTAAAGTTGTCAGATAACAGTGGTTCTGATTTGCAATGGCTTTATTTTTAATTGTTGTGCTTGTTTGTGTAGGAAGCTGAAGGAGAGAATTGTCAAGATTGAAAATTAGGGTTATCAATCTTCTGTAGAAGCCCTTTCTGAAAAGGTGATTTTCTTTTTCAGTTGCTCATATTTTAGATGTAAATCAAAACTAAAATATTATGTGTTCCAGTACCAAACCAACATTCACTATCTTAACAATTATCTGTTGAATACAGTTGCATGAACTATTAGTAAAACTGGTCCACACATAGCAGTGGTTGCTACGACAACTTGCAAGGAAGTTGCAAGCACAGTATGCTTGATGACTATCTATATTGAGGAAAGAAAGATGAAACTTGATTTTAAGCTTAGGTTTTCATGTACAAATGCTTCTGAAAGAGAGGTTGGTTTCCTGCTTTTCCTTTTCAATTTAACCATCCTATTTTAAACCATAAATAAGACTTAGTAATGTTGTAAATGTCTAAATTACTAAAGATCTTAAGAATTAGAAATTTAATGTGTGATTTTCTGCTATGTTAAGGTGTTTGTCTGTTTGAGTATAATGATCTTAGTTGTGTAACAAATTTGTGTTATTTCTATGAACTTGGGCTCAGTGCTTTAGCTTCAGATGTATGTGGCTGGTTTCAATATTCAAAAATTAAAATAATGGAATTACTCTGAGTTTGAGGTTAAGGGTTTCAAACATCCAAATTTGCAGCTGAATAATCTGGAATGATGTAGTTCATCTTGGTTTCATCTTCTGGGTTGCATTTTGTGTTTTTGAAGTGATGCACCAGTTTCAGCACTTTTCTTGGGTAGCTATTTGATGTTGTCGTTTTATGAACATGGATTAAAGCTACATGGTATTAATAATTAAATCTTTGCTTGGTAAGATCTTTAGGCATAACATCATATTTTACAGTTCTTCTGGTTTATGATCCTCATGTTTTGTTGCAAGTCTCAGAAAGTTCAGGGGATTGGCAGCACTGTACACCTGGAGTGCACAGAGTATCATTTGCACTTGCACTTGTTGTCATTGTACCTAAGTGCCTGCCCAGGAAAATCAGCTGTATGGAAGTCCATGGAAGCAACTGAATTTGAACCTCTGCTGACTCCTACAATGACTTTTTTATTTTGGTTAATATTTTTGTCAATTAAAAATTGGAAATAGGATACCTGTATAGAAGATGGTCACTGCGTACAATAAAATTTGTGAAGTTCAGGCATTTCTATCCTGAACAGTGGAGTAGACCTGCCTGTTGTCTACAAAAGGAATAATGAATTTCAGCAAATAGAGAGTAGCTTTCTGATTTTATTCCTGCCCACAGCAAGGGTTTGAAACTAAAAGTTTAAGGTCCCTTCCAACCCAAACCATTTTATGATGCTGTTATTTTCTTCAGTTCGTGTCCTTTTTCATACGTGTTCCTGTGTTTGAAACTGGACTTTGTCTAATTTTACTGAGTAGAGGTCTGAGCTAGTCACTTGGGTGCCGTGTGGCTTTATTTTCCCAATTTTTGCTGAATGAAGAGCAGAGCTGTAAGAAGTAATAGTCTTTGAAAACAGTACAAACAAGATCTGGAGGGTAAGAATGCAGAGACACAACCAGTGGGTTTTAAGCACGCAAGAGGAACTGGGTTGCTGCATGATGACTTCTGCAAGACAGCAATACA
The DNA here is from genome assembly GCF_014805655.1 of Passer montanus. NCBI lineage: Eukaryota > Metazoa > Chordata > Aves > Passeriformes > Passeridae > Passer > Passer montanus. The sequence goes on along the minus strand of NW_024367707.1, from coordinate 9,233,726 downwards.
AAAACATGTGTTCATACCCCCCGTCTCTTCCTTGGGTTACACACAGCAGCTTTGCCTGAGCTAGTAGTTGTTGCTAATGCCCCCTAATATATTTTACAGACATAATACTGAGTCATGTATGCAGGATTCATATGTTGATATATCTTGTAAGTCTGTAGTAATATTAAAACACATTTTAAACCATTTGGAAATTAGGGTTTTTTTTTCACTCTACAAAAAGTGTCAAAAAATCTTTCTTCTTTTGTCTTTGCCAGTCTTATTTAGATATTTTACCTTTCCTTCCTTCATTAATCCTTATGAGTATGGAAAAAAACTAATTATTTCAGTGAGCTAATTCTGACTAAATCCTGCTATGCAGAACAGCATGTGAAACTGCTTGTGCCCTTCTATTACTCAGGCCTGCAAGAGAAAAGGGGAAAAAAAGAGCATCTATATCATGGATTATATTTTGCTTCAGGCATTTTCTGACCTACTGTATTATGATTTGGCAGTTACATAAAAAAAATTAAAAGCTATTTGTTTTCTTATCAAATACATTTTATAAAAATAGAAAACACCAGTAATTCAGACTGTAGAATAGGTTTAGATGGATGATTATTCTGAAGATTTTAGTAGTCCAATAAGAATGTAATCTAATTGTATGTTGAAATGAAGTTAAATATTTTCCAAATAGATTACAGAAAGGGAATTGCATTTGTCCGTGTGGTACGACACCCTTCCTTCTCAGTGAGCACACACATTTAGGACCTGTATAATTTTGACTAAACAAATATGTCCCAAAGCTAATAGATATAACCAGGTAATGATGACATCCATTTTGCCCACTTAACAGGAGGATCACCAACTCCAATGCAAAGTCTTGCCAGAGTACCTGTAAGAGCCAGTTGCCTCTTTGTTTTCCAGTTACAGCTTCTGCAAGACATTTAATGGGTTCAAGGCAAGTCCTGACTGGATTGAAAGATGTCCTAACTTTCACAAGTAGGGCTACATTTGGGACAGTTGTAGGAACATTGGCTGGTCCCTTTGAGCTCTCGGTGTGAGGCTGGAATCAAAGGACAGTGATCCCAGAGTCCCTTTTGCTGGGTGATGGAGCCTCCAAAGCAGTTTGGTGCCTTGAAGCACACCTGGAAGAACAAAGGGCTGCAAGGGCTGTCAGGGATTGGTCCCATCATCCTTTTAAACCCTAAATGAAAGGACTGGAAGCAGCAATGCAGGTCAGAGCTGTTTGGTTACAAAAAGGTAACCAAAGATATGTCAGATACAGCATCTGACATTCAGATGGTGTGATCTCCTTGATCTTGTCACTTCTTTGAAGATTTTAGGTCAGTACCTGAAGCCCACACTTCTGGGCTACAGGAGGAAGTGAGCATACTTGCTGGCTATTCACCCTGTATCTATTTAAATCTATTATTTAAATATATTGTTAATATAAGTGATTCTACAGCTAGAAAGGGACTAAATGAGATACCAAAGGTAGATGCTTTTCAGCCATCAGCTATATTGCTCTCTCCACATCTCTCCAAGTATAATCATAAAATAAACATTCACATCTATCAATAACTGAGTTCTGCAAGATTTTATTTTGAATAAGTAAAAAAAAAAAAGCCTAAGCTTTTCTCCCATCCCAGTAAGAAGTACAAGCTAGGAAAGGGCTGGGGAAGAAACTAGAGCAAGAATGAGTGCAGCCTTCCCCCTGCATTTGTATAACACTCTCCCGATCCTTTGCTTCTGATTTAATTTTGTGTTATTACACTTTGGATAGCATGTTATAGTTTACACAGTGGGAATAAGAACTTGTTTTGTTCTGTGCCTGAAATGGCCTAAGGGTGTGCTTTGACAAGATGCTGAGAATTGCTGATCCACATTCAGCAGGTGCAGGTGGAGCTGGTTTGGAGCTTTCATGCTCAGCACTGGCTCAGCACCCAAAGTGCCATCAACACCATAGGACTTTTGATGAATGAATATATGAACTTCTTTGATATCCATGTTCTGAAGGTGTCATGAGAAGAACTGCTGAAATTGATTGTGTGCATTTCAGACACAGATGTGAGGGCAGGAAGGGAAATAAGAATACTTCTCTTCAGCTGCCTATAGATTTGATTAAAAAAATTGGTAATTTAAAAAATCTGCAACCCTGATGGAATGGTTAAATGCGCTGTATTACCATGCTCCTTAAATACTAAGGAAGAAACAGTTTTTTCTCTATGCTAAATGAGCAGTTTTTCAAAATACTGCTTGGAGAGAAACATTTTTCTGAAAATTCTTTTTGTTGTTGTTTATTTATGTTCCCTCTGTCCTGATAATAAAATGTTAATGGGAACACTATTAACTTTATTTTCCTTTTTTTTTTGCTTTTTTTTCATTTTACCAATATTCTAAGCTTTTGACATCTGTGGCCCAAAAACATAGAGAAAAAAACCAGAAAAATTGTGGAGCAGAAAAAGAGGGAAACCTTTCTTTGGTTAATGTGACCAAAGGAAAAATACAGCTTTCAACTATTCAGTGGTTAGCTAGAAGTGTTTCTGAAAGTTGTGTGTGTAGGATCTACCTTTTTCCTAAAACTTCCAAAAAATTAAGATGATAGAATGAGATAGAAGATTGAAAGAGAATTTTCTAGCCTGTGATTTTGTGCCTTCATTTAAATTTTTAATTATGCATTTGTAGGTTTTATATTACTAAGAAATTTTTATGTTTGTTTCAGTTAAGTCCCTTCTAAAAAAACCCCAAAGAACAGATGAACTTTTCTGAGTTAGTAATATTTTTTGGGAGGATAACTTTCTGTATGCAAGTCATATCGATAGAGAGAGTGTTCTCAATGCCACCATGAAGGTATATTTTACCACTGATGTACAAAAATTAAGAAATCTATTCACTGTACTTGACCGATAAGCCTACTCTATTGCTTCTATTCAAATATTCAACTACCAAAGGTATCACAATAGGTATATTAATATAGCAAAATACTGTTGTTAATACCAATTTAAAGAAAGTTTTCTTACTAGCTGTCAATGAGTGCCATTAATCTTAACATCTAAATACTCGTGTCTGTATTACTTATTAGTCTGTTCCCATATTTTGAATGTATGCAGAAGAATTATTTAACCAAATACCTTTCTTAAGGAGTCAGGGTATGTCAATATAGAAAAAAAACTTAATAGGGTAGTGGAATTATCCAAAAACATCTGTTGTTTCATTTTAGCCATACTTATGTTCTACAGATTTTGTAGTTTCAATTTTTTTTTGTGAAATGAGATACCACAGTTAGCCTATTGGCACCTAAATTGTGTGCTATCAAAACTGCATTTATTCTTTTCCCATGCCTTCATTAAGAATGAACTCCTTTTGAGTGGTTAACAGTTCAGTTTGGGCTAAGTTTTTCTGTTTTTTTAAACGGCACGTATCACCTTCGATGCTGCTCTTGTGTTAGAAATTCACTGCCTCTCCACAGCTGCAGGTCAGGTAGGTCAGGTAGCTCAGGAGCTGCTTTAGAGGGCAGTTCTCAGCCTGCAGCCCAGCCTGTGTGGTGGTGGGAAATCTTGTACATGCACTGCTCAATGGAGTAGTTGCTGCTTCACCAGTCAGCTGCTAGCCCCCTTTATTGCAGATCTCCATTTTATTGCAGATTTCTGAAGTATGCATTTACGTCCATTTTTAGTAGGGCACTCAATAATGACCAAGATGTCTGTTCTGCCACAGGAGAGTTGCCTGAGGAGGTTGATTTCTTTTGTTGAAGGAAGGATTTTGGACACAGTCATAACTGTCAGCAAAGTGGCTGAAGAATGCCCCTTCTCTCCAATGTAAGCTTCAGCTTCTTGGGAAAGGGTTCAGGGAAAGCTTCAGGAAGGTGTTTTCTTTGAAGAGGGAGAGAGCAGTGAAAAAGTGCACATGAGATTAATGTCTGAGTTCTTTCTTGGTCTCTTCTGAAAAATGTTCCTGCTGTCACCCATATCCAAGTATTTAGCAGAATTGCTGACTGCAAACTCAAGAAACATCTTAAGAAACACCCACTGAGATATTTTTAAACTCTCTGGGGCTAGGGAATAAAACAAGACAAGTTCACAGATGCAGATAAAAGATTCTATTTATTCTAATCTGAATCCATCATGAATGGATTCAGATTAGAATAAAGCAGTATGTAAAGAAAGCAAATATGTTCATATTAATGTGGAACTAGAAATGATGTAACATGAACAAGATTTTATTTTCCATGCATTTATCCTCTGTTTTTACATTTAATAGAAAAATGTTCCCCAGCCCCTAACTGAGGGCCAAACAGGACTTCAGATATTCTGTTAGACATAGAATCACAGAATTGGAAGTCGGAAGGAACCTATCAGGATCATCAAGTCCAGCTCCTGACCCTGTACAGGACAACCCAAGAACCCCCACCATGTGCCTGAGAGCATTGTCCAAATGCTCCTTGAACTCTGTCAGGATTGGTGCTGTGACCTCTTTCCTGGGGAACTTGTTTCACCCTCGGAGTCAAAAACCTTTTCCTAATATCCAACCTAAACCTCCTGTGAGTCAGCTTCATGCCATTTCCTCAAGTCCTGACACAAGAATGAGGGGATCAGTACCTGCCCCTCCCCTTCCTTGTGAGGATGTTGAAGACCACAATGAGGCCACCCCTTGGTACGAAGAGTATATAAGTTCACATGATCATACTATAGAATCATGGAATCATTTAGTAGAACAACAAACTCGATACTACCAAGTCCACCACTAAACCAAGTTCCTGAGCCGTTCATCATTAACTTGCATATTAGTGCAGATACCCTGTGTGTAGATGTGTATTGTATACCCATAGTATAGCCATGCAGGCATGGGCTGTAGATTCCCACGTATTATTGAATATGTATTAATCATAAGTACTGAGATTTTTAGTTTTAAATGAAAGCAGTGAAACAACCTGTTATTACAAACTACATAAGAAATAAAACCACGTTTTCTTTCATCAACACACTGCACTATTAAAAGTGCTCCATTTGCAACTAGTACTTTTTAGTGTCATTCTTCAAAACTGATTAATTGAAGAAGAAATGCTGGACATTGCACGATACAGACTATCTCATGAATCCTGTCACTTCCTGCTTAAAAGGTGCTGCTGTATGGTGTAACAAGGAAAAGTTAATACATTTAGACATGCTTGATTGCTGTTTTGTTTAGTGAAGTTCAATATGCATGCAAGTATAAAAAAAATGATAAAAAGCTTGTATTTGAGATTGTCTTAAAGGTTTTCCTACTTTCAAAACTTCCTGTTAAAAGTTTTTGATATTACAAACTAATAGCAAACAATCAAACAAAAAATTCTCCTGTATCATTGGAAAAGCATCTGTTAAATTCTTAAAAAGAAGACAAAAATGTTAATAAGAAGAAGAAAGTCCTAAGTAGGAACCTAACAGAATGCAAGACCCTCTATAGAGTATAAATGAATAGTGCTTTACCAATTAGTTGAGTTTTTGAAATAGGTTTAGGTTAAAGAACAAATGCAAGAAAAATATTAAAGAATCCCAAAATGACCCATTGGCTCAATTTCTGGGGAGCAGTATTAATTCTAAAATTATGTGCCACTAATCTTTCTTTTTGACATTTAAATTGTCTTTCCTTTTGGGGCATGAAAATTCATTGTTTTCCTTTAACTTCTCTGTGAGAAAGTGGAGAGGAGTAGCATTGAGCGCTGGCATGCTTGAGAGAGCTGGGGAGCAGTTGTGGAGCAGTAATCAGTCTTGCATATTGCAATATCTAAGTGGGTAATGATGATTAATGTTCAGCAGGATGCTGTGAGCTACAGAAATGATGCCTTTTCTGTTCAATCTGTATGCAGACAGAGTCCTGCAAAAGCTGTAAGAAAGTAAGGACTATTTGCTTTGGCACAGCCTTGTTAGCACCAGGATTTCTTACATGCAGGTTGTGTGCTGCTTACACATTGGAGGGTTTTAAAAAAATTAATTTAGTTTGTTTGGACCCTTGATTTGCTCTTATTTTTGATAGAAAGTGACTGATACTTTAAAAAGTAATTTTGAGGTTTTTTTGTTTATTTGGGATTGAAGGGAAGTGTGGTATTGGGGGGTTAAATATGGAGTGGAGAGTGGGAAACTGCTGCAGCTCTGTGGGTTAATCCCCAATTTAGATGTAACTTAGTCACATTCAAACATGACTCATTTGAAAAGAGGGAAGACTAGACTGTGTGAATGATCTGTTGTTTTGGCTTTTTTAAGTGCACCTGTATGCTTCTGATTCTCTGCAGTATGAAGGGTCACAGTTGCAAGTACCCGTGCAGTCTGTCTGAAGTGCTTCAATGCAAACATGTATGTGGAGAGATTAGTTGAAAGAGACGTGGCTGCAAAATGAAGTTCTTAGAAGAAATCTTTGCCCCTCAAAAAGCAGATTTTATGATGTTTTCTTGCGTTGAACATGGGAACCTCTTTCTGCAAAGAACTAAAGAAGCTGGAGCCAGATGTGGAAGGAACCAGGGAAAACTCTGGAGTCCATGAGTGGGGAACTCAACATAGTGCAGGAGCCCAGCCTAGGTGGGGAGACTTCTGAGGAGTTGCGTGATGTCCTGATCCCTGTGGCAATATACAGCGTTTGGCTTTCATTTTATGCTGATGAGGACCATCAATGGGGCTGGAACTTTGAAATGTTGCCCTACTATGCCATTGCTCCACATGGCAACAACTCAGCAAAGATAATTTAGTAGTCTGTACTACTGCAAGCTAATGCATGAGTTACCTGATGGTGAAATATGATCACTTTTAGGAAAATAAAATGTTTTAATTAAAAAATAATTTTTCTTTTGATGTCTCTAAACTGTGGAAGAAAATAAGTAGAGCAGCTGCAAGAAGAGCACCATGTTAATCTGTGATAGCTAAGGTAGGAATAACAGCCTGGCGGGACTTGCTGCTTGCAATAAATATTCAAAGCTGTATAATAACAAACAGCCTGAGGACGAGGTATTCAGGTATTTGACTGCTTGAGAAAATTGTTCCATGTTTTCAGTAAGATAATAACACCGTATTGCACTATGTGGATTACAGACTGGATATTTTAAAATCACTTAAGTAATGCAATAATAAAATAGTAAATTCTTTTTAAATTCGACTGGAGAAATTTTGAGGCTGTTTAGGCTGTTCTGTAAAACCTGATTATTAATAATGGGAATAGAAAAAACTTACCTTTTTTTTGTATTTTACCTTTCTCCACCTTAAAAATAATTCTATTTGTAAGTACTAAACTGACTCAGTTTATTAAATTCTTTCTGTAAAACCTTTACTTTGAACTACCACTGTTTGAAATAATTCCATTAACAGTGTGGAACACAATGAACTGAAAACTGGCTAACTAGTAATTTTCAAAATAATAACAACAAAAACCAGTGTTGGAGAGAGGCAAGTGGTGTGTCACAAGAAATACACTGCTGGGTGGACTTGGCTGAGGGAGCTGGCTAGCACTGGTGTGGCAGAACATGAGGAGTCCCAGACGTGCCAAGCCATCCTTGTGCCGTCTGTTGTACCTGGGTAGCTGTGGTGTCCCAGCACTCTGATTGCAGTGACATGTGCACAGCAGGCACAATTACCCCTGTTTTGGAATGAAGCATGTTGAGCACTCTTCCTTCCTCCCCTGAAGGCTGTATTTCATTTTATGAAGCCCAAAGGGACCTCTCGACCTTGTACTTTTATCTCTTGCTGTGGGCTGTTTAAATAGGCTGTTCCCTGACTGTGTCCCCTAACGTGTAACTGAGACCTGCCTGTTTCAGAAGCGTGTTTGTTCTTTGCATTCCTGAGAGGTGCCATGGGCTCTTGTACTGCTTTCACTCTTGTATTATAGATGAATGTGAACACCTTCTCTCCTTCTTTTATGTGAATTTGTCTGACTTCAGTGTCAACTTTTGTCTCTTGTTCTCTTGCACCGTGAGATTGAAGTGCCTTTTCCAGACCTGTTATTACTTTGCATTTGAGTCACATGCTTCTGCCCTTTGTTTGTGAATCCAGTCACAGTGTCCAAGTCTCACAGACAGCTGCTTCTCTCTTTTCTCTGGATACAGTTTATAGCTCTCTGCTGTATCTCTTGGAATACGGAGACTCAAGCTAGACCCTGCATTTCAGCACTAATCTCAGCTCTTCCCTCTCTAACTGTGGGTCACTCTTCCCTATCAGAACACCTGGCCCTTGCAGTCAGAGTCATGAGCTTGTTTTGTGGGGAGGTTCATGTGGAGCTCCTGCTGCTGCCCACAGAAGGCCTTTTTCCAATGCTCTCTTGTGTGTCAGACTTTAATTCACCATCCCCAGATGTATTAGCTTGTGTACTTAATTTTTCAGCCACCTGTTTAACATCTGTAGCCAGCAAGGTGAGGGAAATGATTCTGCCTCTCTACTCTGCTCTCATGAGACCTCACCTGGAGCTGTGTGTCCAGCTCTGGCATCCTCAGCACAGGAAAGACATGGATCTGTTGGAGCAAGTCCAGAGGAGGACCACAAAGATGATCAGAGGGCTGGAGCACCTCCCTCAGGAAAACAGTTTGAGAGGGTTGGGGTTGTTCAGCCTAGGGAAGGGAAGGCACTAGGTTGACAACAGCCTTCCAGTTCCTGAAGGGAGCTACAAAAGAGCTTGAGAGGGACTTTTTCCAAGGGCATGTAGTGACAGAACAAGGGGGAATGGTTTTGAGCTAAAAGTGGATAGATTTAGAGTAGATAAAAGGAAGGAATTCTTTACAGTGCGTGTGGTGAGGCACTGAACAGGCTGTTCAGGGAACCTGGGGACTCCCTATCCCTGAAAGTGTTTGAGGCCAGGTTGGATGGAGCTTTCAACAATCTGGTCTAGTACTGATACTGGAAGGTATCCCTGCCCATGGCAGGGGTGTTGGAACTAGGTGATCTGTAGGTTCCCTTCCAACCCAGACCATTCTGTTATTCTGTGATTCTATGAAAAACTTGGTTTGAATGGCCAAAATAGCAGAATTTCTTCTGCCTTGACCTTCTCTTTTTAACTACTTCATCCATTTGCTTTCTCATCCAAAATTTGCATCAGACCTTTGTACCCTTAGACCTGCAAGGTACCTGTGCTTGAAACATGTTTTGATATAAACCAGGAATTTAAACTGTTTTTTTTTATAGTTTTATTTCCATTGAACCCCTTGAGTGCTAAGGGAAAGAGACAAGAGTTCAGTGATTAATTTGGCTTTATTTTTTATAGCTAATTCCTAAGTGAAACCAATCTGGAGATCACTACCTTTGGTAAAGAACTGGTTATTTTTCTCCTAAAATTTAATTTTCTTCTTATATGCACACACCTACACATGCACAATTAAAGTTTTGTACAGATTCCAATGGTAATTTTTAGACAGAATTTTCAAAGTTTTGACATTTTAATTTTTTGGTAAACAAAAAAACCTTGTTATCATATAAATTAGGGTTTTCCAAAATAACTCAACATTTTGTCTGGAAGACTTGTGAAAATGAAAACTATTTCCAGGCTTATGTAATGGGAACAATACAATTAAAAATAGATGAGTCTATTCTTTTTTTATTGGTTCAACACGGTATATTTTTAGTTTTCTATATTTCTTTTAAATACTTCCACGTTTCTCTCTGTAGAAAATGTCAACAACACTCTAATTAATTGTTCTACTGTGTAAAGAAGAGTAGGCTTTTTATATATGTACAGCACCAAACTGCTACTATATATTTACAGAAAATCAATGAGAAAAATCTAGCTAGACTATTGTCACTTCCCAAAGGAAGTAAAATTTAATTTTCACCAATCAAAATGTCAGCTTGATGAATGTATGTAAGACTACATATACGAAACTGCAGAGTTCATTATACTGATATAAATTACAGAGTTATCATTATGTTAATTACATAATGCCTAATAAAATAAATTTCACAGACCTTAATAATTTGGCTTTAGTTGAAAAAAGTGGTTATTTCCAGTAGCTCCTGGGTATTAAAATCATACTTACCTGTTCAATGTTCTCTAAAGTGCACTTGAGGGCCTCAACTCATGCATTTGTCTATTCTGTGTCTTCACTTCCTTTTCCATAGGTGAAAATTTTAATTCCTTCTAAGTATTTCTCTGTAAAATACACTTATATTTTGAGTCTTACTGCTTTGTCTTTTCTGGCTTAAAATAATTGTTAATGAGTCTTTATTTTGGTTTTGTTTGTATTTTTTTTCCTTCCACAACTTGTAGAGTATATAGAAATATAGATTTTGTCACTTAAAGCCTTTCAGTTCACTGCTCTCTCAGTACTTTCTTCACATGCATCTCTTGGCATCTGACACATGAGAAGTTTTTTCTCCAAAACCAAGAGAGAGGCAGGAGCTTGCTGCTGCTGACATACCATTCATGTTACCCTGTCCAAGCAGTGACAGTTTGGCCAGCACAGCTTCTTAATTTCTCTCATCTTCCTTTTGGCCCTCTCTGGTGGAATGGGATGTGGGCTTATATTCCCCCAGAGCAGCACTGGCTCTGGACCAGGCTTCTCAGGGCTTGGACCAGCTGGAAGTTGAAAAATTCAGGAATGGAGATGGCACAACCTCTTGGAGTTACTTGCTCAGCTGCCTATCATCACCAGGAAACAGATTCCTTCACGTGCTGGAATGTGGTCTGATGTGTGCTGTGCAGAGGGGGACAATCCCTTATCTTGATCTCTGGGCTGTGCCCCTGTTTGTACATCCCAGGAGCTGCAGGATGCCTTAGTAACCAAGGCACAGTGCACACCATTGGGATCTCCAGGTCATTGATAAGGATGGTAGAGGTCTCAGGACAAACCCCTGCAGTTCTCCCTCCACTTGGTGCTGGTCTCTGAGTGGGCTACAGCTCACTCATCCTGGGTGTCCAACCAGCATCTTACCTCTCTGGTCTAGTTGAGCTCCAGTCTTTTCTCTTTCTTGGCCATCTCTCTGGATATTGTGTAAATTCTTAATAGCAATTATAATCATGCTGCTTTTCCTCCCTCACCCCCATTTCTCTTTCCACAAAAAAGACCCTGTACATTGCGAGACAGAGAGCAGGGGAGTGACAGCAACCTAAGATTTACTCAAGAGGATTTTCTGTACTGGGGCTCCCATGTTTGTCTTCCTCAAAACATGAACCATTAGTTTTCATAGAGTAAGTAGGATAATTAGGTTCTTCTGAGAGGACAGGTAACTAAGATCCTGCATTGCACAGTTGAACTTCTGGAGCTATAATGGAGTTTAACAGCTTTTATCTCCACAGTGTGTTCTTTCAAGCCGGAGAGGCTTTACTGAATTGGTACTTGGCTTTCCTTTTCTTTGGTTATCTGCTGTTGGATGCCTCTGTGCTGAGGAGATGGAGGAAGCTATGAAAGGATCTAAGATAAAATGAGCTTACCCATCAGCTTGAGAGAAATGCTGTAATTTCTCAGTTTTGACTGAGAAACTGAATTACAGACTGCAGTATGATCTGCAAACTACTGACACACTGCCTTTGAGTAGGTGAGGAAAGGATGGATTTGGTCCTGTTTCTCTCTTAAATACCTGTTATAGTTGTTGCATTGGTATTAAAAAAATACAAGTGGTCGTAGTCTCATTTAATGATTTTGCTTATTTCTTAAGGAAATTACTGAATATGAAAACAGTCTGGTTGCATTACAAGAAGTAATGGCAATAATTTTCTCGACTGTAGAAGTCAGAAGAATTTTATTATGAAAACCAAGAGAAAGAAAGCCTAAATTTTGCACCACGGTAAATGTTGAATAAGGGTTAGATTTATAAAAAGTTAAATTATTTTGTCAACACATTAGCTATAAGGATAGGTGTACTGCTCAGTTCAGGAGGACCAACCAGCAGCCTGCCAGCAAATTATGAAGAAGGCAGAACTGAACCTTTTACAGAGGCATTTACCTGAAGAATGACAGATTATAGTAATAAATTGAAAAATGGGAGGTTCAGACTGGATATGAGGAAAGCAAGCTTTATCATAAGGATAATTAAGCAGTGAAGCAGGTTGCCCAGAGTCTGTGCAGTTTCCATCCTTTGATGTGTTCAAGACTAAATGCAATAAAGCCCTGAGGGGAAACCTGGTTTGACCTTACCTTAGCCAGCAGGTTGAACTAAAGACATCCATATATCCCTTAAAACCTGAATTACTCTGTGGGATAAGGGTCTTTATGCAAGATTCATAGGGGCCTGGCTTTAAATTGCATGGCCATTTGGCCTGGGTGAATTCTCACAGTTTATGCCCTTTGAAAAGACCAGTTGCTCCACAGGTTTTTTTCATCTATAGCACAACCATTAGTCATTATTACAAGAGATAATTTAATGTTGAATGCTGCAGCAGTTCATTTGATTTTCAGGTGGTATCAGTTGTTGTAAATTTAGAATTCATTCTGTATCCTTTGGTTTCATGGGTTTTACACACAGTGCATCTGTTACTCCATATTAACCATGTTATGGGCTACATTTTCACTTTCCCAGGCTGCCTTCATAGTTAATTTTAAGTACAGCTTTGTGCTCCCTTGCTCCTGCCAGTCTTTCAGCATAATTTCCCCCCTTTTGTTACATTTCCCAGCGTCTAGAGATGTGATGGTAGCAAGTTATTTAGCTAAGTTAGTCATCATTCAAAAGAAAGAATTTGTTGAAAAGACAAAACAAACCCCAGATACCATCATTGTCTGTGAAATTTGTAATTCTCAGGACTTTCGTTGTAAAGTTATCATGGATCTTTTGTCATTATTGCTATTGTTAATAATATATTCTTCCACTGCCATGAGACAGGCTTCCTCAGCTTTTTTTTTTTTTCATCAAATTTTCATGCTGTGAGCCACTTCTTTATAACTGTTTTGTTTTGATACTTGTTTTGGTTCATATTCTGAAAGGAAATATTCTTTTGCATCAGTGATACCTGATAATTTTATCCCAAAATTATATGCCTCTAAGATATGAAGCATAACATACCCAATTAATGCACATGATTAGTGAATTATGGTACTTCTATCTTGATTTGAGGGAAGGATCACTTTTTAAAAATTTGTATCCTTGAAACAGTTGTTTTTTATCTTGCAGAGTTGGAGGTTTATATATAGGAAGAGTCAGGGTGGTGGGAAAATATAAGTTTGGGGAATTCCATAATTAGGACCCAGAGTTAGCCCTCCTTTGGTGAGGATGGTTTACTGAAAGCTTTGGACTGAATTAGGGTTGCACTGTTCACATTGCTATCAGTCTGTGTTCTCATTCTAACTCTTTGCAAGCAACGTCTTTGCCCCACTGAGTTCTAAATGCCCCTGAACTGAGCAGCACTGGGATCTGACCCGTGACACGACTGACATTTTCCAAGGCAAGGAGGGCAGGACAGACTGTGGTTTGGCAGGTCACAGCTGACCAGCAGCACAATTTTTTTTTGGCAGGGGGCTGAATGTGCAGGCAGTTACCAGTGAAATACATAGGTTTGCAAATGCATGTGCTCTCACAACACCAGACTACTTTAAACTGAGATTTAACCTGAGAGATTTTATCTTTCCCATAATGTGAAGCATTTCAAAATGGGGAATCAGATCTTTGCAATCTGGTTAAGGTCATGGTGACATCTTCATGCTGCAGTTTTGATTTTACTAGGATGTAGAGTTTCGTTTGGCTTATGGGCAGACACATTTCCTTTGAACTGTGTAAAAGCTTACACTGTGGTTTTTTTTAGTTAAAAGACTGCCAGCAGCTGGTTCACATTTTTAATTTTTTTTCCTCTTTTGGTAGCTATGTGAATTGTGAATTGCTCTGAGGAAAATACAAATGAGTTTTGAATCAATTAGAACTATCATTCTGGCTTAAGGAAATAGAGAAACATAGCCCATAATTGTAAGGCATTTGCAGGTCACAGAAGACCTTGCTCCTGATCATCAGGTGTTCTTGCACAATACAGATATAAATGGCTCATTATTCCCTAAGTAATAAGGAACTTCATTTTAAAAACATTTCAAGAGTGAGAATTACAGTCTGTTTATTGATATGTTCCAACTCTACATCTTACAACTTAGGGTTTTTTTTCTGAAAAGATGTTAATTCTTTCTCTAGAAATTATTACTTTGTGCCAAAGTTTTTTATGTTATAACAGTTGTCTTGCCTTCAGGACAACTTGCCATCAAGTGGCTTGATGATGCTTCATCCTCCACCAGTTTCTTCTTGCCTGTCTGCCCTCCTGTTTTCAAAGGCAATCAGCCTGCCTGCTTTTGTTACTCATTTTGAGCTTTTCCATTTTTCCTGATGGGATGTGGTATAGCATTAAAGAAAAAAAAAAAGAAGCTTTTAAATTACTGCTCATAAGAAGGAGAATTACAGATTCCAAGAAGGAACAACTTTGTGGCCTTCCTGTAGGTGCTTCAAAGTGCATTCAGGTACAGTTAACATTGGCACAGACTTTCTGGTCAAACTAAAGCAGATACCATGGAAATAGGCAGTTGTCATGGAAATAGGCATGGTTGTATTGCCCTATTTAGCCTGTGTAAATGCAATTATATATACTTCTGACTATGAAGGGGAATCACAATTCAGAGCACTGGAACAAAATAATTACATCATTCAATGCTTGCTTTTTATTATTTCTTTTTTTTGTGTGTGTGTTTGTGATGTTTGGATTTGTCACATTAATTGTTCTTGCAGCAGTAAGTATGGCATTAATTGATGTTCTCAAAGTGTATCCAAATATTTTGAAAATTGCCAAGCATTCTCTCCTTTACAGTCACTGAGTTTTATTTTTAAACTAACTAAAACTTGGAGCAAGTTTACTAAATATCTCATGCCTTTTTTTAAAATTTTTATCTTTCAATACCTAAGGTTGAATTTTCAGTATTCTGCAACAGGTTTATAATGAAGAAAGGTTATTTTTCCCCTGTTTCAGAAAGTCAATGCTTGATTTGGTTTTTGAATGCTCAATTCAGAGGTCTAATGTGCTGAATTTGTAGTAATAGGTCTCATTTGATGAAGTTTTCTGAGAACTATTTTATACATGGTAAGGGTAATGACATGATGCTCCTAGGTTTGAGTCCTAGCTCATTAAATAGATGCCTTGGAATCCTAGCTGGGCTATTAATTTTTCATGTCTTTATACAGTATAAATGATTAATGTCTGCTCCTGCACTAGAGTCTAAGATTTTGAAATGGGGAATAACAGATGACACAGCATACTTTCAGCTGTGAAAAATGTTTCCCGGGGGAGCACTGAAACCTGAAAAAAGAGTGAATAGACCAAACAAAGAGTTAAATGAAAGAAAATGCTTTAGGTTCTTGTCATTTGAAAACAGATAAATATTGTCACTTCCCATGAACATTATATAGTTTCCTACAGATGCAGAAAAACCTAGGTATTTAATGCCATGTCAGATAAGGTACTTCAAAAAGTATCTTAAATAAAGTATAGGTGGGGTTATTTAAATAGTTAGTCTTTGCATTCAGATGAATTTCAGTGAGAATTTACGCAGCTGGTAGCAGAGGAGTTACTTTACCAGTAGTTCCCTGCTGGAGTTATTTTAGAAGGAGTGCTTTGCTCCTGTTGCCATTGAGGAGATGCTGTTAGGTCTCTGCCAGCTGAGGTGGTCCAGGGGAGCAGCAGGAAGAGTGTGTCTGATAGAAGTTTGCTCCACTTCTGAGGCTTCTGAGGCATGGACCATGAAATACACACACATACAAGGCCAGAAGCCAAAGACTGCCCATAAAAGAGACAGCAAGGACTAGGATGTGCTAGGGGATGGTTTGTGGACTTGTGCCATTCATTTTCCACTGCTGATGGAAGTTTAGTCTTGAGGTATGTGAAGCATATGACTAATGCAAAGGGCACCAGTTTGTTTGCTTCACTTTGTGGCCTTGTGCCATTCATTTTCCACTGTTGATGGAAGTTTAGTCCTGCAGTTCAGAGGTATGTGAAGCATATGACTAATGCAAAGGGCACAAATTTGTTTGCTTCACAAACCCATTACAGTAAGGTTCCTTTCACTTGCTTAGTCCTGCACTGTGTTTCAGATGTTTGTTTTTACAAAATCACAGCGTGAATTTTGCAAGTTGTAAGTTTTTCAACTATACCTCCTGTGAAAAACCTACTAGATGATACATGCTGAATGACATTAGATAATACCAGGCCTGAAAACTATTCTTGCACTTGACTGGAAATGCAGCAACTCCTGATTTAAGAGAGGCTTTCTGCTAACACCAATTTACTTGGATGCATTGTTTCTGCTGGAGATGTGTGCCCTGCTGTTACCATGTTTGCTTGTAAAACATTTTCACTTTTTTTTTTTGTTCTAACATGACAAAATACAGACACTTGTTAAAAAATTAATAACTCTCATGCACATAAAAATACTGTGACCAGTCTCCTGACTTTCTTATTGGAAGTTCTCTTGAGATGCTTCTCAACATTGATTGAATTAAGGAGCTTCCTCAACCGTGTGCTTCTGGAATGCTGCCTTGGAGAGTGGAGTCTCTTTGAAGCTTGGAAGCTATTGGAGCAAAGTGGGAAATCAGTGTTACCGCCAAAAACTGAATTATACTAACAGTGTAAGAGATTTGCAACTTTGCTTTCTTTCATCAAAGCTTCCTTCCTTTTGAGGGGCTCTCAGGAGATGCATCTTCTTCTTGTCCTGTTTGGTAGTAATTCCTCTTCTGCTTCTGTCTTCAATGCACTTTCTGCGAGCCCCTGAATTGCAACTGTAGCATAGAGAACTTTCATACCCACAGGCACAAATTTGTCTTATACTACTTTTGTATCAAATATGTCTACTCTAAACACATACCAAACACCTATCTGTTATTTATATATCGTAGGATTGAACTTTAGAAATCACAGGAATGATTGAGGCTGGAAGGGACCTCTGGAGGTCACCTTGTCTAATCATTTTCTCAGGCAGGGACACCTGGAACTGATGGCCCAGGACTGTGTCCAGTTGGGTTTTGATTATCTCCAAAGATGCAGACTCCAACATATCTCCATGTGAATAAAATCTAATTTGGCCTTTTAGTGTATTTTAGTACTAATGAAGTATTTGGGGTGCATCTAATGCATCATCATTTACTACATCCTACAGTAAATGGGGTTTTTTTTGAATTTGCAGTAAATACCAAATTTGGTCTGTTGTAAGGCTGCCATGATATGTTGTACATAGAAGACATGAAGACTGACTGAATAGAAGCTGCTGAGCTGTGTTTTGTGGCTGTGTCAGGGGGTTTGTTGGGTGGGAAATGATGACAGGCTGTGAGGGAGGTGAATAAGCAGTGTAAAGGACATGCAGCTCTGTCCCCGTCTCTGGGACTGTATTATTCTACTCCTGTCCCTAGGCTCCTCTCTCAGGAGGTGTCCTGTCAAAGGTCAGTGTCCACCCCCTGACCTATGTAGATGTGGCCCACGGATGCCATTCCAGGAGCTAGACATGGGCTTGGGACAGCCCTTGAGTAGCTCTGCTCTTACCCACAGGGTTCCACACCGCTGGTAGCTCCTCTTTGTGTGGACTGCTGAGAGTACATGCCACAGACTTGGAAAGCTTCCAAAGTAAATTTTGTCCTCTTCCTTTCTCTCCTTATCCTTGCCAGATTTGTGGACTTAGGCCATAGAGAGAAGTTGGAGACTTATTTGGGTTTTGCTTAGCTTAAGGCCGTCAGGAGAAAATGCAGATGAAGATGCCTTGGTGTGGTACACAGGGTTGTTTTGTCTTCTTGAAATGGAGAGATGAGGAGCTGTCACTCAACTCTCCATTTCAGGTGGAGATGCTGCTCCTGACTGTCAAAAAACTTTTGGGGCATATTGCCACCTAATTTCTCCATGCTGCAATCTTCCCACCTGTGAAGCAGGTGTAGACACATTTGCATTAGCAAGTGTTTTGTGAGGTTGAATATTTTGAGGTTGCTCATCTTTTTTGGGATCCTCAAAGTGAAATTACAGCATAAAGGGCAAATAAATAATTATAATATGGCCACTTCATTTTTCAAGACAACTTAGTTCTAAGCTAAGGAAACTTCAAAGCTGACATGTCATTAGGAAATAAAAGATGACAGAAAGCTAAGGAGTTTATTAAGCCAAACTGTGATTAACTGAATTAGTATGAAATAATGGCAAAATATTGCCACATTTTTAATTACCTCTTTAAAAACACGAACATTTATAAAATTGATGTTAAAAAGTAATATTTTAACCAAAGAATCTCTTTGCATGATTTACATTCCTTTACAGGAAAATAACTAGTGCCTCAGAACGTGATGAAAATGTATTATTATCAATGCCTAGAATATAAGATGAAATTGAGTAAAAATTCATCATGAGTGTGGGGTGTTTATTCTCTCATATTCATATGAATTAATTTTAAAATAAAATAAAAATACAGATTTACTAGTCATATATATTAAAATTATTTTCCCTATGAGAAGTTTGGCTTTTTTGAGGATTCTTTGAGAGGTAAGCACCAAATTATTAATCATATGTTGCCTCAGTGATAAGAAGGTGTTTATTGACTGAATGTTTTGCTGGGGTTGGGTACAGTAGAAAATTAAAATATGCTGAGTAAATTAATAAAGAAAGTGCAAAGAATAAAATTATTGCCATTTTTACAGAGTGAAATTTTTTGCAAAATTATTCCAGGAGAAGCTAAGGAGCCGTCTTTTCCTGGCAATATAAAATTTCCCACTGAGCTTTTAATTTGAGTATCGATATATAAGATTAGCCTGATTGAGACAGGTGATTAAGTCTCCAATTTCATTTCAGATGGAAAAAAATAAAGCTGTGCAGCAGAGCATGAGGAACTATCCTCTGGTGCTCTGTGCATGGTCATTGTTTTTTCAGTCAGCTTTTAAGCCGCAGCGTGTGCCCTGCTTCTTTTTCAGTGTGCTGGAGGAAAGCTGGTTGTACTGTGTGAGAGGAATGTAGCAGCTTTCAGGGGTTCATTAACAGATTGTTGTGGTTTTTTTCAGTTGCAACATAAGTAAATACAAATTTCTGGTACAAGTTACTAGTAAGGATAGCAGTCAGATACAGGCTACCATATATATTCTTTTCTGTCTGCATAAGAATGAGAAGCAAGGTGTTGTTGATATCAGCATGTCAATATTCATGGGGAAAAATGTGTAGAACCTGCAAGAACTGGCTGCTGTGCACAGAATCTCTATCTGATGATATTACTGGAGATGTCATTTTATGGTAGTGCTTAACGGGAATTTTCTTAGAGATGGCTATATCTGCAAAAGAGAAGGAAAATGCCAAGAGTCAGTGAGGTTTTACTGATTGCTTACTGAGGTTTTACTGAGTAGAGGTAGTATTGAATGCTATATGATTATATAATTTAAACACTAAATGGATAGTTCCAAGTAGAAATTAGGTGGTGCACATGTCAAGAAAATAAATGTTAGTTTCTCACAGTACACGAGCTTAAAACAGCCTCTGCTCTTCTGAATATTTGCACATTATATCTTAGTGCTAGACAAATGCATTTGCTATTTCTCCATCATTATTATTATGTGATTGTACAAAAAGCTGTCTGGATTTTATAGCCTCTGACTGCTGCCAGCTCTCTTTGAATTAGTTCTGTCATTTCTATCCTACATTACTTGAGTAGAGTATTCTCAAGTATTGTAGCCTCTCAGGGCTATTGCTTGTTGCCCTCTCCCAGTATTCCCTGCACATGAAAGAGATGCTGTACCTGTAGGAGGGTTTTAGGGTTATTTTTCCCTCTGACAGAGCTTTTACTGTAGCAATGCTTCATGGTGATCACAGCCAGAACACCAGTGTTAGTTTTGCATCTCATCAGAACACCAGAGGGCCCGTCTCTGTGTTGCAGATTAATTCCCAAAGCTAATTAAACCTCATGAAACAGTTTTTTCAAGCCCAGCAAAGCTACTACAATTGAAGATAGGATTGCTTTGGTTGAGTGACATAGCTGAAACTTGTGAAGCATCCAGCTTCTGTGAACACTCTGTCTTTTGTGGTTTGGGAGCACATTCATTCCTGTTTTTCAAGAAAGGGCTGTAAGAAAGCAGTGTGCATTTGGTGAGTTATACGCATTCCCCAAGGTGCTGGGGTGGCAGTGTTTGATGAGAAAGACTATTCAAGTGTGGATCAGAGTCAATGCCTGAAATCTTCCAGAGGTTTGAAAAATGTCTATGTCAAAAGGTTCTTGTCCCATTCAACTCCTATGGCTTTCCTTTTCAAAACATGTCAGTTCGAGTGTAAATGTTAAGGCTTTCATTCTCACTATGACATCCTTTTGAAGCGTAAAGGAGATTTGTATAGCTCTGCTACATATTCAACATTAATTTTGAAGAGTACACAGGTAACTATCAGCATATAGGGAGTTGAAAATGCTTGCAGACTAATTGCTTGAAAATGGATTCACATTATCCGTGAAAAAAACTAATAATTCATTTAGCTGAAAGCTCAATGCACATGATCCTTCAAAACTGTCTAATGACTCAAGACCTTCTTTGAATTTTCACTGTTTTCTTAACCAGATAAGGATCTTAGATAATGTGCTCATAATTGCTTTATTGCAAGAGAAGTATTCCTGGAGGATGTTCTTTTCTTTTGTTACTTCAGCTTTCAGTGTAATCCTCTTTCTTCCTCTATGACGAAAATAATATAGAGGACTGTTTTCTTATGACATTGACAAGACTTGACTTTATTTGGCCTAGAGAAAAAACCTTCTTTGTCATTCTGAGAAGGTAATACTAATTGCAGATGCTGATGTATTCTTCCCTCCTACATTCTTGTATTCAGTCAAAACTGAATATATTTTCAGATGAGACCTGCAGAATCTGCTGCTCTTTAATTTCAGACCACAAAAAACAGCACTCTGCAGCCTCAGTTCATTGCACTGGCGAGCTTCTCTTCATGAATATACTTTATTCTGCTTTCTGAGCAGGAAGGTTTAAGGGCACTTTGTCTGAAAACTCATAGCAATGGTTTTGATTCCTGTTTGCTTTGTATGAGGTAGCACTAACTTTCATATTTGAACTGCAAGGTTCATGAGTTGCTAATGTGAAACAAAGCAAAGAGCCACATAAGTGTGACAAATTTTAACCCTGGGAGCCTGCTCTTTGTAGACTCCTTCTATAATGAGTAGAGAGGATGTGGTAGGTCCTCTAGCAAAACCAAAAAGTGTTCCAGCTTCCTCTGCTGAGTTGCTCCTGGAAGAAACTTCAGTCTATCCATTGAGAGTATTGGAAATCTCATAAGATTACAGTTCTAAGGCTGCTTTTTTAAGGCTAATTTCCAAAGAATTTTTTAATAGTTAAAACAGATGTAAGAGGATACTTTTAATAGGTCAATGCCAAATCAGTAGGCTGAATGTGTACCTGTATGTTGATTGTTGTATTGCAAATGCAACATACTTCGTCCAAAAGAAATTGCTTGTATTAAACAACCACGTTACTGCAACTTACAAAAATAGAAGACATGATCAGCCAGCCTACCTTTTCTGACACAAGCTTCAGACAAGATTAAACTATAGTCATCACTGTGGAAGAGGATTCATCAAAAGCAAAAATAAAAGTGGTAAATTTTTTTTGGTTCTCTAAAATATGTTTGTAATAGACTAAACAGTTGTCACCTGAGGAATTTATAGTCAAAGCTAGTGTATTACCAGAAGAATGTGGGAATCTGTACTGTAAAAATTTCTGATGCCTTCTTGATCTTTATTATAAAGAAAAAAATCAGTATGATATTTTAAGATGTGTTGAATTATTCATGTAGACATATTAAACAATGAATACTGTTGGCTTTTCACCATACCATTTTGATAATTATGTTGGTTTATTTTTTATAAAAAAGCAGTGTCTTTGCAGCCCAGAGCTGTATTTTCCATATTATTTTTTCCTTGAGTTGCTGTCCTATTTAAAATCCTGTATCATTGCCAGTGTATTCCAGGTTCTGCACCTCAAGCGAAAAAGAAGCTGAGATTTCTGTGTATTACAAGGGAGTTTTATAAAGCATTTCTTTAATAAAGAAAGAGTGTGTAATGACACATTGCATTAATTTGGCATAATTGCATTTGGCATTAATTTGGCATAAGTGCATTCCTGAATGACGATGCACCTGGAAATCATAAAGTTTCATAACTCTAGAAATTAGGAAATTGTTGACTTTACTACAACTTACATTAGAACCAGAAAAAAGTTAAGCTGTCCCAAAATCTTTTTTATACAAGACAACAATATCATACAAGACAAGAAACAAGTATGTGAAGTGAAATCTTCCTAGGGAAAAGTACTTTCACTCATATTCTTTTAATTGTAGGTGTTTGAAAGGCCTGAACTTGTTGAAGTAGTCTTACCATGATGAGTTAATTGACAGTATAGAAATGTAATCAAAATCCTTGTTAAACAGTTGCCAGGATTGGATTTTTTAATATTTTATCATTAAAATAGTGATGTATATATAGTAGAGAAGTTTATTAATTTGCATAAGTTTCTTCTGGATTGTGAATGCATTGTGCCATTGATGAAGAGACATATGAACTTGCACTGTATAGGTCAGTGGTTTCGGGGTGATATTTTTTTGTAGTTTAATAGTAATCCCATTATCTCATTTCTTTGTCCTACAGACAATGGAGAACTGAGTACAATGTTGTGAAAAAAGTGTTCTTTGTAAGAACTTAATTTTAATGCAGTTTTTTAAAGATGGTGGACAGAAACTGAGAAAGTATTTTATTTTTTCCCTTTCCACAAAATCCAACGTGTTACAATTTAGGCTGTTACTTCAACTGGGGACTAAGCTGTGGTTCTTGTGTAGTAGGTACCTGACCTGCCTCCTCTCTGCTGCTCTGAACTGGATAATGAACAAGTTATTCTTCATCTCCATAATTACAAAATACGCCAGGAATAAATGCCTAGCAATAAGTACCCCTATATCATTCAATGCTCATGTGCCAGCATAAAAACTCAGAGATGCCACATGTCTTAATGTTTGGGGGTCTTGCTGTTGTTTTTCTTCTGATGTCAGAGATGAAAATGAAGCATGGTGGGTTTGTCTGTGCTGCTCTTGATCGGTGCAATGGTTCATTCAATAGTCTTGAGATATGAGACTGCTCTTTTATTTGGGCTTTGTATTTTTTTTTTTAAGTTAAAATATTTAGAATGAAATTGTATTATTTTGCTTGGAATTTTTTGACTGATTTCAGGGTAAAAGATAATGTAGGGGATATTTTAACAAAGAATATTTTTGATTAAGAAAAAGTGTAAAAATGTTTGAGACTCAGCTAAAGAATGTTGCATTGTCTTGACACATTGCTTGGTTTATTTTCATGGCCATTATATCGCTTTGTTCAAATTTAGTGAAAAATAGTCAAGAATAAGTGCAGACTGAGGCATAAGGTCTATTACATGATCATCTGAATTTTAATTGTAATTTTAGAGCAGGAAGGAATAACTAGTGCAAGAACATTATGAAAGCTTTCCAATGAGCTGACAAATGATGTTTTTGCAAAATTATAAGAATAAACTTATGCTTTTTATCCAGATGTGCTTGTGTTGTCAATACCATCCTTCTTGACAATATTTACTGTGCTTAGAATAAAACAACATTATAAAAAGTGACTGGAAATTCAGAAGCTTGTGGCTCCACAAGCTATGTATTTCTGTGTAATGGGTAATGTTTGTGTGTTGATATTAAGGGATTCATTATGCTATATAATAAAATTCAAAGTCACTTGGCTTCCAACTGTTTTGCCTTATACAAGATATAGTTTAATCCTCTGGGTTTGTCTGATTACTAGGCAGAAAGTAATTTAGAAAAAAATTTGGATTGCATGGCAGATCTTAAGAGTTTGGAAGAAGTCTGACATGAATGTTTTGGATGATAATTTTCTGGTGGCAGGAGAAGGGCATGGGCAAGGTCTGTTCTGTCCTTGAAAAAAGTCAGACTGTTGGCAGGCTTTGGATGAAGTTTGGCAATGTGGGAACAAGCAATCCTGGGATTCTTCTCTGTAGCCTCTAAAACTTTGTTATTTGGTTTTATGGAGAGAAAAATCCATATTCCATGAGTATAGTGTTTATATTTGAAGCCAGTATAGTGTTTATATTTGAAGCCATTCTATAACTCTGTGCCTAGAAAGAGGAAGAATCTGTACAGAAATATTGCAGCATTGCTTATCAAGATTCATGATATATAAGTAGTTTGAGATTTGAAAGTTCACTGAATGAGGATTTTCTTCCTCTTCTGCCATCATATCCTCTCTATATGTTCCCTGTCTAAGGGTTTTGCTTAGCAAAGATTAGTCAAGCCTATTTCTTTTTGGCAGCATAGTGGAACTTCAATTTGTCTTCCATTTTTCTCCTTTACTCCCTTTTGACTGGTCCATATTCCAATTGGGAAGTAATCATTCTTCCTACTATTCACTGATTTTTTCATACTTCCCCTCGAGCCAACTACTAATTCTGGGAGCTGCACAATTTTTCAGACGTGCAGTTGTTAAATTTTTACTCAGATTAAATCTAACAAAGACTGGCCTATTTTTCCATAGGTCCATGCTGACCTACCTTAAGAAGTCTTAAATCATCTAATCTTCTTTTTGTTTAAGCTGTCATGAATCACCTGGTAAAGTTTGTGAGCTACTTCGATCTTTTAATTTGATGTCTTATCCAGTTTAAAAAATTGCACTCATTGATTTCTTCACTGGGCCTGTATTTTCTGTTTTACCTATGTGTTTTTTTAATGACCTCCAGGTTTGATTTTATGTCTCGAATTGATTTCCCTAATTACCTGTTTTATAATGATTAAATGTGTCCCTCATTTTTCATTTTAATTCATCTAGGGATCCCATCCAGCTATTGACCCTCATTGCACTGTTTTCTCAGCAGATACAGATCTGGCATAAGATGTTTCTTCAGGAATGCATTTTTATTTTAAGTTAAAAAAGAAGGGGTGAGGGGGAAGCTGTGGGCCCTGGTACTTCTTTATCCCTGCTTAAATCTATCTCCTTTGGGTCTTCATTTTAAACATGAGAAGTTATCTGGTCAGATCCAAAATAATTAGATTCTTTAGAACTTTTGCAGTTCTTGTGATTATTTAATTATAATTTATTTATTTTATCAGTGATGCATCTATCTGCTGAAGGTCACTACACCTGCCACCCTAAACTCCTATGGAGGGTGTTTGGGATACATTTTAAATCAAATTATATTATAATGTGGAGGGGGTTTGTAATTCTCTTTCACTGTCCACCTCTCATTTCTAACACTGATGCCACTATAACAAGTTTAGGCCCAGCTAAACCAAATAAATCCTGCTGTCTGATAAAAAGTGAAATGAGGAATGTGGTGCCTGAAGGAATATTTCAGCTTGTCATTCCTTTCCAAGGAAAAATGTCTCCTTACTTTACTACTACTCCGAGGACGGAGAAGATTACAGAATGCCCAAGATTAATATCTCTTCTGGTGCATCATTCAACCGTTTCCCTTAACTTAGGAATGAAAAATTTGTTGATGGTATTTCATGCTTGCACTGCCTTTTTTTTTTCCCTTTTTTTTTTTTTTTTTTCCTTTTTTTACTGTGCAGCACCTCTGCATGAGCCCATGCAGCTCAGGGCAGCAGCTACATATGGGGCTGGTGGCAGGTGGGTTGATGTATTTTAGGTGTGCTTTAGGTATAATTTTCAGATGAAAGAAGAGCTTTGGAAGAGCAGGTTTTAAAAATCTCAATTAGAAAAATATGTATCTGTTTACAGAAAAATAAAGATCCTTCAAAGTGTTTTTATATTAAAGCAGATGCCTTTTGTAAGTAATCAAAAGAGAATTGACTCAAGGGTTTCAATTCTGTATCTTTTTGGAAAGCAATACAATGATGTTACTGTATTTGATATGGTACTGTTGAAAGTGGACTTCTGATCTTCTACCCAGCAAAGTGAAGGATGAAAACATCAAATTACATATCTAAGAGTAACAATGTTTCATCCAGTATGACACAAATAATTCTTATCTTAAGGTGGACTATCTGAGAGAAAATTACAAATGCAACACTGTACTTCATTGCCCTTATGTTTGTGGAAACGTCACTGTGGGCAGTCAGGGAAGAACAGGTCTCTGCTCCCTGGGAAGGGTTTGGGGGGCTTTTGTTTTATTTGTACATGTGCTCTCCTTTGTTTTAATGCAGCATCAAAACTTTACAGCCAGTTATTTTCATTCCACCCCTAGGCAGTTCTTGCCCAGTCCATGCCCCATCCCTGCTGTGATCCCTATACCTCTCATGGCTTGCCAGAGACCACCACGAGATCACCTTTCTTGCTAAATGGAAAAAAACCCTTTCTTGCTAAATGGAAAAAAAAGTGTGTTCTTCAGAATCCTTATAAAACCACATGAGTAGAAATCTCAAAAATATGATTGAGTTCAAGAAGCATTTGGATAACACTCTCAGGCACATTGTGTGAACCTGAGGCTGCAGCAGGCCAGGAGTTGGATTTGATGATCCTGATGCATATTTTATTGCCAAGTAGATTAAAAACTGTTTAATTAATTTGTTCTAATAGAGTACATAAATTCAGGGTATTAAGAATATCAATCCTGATAGAATGACACTTAGTAACAATGGAAATAAATTATAAAATAATCTTTCCTGATACTTTTTAAATCAGTAGTTTTGGGCTTTTTCTTGAACATTTTCTGACCCAAGCAGTGACTCTTGATCCCATGGCATGGGGTTTGCTTGCCTCCATGCTCCAGGGATGGTCGGTGCTACCTCAAGTCAGGAGATTGCTTCACTGGTCAGGTTCTCAACTGACAGCTCAGTTGACCTGGTCAGTCAGCCCCTGCTCCCAGGATTTTGTTGTGTTTGGGAGTGAAACTATAACCTTTATGATAACATAGTGAAAAATGAACCTGCGTGTCTTACAGTCATGAGAATGCAAGCTACTAACATGCATTTTCATAACAGGGACTCTTACTGACCTTGGGTTTTCCAGATTTTGGAATAGTTTAATTGAATTTTGCTTTACATCCCTTCCTATACAAATTGAGGAATATATGATACACCTGTGTATTCCCCCACCTCCTTCTTTCTTTCTAATTAACTTTGGTCCAATGATTTTAAACTAATTAGATCATCCAAGTTGGTGCTAGGAAGCAGGAAGATGTTTCTAATGTGTTGGATTCAGTGAAGGTACAAATTGGATATTTTTCTGGCAGAAGCTGTTTCTCTGCTTTTTCGTGTGCTGATAGGGGATTTAGTTTCTCTCTTCTGCCCAGTGCTTCCAGGTAAATGAGTTAAAAACACTTTAACTGGGTTAGCCTTCATAGGAGCAATATGTGTTCTGCCAGGTATCTCAACAGCTGCTAATATTAAATTTCTTTCTTATATGGGGTGAAATGTGACCCAGTGATACAACCAATGGCATACTTAGAATGAGCATTGGGATTTCACTCTACTGACCATTTTAGCAGTTAAGCTGGTTGTTATGTCCCCGAAGCAATGTATTTCCATTCCTGGCATTTTCTTTGCTTATGCATTTCATATGTTTACTTACAAGGTAAAAAAAGCTACTCAATATGTTATAATAAAAAAATTAGGACAATTATCCTTGTTATCTGCCCGCCTTGCAATAATTTTTTCCGTTTTGCTTGTTTGTCAACTACAGATTAAACTGGTGTCCTATTTGTGCTTCCTAGACAAGTAGAGGGACTAAACAAGCAGTAGCCTTTTCCAGCTGAACATGACCTGAGAGGTGAGAGGAGTGTGGCGGAGTGGTGGAGAAGGATGATGAAATGTATCCATGGGATACTCCCAAAGGAAGCAGAGCATTATGAAATGAATACATGCCTGGTTCCTGCTATATGAGAATGGTTATAGCTATGTGAGGAGTCATGGGAGGGATTGAGTAAAATATGATTAGTGTGGCAAAAAGGGAAAAAATGGTTTAGATAAAACCAACTGAGAACATTATGAAAGAAGGCAAGATTGCAGTAGGGGAAAAAAGTCGTCATAAGGCATATAAACAGAATAAGACTGTGCCTCCAGGCATGTGCTTGTATTTAGTGGAACTGTTTAGCTCCAGTGCCTTGGGCAGTGCTAGGGGAAGTGCTGTGCCTTGGAACTAATTAGTTTTTTCCCTGCTTGTGACCCTTTGCATTGCGAGGGAAGGGGCTGCACTTCCCCACAGAGAGAGGAATGGTGCAGACTTTGCTTCCTGGCTCGATGCTTCTGCTCACCACTTCCCAGCTTCCAAAGCCAGCTGTAGTGACAAGGGAAGGAGCCCTGAGCTCACCAGCTCTTCAAGAGCACATGGCAGTCAAGCTGCAGGGTGAAGAAGGGAGAAGAAAGGTGGATTCAAGAGCCAAAAAATGTATTCAAGGATCATTGTGTTACGCATCTGTGCAACTGCAAATTGTCTTGTGCACCGAGCGAGTAACGAAAGACGTAGAGGGGTGACAAGGGAAATTTGGTGTCAGACTGAGTTTGCATTGTTCAAATGGAGATAATGTTTTATGTTTTATGACTCTGCATGCAGCAAGGCACATGAAGTAAATATGCCAGTAAATTGAGGAGCACTTTCCTCCTTAAAAGGGAGTAAATATTAATGAAGATACAGGTGGTGTGCACACAGAAGAAAATACAAGAGGAAGTAGAGCAGTTATAAAAAGCAAGCTCTGGAAGAGTTTGATGGCTGCCTTCCCAGAGGTTTTTGGTGGGGGGAATGTGGAGGAAAATGCAATGGCAGTAACAACAAAAGAAAATCATAACTCCTGAGGAACTGGGAGACAAGACTGAAGGAAACTGAGCGGCATCCTCTTCTTAACAGATAAAAGGGAATGTGCTGTAAAAAGCATTATTAAAGTTTGATCTCTTTGCTGGTGACATTTTTGTGATTGATTTAGGGCAGTCCCCATGCACAAGCTGTAACAGGCCATGCTGGGTCTCACTACAGCACCTTGCTACAGCTGTAGAGAGAAGCCCTGAGGACTGGCAGCAAGGGAACAATTTTTGCTATGATAAAGACAGCTCAAAACGTAGCAATGGGGCTCAGGGCTAGATTCAAGGGCAGAAAATATTTCATGCTTATAGCCAAATGCCTAATGTACAAGCCTTTAGCAAAGGATGGTACAACAGAGACCAGAGCTGGGTGGGAGAAATTTTAATTTAATTTAAACCCAATTCTGCCGAACACAAACTCATGTTTGACTTTTGTGTGGATGAAAGTTCTCAACACTGAAGTGAAGCTCCTTCAGAGCAAGGCTGAAGCTTTCCACTGTGCCTCATTCCACTTCTTTCCAGCCTCAGATGGGGCTCAGCCCATAGCTCACATGACTCCTGTCACCTTGTAGGGCTCATAGCAGAGGAGCCTTTTGAAGGAGAAGCAGAGAGGTTGGAAGGACTGTCCTGGCTTGCTCTCTCTGGAGGGAGGCTGCTGGGAGCCTTAGAAGGATGCGGCCAAAGGAAGGCCATCTCCTCATGGCAGGCACTGGCCAGGGCACAGAGAAATGACAGCAGAGAAACACGAGCGAGGACTCTGGCAACAAGGCACTCAGTTACACAGTACCTTTGTGTATATATTGGAAAAAGAGGAGTCTTGAGCAACATAACGCTAAAAATAAGAGAATGTGCAGACTTATTAATTTGAATTTTTTCTCCTTCAGTTTTATTCTGTCTTTATATTTTTCAGTTGCTGTGTCAGTGATGCAGTATTTGGACACTCTGATGCCTTCCTATTGTATACTTGAAATTGTATGTCTTCTGTAAGATTTCTGCTAAACCTCTTACACATTTTAGGAAAAGAAGCAGCATGTTTCATTTGCTGTCCTATAAACAAAATGTAGAAGGACTTTTTGTTTTTAAGCTTGTGATTTGGGGCAGTAGAAATAGATTTTTTAAAAACGTGATTAAGAATAAATATGAAAAGACAATTAAGTATCTGTCAGTTCTCTCAGGAATAGGTGTCTAAGAATAAAATTAACTATTTCCCGGACAAAACCAGGACAGCAGGACCTGTATAAAAGCTTTTATGTAATTCCTCTTCTGCCTCAACATTTTATAGGTAAGAGTTTTCTTTCTCCACTTTGAGTCCAGAAAACATATTTTTATATCTGAATAGAAGTTACTATAAAATAGCAACATTCCAGGAAGTTTAATTAGAAGACAAAATAATTAAATGTAATAAAATGTAATAAAATGAGAGGTCCTAGCTCTAAAACAACAAAATTGGGGGGTGGAGGCACGAGGGGGGTGGGAAATGCTACAAGCACACAGGTAAATTGAAGCTTGGTGGGAAAGCAAATTACTTTGTATGATATGTATTTCCAATACTTCATGCATACATTACATGTGTGTGTATATATGTGTGTGTGTGTATATATATATATTTGTGGGTCTCCTTTTTCTCCTTTTTACTTGCAGCTAGATATGCTGCTCCTCATTTGATCATAAAATGGGTAAAGAATTTAAAATAATTTTGCAAATGTAGCATTTGGGAGAAAAATAGGTAAATAAGTAATGTTTACATATTTTGTCAGGATAAGTCCTGTAAACTTGTAGACTTCAAAATGTCTGTATTAATGACACAGTGGAACACAAAGACCAGTTTAAAAAACATTGTTTGCTGCCTGCTTGGATTTTAAATATGCCTACATGTCTGCCTGCTCTGACAGAGCTGGTAAAAGGAAAGAATTGCCTTGTTGTGACTTAAGAAAACAAGTTTATTTTCTGAACTCTCTCCTAAATGTTTACTTCTAGGGAACAGTGTGGAGGGGTAAAAAAGTGTATCCTCCCAGATATATGTCTTCAGGACTCTGAATCAACTGTGTTTAACCCAGCAGCAGAGTTAAGGCTGTTGGAATCTATGTTGACAGTCAGTAAATATTTACCATCCAAACCAGCCTGTGTTTCTTTGTGCTGTCAGTTCTGTGGAGCTAATTGTGAGTTGGTGAGATGCTGATGTGGACAGGAAGGTTTCTGGGCATGTGCTGCACTCCAGTGCCTGCTGTCTGAGCACACACCTGTCCAGAGCTGCAGGAACCTGCCTGCTGGGGAAAACAAGACCACCAGATGTGCTGTGGAGTTCAGCAGCCCCAGAGTTAGCTAGTAGTGTTTGCTGTTGATCATACTACAGAAATTAAAACCTGACCCTACTAAAGTTAGTAGTAAGAGTTCCAGCACCTTAAGAAGGATTAGAATTTCTGTTTATCTTCAGTAATAGTGCTGTGAAGCCATAGTCTTCATGAGCAAGTACTGTCCTCCAAAGTGAGTTTTTAAACCCAGCATATTGTTGTTTGGGAACAAAGTATAATCCTCTTATTTAAATTAAAAATGAGAATAACAACTTTAATGTCAAAAACCTAGGCATATTTAAATTTATTATTTTGTTGATGATAAATAGAAGATTAAAATGTGTTAAGATATTAATTTTAATTTTAAAATAAATTAAACTAATTTCACCAATACTGTATTTGTTGACATACTACTTTATTTCAATAATGCCTAAGACAGTCTCAAGTTATGTTAAACTTGATAACATGCTTATAAAACCTGAACCTAGGTTGAACTTAGATTTATCTTTGTAAGACATTGTCTGGTTTTTAAGGATACTGAAGCA
Organism: Passer montanus; assembly: GCF_014805655.1. NCBI lineage: Eukaryota > Metazoa > Chordata > Aves > Passeriformes > Passeridae > Passer > Passer montanus. Next base: position 9,202,228 of record NW_024367707.1, on the reverse strand, counting down.
TCTAAAGGTTCAGGTGGGCTTCATTAGAATCACAGAAAATGTCACAGTTAATAATTCCTGTTACTGGTCCCTTTTTTTGCCAGTTTTATAAATAACTAGGCCCTTATGAACACATGTAGCATTTCCAAATGTCTTTACAGAAATTAAGCTGTCAAGTTCTGGCTCTGTGCTTCAGAAAATGGGTGGGAGGGTTAATACATTGAGGAAATAAAAATAGCCCTGTGAAGTATAATGGAGTGGTGGGTGATAAAATCAGCCTGCTGACCTGTTGCTTGGGGTAAAGCTTGCTAGCAAAGACACTGACACAGCAGCACTCAGTACTCATTCCAAATAGGCTCTGGCATCCTCCAGGACTGTTTCTTGGGGTGTGAAACTCTGCAAGTGGCTGGATGACTGGAAACCTGGAGTCTGGCTACTGTGCTGGTACTGCTTTCCTGTGGCTAAAGCAGCAGAGAGCTCAGCATATGCTAGGTCCCTTTACATTAATCTTATCAGAGCCAAGACTTTAGGCTAGCAGAATTGGTTTACTTTATCCTGTCAAGGAAAGAATCTATTTCTAAATGAATTTGCAGTGCTGGAGAAGGGGGTGCAAAAGGGTGAAAGTTAATGTGTGACTCTCGAACCAAACTTGGTAAGAGTTTTCTCAGTCACTTCTGTCTGCAGTCACTGTCTCAAGTAAGATATGTTTGTGCAAGGCAAAAATGCACAGATTACAAGAATCATCTGTTATCTGAAGACTTTTGTAAAAGAAGGGATTAAGTAATTTAATAATCACAGCTGGGGAAAAAAATAATTTTAAATGCTAGTTACTTCTTCCCTGAATTCTGTTGCTTCCTGCTGTAAGGGACATGACAAGGAAGATGGGCTCAAGCCATTTTGGGTCTGACCATCAGTGTCCATTCTTAGTGTTGTTTTTCTATCTTCTCTGGATAAAATGGACTCCTGCAACCTCCCAGGGCACCCAAGGCTTCTTATAGCCTGACATAGGTCTTCTGATTCTTCTTCTGTCAGGGTTTCACCTTTTGCTGTATCATACAGGGCAGCAAGAGAAGAGCAATTTTGTTTACTCCCTCTTCCCAAATCTTCTCATATTTTGTATTCATCATGTTCCATAAAGTGAAGGGGAATGCACAAATTACCATTTTTCTTCTTTTTCTGTCTTCTTTCTTGCAACTCAGGAAGATGACACATTTTTTTATTGTGAAAATCACATATACTCATTGAATAATTTTTAAACCCTTACCTCACTAGTTCCAGAATATCTGTTGTGCTGAGACTATGTCATGAAAGCCTGACATGATACAGCTGGTGCTGATGTTGGGGCCAGTTCAATTGAACATATCTCTTTCATTCCCTGTTGGTATGAGGGACCCTAATTTACGGACTGTGTAGTGAAGTTATTGGGAAACAATACAATAGTAGGTGGAACCCCTTACACAGATTAAACCCACGTGTGGCTGGGTGACTCCAAGCAGTTTCTGAAAATACAGAAGTTAATTTCAGAATTGCATCGACTGTTAAACTTTACTGTTTCTCTATCCTCTCACTCAGATTTTCCTGTATTGATACTGTGCCTGATTTAATTCCTCTTAGCAATGCAATTAATAGCAAGCTCTGGGAACTGCAAATTTAGAGAATGCATAGTATCGAAGAGCTGGACTCCATCTGAATGTGTGTGTAGGTGCACTCCTTGACTGGAGTAACATGCAGGTACAACTTGCAAACAGATTCATCTACATTACTGCAGGAAAACAGCCAGAAGCATTCCAGAAATGTGTGTGTAGGTGCACTGCTTGATTGGAGTAACATGCAGCTACAACCTGCAAACATTCATCTACATTACTGCAGGAAAACAGCCAGAAGCATTACAGCCTTGTGTCAGAGAACAGCATTAAACCTGTGTAAGCTGTAAAGTCCCTCTAGTTTTCTTTCTGCAGAGAAAGTTCCATTTTCTCCAGCAAGATCTTTAAGGAAGCTGGTTGTCAGTGGCTGTAACTAGGTTAGCTCATCTGGCTGTACCTCTGTCTGTATCATTTTCCTTAGCTATCACTTGCAGAGAGCTGACAGAAATTTTTTGGGACTTTCTAGTAGCTGTCACAGTAGCAATGCAGTTGTAGCTTGCCAGAATATATGCAAGCATATGTATCCAAACTCCTACCACGGCATATAACCAAGGACTGGTGAAAATTGGAGGAGGAAAGACTTAGGTTATGGTTTTGTTTTTTTGGAGGGTTTGTTTTGTGTTTGTTTGTTTTGGTTTTTTCCCTGTGTGTATGTGTAATTTCATTTCTAAGAGCCTGCTATTAGAAGAAATTTATAAGTCCATTTACCTAGATGGCTTAACATCATAAGATATTAGGGATTTAGATAGCTGGAGCCTTGGTATTTCAGGAGCTTTTTATGCAGCAGTATTTCACAATCATATTTTCTTTTTTGGTTGTAAAAGTAATGTCTGCCTTCAGAATGTTTTTCAGGTCATAAATCAAATTTAAAAAAAACCAAAAAACATGCAGTGTGTTATAGGTTTTTGTTTCCAGACTTTATGTTTAAAAATCACTGGGTTAGGAAACAGTGATGGGGAAAGAACAGGCTATAGACCAAAAAACAGGAAAGAATAGAATCAGCAAATTTTGCTTTTTCTGTCTTTTGCCTAATGATTAATGGGACAGGTATATAGAGTTAAAGTATATAACTCTAGGCAACTTAGTTTTTGGTGTAATACCTATTTTTCATATTTTTTAATGCTGGATTTTTTTGAGTGGAAGTTGGAGGAGCTGGCCTTCTGAGGTCCTTCCCAAATGGAGTTGTCCTGTGATTCTGTGTAAGGTGGCAGGCTGCTGTTGGAGCATGAACACTGCTGCCTCAGAGCTCGGCAAGAACTTCTGCTGCTCATTGTGTAACATGAAAATGGCAGACAGCTGCATGGTTTGGGGCAGCTGGTACTAGAAACATCATTCAAGGTGAACTCTAAGCCTTGCTGCTAATCTTAAAGTGAGACAAAAGGAAATGGTGACTTCACCAAGTGTATTGTAAACTGAGTAATGGGCACAAAGTGATCCTAAGTTGACAGAAAAGTGTTACTGGTGCTCCTTGTTGTGGTTTTCTGGGATAGAGGGGGCTCTTATCAGAGATTTAAGAGAGACAAAAGGAAACGGTGCAGTCACTGACTTCACCAAGTGTATTGTGAACTGAGTAATGGGCACAAAGTGATCCTAAGTTGACGGAAAAGTGTTACTGGTGCTCCTTGTTGTGGTTTTCTGGGATAGAGGGGGCTCTTATCAGAGATTTAAGTTTGCCTTGGTTCTGGTTTTTTTTTTCATTTGCAACCAAGAAATTTCTTCCTTTGTCTCCTGTCCTTTTGCAACTTTACACATTTGTAGCTTCTTGTGTGGAAAGCAGTAATTTCCTTGGAATTTTAGGAAGATATGTATGATAACCAGTAGAGAATACAGGAAAAATATTTTGAAAATAATTCCTGAGCAAATGTCTAGATCAATTGTCATGGGAATCTGGCTCTGTCACTTAGGGATGGATGTGTTGCTGACCTTGTTCTAAACTCACCTGTGGTTTGGCCTGGGATGTCTTGAAGGGACGAATACTCTGAGATCATTTGTCTGCAGTTTTGTATTGGATCTGCACAGCTTCTGTTCAGATCTTCAGTAAGTTACATTAGTTAGTTTTCAAGACACCTCATATTCTGTTGATGCATATAGTTAAGTAGTGCATTTGGCCTCAAGTATGTAAGCTCTAAAATAAATTTGAAACATGAGACTTTGGTTCCACTTTATTGGCTCACACTTCATGAAGTCACTAAGGCTAAGGAAAAAGTTTTAACACCCCACTCCTGAATTATTCTTTCTCATTTGTTAAGGTTTTACACATACATTGGTTTGTGACATAATTCTGCAGCAGAATGTGCCAAGTGTTGGTAATTTTCTAAGAATGAAATTGCTTCAGATTTTTATGTTGTTTAGAGTGCTTTAAATAACCTCCTGTCTAGATGCAGGCTTCTTACCACTGGTGAAAATGTCTGACTACTACATAACATGTCCTTTACTTACAATATTTCTCAGTATGTTGTCATATAAACCATAATTTTCTCTATGGAAAAATACAAAGGAACTCAAAGAAAATAATAAAAAAATCCCAACCTTTAGCATGATAGCAGTAGAAACACAGGCTTTTCTGTATATGTTTTGAGAATGTAAGCAGATTGCTCAGCACACGTTTTATCTGGTCCTTTTCTGGAGTTCTTTGTAACTTTTTTTTTTTTTGCTGGGGAGTGAAGTATAAAAAAATGCATAGTGTACCCTTTTAATAGCAGGATGGCTATTTTATCATATATTACCAGTTTTGAGAATTTTGGTTTAAAGGCAAGTGGAATATTGAGCTTTTGGGTTATTTTTAATCTACAAATTAGAAAAAAATACCTTGAACTACGATCATGTTCTTGTATATAGTATTTGAAATTAGATTTAAGCCTAGCAGACAGATTAGTTTTGTAAGTAAGATTTTTGAATGGGAAATTTTGCTTATGGAAAGCAAACTCAGCCAGTGGTAAGTGGCTGCATTTCATTTCAAGGTCATCAAATATGTTTTGTAAGGAGATGTTTTAGCTCTCAGAACTTCTTCTGTAATCACTGTGCAGTGATGCTTCACTGCTCAGTGATGCTGGATTTCTGTGTAGGGAAAATATTTAAAATATACCTTTCTTTCACCTCGAAAACTAAGAGGATAGTATTGGTTTAATTTCATTTACAAAAGATGTTCAAGATAGGCTACCTTTATCTCATGTATTGGCCATTTCATTTTATTTCCCAAGAGATTGAATGTGGGAGATTGAGTCATAGGAGAAAGCTGAAGAACTGGTAAATATGAGGGTGTTCTCAGTCTTCTCTTTTCTCTGCAGTACTCTTTCCTTAATTAAGGTCCAGCCAGATCTTTTGTTCTACTGTTTTGCTGATGGAGCTCATCTTGAGATGTAGAAAGAGCTCCTACCAAAACCAAGCAGTAGGAAGTTAGGCTTTAATCCAGGTTTACAAAAGCAATTTTGTTTCCATTTTGGCAATTCACTTCATCCTTCTAATGCAAGGTCACTCTCCTACAGACTAAATGTCACCTTCCAGCAACAGTATGCCATGAAGAATTTCCAAATGACCACAGGCCTGAAACATGAGTGACATCTTTACAGAATATAAGAAATAATTTACCAAGAAGTGCTTAAAATTTTTCTGAGCTGCTTTTTCTAGTGTATGATTTTCCATTTTGCTCACAGCAGGCAGATTGTATTAGGTATAAAGGTATTGAAAAAATTCAAAATTTACTATGCAGAAAAATGAGATTCCCTTTAGCTTTTCCAAATGCTGTGTGCATAATTGAATTTTAATAACTATATACACCTCAAATTTTTATGGCATAAAATGGATAGTTGTGTAAGAGGTGGTAAGAAATTATATGCTATACTGTTATTTTTATTTAAAATATGATGCCACTTTACAGCATTGTGTTTGCAGTGCTTTACTCTCTACTACCATAAACTCTCATTATTAGTTGCAATGCAGTCAATGAGCTAGACTGCATTTCTGTCAGAGGTTTTATGAGACATTTTTTTCATAAGGCAGAAATGGCAAAATTCCTGCACTTCTACCTGAAACACAGCGGTGAGTCATGGCTGCAAAACTGGTGAGAGGACAAATGTTCATTGAGACCAGAAGTAACAACACTTTAAAGCAAGAAAGAAACCCCTAAAAATCACATGTGAGATAAAATTCAGCATCTGATAATAATTGTGATTTTGTCAGGGATTGCATTTTATGAAAAATTAATTTGGTGCCTGGTCTAGGGGTATACTGCATATCATATGGTAAGATTTCCTGCATGTACTAGGTTGGGAGAGAAACAAATTAAAAATGGTTTTCAGAAAATTTAGAAATAAATATCAATACTCCATTTACTAAATAAGAAAGAGACAAATATGCTTGATATGCTTTCATTAGTTTGTTTTGTTGAATTTTTTTGTTTCCCCTGAAATAGTGAGTAGGCCTGAGAAAGCCTAAGGTCAAAATCCCCATTAAAACAGAGAAAAGCATCTCTCACACGTCAGCTTTTAGAGACTTTCTAGTACACATCGTCATGAAGCTAAAGCATCCTACAGAACAGAACAAAACGTCAAAGAGCCTTTCACGGGATCCAAGTCCCAACCACTACTTGCTGCTTTGGGTAATTTCTGGCTTTAGCAATACAAAATTCTGGAGGTGAAAGCAATTCTTTCAGGACTTGGATCTCTAATGAGGTCAGTGGGCTTTAAATGAAAAGTTCTGGCAGTCTAAAAGAAAATATGATGGAGACTTTTGTTTTCTATGAAATGGGGGCGCATCTTTAATAATAATGGATGTAAAACATAGAGTGAGAAGAGACAGGCAAATGAAAAATTGACCTGTATCAGCTATTTTAAAAAGCCCACGAAACCAACCAACAAAATCAACCCCAGAACAAAACAAACAATGGACTTTCATAAGTGCATTAACTGGGCAGCAATGACTGTAGAGAATCAGAGTACGTGCACATTTTTTGCTAAAAAGGAAGCTAAAAAGGCTTACAGGGAACAGGGCAGTGCAAGAAACAGCTCTGTCAGTGATAAAGAGTTTATAACTTTTTGTGGAATCAGAGACAAGAAAGGAAGCATTCTGGGGCAGGCAACATACCTCAAGGAATGACAAGATCTTCGCCTTGTCCCTTTTCCAAGGCGTGTGGAGATTGTTAGTGCCTGGAACAGTCCAGCATTGCCTCACAAGGTTTGTTTCATACCTTGTCCCAGTGTCCTGCCTGTACCTTTGATAGTTATGGGTCCACAGAGGACAACAATGGCTCTTTGAGCAGCCAACACTCAATTCTGTGGAGCTTTCTATCTAACTGAAACAAACATGTTCCATAGGTACTTCACTGTGCTGTTTGGTTACTTATGTCTTTGCCCATATCAGTTAGAGAAGAGAGAGGAAAGCAAAAATGAAATTTTTGGAAGATACTTGGTGAAAAATGTTCTACACGTAGATTCTTAGAACAAAGTTTGTTTGGAGATGACATCAGGTAGTTTCAGACTGAGAGGAACCATTCCTTCTACAGTGAGGTGTGTAATGGGTATGGTGCACATTTTGAAAAGCCACAGGTTTTGTTCTTCATCATTCTGTACTGCCTGTGATACAGACGGGAGTCTGGAATTGATGCTTAAATGTTTGGAGCCCATGGGTGGCTCACAGAGTCCACAAATAGACTTTTCTGGCCATGTGGAACTGTCCTCTTTTTTCACTGATGAAGTGATGGGCACCTGCTGTTGTATTTCCTCCTTGTGTGGCAGGAGAGCTGACATGGAGTGCTCCCCATGGCAGCCATGGAATCCCTGGTAAAAGGGATCCCTTACCTTTCAGATCATCTACACATTGTGAATCCTTATTGTCTCATGATTGGCAGCAGGAGCAGTTGCTTCTGGAGGAGGAATTTATAATTGATTGGAGTGTCTTCTGTTCTCAATCTAGGCATAGGCTGCATTTAGAAAAAAATCTGTTTTAGGCACTGAGGAGATGGAAGATAATAATGAAATCTATGACAAAAACAGTCTGATAGGGTTTTCTAGAAATGTAGCTTCTCTACAATTGTGAATTGCCATAGAGGAGTTCAGTATGAATTTTTGAGTTGTACTTGAGGTTTTCTCTGGTCCCCCAAAGGATTTAAAGGTCGAGTGAAGCCTTTAGCATTGTTGTCTGTTTGGAGTAAGAATGAGTGGTACTTGGTGAAACTGAATAATTCAGAGCATCTGTGGTGGAAAGTGGGGACAGGGGAAAAGGAAGATTGGGATTTTGTTGCTTCAGCCAGAGTTTGGGGAGTAGTTAATGCCTAAGAAAGAAAATCTCTGAGCTGGAGACAATTTCTGATCAACTGGTGCAAGGCAACCTGGCTTTATTCATAGAACTTATTAATAAAGTAGAAAAAAACAACACAAGGTAGAAGAATGGTGAATGCCTTTATTTTCTGAATAGCATTTGTATTTTCCTGATGATGCATGATGCAGGGAGAAAATTTCAGGCAAGCGTGAAGAATACAGTAGCCTAATTCTGCCTTTGACAGAGCATGGTTGTATTGCAAAATTATTGAGAATGACAGGTGTCAAAGGGCAAAAATATTTTTCTAGAATTTTGTTCTTATGATCAAATAAGAAAAGCAGTCTTGGACAACGATTCTACCTTTGGTGATTGGTTAATTGCAAGCTTGAAACTCTAAACTCATTTGTGGGATGATACTCATCAAATTTCTGTTAACTGACACACAACTTCAAAAATAGTACACATTTAGATGAGGACTAAAACCCTTCTGCTTTCTTACCCATCAAAAGATTTGAAAGCATGTGGGTTGTAGAAGATGAAGGATATCTGAAGTCGTTAAGGTTCCCTTCTGTACTGAAATGATTTAGTAATAAGAGACTCAGTATGAATTAAGCTTTTTACTACAGCAGAAGGTGTCTGGGGCAGTTAATTTTCTTCTTTTGAGTTTCTGGCAGGACTACTTCTCTGGGGATTTATAGGACTCATCTCTACAAAGACAAGAAGTCTTTCAGTGTCCTTGATCTTGTATCCAGAAACTATTGTCCATCATGTCTCTGCGCCCCTCAGGAGAGTTTCGATAGCAGGGTATGATGATTGATTTTGATAGTATCTACAGATTCTTTAAAACCTTCATTTCTTGTTTTTTCAAGTTAAAGTGGTACAATGGAAGTAAAAGTATTGCAGTAGTCTTCTGGGACAGGAGAGGGTGAGAACTGGATTGAGAAAGAAGGGTTTAATTCCTGAGGCAGTGGAAGATTAAATATAATAGAGAGACGGTTACTGAACTCCACTTGTGTCACAATAATGTTTCCTATTTGCAGATAGACATGCCCTGCAGATACTTCAGGTGTGGTGTTCTTACTTTTAAAAACGAATAATACAAAATGTTTTATCTCTGGTGTTCCTCTTGGAACCTCCTTGGGATTATTGTGGCTAGAATTGCCTCTGTGCTGTGGAGCTGCGTGTCCTTCATAAGCAACTCTGGGATTGCAATTTGGATTTTGCTCAGGATTTCTTCTTTTTATGATGGGTGGGAGAGGGACTGACCTATGTATTGGCATGTGGGAAGCAGAGAGCTGCTTGAAAATAGAAAATTGGCTTTTGTACCAGTGGAGAGTTGAAATGAAGCCAGGCTACATGGCAAGACTCAAAATTTGGAAGTTTTTTCTTCATATAAATATTAATATACATAAAGGAAGCCAGCGTGTTGACACTGTTCCTCCATTCCCAGAGCAAGTTGCTTGTGTTACATGGTCAGCCTTGTGTGAGTCACTGTTGCCCCTGCAGACAGTGCTTTCAGGAAAAAATAATGCTTGTATATGAGGAAGTACTATGAGAAACATCAAGATGTTGAACAAGATGATTCCAGGAAATTGAATATCCAAATGGTAAACACAACATTATAATGTGAATCCCCATAATAAACATTCTGTAATTTCAGCCATCCACCACAGTTGCACCAGTTCAAGGGCTTGCTATAAAACAACATTAAAATATAATCCTTCCACTATTTTAATCCAACTGAGGAAATCCAAGGTAGATGCTTAAAAAGCTACTAATACCTAAAGAGAAAGTATGCATAGAATATTAATATTTCAAAGTATTTATACTTAGGAAAATCATAGGGCTCCATATGGTTCCACATACAGAGATTTTAAACAGTTATGAAGATTTTTGTCAGAAACTCTTTGGATAATTTCAGTTTTGATAGCCTGTGCTGTGCACTAACAGATATAAAGTAAAAGCAATACTGAGAGAAAATAAGGCAGAGGAAAAAAAATCTAAGGGTGTTTTTTTTGTAGTTGTGTTGAGTAGGAGTGTTCAAGGGGAGCTTTGATGGGAACATTTTGGAAGACATGCCCCAACTGTGTACTGAGTGTGGTGCCCCATTAGACATTAAATATGCTAAATAAAATAGGGATTGTATTTAGCACTCATTTAACTGAGTGCTTTACCTAAGATCTCTCTGAGGAATGCAGTTCTGCCATTCATTTTCCCTGCCATGTGACCATCTGTGAGGCCATGAAGTAAACAGAGATGAATCTGAATGGAAAAAAACAGCTGCTAATTTTAAGGTGAACCAGTTTACTTTCATTGGCACAGGAGCAACTGTGATGTGAAGCAGGAGATGCTGGGAAAATGGGAATATTTTTGTGTCAGTGCCAGTTTATGCTGTTTTAAAATTACAGTCTGAGAGCTTAATTTCCACTAGTTCAGAGAAGAACTATATTTATAACAGAATTTACAGGCTTGGGCTATAGAGGTGGCACAGTTAAAAAGTCTGTCAAGATTTCTGTAGCAAAGACCTGTTGAGAGGAATCTCCAATTGCTGGTTTAAAAAAAAACCAAAAAACAAAAACCAACAGTTTGGGGCACTATTGCATACTTATTTTCTGTAGATACTATTTTTAATTGAATTTTTTTACCTATTTAAACCTCTTTCCCCCCACATTTAAAATAAGAAATGGTGTTGCTTTCTGTGTTCATTATTAACACTATCTGTACTGCTCTGGACGTTAGGCATTAATAGTATGCTTTAAAAATTCAAACTGTTCTGGTTTTGATCTTTAAAAAAGAAGTGAATAATACTACAGATTTGCACTTCTTAAGGCATGGTTTATGCTGAGCATGTTCTGTATATGACATAAAGAGCATATTGCTAATACAGTGTAGGAGACTTTACATATGATCTCATGTTTCAGGTCATTACTCAAGCACAGGACAGAAAAAAGGCTGACCTGGGATGTTTGCTATGGCAGAGCTATTGTATTATCAGTCAGAATGTCCCTCCACAGGACACACTGATTCCTTACACACCACTTCAGTAATCACCACTTTGGTGATTTAGTGAATTGATTGTTTAATGTCAAGCAATTCGGAGAGATTGGGTTTTCTGTTTCTGCAGCAGGAATGTCAAAAGCAGGTTGAGGGGATATTTTAGCTAATCTGCCTTGTTTTCAGACCTCTGCTGGCATGGTACTGGCCTAGCTTTCCCAGTGAAGTTTGACAGCCAAGAGCTGTGCTCCTAAAGGCTCTCCAGCAGCCAGGCTCTCCCATTGCCGTGAGCAAGCAGGGAGGGTGATGGACAGCAGGCAGTGAGTGAAACTATAGCACAGGGTTTGTGAAACACATCTAATTAAAATGAAAACTGTTAAATTGATGGGTATCCATTTATGCAGTCCTGATAAAAAAGGTTACAGTGCCAGTGCTGCCTCTGCAGCCAGGCTTGCTGAAGTGGAAGGTGCATTTTCTTTGTCTTTTTGGTCTTTGTAAGTGCCATAAATCTAGGCAGTCTTGGTGTGCTCCTCCTTTGCCTGTGCAGGAAGGAAATGGCAAATGGTGATCTGTGAGATGAGGGATTTATTGAGATCACCAGCATGGAGGTAGGACTTGGACTGGGATCTCCCAGGACCTGATGATCTTCCTCACCACTAAGGCATCCTCTTAACTTAAAGATTACCAAGATGGCTTTGTTCTTCCCCCAAGTGTGATGCCTGACTTGCTTATCATTCCTGGCATTTTTCTCTTCTTTGCCATCTTTTGCCCTTCATAGTGGCCACTGAAGAGAATCCTTGCAGACAAGCAGAATTATATTCAACAACTGAAGGGAGGTGTAGAAAAAAAATGCGGTTCACTTGCTCCTTTTTTCAGACTGTACAGGCAGCTGGGAATCCTAGCCACCTCTAAGAGTAAAGACCTAGCTTTATTGTTATGACTTGAGTGTTTATTATTGAATTCTACAGTAGCTATAGGAAAAATTATGTCTTTTTTCCCTGTGGAGCCACTGTGAATTTGCACACATCTAATGTAGGTGCGTACAGTGTCTCAAGTGCTAATCCCACTGATTGTAAGAAAGTCTGGAGGAGTAGCTCAGATGTAGACATATTTATAGTTAAGTAGGACAGTTATTACCTGTCATATATGATATGGTTCTGACACCATTAATGTTTTAAGGGCTCAAAGAAAGCTTTCAAGGGAATTAGATTTATCTTAAAATCCACTAATGCTATAATCCATACAAAGATGAACCCTTAATTTGAATGCAGAGAGTTACAATACTGATCATCATCACTGGCCTATGCTCCTACAAATTATCTGATAGTCTGATGTACTTACTTGGGAATTTAAATATCACTGTATCCATTTAACAGATGGTGAAACTATAGCACAGGGTTTGTGAAACACATCTAATTAAAGTGAAAACTGTTAAATGGATGGGTATCCATTTATACAGTCTTGATAAAAAAGGTTACGTTCTAGTGTATTTAGTTAACTGCAGTGGTTAGGATTCCAAATACTCTAAAGTGTTATTTGAAGTCTGTAGATGTAGTTAAGCTGACATTCTCACATTGAAGAATGGCTCCTTTGTAAAAGAAAGAACCCTTTCTTTGTCTCTCAAGCATATGGAGAAAAAGAAATGTTTATGCTCAGCTTAACAAGAAACTGCATGAGAGAGCATTGAAAGTATTTTGGATTTGTTCCTTGCGTGACTGTTTTCTAATCAATTCCTTGGATCAGAAATGGATCAGTTGTATTTATCTGGGGTAGTGTAGCATATCTGACATTTATGTGTTTGATTAGCCTTGAAGAACTAATTTTTTTAAGAATTCTAGCATTTTCAATATTATATTTAAGCCATGCCTTATGGCAAATACCAGTGTTTGAATATGGTAACAGAAATGTTTTTCTACTCCTTGAAGATGGAGTACTTAATGTAATTGATAAACCAAATGATACCTAGCATTCCATTGTAATGCTCTACTTTACATGTAAATTGTATTTTGAAGCACCATATTTTTTCTCAATTGTGATTAATCCTTGAAATGAAGGGGGAGGGTTGAGCAGCTAGTTTATTTTTAATGATACATTCCTCCTTTGGGAAAGATTAACTATGCACAACTTCATTGAATTTAGCAATTTACAATCAGTTGTTGAGTTGTCCGTGGAGACCAATTCTGTTCCTTCAGGAGAGTTTGTTACATTGTGCTGTTACATTGTTACATTGTCAGGTTACATTGTGCTGTTTCTCTAAAGAAAACAAGTTATTTTGTCTCTGTCTGTGCCAAGAGGTAGTAGATTCCTTGCTATGATTTGAACTTCAATAAATCTAGCACATAAAACTAAGCTGTAATATATTTGATTGGCGGAGACGAGACTGAAATGAGGAAGACAACTTATCCAAAACAGGCTCTAATTTTGTGTAGTTTTGGTTTTCGTGTCAAAATTCCAGATTGCATTCAGTGTGTGCATTCCTATTTGCTTGTCTGTCACATGCCCTTAGCTGGCCTTTAGCTTTTTTGGTTGCTCTGCCTCTTCTTCCTGCTCTTTCCCTTTCTCAGATTGTATATAGATATTAATGGCTTGGCTAATTTTGCTAAAAGAGTTATTTGTTGTCTTCTGAACCTCTTAGTTCTACAGGAGAAAGTGGGAATGTGCAGTAATATCTATCTTAATCCTTGCAAGTGAGGGGAAAAGCATGTGTGCAAACATTGAGTATTCCTATGGGAAACTATGGTGGATCCTTGCTAGCTGAATCTTTTTTTTGTGTGGAGTCAGTACCTCACAAAATATTTCAGATTACTGGGAAAACAGTAATATTTCAGTTTACTGTCACTTGGGAGTGCTGCTGGGCCCTTCTTTGGGAGTGGGAATACTAGCAGAGAGTGCTGGAGCAGTGGGATATAACAGTGTGTGGGCTCAGAGATGCTGCAGCCTTTTAAAGGTTATTTGGTGGGAGAGCTTAATGGATAATGATCAAGTGCAACAAGATTCACATATTCAGCCAATTTAGCATGTTATGCAGCAGTGTCATGGCCTTCCTTCATTCTAGCACAAGAAGCAAAAAATTGGTTTCCCAACAGAGAGGTTGATGCTCCTCGTGCCAGGTCTTGCACTGTGTGTGTGATCTGCAGTGATGTAGTGGGTGGTTTGATTTGATTTTGGTTTTTTTTCCCTAAAACTGTGCTGAGAACTGGCATTTGAACAAGGAATGGTGATGAATGAAAATGCTTCCTGTTCCTTTTATTAAAAAATACTGAAAATTAGCACTGTGTATGTGGGAATGATGGAGAATGACAAATTCACTAACCAAAGGGTTGAACTCAAACTGTTAGAAATGACAGCGTATCTTTCTACTGACTGAAAAAATATCATAAATGTAAATAGATCTGCTAACCTCTGTTCCCTTCCCTGGGTTTTGACTCTGTATTTCACAACTATGAAAGTACTAAGATGTCAAGTGAATCATATGAAGTACAAGAGAGAAATAACTTTTTTTTTCCCCCTGTCTTTTCCCCTCTACATTTTCCAAAATTGCAGCCACAGGAATAAGTCTTCAGGCTGGCCTCACCCTTCAGGGACCTGGAGCTTGAACCAGGGGACACCTTATGGATGGGAGATGACGGCAAACAGAGATGGAAGAGACTACTTCATCAGGTAAGAGGGCAGCGTGAGCTGTGCAGTGTGGGGCACAGCACTGCAGCCCTGCTCTCAACTGTATCCCCCTGGAATCCTAATTCCTGCTTCAGCCCGACACAGTAAATGTTCACTGCTTGGATTTATGGTACAGGGATAGCTCAGGCTGTGCTTTCTGCTCTTTGTTTTGGTACTTGGTTACTTCATTTGCTCAAGAGAATGTTGATAATATAAGGACCTGTAATTCTTTGAGAATTACAAGTAAGGTCATTAACAAAAGATGAATAAAAAATAAAACTGCCATGGTTAAAGAATGAGACAGAAGGTCAGTTCTGACTGAGACTTCTAATTTTCCTCCATGTTGATGCCTTAGGATTTAGCTTTTATATTTTTCAGATCCTGTACTGCTTTAGTGAATAACTCTAAAACTCCACAGCCTGTCAGCTACTGTTCTCTTTTGTATTCAGACAAAGCAATTCCTCTCTAGGCCTGGAACTCAAGGACACCTTATTGTCTCGGGCCAGAGAGATGCAAACAACAGTGAAGAGGGGTGGCAAACTTGGAGTAAATGACTTCATTACCTGAAACTGTAATTGGAGGATTAACCCCTTAAATGGAAATAAACCAAACTTTTAACTTGTGACCATTGTCCATCTCAGGTAAAGCCCCCTGGAGGCTTTTGACTGCCCAAGGTGCACCTATTGAAGGCCTTTAATGAAGACCTGCTTTTATACTCCTAATTTTGTCTAACCTCTGTTTTAGGTAGCCACTCCAAGGCATCAATGTGAGGTCTTCTGGTTTGTCTAATATATTCATTATACTGATAATAAGAAAGTGTATGTTTGGATCCTGTATAGTAAATATACTAATTCTTAGCTTTCCCATAGTTTTTAGCTCTGGTTAAAAAAAATAAATATGAATATGCATTATATAATTGTTAACATAATTGGCTTTTTTTTTCCCCATTGTAAGCTGTGCATATTTATTTTTTTTAATCACTGAGGTGCCTTGGATAAAACACATTTTGCTGTTCTAGCAAATGTACTCTTAGGTGGCTTTAGAAATTCTTCACTAAAAAGGGGTGATGGTAGGGTTAGCAGAACCATTGGCTGCTTGGCATTCTTTTCTTCAGCTTACATTTCATTTTTAAGGTTAGCATTTTGATTTTGTTCTTGTGAAGTTTTGGCTTTTTAAATAGTTATTTTTAATAACAATTTAATATTTTTAATTTTTTTAATCAACCTATTTAGAAACTTGCAGATACTTGAAAAAGTTGTGGATGAGAATTAGAATTATTTTAACACAGAGTAGAAGGATCAAACATATTTTTAATGGACTGTTAAAAGTGTTTAATTTTCTCAAGATCCTTCAAATGCAAAAAAAAATTGTAAAGCATAAGGCTGAAGATCCCTGTAATTGTGCTTCGCTTCCTTAGCCCTTCTGCCCACAGGGTATGCCTTGGCTTCCTAGGAGGCATTTGCTTTCGGAGCCAAAGCAAGATTTGTAGCAGCCTGGTGACCTGAAGGCTTTCAAGATTTAGAGCAATTTCAGACCTGTCCAAATTGGAACAAATTTTCTGGGTTAATGAGGGCTCAGAAGCTGACTTTGAAATGTTGTTTTCTTGCTTCAACAAGTATTTGTCATGCTTTGGATGTCTGAAAGATGGGCAGTATGAAGCTGAATACCAGGCACAATATAACTGTATTAGCATAGATTTTCTGCCCAAGTTAATTAGGCTTTTCAAGAAGTGTAGGTGAGCCTCCAAAGTACTGTGCAGATGTGAGACTGTTGTTTCTGTTACTCAAACTACTGAAGATACCTGCTCATCTCATTCTTATTTTCTGCAGACTGTTGGCATGCTTTTGTCTGTGTGAATGAGATTCATTTGAAGGCTTAATATCTTGATTATGAGGAGAGGTGCTACATTTGATTGCTTCTCTTTTCTCACTGGTCACATAATGGGATGCTGCACTTGTTGTGTAGCTGTCAACAGCTTTAGCTTACAAAAAGCAATGCCTTAGTACTCATTCATTTTGCAATTTGGGAATTTACTAATCCTCTGTAGCTAATGATTATTGTGTTTATTTTTTTAAATTGCTTTTAGTACCTTAAAGTGCCACATCTCTCTCTAAAATTGAGAAAACTACATCTAGGAAAAAAATCCATAACAGGGAGTGCCGAATTATGCCTTAAGTAATATAAGGCCTGTGGTTGTTTTGTTGTTGGGGTGGTTGTTTCAGGTTTTTTTTCTCATGCTCTTACAAGATGCTTGTTTTTCATTCTCTTTTGGACTCTGGTCTTCCTGCCATTTTTCCCTGTGTGTGGATAGCACACACTATGTGGAGAAAAATAGTCTTTTCTGAGAGGTGAAGGGCATGAGGCCTCTGTAGAAACTGATCTGTAGAAGCCTTTGATGTTTTGTGCCAGACTCTCCAACCCACCAGAATCTCTGAGCAGTTTCAGGTGCAAGGTGAACACTGCTACATACCTACACATTGCACGGTTTACAGTACATATTCCTACAGTATGCATTCATACAGTATTAAATGTTTTACAGCACCAGCATTGGCAGTAGCATGTGCACAGATGTAATACATCAGGGAACATCAGCCCAGGTGGCTACTACAGTGTGACTGGGTAGTTCCATTAGATATATCTTGGTTTTAGAAGAATGACCAAAGACTAAATAGAGCCAGTGACTTGCCAGTGATTCCTCTGTGGAGGTGTACATGGTATTTGTCCTTACAGTGACTGTTATTTGGCAGAGAGCCTCTCTCTGGCTTTCAAAACAACTGTTTTTGCAAATACTGCATGAGACTATATAAATTAAAACAGAATTTAATCTTCTTTCCTTCATTTTCACACCTAGATTTTAGGAATGATATAGTGAGATGATTGTTGACTGTTATGCCAATAAAGACAGAGAGATCAGCGAGATAGCATTTTTATTGTCTCTAAGGCTTTTTATAGCCATGCAGATGAACAAATTGCATCACACTGAAGGAGAAAAAGCAATTCAAATACTTTGCTTGGTTTTGATCAAAGATATATAAACCAGGTATTATCACAATGAAATGTATGTGTGAGTTCTGTACAAGGAAGAAACATAATTCATAGCGACATTAACCGCTTTTTAATTAAATAATTTACTTTGTGCCATATGTACATATCCATTCAACTGTAAGCAGACATATTGTAATTTTGAAATTGTGGGAGGAATAGAGAATCCAGGAGAATCTTCTGGTGAAATATAATTATATAGTGTTGGTGCAATTGCTTTAAGGCATGAATGGGAAGAGATGTTTATTCTTTCTGTTGAAGCAAATTTGATTTCTTTCAAATCTCTGAAAGCCCTTATGACATGAGCTAATCAGGGGCAGCTTCCATCACCAGGCTGTGCTTTTGTAAAATTGTAAGAAGAATCTTTTATCAAAATATTTTCAGATGTTGCTATCAATTCATGTTCTCATCTGTACAGATGGCACAACCAGGGTCATTTTGCAAACCTCTAAAATATTTTTCTTAAGTTTAGGCCATGGTACATAAAAGTTTCAGAACTTCACCCATTCCCTTTTAACTTGCCCCTTTTCCTTGAAATAGCATTATGATATAAGTAATACATTTCAGTATGAGAGGATGGCAATCATCTAGTATACTCCCAGCATACTTCTGTACTCCACAAGCAGTATTAAACTGAACTTTTAATAGGAAATAATTGGAATATGGTATATTTAACCACTTTAAAGTCCTAAGTGTTTTATTTGCATCTATTATATATGCTGTGTAGTATATGTTTATGAGAAATTCTGTAATGTTAAATTGAATAAAAACATGACACTTATTAAAAATGGTTTTGTGTGAATATAGTATTCCAGAGAGCAGAAGGAGCAGAAGGTTTTGGCTGATTTTGTATACAAAAGATTAAGAGTCACAGTAATTTTAGGTCCTTATTTTTACCACTGCTGTGATCTTACTGATTTTTGGACCTGTACATTTTTGTTCATTCCCTTTTGCTGCTTGTCGGATCTAGGAGGAAAGTTGATAGAGGGAAATAAAGAGGCAAAAGCTAATAAAAAGTCAATCTTATGGAGAAAGCAATAAATTTTATGTTGGTTGTGCTCTAAGCCAGTCCTTTCCATGGTCTGATGAAGCTATAGAATGGTTTAGCAGGGAAGAATCCTCTGAAGGTCAGCCTGTCCAGCCTCCTGCTCAGACCATGGATATTACCAGGTGATGAGCATTGCTGCCACATGAAATATCTGAATGGTTTGAGAACAGGGTTGCAACAGAGTTGTATTGTCTTAAACTACCCTGCACCTGCACTTTAAGGTGCAAGTTGCAGCAACATTCACTGCCTTCAGAAGTCATACATTTTTGATTCTTATTGCTGTTTAATTCCTAAGGAACGAGATACTTTGGTATTTTGATGGATCTGGTTTCTGTCATTCAAATAAAGACCAGAGAATGTGAATTAAAATTTGCTGAAAGGAAGTGTAGCCCTTCTCATGTGAACTTAAAGTAACACAGGTTCCACTAATGTGTAGTTATTAGATTCTCAAGATAGAGGGGTCTGTTAGGTCAGTTTATTGCCATACCCTTGTTTGCAAGAGGTGCTATTGGTTGTATTTGTTTTGCTTTATTATTTTTATTGATTGCTATTGCTTGGGAGCGGATGATAGTGTCTGTCTGTGTTTCCACTTTGGTTTGCTCCCTATTTGACTCCAAGGATCCTGAGCATCTGTACTTTGTGCATATTAGCTTGCTTCTGTGCTCCAGTCTGGAAAAAACTGAGCAAGCTGGGAACCCAGACAAGAAAGTAAAGGAAGCACACCCAGAGGTCAAAGTCTGCAGCATTATTACTGCTTGGTTTGAACCCATAGGTCAGTCTTCCGAGTGCACAGCAGAACTGGGGGAGTGCTACCTGTCAAAAGTCTTTCTGAATTTTATTTATGTTAATATTGCATGGTTGCTAGGGCAGCTGAAATGACTGAGTAACCCACCTAGCAGATGAGGGAAACTCTGAGGATGTGGGCTACTTGGACTTCAGCAAAGTCTTTGCTATTGTCTCCCATGGCATTCTCATGGAAAAGCTGGCAGCCCACTTCTTGGACAGGTGCTGTCTTGACTGGATTAAAAACTGGCTGAATGGCTGAGCCCAGAGAATAATAGTGAATAATAGTAGTGAATGGTATCACATCCAGGTGGGGGTCAGTCACTGGAGGGGTTCCTCAGAGCTCAGTACTGGACCAGTCCTGTTTATACCTTGATTGGTGATTGGGATGAGGGGATCAAGGGCACCCTCAGTATGTTCATGGACAGCTCTAAGTGGGATAGGAGTGTTGATCTGCTGGAGGGTTAGAAGACTCTGCAGAAGGATCTGGACAGGCTGGATCAATGGGTGAGGCCCGTGGTGTGAGATTTTGTTGAGTAATACACTCAGAGCAGGTAGCTCGGTGTGCAGCTGCAGTGGGAGCTGCAGGTTGAGCTCTGTGGGGTGGGAGCTGGCAGGACAGGCTGGGAATTGCCAACCCTTTGCATAACAAAGGGCATGGGGCCTTATGGCCCAGCCAGGTGACCTGACACTCAGAGACACAGCAGGAGCCACGGATCCCAGACTTCCCTGGCTAAAACTGTAAGGATATAAAAGCCCAGGTTTCCTTTTTGCAGAGTCCCTCCTCAGAGGCATTCAGCTCAAGCTGTTATTTTGTTATTGCACCATGATTAAATTATTCTAACCATCAAGACCTGTGAGACTCTGCTGTGGGAAACTTGGGGTCGAGCTGGTAAGGAAACCTGGTCTGATGATGGGTGTGGGGTGTATAGCTGTGAAGGGGCCCTGGTGCCAGCTTACATGGTGTGAATGTGACAGAATGACTCCTGGATGCTCAGACAGGGACAGTTGAACAAGTCCAAGTTGCTGGCTTCTGCACTTCAGTCACAACACTCCCTGCAACGCTGCAGGCTTAGGGAGAGTGGTTGGAAAGCAGGCCAGTGGAAAAGGACCTGAGGGTGTTGGTTGACAGCAGGCTGAACATGAGCTGGTGTGTGCCCAGATGGCTGAGACGGCCAACAGCATCCTGGATTGCATCAAAAATAGTGGGACCAACAGGACTGGGGAAGTAATTGTTCCCTTCTATTGGCCACTGGTGAGGCCACACCTCAAATCCTGTGGTCGGTTCTGGGCTCCTCACTTCAAGAAAGTCATTGAGGTGCTGGAGCATGTGCAGAGAAGGACAACAGAGCTGGTGAAGGGTCTAGAGAACTGAATCATATGAGAAGCTGCTGAGGGAGCTGGGGTGTTTAGCCTGGAGAAAAGGAGACTGTGGGGAGACATTACTGCCCTTCTCAACTGCCTGAAAAAAAGTTACAGCAAGATGAGGGTCAGCCTCTTCTCCCGAGCAACTGACAGAAAGAGAGGACATAGCCTCAAGCTGCACTAGGGGAGGTTCAGCTTGGACATCAGGAAGAATTTCTTCATGGAAAGGATTGTTAAATATTGGAACAGGCTGCCCAGATGGAGTCACCATCCCTGGAGGTGTTCAAGAAATGACTTTATGTGGCACTTAGTGCTATGGTCTAGTTGACAACGTAAAAAGTTGGTCAAAGGTTGGGCTTGGAGGTCTTTTCCAACCTAAATAATTCTGTTTTCACATCATATTTTGATATCCTCAGTGCCTTGTTGTTCACTAGTGCTTTTGTATTTAGCATCAAAAAATAATTCTAGACTTCTTCCAGGTGCATCTGGCAAGCTTAATTCTTTTCTCTAAGGTATGTTATCCTGCATATTTAATCTCTGTGATTTTCACCTTGTGAAATCATTACATTTAGGTTGTCCTTGTTTGGCATAGTAGCTGTGCTGTTCCTGAAAGGTGAAATTCTGAAATGTCAGCTTTTGCCCTGTACAGAAAACAGAGGTATCATGTTTGTGTTCTTTAATAACTGTTGTAGCTCACAACATCTTAAATTCTCAAAGTATACCCAGTACACAATATTTCTTTGTAATAAAACAATGTTATTATATTCTTCTACACTCAAATCATTTTCTTTAGTAGTCTTCATCTTATTCTTTTAGTGCCCGCTGTGAACCCACTTGTGTTTTCTGAAAGTTCACATCTGTGTCTGTTGACACATCCTGTCTGGCCTGTGTGCTCCTGCTTGTACACCCAGTTCTCATAGCTGGCCAGCAATGTGGAATGACGCAACACAATCATTGATGATATTAATGGCCTATCAATCAAGCATCCTGTTATTAAGGACCACTAATTTATACCAGATGCAAAACTGAGGCTCACAGCCTGCAAATCAGTTTACTTCAAAATAAATAAGCACAGAAGATGATCAGACCATTCAGCATTTTTTAAAATTATTATTTTCTTTTTTTATGTCTAGCCTACCCCAACCTTCTCGTACATGTGCTCTGTAGGTGTTTGCGTTGTTGGAAGGTTCTGAAAACTATCAGTGGATGTAAGTAGAATATAGTGAAGGCCTTGATTGTTTTTACTGTGTTGTTCATCTTCCTGGGTTTAGAAAAGGCTGTTGTTATTTTACCTTAAAACTACCATAGTGCATAAGGCCATAATGAAAGTTTGAAGTCACAGGAGCCACCTTCTGCCCTGTAGGTATGATATTACATAGCACTTTATTGAGCACGTTGCATTCTTTCATCTCTAAGTACAGAAACAATGTTGACTGGATTCACCGGGGATTTATGTGATATTCACAAAAGTATGAGCAGCACAGCTGCTGCTGCTTTGTTCAGGACGGCACTCACCACTTGTGCAGGGCACCTTTCCTTCAGGTGAGGGCTGTGAGCAGAGGCAGCCTGGGCGCCTCCAGCCAAAGGCTGACTGCCGTGTGCCTCTTCGGGCATCTCCACTCCCAGGTGAGATGCCAAGGGGAAAAAAGGCAGTGGAATCACACTCTGGCCCACTTATTCCCGAGTCCCTAAAAGGGACATCCAATGAGATTGAATGGCAGGCAGTTTAACAGTGATAAAAATAGTACAACCTATATAATTAGCAAATAGAACTCTCAGCTACAGGTTACAGTAAAGCCTAAAATGCTTCATAGGATTGAAATGTACATTTGCAAAGTACATTTGTAATAAGACTTTCACTATTGAATTACATAGGATTAAAAAAAATAGAGCAGATATAAAATCTTATGTTTCAGACAAGCGGGTGAGTCAGCTGCTGACTGCCTAGGGCTAGGACGAAACTTCCTGTATTAATCAGGTTATTCTATAATTACAAGGTTTCTTGCACCTTCTTCTGAAGCGGGTACTGAGTGCTGTCAGACAAAGAATACTGGACCAGGCGGACAACAGGTCTGATTGGTATGGCGATTCTTGGTTTTTTCTATCTCTTTTATGGTTTGTTTTTTTTAAATTCCCTTGTCACTAATACGGATGGTTGATATGAATAGTGTGCTATTAGAGAAGGAGTGCTACTCTGCTTCTTTCAGCCTGAATACAAATTTGCTTTCTGTTGCTAAGGATTTGACCTACTCAAGGACAGGATCATATGGTGGAAAGGGGAGTGGGTCTAGAAGAGATGAGCAGCAGCAGGGATACACAAATGGAAGAGACTGTTTAAAGCAAACCTGAATAATTAGCAAGGAGAAGAAGGAAAATTGCATAGCAAACTGTTTATCTCAGTGGTTTGTCTAGAGACTACTTGGGTATGGTGAAAAATAAAGTATTGCTAAATCAGCTCAACCTCCTGAAAAGAGAGGATGATTTAACAATTGTCCTTCCTTCACAAAGAGATGTTGCTCTAGCCGTAAATACAGCAGTCATAAATATGACAGACAAAGTGATGTTAATACTGGCTGGGATAAATCGTTGTTATAATGGAGGGTATGATAGCAAGGAGATGATGGTTTGTGGGGTTGTTTTATTTTAACTAGAGCGTGGAAAAATGGAGAGTTCATTTCATTGTAAGGCAGCTGTACCTAACCTGGTTAGTGTGCTGTAACTCAGGAGCTAGTCACAGCAGTGTGGCTCCCTCCCTCTCTCCTGGCTTGCAGTTTTTCAGTCCCCTCTGCACACACATAGAACCCTCACTGACTGAACCAAGAGTTTTTCTCACACTAGAAAGGTGAGGGGGGTTATACAAGAAGGTGTGAATGTCAGTGAGACTCCTCAGAATAGAAGTTTTTGCTCAGTCATTTGCCTTGGGTTGCCTGGATGTAATTATACCTAAGTGGAGTACAGGGAATCCTACTGTGGGCCTCTGCTATGGGAAATTCAGTGTTTCTGAGCTAGTCCTCTGTGTTTTCTCCAAACACAAACTGGATGGGGACACCATGAAAATCAGAGAAGTATCGCATCCTGAGCACTGTTACTGTTTTGTGTTTGAAGGTGGATTAGGAAGGAATAACACTTCTGAAGCAGAACCTGTATTAAAAAAAAAAAATCAGAGTACCCTAATCCAGGATCAGAGAGTACATTAACACAGAGGTGCAAAGATTAAATCTTCAGTATTGTTGGAGTACACAGTGTTCTAGGTAAGTGTTTCATATGGAATAACAACAGCACACCTGTGAATTGCAGCATGTAAATGCTTTTGTAGAAGCATTGTTTTGGTACACCAAGATACCCTTCCTGGGAGTGTAAAACAAATTAATTCTTGTAAACAGTTTGTGTGAGAATGACAGTCCCCACTGGAGTCTGTTTTCTCAAGCATCTCTCTCCTAAAACAGTGTGGTCCCTGCAGAACTGAGATTAAAGGTGTCAAGTTCTGGTTCTGCAAGCCATGGAAGTGATTGGAAGAGTGGTAGAGGTTTTTAAGAAGCTAAGTCTTATTTTGGGTCACATGCTGGTATCCCCATTGATGCAAACACAGAGACTCTGCATATGAAAGAAAACTAGGCTATGTAAAAATAAAGAGGGGAATACAGCCCTAGAAACACCTACAAGGTGTTTTCTGCAGCTTGCACATGGGGCCTTAGTGGCCATGAGCTTGAAAAATTAAATAAAGCAAAGCTGTCTGATACTTGGTGATGGAACTGAGACCTTTGACAGCAAAGGCTAGGTGAAAATTTCCTCTAGAGCTGCAGTTACGACGTTGAGAGAAAAATGTGCTGGAGCTGGGTGATAGAGCTGAAAAAAAAAAAGGTATGAGAGTTAGCACACTCTATTGCTGTTGTTTAAATAGCACAGTTGAAGTTTACCAGTTCATCATTGTGTATGTACAGAATTTAAAATGAGTTAACTAATGTGTTATGCCATGCCAGGAAATACCGTATTTCCGGCAGACATTCATGTACTAAAGAACTTCATGCTGATGCATATGAAAGCCAGCACTTAGAAAGCCTAATTCATCCTGTTGGGTTAATTTCTCTGATATTAATATATTTACAATTTTCTGTAATGAAAATAAAGTATAAACCTCCTGTGAAAAGTTATTGACTGGACTGATATTGTAGAACAGGAAGATAATTTGTTTTAGAAAGACAAGATGATACTACCAAAAGTTTACTGAATTTTACTTCTCATTTAGTTTTAAATTGCCCTTCTTATAATAAAATACTGACTAATTATACTCAAATTTCTCAGCTCCCAAATATAACGCAAAGAATCCTCATATTTTGTATGTTGTCATATATGTATAAGATTCAGGTAAAGAAGTAGTTCAACTGAACTCAAATTAATCTAGTCACTGACAACATTATGACTCACTGCAGTATTTTGAAAGCTGTTTATCTCAAGTTCGTTGGAATCCTGGACTGTTCCACAGAAGAACTTCAATTTAAAATAAACCAATCAAACTGTGTCGCTGAGCAATTAAATATCTCCATGGTAACAGGGATTAAGCACATAAGGTAAAGACCTGCTGACAGTGCAGAGATTATTTCAAATTTCTGGTTCTTCCAGCAGTAGACAAATGAATTTACATTTCTGTATCGAACATTGGGAGACATAAAATGAAAGCGATTGAGCTACTTCTGTGACATCTTGGGACTTCAGACAGTATTTTCTTGACAGAGGAAGTAATTAGCTGGAATTACAAGAAGGAACTTAGTAGACAGATACAAATAAGCATTTGCTCATGGGATTTATTTAGCTCTTCATCATTAAAACCTGGATAGGCTTATTATTTAGGATACAAATAGCATGGAAAAATCTTGCCATAATTTTAAAAATTTACCATCATAATAACACCATTTTAATTTTAATTTTTAAGTGACCTTAGGTTCACTTAGGAGAGAAGGTTATTTGTAGCTCTGTTATCAGGTAATATTTTTTATGAGAAATGTACTTCTAAAGTTATAGTGCAGATAGACATACTGATAATCAGTGAAGACATAGAGTGATGCTTTAATCAATCCTAACATCTTTCTGATTCTCTCTGACTCTATTCCTAGCTTTTTCCTGTGTATTTATTAAAACTACTGGAAATGCACATCTACTGGCATGTGTCGTTTCCAACTTTCAGTTATGTGGCTTAGGACTGGTTTGTTTTTCTTTTCTCAGATTGGCTTTTGCTTTGGTTCCTAGGGACATAGAAAGACCTGGAAGGGACCTTAAAGGTCAATCAGTTCCAACCACCTGCTGTGCACAGGGACACTTTTCACTACACCATGTTGCTCAACGCTGCGTCCAGCCTGGCCCTGAACACTTCCAGCAATGGAGCATCCAAAGCTTTTTTGTATGTGTCTTACAGTTCCTCACTACCCTCAGAGTGAAGAATTTCTTCCTAGTATCTAATCTAAATCTAGCCTCTTTCATATTAAAACCATTGCTCCTTGTCCTGTCATTGAAAGCCCTTGTATAACATCTTTCTCCAGCTCTCCCGTAGGGCCCCTTAAGGTACTGGAAGGCTGCTCTAATCTCTCCCTGGAACCTTCTCTTCTCCAGACTCAACAATCCCATTTCTCCCAGCCTGTCTTGAGAGGAGAGTTGCTTTTCTGTCAAACTGTGGGAAGTGGAAGTGTGCTGTAGCTCTTCATCCTGTATTAGGCACATGTAAACTCTGCAGTGCTTCTGCATTCTGAATGTTCTTTCAGTCTTTTGAGCTCAAAATATGTTGAGATGAAAGGTGTATGCTTCCCACCACTAGTGCTTACTAGTTTGAGGTTTGAAATTGTAGATGGACCCACAACTGACCCTCTTCAGCTGGAATTAGAATTTACCTACCCTGTCAGGCTACATTTTGCTGTCTGCTTTTGATTGTGGGAGTCTATACAGATGAAAATGTCATAATAAATTTATGCTTCATTTCAAGCATAAGCTTAGGTCTCTATGCATACCTACCCTGTCAGGCTACATTTTGCTGTCTGCTTTTGATTGTGGGAGTCTATACAGTCTTGGATGTCTTTGGCTCCCTGTTCATTTCAAGCATAAGCTTAGGTCTCTATGCATAAAGAGACAGGCTTTTTAGCTGTGCTCTTATAAAGAGACATTGCTTCAATTGTCCTAGTTGTCTGACACTTAGCTTTATATTAGAATGTTCTTCCTTGCATATTGAGATGCATTTTTTTTTCTTTGCATCTTGGGATGAAAAATGTTTGTTAAAAATTCATAATAAATATGGCAGATATGTCTAAAAGTCATTGTAACTGGTACGTTCCTAAAGGAAGAGATTAATACCAAGCACATTTGGTAGGAATAAGTGTAGCATGTCTGTTTACAGCTGCACTCTTTAACCATTCAAAAAAAGCAGAAGCCCAAAGTTAGCTCCTGGCATAAACATCCAGCAAATGTAAAAGGAAGAAGTACTGAAACAATGATGAAACTTAAGGTAAACCAGAAAGTCAGGGGTATATGGAGGAGGTGTCTGAAGCAACAACTTCAAAGATAAAGATAGAGTTTCTGAGGAGTGCTGTTTTAGATAATGCAGTTCCTGGGCTCAACCAGGTGGGAACAACAGTTTTACTTGGGGTCTAAAGAGATACTTAATATTTCTATTCCTGCTTATTATCCCTTTTGTGCAGTGTTTTCTTCTTGCTGCTGTGTTTATTGGTTTTGTGTATTCTAGTCAGTGCCTTGAGCTGGACAGGAGAGACTTGGCAAAAAAGCCATATTGATAAAAGGCATTTTGGGTTGGACCACAAGGTGCTGATTTTGGCAGCTCATACTAATGACATATAGAGGTGTTGTTGCATGATTCCTGTTGCCAGCATCCAATGAATATGCAGTTCCACTCTTTTAGCAGTGTCCTAAGGACATATGAGCTAATGATCTAACTCTGAGGAGGAAACTGTAAGAGCATACCAATGGTGTTGCACACTGAGAAGCTGTAACTTTCCAATCAGGAACCATTTTAGTTAAAATATACATATAAAAAAATAGGGGTTTCAATGCCTTCAAACACAGGACAAAATTGTGCCTATGTCTTGAAAAAGATTTGGTTCCCCAGAGTGTCACACTATGACTAGCCAGAAGTCTCCAAAAGGCTTTGAACAGTGCCTGGTAAGAGAAATCCCAACTTCAGTACACTCAAGCTCCATTTGAGACAGTCCTGTTAGTTTCCCTGACTAGAATTAATTAATGCAAGTGCAAGCTAATGGGCAGATCATAGAAACAGCTGCTTTCATGGCATGAGCCTTCAGGAACACTGTTCCTGAAGGAGGAACCCTATCACCTGAACATAATGTGTAATAGATGCACAGCTGGTTTCCCAGCCTTGCCTCTGTGACTTGCATAGGCAATTGAGCCCCGTGCTGAAAGGGAGAGTGACAGGACAGGGATTCATGCAGAGCTGCTTGGAGAGGGAAGTTTGGTTGGATGGCTTGATTTTTTTCCATAAGCTTCTTTTCCAGCAAGCTGTACTCAGAGTGAGCAGGCATATCCCATCCAGCCTCAGAAAAAAGGGATGTCATGACTGCCCATGCTCGAGATTTGTCAATGTGAAACAGCCAGGTAGCAGTTAGCTTAATGGTGCTGTTGTTTGACCTTGAACTCACATTTAAAGAAGTGATCAGCAGAACCTCCAGAGAAATTTGCTCAAAAAATTGTGGGTTTTGGTCACTGGAGTTCTTTTTTTGTTATTGTTTTGTTTGGGTTTTTTTATTTGTTTTTGTTTGTTTGTTTTTTTGATAGGGGTTTCTGATTTCTGTTGGTTTGTTTTTGTTTTGTTTTGGGTTTTTTTATTTGGTTGGTTTGATTTGGTTTTGTGGGTTTTTTTTGTTTGTTTATACTACAGGAGCACAGGAAGTCTGCCACATAAAATTGGGATCCTCATGTACCAAGTGGTTACATTTTAATTAGCAGATGCCAGAGAGACATTGACTTTATTCTCATTATGGGTTGCAAATCTAAAGCATGAAAAGATTAAGTGAATTTTTTAAGGCGGGATTTACTGTCACCCTCTCCTCCTCAAATCTCTGTTAAAGCTTAAGAACTGAATGTGAATTTTTTCATAAGTACCACTCAGTGACAAATTAAAAAGCTAAGTTATCCACATGTTGCCAGACTAAGTATTGTGCCATATTTTAAAGTCATAATGATGTCTTAATGTAAATATTAATGATAGAAAAGTGATTTTCTGTCAAGTGTTTGGCTAAATTTTCATAAAATACAGCACAAATGCTGAATGACTCTGCTACGTGGAAGATTAAAACTTAAGTGTTTGCAGTAACCAATCAGTGTCTTATTCCCTATGAGCTTTTAAATTCCTTGGATTGTCTGCCATTCCTAGGCTACCATAAAGGTTAGCATGGACTATCTGTAAATTTATTTGGCTTCCCAAGCAGATTTTACAACTCAGACTGATCTTTCTGCTACAACAGCTAAGCTGCTACTGGCACCTGACTTTGCTACTCTAAAGTTATTTTGGGATAGCTTTGCAAGACCAGCAAGTGGTCTATTCACTGCATTATGGAAAGGCTACTGCTTTCAATAAACCTGAAAAGCATTGTTTTTACTGGAGAGCTAAATGTGGATATATATGAGACTTAGGGGGATTCTCAGGGTAAAAACTTGAAGGTAGAGGAGAGAGAGGCAGCAGAAGCCAGGATTGGTTTATTCCAGTTCCAGTTTCAAGTTTCAGCATGATGGCATAGAGTAGTGTGTGCGTATGAGAGACGTGTGTGTGTATATACACACATAGATACATCTCCTGCACTTGTACAGTGCTGATGCTAAGAATTGTAAAAATGCATATTTAAGGAAGACATTTTTAATCATCTGGATTTATAGTCTAGTTTAATAAGTCTCAAATCTTTACATTCTATACATGCACCTGAAAACTGTTAGAAGATAGGCATAATTAGCTGAATAACCACTTCTGTAAATACATTGCAAAAAGAGCAACAGATGTGTAAGGAAAGGTTAAAAGGACTGACCAACATTGAGAACTTCATAAAAAGCAGAAACTAGAGGGGTGTAGTGAGCTTTGCAGAAGTGTAGCATGAATTAATTCTTACAGTGGCTCATTATCCATACAAAAAAGGAATGGGAGACCTCTGAATTTTGCTGTGTTTGTCTGTGTTCTTTACACACAGACATGATTAAGTTTTAATAACAAAATCTTCCCAATGATCTAAAAGTAATTGTTCAAACAACTGAGGAGAGGAATCTTGATTTGTTAGCTGATTTGCTGAGAGAAATCCAAGTATCATCATTTGAGTATGTCACTAGAAAATGCTATTGTAGAGATAGGGAAGTATAATTTATTGCAGCTAGACATGTTTGAGAAGGGGGATTCAAACTGTAACACATGCAGAAACTACTGTTAGAATGGTTTTGGAGAAGGAAAAAATTAGGGGAGACAAGAACACATAGATTTGTCTAATACAGCAAAAGTAAGATAAAGAGGGAATAAACACCAGGAAGAAGCAAGAAATATTTAAAACAAGAAGTAGTTTGTGGCAAAAAACCTAAAGGCACTATACATTCAAATTGCAAGAAAGAAGACCCTTAAAGACTAGAGCAATGGAGTTAATTTCCAAGTTTGCAGCCAGAGCACTGGATTGAGAAATCCAAAATGTAATTATAAGAATGATTATTGGTAAATATTTAAAGGAGGATATCAGACATAGTTTATATGATAGAATGTAAAACAGCAAGGGATTGGAGATGGTGGCAAACCAGATCATTCCCATTCCTCTTTTTCTGTAAGTCAAGTGACATATTACCTCTTTCTTTAGCATGTAGAATATGAAGTCTAAGCAAGACATTTGCAAAACAGACTTAATCCACTATACGCCCTTAGAATATTTTGCAAATATTAATGAAACATATCTAATTATCTCTGTTAGACAGATTACTCGAGGCAATTTAGATTGCCATATAAAAGCGGAATAAAATCAGTGGTTTTCGTTACCATATGGGTAATAAAAATACTTAAATGGGATGATATTCAAGGCACTGATATCATTTGACCAGGCTTTTGGAAAACTGGATAAATGCTCTTTTCTAAATGCTGTCAGAGAATGATGAATAAGCCTATTTTAAAAAATGCTTTCATTGAAAGATAGGAGAGGAAATATTTTCTTCCTGAAGTGTTTATATGTAGTATCAGCAAAATGTTTTCCTTTCTCTGGAAAACGGGCATTATCATCAATCTTATTAAAGGATAAAACATAGAAGTAGTCTGCAAATAAAAGGACAAGTTAAAGGACTATTTCTTTCTGGAAATTTTGATTTTTATACTGTTTTCTGATAACAACCAGGATCAGTTATTAATTTCATCAGGATATGCTGGTTGTCCTATTTTGCCCACCTATCTAAAAAAGCAATTGCTAGTATCCGATATATTTTTTTTGAAACAAGATGTAGGGAATCCTTTTGCTTATGTGAACTTCTGCATAATTGCGGTAATATATGTGGTATTTTTGAGTGAGAAGACTTTTGCTGCCCGTGGTGGTGCTTTAGAAGTGTGCTGGTTAGACAGCTCTTCAGAAAAGCAAAAAATTTAATTCATTTGGCATGCATATGATATAAGTTGTCTAAGCCTCCATAGTTCAGGCAACCTCTGTAATAATCAGCTTCCTTAGTCTAATGCTACAAGTTGCCTTCACACATTAGGGTGTTAGTTTTGGGCTTTGATGGTTTTATTAGTTTATTTTAGACTGGCTTTTATTTTTGCTGTTCAGTATCAATAGCAAACTTTTACTGAACACACTGTTCAGTCTCAATAGCACGTAGAGACAACAGTTTCCTTGAACAGGTTATCAACAATTCGCAGTGTTGAGGCACAGATCCTACAGCACCTACCACTACACCCTACAGTAACTACCCAAAATAAGGAAGTACAAACAAAATAGTGTCAAACAAGTGTTGGCACTGGAGCAAAACAACTGGCTACATCTGTCCAGAATGTTTTGGTGGATATTGCACGTGCTTCATCAGACCTCCTTTCTGACTGGCCCAATGTCTCTTTCCGTTCTTATCCAAATGTATAGAATGTAATGCTCCTTATGAGTTCTCAGACATACATATATTGTTTCAATTAAAGCAGAACAACTAAAGTAATGCTAGTCAAAGGTAGAAAATGTTTTAAGAGAGGACAGATTGGTGACATTCTACATCAGAAGGATTACTCCCATGCTGGTCTGATGGCACCAGGCTGCTGCAGTCCCCCGTCCCCTGGTCCAGCTCCCCATTAGGCTGAGCATGCGCTCCCCATGACTGCATGCAAACACGCTCCAGACTGGCACAGATGACCACCAGATCATGCATACAGGCAACCAGTGCCTCTGCAGGCACCACATCAGCACAAACAGCCCACCCATGAACAAGACCAGTACAAACAGCCTGGTCCTGCTCTTACCCATCAGCAACTGGATCTTGCATATCCGGTGCTTGCTATTGGGTCACGTATACCCATGCACACACAACCTCCCCATATTTGTGCAGAATTTGTGTCACCAGTAGCTGATCCTGTGGTCTTCCCCACAGCAGACCTCCAGTGCCATACTCCAGATTACTTTTCCTCATTGGTTTCACTTCCATAACATCTGCACCTAAACTTGGTGCTTGTGAATCATCACCTAGATGCCATTAGCCTTACACTAACACTAATGTGAGACCAATAGAGTCCCCATGGCACTGTTTGCCTTGGAAGTTCAGTTCCCCAAGGATTGGCTGGGGTCTCCTGTCAAACGTCGTGATCTTCCACTTGGTTCCCCCTCACCTGCCCATGACACCCAGCCAGCCCTCCCTGTCACTTGTGGCACTTCTCACTCTGCTGTGTGTGACAGCCAGCTGTTTCTCTTGATGTGCTTTCTAGTTTTTCTTGCCTGATCAGCTGTACCTTAATCTCTGTATGCATTAAAAAAAAATAATAAAAAAAAGATCCTTTATGAAAACAGAATAATGTGTGTGTTCACTACATAGTGCCAAGAGTAGTCAATTCCAAATTCTGTCAATCTATCTGTGGGAACAAAAAGGAGGCACAATATATCACAAGTTAGAACAAGGGGTTTGCTCTCCATTTTTCAGTGATGTTTGGATTCTAATTTAGCATTACAACTATTGTATTTTAATTCTTTCTAACAGTACTTCAGGAACTAAACATTTTTTTTGTATATGCTTTCTCTTCAGTAAATAAGGATGGTTGTCTAAGACAGATATTGTAGATTTATAAAAAGCTATACTGCTCTATGGGTGTTACAAAATCTTGGAAAACTTGAATGA
This sequence comes from Passer montanus, assembly GCF_014805655.1. Taxonomy (NCBI): domain Eukaryota; kingdom Metazoa; phylum Chordata; class Aves; order Passeriformes; family Passeridae; genus Passer; species Passer montanus. The sequence goes on along the minus strand of NW_024367707.1, from coordinate 9,169,135 downwards.
AGTTATCAAGTTCTCCATGATCTCATTCTTTTTACAAGAGCTGCTGAATACCTTTCATCAGCAGACCCTTTCCAGCTATTTGTAACCTTATATGCTTTCCTTGACTTAGGTGAAAAGTTTTGTTCCCATCTCTTTTCTGAGATCTAATTGGTATTTTGAAAAATATCTTTTCTTTCCTGGAGAAACAGAAGATGTTTTGCCAAAGTGCATTGCAAAGCTTTGTTCCCAGTATTTGAGACATGTTTGAAATATGACCCATACATCCCCTTGCAACCAGGGATGTGCTTTCTGTTGTTACTGTGAAGCTCTCCCATTTTAAGAGCCTTCTGAAAATTTTGGAAATTGCCAGAAACATAGAAGGAGCAGTAGGGCCCATGCAATGTGTCCAAAAATCACACAGCTAAAAAGAAGTATGCTGATAGTGACTGCTGGGCATCAGAAGGGTGAGCTGAGGGGGAAGTTAGCTAAAAATATGGACAGCACTAGTCAAGGAGGAACTGCTGTGAGTGGCAGGACTTAGTTTAACTGAGTTTAACAGGATAATCATTAGGAACCATGAGAGGAGAAGGATTAGGTGAAGAAGAATTGGTCTCTGAAGGAGATAGGAGCAGGAAAGATGGAGGACAGGGGAAGTAACAAATGCCATCTGTAATATTTTTACAACACAGTGGCACTGACTCATGATCTGGTTATGACCCGTAATAAGCTTTGCTATTACTCTGCCTGTTTTATTGTAAATTTTTTGCATATGAATTTTCTGTATTTATGCCTGTCAAATGGATAGAAGCATTAAGTCTGCAACTTGAATGTTAATATTTCATTACAAACACTTATCCATATGTTATATGCATATTTACATTGTTAAAACATTTTTGGAGTTCAGGAGTGGCATGAGTTAGGTGTTAGAACATTTTAGCACTTAGGAGTGGCATGAATTAAGTATTGCAGTTCTTGCTAACTGAATCAAAATTTGTCTTACAAAATTATAATATTTAGTTGTCCTGATATGTGACTGCTAGTAGTTCTGAAGTATTCATTTCATGCTGTGGTGCTGCCTTTCACAGAGGTGTTGTTAGTATTTTAATTACATGTGTCATTGCCACTGTCAATATGAGACCACAAGATGAATACAATACGGCTCTCCTGCACAGACTACATTTGTGTTCTGTGTTATTGTAGATCTTTAATAATACATTTCTACAAAATCTGCTGTTGAATTTAGACATTAGTTGTCATCACAGGAAATAAAGAGACAGAGTCTCTACCGTAAGGCGGGTTGGCTTCATTAATGTCAGCAGAGCCCCACTGATTTACACCAACAGAAATGACACAAAAGCACTTTTTATATTTTACTGCTTCTCCCATGAGTTGCTCTATTGCAGTGTTTCATGAGTCCTAGAATAACAGCTCTTTTTCTTTTTTCTCCATCTTTTTCCTTCTGTGCTTTCATTGTTTTTTCAGCCACTTGAGCTCAAAAATATCCTTACCTAGTTTGAGTAAGTGTAGAAAAAGGTTTAGTATTGTGGTGTTTGTCCATAGCTATCGTGGAAGCATTTAAATTTTTACTTTTTCATTATTAGATATTAGTCAAAGTGTGCTTTGGGCTTTTGTGAACAGGAAACTGGCTGCCTGTAGCTTTTCTGGCCTTGCTCTGCAATCATCCTCCACACATAAATGTTTATGGATGTGAATGGATGTCCTGTCAGCCCCATAGCAGAACCCAAATTGCAAATGATTGAGTTTAATTAGGCCTACTGAGTTCATTATGGGGACCTTGATGCATTTCTCTTAGATAAGTGCATTATGGGGTCATTTTTCTGGATCAGGGTCTCAGTTGTGACTCAGGAAGAAAAGAGGCCTGGTGAAAACCCAGGGCTCTCCCTGCACTGCAGTGACAGTGATAGTTGCTGTGAGTCTTGCCATCGGTGCCCCCCAGTCAGCCCTAACTGGGCTGGCACAGGTACCAGTACAGCTCTTGCTATGGCAGCCTCAAGTTTTGGCTGGTGTGAAGTTGAGCAGGTTAAACCTGTGCTGTGCTCTGCAGTGCTGGGCTTCCCACGACACCCAAGCCCTCTGGCTGAAAGCTGTGTAGATTTCAGACTTCTCACAGCTCACTACTCAAGTATTTACTTTTATAGATAGTTGTCCTTAGTGATGGACTCAGATTTTCAGCCTGACCTATCTTCTAATGGAAATACTCTCTGGGGATGTAGTAGTCTTTTCTGCATGGGAGAATCTCTTATATTTTGTTGCAGTTAGCAGCCTCTGTCTTGCACTCCTGGTTTGTATCAGCAATAGCATGGCCAGCAGGATAGGGCAGTGATCATCCCATTGTACTCGGCACTGGTGAGGCCACATCTCAAATCTTGACCTCAGTTCTGGGTCCCTCCCTATAGGAAAGACTTTGAGGTGCCAAGGCAAGTCCAGAGAAGGTAAATGGAGGTGCTGAAAGGTCTGGAACACAAACCTCCTGAAGACCAGCTGAGGGAGCTGGGGTTTTTTAGACTGGAAAAGAGGAGGCTGAGGTGGGACCTCATTGCCCTTAACAACCATCTGAAAGGAGGCTGTACCCAGATGTGGGTCAGTCACTTCTGCCAGGTGATAGGGTGGGAGGAAGTGACCTCAAAGTTGTGCTAGGGGAAGCTTAGACTGCATGTTAGAAAAACTATCTTCATGGAAAGCATTGTCAAGATCTGAAACAGGCTGCCCAGGGAAGTGATTTCGTAACCAACCCTGGAAGTATTCGAAAGACATGTAGATGTGGCATTAAGGGACATGGTTTAGTGCTGGACTTGGCAATACTTTGTTAATGATTTGGCTCAGTGATTTTAAAGGCCTTTTCCAACCTAAATGATTTTGTGATTCTATGAGAACGTGCAGCTTTATTCTGTGAATAATTGGTTTATTCAGCTTGGTTGCTATTTCAGATCAGATCAAATGTAATGTGTGTGACTGTTTCTTGTCTTCCGGGTTGCTCTCTGACTAGAACAAAAAGTACTCCAGTTCTTCAGTAATTCACGTTTTTCTGCAAAAAAAGTCCCATTAATAGCTAGATTCACAAAACTGCCTGAATATTAGAAACTATATTTGCTTTTCAAAATGATTAATGACTTTGTGTTCATCAGTTTCGTCATCTACCATGAGATAAGCTGACGATTCCTGTTCCCTGCAAAAGATTATCCAGCAGTCAGCATTCCTGGCCACAATGGTACAGCTTCATGTTGCATAAATGTGAATTAAATGCTCACTGAAGCAGAGCAGGGACCAAGTATGACACTTGTCAGATGACTCATTTGGCCTTGCTTCAGCTTGCCTGTGGGTAATGTTTTGATGAGATTTAACTGATGGACTTTACAATGCAGCCTTATGCTGGGTGGGTAACAGTCATTCTCCAGTGCCATGGGAGCTTGCTGGATGCCCACACCCTGGGAAGCTGAGGAACAGAGCTGGAGTTTTTTCCAGTCCCAGAGACTGCTTCTCCCGAGAAGGAGTGAGCCCAGTTTGAGTCCCAAATACTTCACTCCACTGATGATTTTGAGATTTTTACTTCAGCAAGCAAAAAACCTGTACCAAACCCTACAGCAGTTAAATCAGGACTGGCTCACTGCTTTCCATACTTTGGCTTTATGGGGGAGCTGAGGGACTGCATCCCACTTGCCCTCTCTTTTACAGTGTCTCACTGGGAATATTAGAAGACAGAGAGCAACTGTGCAGCTTTATGGATGCTAACGAATCGGGAAAAATTGGTATTGTGCATATATAGCTCATGTGATCTGTTCTAACCTCTACAGAAACCTGCTCTGCTACAAAATAATCACATGATCTTCAACATATTTCTTTGAAAGCTGCCTTTGGAGATTAAAATAATTCTTTTTGCATTCAGCAGAGTGGAACAACCTCCCACCTCTGCCCCACTTCCATAGACTTAAGGAAAGAAAGGAGTCTGAAATAGTTAATAAAGTTGGAAAAATTAACTGCCTTGCAGCAGATCCTACTTAATATTAATAAACCTTCAACTAAGTTACATTAAAATATTTCAATTTTAATTTCTTTTGCAAAATTGCTTAAAATTTGATTATTTATTCTACATATATTCTTGAAACTTTTTTTTTCAAAATCAATGCAATAGGATTCTGTTTTATCCCACTCTATTATTTCTTTTTTTTTCCACATTTGAAAAAGTTGGTTTTTTTTAAGTAGACGCCAATTTTGCTTGTGTGCTGTAAGCCTTAGAAAGGGTGGTTCAGAGGCTGTGAAAATGTGAAGTGTATAGCATTTATCCTTAGAAAAGAAGCACTCATTCCTAGATTCTGAAAAATCTTGATCTAGGGTCAAGCATAGCTTAAACTGTGAACATGAGTAGTAGTAATAATTGTTTTTTTGGTATGTTGGATTTTTTTGTTTTGTTTTTTTGTTTGTTTTTGTTTTGCTTTGTTTTTATTTTTATTTATATAGCTAATGGCTAACACACATCATTACTTTTTGTTGCCATTATCATGTCTTTCCTTAGGGGATGTAATGTTTGGGAAATAAGTCGTACATCCCCTCTGTAATTTACGTTGATATACATACCTGTATGAATACAGAAAGCATAGCCTTTCTTTGAGGTAGTTAACTATAAAACTAATTTGCTATAATTCCTTGTTTGGTCTATAACAAGCAGTAGTGCTTTACTCATACACTGCTGTGCATTTTACCTGTACTATGTAATTTGTTCCATTCAGTTTGGTTTATTTTCTAAAACTAGTTTAGCCTGTGTTATTTGGTGAATACAGAGTAATGGAAGTGATTTTCAAAATGATTATCTAAGATTAGAAATAAAAATGTTATTAGATACTATAATGTTTTGCTTTTGCAGTAAGGCTGTATTTAGAAATTGAGGGTTACTGGCTCTTTGGGAAGGCCATGCTGGAAGGCAAGGAAGAGGCATCATCTTTTATGTGAAACAGCAGCTGGGAAGCAAAGAACTCTGCTGTGGGGATGGGAGATGACCAGATCAGTGTGTACAGGTCAGGACTGGCAGATAAACCAACATGGGTGATGCTGTGGGAAGTCTGCTCTAGGCCACTGCTGTGGTTTAACCCCAGCCAGCAGCCAAGCCCCAGGCAAACACTTGCTCGCTGCCCCAGCATCAGGATTAGGGAGAGAATTGGAAGGGTAAAAGATAGAAGACTTGTGAGTTGAGATAAACACAGTTTAATAGGGAAAGCAAAAGCAACGCACACAAGCAAAGTAAAACAAGGAATTAATTCAGTGTTTCCCATGGGCAAGCAGGTGTTCAGCCATCTCCAGGAGAGCGGGGCCATAGCATGTATAACAGTGACTTAGGAAGAGAAACACCATCACTCCAAATGTCCGCCCCTTTCTCTTTCTTCCCCCATTTTATGTACTGAGCATGGTGTCAGATGGTCTGGAACATCCCTTTGGTCAGTTGGGGTCACCTGTTCTATCTGTTTGTCCTCCCAATCTCCCTTGCACCCCAACTTCCTCCACAGCATGGCAGTAAAAAAGGGAGAAAAGGCCTTGGTTCTGTGTAAGCCCTGCTGTGCGATACAAAAACATTTCAATATTATCAACTCTGTACTCAGCATAAATCCAAAACATAGTCCCATACCAGCCACTGTGAAGGAAATTGTCTCTACTCCAGCTGAAACCAGCAGAGCCACCTGATCAGGAAGAAGTAGATGAGACCTTAGGACAATGGGAAGTAGCCTCACATTTACACACAAAAGTCATCAGGCATGATATGAACCAGCCTCATAACTTGCTGGTGTGCAACACAAATCAACAGCTTTGTGGCATAGGTGATGGAGGGGCCAAGGAGAGGAGATGCTTTGCTGGATGTCATACCTAAAAGCAAAGGCCAGCTGGGGAAATAAAGGTTAGGAGGAACCTTGCCTGTAATGGCCATGATATGGTGGAGCTCAGGAGCATGAGAAGAGGGAGCAGGACAAAAAATAGGATCACAGCCTTAGACTTCAGGAAAGCAGGCTTTGGCCTGTTTCAGTATCTGCTTGGAAGAATCCCATAGTATCTTATGGTATCCTGTGGCCCTAAAAAGAAGAGCAGTTCAAGATTGATCTTCAAGAAGCAGCTTGAGCCGGTTGATGGAGTTCACTGTCCTGCTTCACTCTGTGCTGGGGCACTCTCATGTCAAGTCCTGTGTGCAGTTTTTGCCGTTTTGGGCACGACAATAAGATCTAAAACTATTAGAGAGTCTAAAAGCTAGATCTAGATTTAGCTAGGATCTAGAGGGGAAGCCATAGGAGGACTGGATGGGATTACTAGATCTTTCAGCCTGGAGAAAAGGAGACTGAGGGAAGACCTCATAGAAGTCTGCAGCTTCCTTATGAGGGGATGCAAAGGAGCAGGCACTGCTGTCTTCTCTCTGGTGACCAGGGACAGGACCCAAGGGAATGAGAGAAGCTGTGTTGGGAAGAATAAGGTTAGATGTCAGGAAAAGGTTCTTCACCCAAAGGATGGCTGGGCCCTGGAACAGGGTCCCCTGGGAAGTGTTCACAGCACCAAATGCCTGGCAGAGCATTTGGGCAATGCTCTCATGACATCATGTGAGTCTTGGGCCTATCCAGTACAGGCCGGGAGTTGAACTTTGATGATTCTTGTGAGTCACTTCGAACTCAGGCTATTCTATGATGCTGTGATCTTCTGCAGGATTTAATTTGGTTCATCCCAACAAGCAGCCAGCATATGGAAGCAGGGACAGGTGGTCCAGGAGGAATAGAAATACTGTCCAGTCGTACAGAAGTGGTATCAAGAAAGGCAAAGCTCATGTGGCTTGAATCTTGCAAGGGATGTGAAGGGCAAAAAGAAAGGATTTTAGATTTTAGTACATCAGAAGCAAAAGAAAGACTAGAGAAAGTGTGAGGCCACTGCTGAAGGTTCTGGGATACTGCTGATAGTAGAAAGAGAAATGCTGAGGTACTCAATGCTTTCTTTGCTTCAGTCTTTCTTTGCCTTTATGAATCTGGAGCAAATCCTTAGTGGAGGGTGGTGGAATTAAGGAACACTTAAAAGGGATGCAAACAAGTCCTTAAGGCCTGGTAGATTGCACACATGAGTGTTGAGGGAACTGGCTTATTTCACTGTGAGGCAATTCAGCTATCTTTGGAAGGTTCCTGACAGTGGGGAAAAAACAGATACCATGTCTCTCTTCCAGAAGGGCAAGGAATGGGATTTGGGGAACTCCAGGCTGGTCAGCCTCACCTTGATCCCTGGGAAGATGGTGAAGCAACTTATCCTGGAAAGGATTTTCATACACAGGAAGGATAAGAAGGGGATCCAGAATACTCATTGTGGATTTAGAAAGAGTAAATCATGCTTATGCAATCTGACAGCCTTCTAAAGTGATATGACTGATATGGAGGGAAAGGAGTGGATGATGATAGCTTTGACTTTAATGATGTTTTAAACAATCTCCCATAAGATCCTCAAAGAAAAGCAGATGAAATAAGGGTGAAACAAGTGAGGTGGATGAAAAAGTGGCTGAATAGCTGAGTCAAGAGGGATGTGATCAGTGGTGCAAAGTCCAGTTGGAAGTCAGTCACTAATATCATACCCCAGAGGTTGATACTGAGCTCAGTACTGAGTAACATCTGCTTTAAAGACCTGAAGGATGAGGTAGAGTGTACTGTCAGCAAGGCTGTAGGTGGTCAAAAAACCTGGGAGGAATGTTATTCCACTGACTGGGTGTGATGCCATTTAGAGAGATCCTGACAGGCTGGAGAAATGGGTAGGCCTAATGAAGTTTAAGAGGGGGAGTGAACATGATGAAGTTCAAGAGGGGGAGATGCATGGTCCTGTATTGGTGGAGGAGCACAATGCATGAGTACAGGCTTGGGCCTGACCAGCTGGAAAACTGCTTAGCAGAAGATTGTTTCTGCTGTACTCCAAGCTGACCATAAACTAGGAATGCACTCTTGGGACAGTGGCAGCCAACAGCTTTCTGGGCTACATTAGGAAGTGCATTGCTAGCAGGTCAAGGAAGGTTATTTTCTGCCCTGCTCAGCACTGATGTGGCTGCATCTGGAATCCAGTTCCCCAGAGAGGTTGTGGAGCCTTCATTGCCAGAGGTGCTCAAAATCCATCATCTCTAATTGTCCCTGCTTGAGAAGGGTCTGGACTAGACAATCTTAAAAGGTCATTTCTGGCTTCATTTGCTCTGTGACTCCATAGCTCCCCTGATACACCTTCTCATCTTTCACCAATCTGTTAGTAGATTCTTGGTGCTTCCCGTGCAGACGTTGTGCTTAAAGAATGTCTGCCTTTTGACCAGAAGCTGGTTGATTGTTGTTAGGTGTATTTAAAGGGCCATGTTTATGAATCTTTCTAGACATGATACTTCTATTAATGTGAGTAGAATGAGACACAAGACACTGATACAATTAACACCCCAAAACTTATATTATCACAGTTTTTATTGCTGTTATCATTTAATTTGCACTAAAGCAGCTAGAGACTTCCTCAAAAAGATCGTATTGTTTTAGGCATCATTAAGATAGAAGCCTTTGTAAATTAAGCAGTACTGCATGATTTTTTTCAGGGACAAGAATTTGATGGGGCCATCAGATGAATTATTAGAATCGTTCCTGACATGCTCATGCATGTGCCACTGAAAACTTTCCAAATAAACTGTGATGATAGGTTGGGATTTAGCATAGGCTGTAGGGGTCTTGTAATCCCCACAAGACTTTTTGGACATCATACCTTCTGTTCTGGAGTTTAAGAGAATAACTATAATGAGAAGTACAGTGCAGTAATAATGTTGGCACAGGCTGCTCTGTGCCATTTGCTCTCAGAGCCAGTGAACAGTTCCTGGCATAATTAATTTATTGGTACTACTAGGGAGATAGAAGTGTTCTAGGCCAATAGTGCTTGCATATTACTGGGAAATACATAATAGGGAGGTTGGGGACACTGGGACTCTTCTAATCCATTTGCAGAACAAAATCAGTTATCTGTTGAGAAGTACCTGGGAAATGATAAATGAGGATGTGCTTGGAGAACACTTATATCTTAGTAAAGCTCCATTTTTATTTTTCACTGTACATGAATATCCATTTTTGTCAGTTATCCAGCTGGCAGAAGTTATTTTTTGCTAAAGGAGTATTTCTTTTTCCTAGAGAACCCATGTTAAAGGAATTATTTCTCTTTGAGGCTTGGTAAAAGATACTTTAAAGGCACGCTGTGTAAACTTGAAAAGGTGCACTATGTTGTCATTGAATCTTACAAATGTATTGTTATATTATTACCAAGCTGCTTTAGGCTTTGCAGTGGTTAAACATTTCATGGCAGCCACTGTGGGCATCAGCAAAGGCAATGCCAGTCAATGGAGGCTTTGGCAGGTAAGAGCTGCAGTGCTGACAGGAGCAGGTATGCTTTAAGGAGAGATTGATCATCTGAATGCCAGAGAGAGGCAGCGGATGGGTTTGTTCCCAAGCTTGATTTATGTGCCACTGTATCTTATTTGGCACCTTATTGTTATAATGAATTATTCCTTTATGGAAGCTCCTATAAATTCCTTTGAGATATGCAAGCACATGTTGACTTGTATTTAGCCTCACTATTAGTTATACCATATTTTTGATAAACAAGCAAAATAGCAGGACTTTTCCATGGAAGTTAATCCTTGTCATTGAGGCAGAAAATGCTTTCTGGTTACCTTTCAGTTTTTTTAAGGAGATCCAAAATGTGTCTATCTGGTTTTGACTGTTGTAAGCAAGGTTGCAAGCAACCTTGAGCAATTTTAGGCTTTTTATATGTGAAGTCACCAAAGCATTGATAGCACCCCAGGCTGCAAAGCAAAAAGGTGCAGAAACTTCATCTGTCTGGAAGCTTCAGAGGGGTGCATAGGAAACTTCATCTGCTTTCCATGTGTGATTTATCGTGATCTGTAGCTGACTTACTGAGTAGAGCAGCTAAGCAGTATTTTCAAACTGACATTTTCTGATATATATGGATGAATTTAATCTGATCTAAGATAAGGTACAGTAAATAAGCCTATACCCAGTATATTATCCACAGTGAAGTACATTAAAAACAGAGTCAGAAAAACCCTCCCTGAGAACAGTGAATAAATTTGTGCTGGTAGTGTTTTTGTAAGTGTGATAGATCTACAAATAGAAGTGAGGCAGTGCTTGTTAGCAGAGATAGTACCTTCTACTGGGATGACAAAGATAGTTTAGGGAAAAAAAACCAAACCAATAAAAACCAAACTCATGCTTTTGGGCAACAAGATCTTCTGGTTAAAAGCTTACTCGTTTTCTCAGCTACATAAGCTGCTCTAACAACTTACTATTAGGCAAACTGGGACTCAAAGTAATTTTTTTATTTCTATAAGCTTTCCTATACTGCGTTCTTACAAAAATACAATTGCTGCCTAATTAAATAGGCATTGCCCATCCAGCCTTGCTGAAAAGCAGCATGCCTTCCAGTATGCATGCACCTGTTATATCATCCTTTACACAGCATCTGTTCAGATCATAAGGATCTCAGCCCTCCCCAGAAGTGCTCTCCAGGCAGCTGCTGTTGGACCTGGGGTCTGGTTTCCCATGTAGCTGCTCAGGGGTCAGGCACATGCTGGGGAGTGTGTTTCTGGTGTTACCATTGATGCTGAGCTGAGCCTTGCTTCTGCAGCTGGCTGGACTAGGAACCTGATTTGCTGGGCTATATCCAGATAGACACAGAAATAATTTTAGAAATTTACACTAGTAGAAGACACGGGCTAATAAAAAATGCTTGACTTACAGTGTCTCCTTAGTGTATGTGCTTCCCCACAACCTGGGGTCCTAGCTCCCAGTCAGTAAGATCTCAGCCCTAATTTGAAAAGACTTTGAGGGCTTGCTGCTAGAGCTAAGGAAACCAAATCCCTGGCATATCAGAATTACTGCTCAAGCTTGGAAAACATTGCAATGTGAACTGAGACTTGAGTCTGAATGCAATGGGTGCCTTTCCTAGGCCTTCAAACTGGTAAAGGCAGCTGCCTGCCTCATCATCCCCTGCACAGCTGAATTCAAACACTGGAGTGGTGCTCTGAGCTCATCACATGAGTTCATTCCTACCTGCAGCACCACTGTCCCTCTGATCATGGCACAAGGGAGGAGTGTGAAATTTTGAATGGAGCAGGTGCTGATGAGAACAGCATGTTGGGTCTTTATTTGCTGTTTATGGCCTTTGTTGATAGCATGAAGTAAGTCTTCTCTATAAATAGCTTGGGATGGATGGAGGTAATTTTCTTTCCTGAAATCAGGTCATTTGTTCATGATTTCACTTTTTTGGCACAGAAACATATACTGCACTGCTTAGCATACTTGTACCAAAGCTGAGCTTTCAGAGGCTAGTCCAAAATTAGGAAGGACAAAGTACTGCATCCAGCCTTGTTGCCTTCTGACCCAAGCACATAATGTACTTACAAAAGATTATTAGCATGCAAAACCCCCCAAATACTACTTTTTTTAAAGAGTTCTATTGAATGTAGGACAGCACTTTACCATATTTAGTAAACAATGTCCATGTTGCTTTGTGCCAGCAGCATCATTCATAGGATACAATTATACAAGATAAGTTTTATTAATGAATTAAGACTTATATGATAGATCTCCCTGCTTTGTAGACTCATCTGCTTTGAAGTTTCTTCTGATCAATCATTAACATATATATACCTACTGAAGAATTCTCTTTTTTATCTTTTAGAGGGCATGTCTTTCTGGCTAAAACCACAGCCATTTCATTTCTCTAGTTTCAGTTTTTATAGTACAGTCTCCCATCCAATTTAATATTTATCAGTAGTAATAACTGACTGCCAGGGTATTTTCAACATTAATTCCGGGTGTCTGTGCAATGGAAAGTCCTGCATTCAGAATTACTAAGCAGACTATGCAGGCAGACACTTTGGCTGTAACTTGTTTGCTCATTTATATACAGAAGAATGGAGATGAATAGCTAATTTTGCTGCAGAGAGTTGTCTGCTTTGAATCCCAAATGCTCCATATTTTAGAACTCCAGGAGCCTGGTCAAACTATTGTAGCAGTCCCAACTGGTAGAAGGGATTAATTAGTCCAAGCTTTTTTTTTTTTTTTTTTCCCTCCCTGCCCCTGCAACTTTCACTAAAAGAGAATCTGAATCATTATTTAGGGAGCAAATTAAATACTTCCAGTATAACTGATTTAAATTTCTCCTAAGGATTACACTGCAAGTGTAGTCTTGACTGAAGATCCATAAAGTAAAGCACATATAAAGGCAAAAGAAGACACACTGCAGCAGAGGACCTGGAGATTTTCTGGAGATTTTTTCCAGCCAGATTGTGCCATATTGTTTCAGTCTACGGGATTGATTTGACCCTAACAGCACATAAATGCAAGTTTATTCCCAGCTGTTCAATATGGAAGCTGCACTGCAGCCTCAAGTTTACAACAGCCATGCAGAACTCAGATGAAAATCCAGTCTTCTGTTTGCCCTTAGTTACAACTACAAGGAGATCTAAGAGGAAGAGACAGGTTTTGTTCTTGTAGAAAACATTCAGTTCATGCTCATGTTTTATTTCATCTGGCAATATGTACACAGCTTCAGGGTTGGATCAGTGATGGCTTTTTCTCCACGGAGCTGAGCTCCACTACAGAAGATTTCCCAAACAGCATAGTCACTGAAGCTGTGAGAAAAGAGGATACTGGTGGCCATACCCTGTGATCCCTACAAAGTGGTTTTAACTGGGCTTGTGTGTGCTGGAGTAATCTAGGCTTGTGTGTGCTGGAGTTGCTTTAGTCTCATTACTGTGAATTAACAGTGCCTCACCTAGATTTTATAGGGAAATGTCCTTTCAGTATGGCCAGAAGAACAGGGAATGCAGGCTGATAGAGTAGACTGAGGATGGCAGTGCAGAGTTTGATGGATGGTGAGATGATAATGTTGCCAAGGCTTCCCAGTGTTTTTCTATTTCCCATAAAGACTGCTGTTTTCTTGCCTGGACTGAGTTTTACCTGCATGTTACTATAAGTCAGGCTGCCTGTGGATTCAGGAAATAATGAAATACTGATTGATATTTGAGCTAATCTGTAAGAAAGCATCCTGGTAGGAAAAAAACAAGTTGGATTTCATTTTCAGTCTCTGGGAGGAAGCTGGAAGTAAGATATGGAAGTTATTTCTTGTACTTCTTGTAATTCTTGTAATTTTTCCTGCACTGATAATGTCACAGGTATAATATCGAGTGTTCCCAGCAGTCCAGAAGTTTGACTGTGAATTTTGTGTTGGCAGTAGTGACTGTTTTCCCACACTACATACAATTAAGAGGAATAGAGAAGTTGCTGATGAGTGGCTTCTCCTCTGATGTCATCTCTACCAACCCTCCTTCCCATTTCTCCTTCTGTTTCACAGTTTAACTATGAAACAAGTCTCCCTGGACTTGGTGTGCTTATGTTCCTTGGGCTTTTTTTCCTCTCCCATCTTTACCCTTTAAGCCTGTATATGTGGCCTGGCATTTAGCTGGATTTTGGCTGCTGGGGTTTTTTTCCCCCAAGGTGATGCTAGTGAGGATGGGATTCTTCTTTCTTCATACCTGGGTATTCTAAATTGTTGCCATGCATCTATCTATTTTCTAAAGAAAAAAAAAAACCCTTCAGGTTTATTTTAAAAGCAGTTTAATTTTCCTATCCTGCTGTCTTAGGAGAACAGAAGAGAAGTTTTACTGAAGTGGTGTAACAGAAGGATTTATTGCAAAATATTTTCTATGTTGTCTGTAGCTGCTATTTTTTTTCTGGTTTGTTTTGGTTGGGTTTTTTTTTTTTGTGGTTTTTTTTTTTGTTTGGTTTGCCATAATTGGGAGGTAGAAATACAGGACCTATAACTGGCAAAAAAGATTAATCTCCGTAATTCTACAGAATATGGATGCAGAAGCTTAAGTGAGACTTCTTCTAAACACATTATTTTGTTCCTACCATTTCATTTATAGCAAAACTATAATGGAAAGACATAAGACCCCCTGAATTGTTTATGCTTTAGTTGATCTCATTCTTTACACAAAGAAAATAAGTAACTGTGTTCTACAAGGATATGAATTGGATTTAAAATGTTAAAACTTTTCCAAATTTATTCCTTATGTTTATGAACATAAGTAGTAGAGTAGTTGAGTTTGACAGAACAGTGAGTAGGTTAATTATCTAGGGCTAAAGAAGACTTGCTGTTTTCTTTTGCCAGATGTTTTAATTAATTTTAGAAAATAGTAGAGCTTTCCTTTGTTTTTATTCCAGTTGTTTAAAACAATTGTGAGAATGTATGACTCATGTTTCAAAACAGAATTCAGAGTAATTTAATTTCCTGATATGACAGATTTGTTTGTGTTTTATCCTCAAATCTGAATTAGGTAGTTTTTGAAGTTAAACTGCTTGTCAGAAATGAGTAAAACTTCTCTAAATAATCTTTCTGAATTCTTGATTTGTGAGATAATAATTTTATTTGCATATGTTTTAAAATAAAAATGCTATATTATTACATTATGAAAATGTGTTCCATTTATAGACTAGACTTTATGTGATTTGAAAATATAAGAGTTGGTTTGTAGAGTAATTAATGATGGGAAGGGCTGTTTTGCTTTTGAGGAATTAGTGCTTCCTACATAGACTGGTTCTTATTCTATTAAAAATTGGTCTACTAAATGTCCAGAAATGTATTTCCTAGTTTCACTTGCAGGCTGTGATGTGACCAAGATGTGCATAATTTGTGGATCTGTCAGCAAAGATATTGTTTGTAGAAGAGAATCACAGAATCATTGAGTTTGGGAAAGTTCTCTAAGATCAAGTCCAACCATTACCCCAGCACTGCCAAGTTCACCGCTAAACCACGTCCCCAGTTTTACACATCTTTTAAATACCTGCAGAGTTGCTTCACTGGGAACCTGTTCCAATCCTTGACAAACTTTTTGTTTAATAAATTTTTCATATATCCAATCTAAACTTCCTCTTACACACCTTGATGCTGTTTCCTCTTCTATTGCTTTCCCCAAGTCACCAAAAGCTCCTCCCAGGTGGTTGTAGGGAGTGACAAGGTCTCCTCTGAGTCTTCTCCAGACTAAACACTCTCAGGTCCCTCAGCCACTCCTCATGAGGCTTGTGTTCCAGACCCTTGATGAGCTCCACTAGCCTTCCCTAAGTCAGACAGTTTGGTTTGGCTTGGCTTCACATTTCTTGGTGGAAATGCTCTTTCTTTTACAGCAGATATTTAAAACCAAAGTTCAGTAGGCTTTGTATGGACACTAAAATGAGGCCACAGTATATTTTCTAAAGAGTTGAAGTTTTACTGGTTTATACCAGTAAAATGGCAGATGTTTCCCTCTTTTTTTTTTTTTTTTTAAATTTTTTTTTACTTCCCATGTGCTGTGCCATGGATCTTAAATTCTACCCTGTGTTTTACAGGCCACTATGGTTCAGTGATGCTCTGTGGAAATTAAGGGGCTTTGGCCCAAGAAGTGTTATCTAACTAGAAAAACACTCTTTTATAGATCCCCGTACGTAGTGGAAGTAATTTATGTAGTAAAGTGGGAACTTCATCACTGGAATGTTTCCTACAAAATTGATTTATCCTCATGGTATGGAATACAGCATAATGTGAGATAGTATTAGTCTAAATTTAGCTACAGCTAGATAATTGGATGATGTCAAGAATAATGTTTAAATAAGTGTGTAATTCAGCACTTATTTTGGTTTTGTGGTGGTTTTACTAAAAAAAAAAAAACAAACCTAAAAAAACCCCAAACCCAAAAACCTTGGTTTTGTATGGCTGCCAACTATCACTCTTTCCATGTAGTCCTGAACCCCAGATCAGCCTGATCCTAAGCAGACCTACACTTACAAGATAAAGTAATTTACATTTACTGCCAATGGCTCAGATCCATCCTTGTTCTTAAGTTTCAGAAGATAGGTAAGAAATTCAAATATTTCAGAATGTTAGTTATGGCTTATTTTCTTCAGTCTGCTCTGTCAGTCTGACCTGTCTGTGTACAAAAAGAGACATGACAGTTTCCAGGCTGAAAATGTGTACTACAGGTGTGCAGCATTAGTGATCAAGATTTTGCTTTAGTAGTATTTAGGTTTTTTTTAAGTCTAAGTCTTTAAAGTCATTGTTTCAGCGTTGTATTTAATGTCAGAATTGCACTAGTATTGTTTTTCCTTTAAAAAAATCAACATTCCAAAATGCTTTGTGTACTTTTTCAGTTATGAAACCTTGAAGGCCTTTAATTATGTTTTTCACGAGATGGGGCTTTGCAGAATTTATCAGCTTTAGATTTCAGAAGAGAGTGACATGTCTGTGGCTTAAACAGAAAGCAAACCATCTGTAGAATTGTTCTGAACTCCAAAGCGAGGATTGTCATACTTTGGAATTAACTGCTTGCCTTACTAAGAGCTTTCACTGTTTACAGAAAATTGGGACATCTTGAGATAAACAGGGAGATTTGATGTGCTGATCAGCCTGACTGCAACTTCCATCATAATTTATTTTTTTGTGTTAAGGTTACTGTACATGACACTTCTGCTTGACCTTTTTTTTCACCTGTAAGTAAAGGGTTTCTATCTAAATAGGCTTCCCTAGAGCAGCTGTCACTCCAGTTTAACTCTAATGTATCTGCTTTGAAATGTTGTATATTACTTTTTTTCTCTTCCACCTCTTGAGGAAGCTTGCTGGCAGTTACAAATTGAAGGAGGTAATGATTCTTATATGTTGTTACCATGCATAGTGTCTTTAATAATTTTTATGTAGATACTATCAAACACAATGATTGCCAATTGGACAGCTTCTCACATAGGTAAGTAGGTAAACAGAAATTACCTGCAGGCTTTAGCAAAAGCTTCTTTGATATAATGAAGCTGCAATGTGATCTGCAGCAGCCCTGTTTCTAAGATATAGAAAATATCCTGTGGTTACTAGAAGTGCTCTCATTTAGAAAGGTTAGCTGCTTACTTTGGAATGAAAAAGTAAGACCAGAAAAATAATTCAGCCATTTGTGCTGAAGTATAGAGAATAATGCATCAGGAAAAAAACAGAGATCAAACACACCTGACTTTTTTCTCCTTTCAATATCCTATGCTTAATTTTTGCATGACAGCTCTATCTGGCAGCCTCATATCCCATCAGTGCAATCTGTCATTCTAGCTCATTTCAATTAAGTTCTCTTTTTCATTTTGCATTTGCTGAAGAGTCATAATGGCGTGCTCCCAAATCAGCAGTCAAGAAGAGTAATCCTCTCTATGTGTATTTGTTAAAATAGAAAGAAAGGAAGAGATGGTTTCTTTGTTTCCTCTCTGTCCTAAAGGCCTTCCCCAGAATTACAGAACTAGAAGATTTGCTTTGAAGACTAACTGTGAACACTTTGTTGTAGATCATGAAGGCTTGATTTTGGGACTTTTGTGAGTTATTATGAAAATCTTTTAAATTCATTCTATTCCCCTTGGCTGCTTGCAGATCCCTCTCTGTCTGGTAGCTGGAGAATTAAAGGTTTTCCTTGCAGTCATTGTATCAGTTCTGGAGTTGGATGTCTTTATAAAAGCAGTTTTCTTATCTTTCCTGTGCTGGAATTTCCAGTGAAGAGAATTCATACCCAGCATGGGAAACTGGAGACGGTTTGCTGCACTGATGTACAGACTGCTCCTCTGTGTTACTCTGAACTTGGACAACCTCAGTGTTTCTAGCTGGGTTGTTGTGTTGCCCTTTCCTGAAGTGAATATACAGAAGCAGGTGCAGTCTGCTTCTAAGTGCAGAGAGCTGTACTGACCAGAGTGATACAAACTCAGGGTTCATATCCCTGAGTATGTAAATACTTGGTTGTAGATAAACTAAGCAGATGCAGTATTGAGTACTCACTGTTTATCAATTAACCCATATGCTGGTATTTCACCTGTTTTAACACTGACAGCTGATGTCCAGCTTCTCCTGAGAAAGGTTGCACTTTGTCCAAGAGGCAATTGGTGGAATGCTGGGTCGACATGGTGCCATCAGAAGGGCTAGTTTTGGTTCAGGAGACCTCCACTGTAGCTGGAAAGGAAGGAAATGAGTAGATAATTCGGAGCCCTTTCTGTGACCTGCTCATCCATTCAGTTGCTGAAGGAATGAGGAAGATTAAGTTCAAAGGATTAACAAATGGGTTTTGCTTCTGCTGTAATTGCTTATCTCCATATGCTCATAACAGCACTGAGTTCCCAAGAGTTAGGCAGGTACGGAAGTGTTAAAGCAGAGGTTTCAGTATTTCAGCTATTTGTTCATGCCAAGCCCAGCTCCACCAGGGGGTTACAGTGGGCACATTAAATCTGCATTCTGTCTCCTTACCCTGTCTTCAGGTTACCCACACTTACACAGAGTGGCATGTGATTGTTGGAGCAAGCTTCCAGTGCTGCACCAGAGGAGATTCTTTTAGTTAGTAGCTTTCCTAATCTAATCAGCACCTTAAAAGCAATTTCCATGCTGCTTCTCCTCCCTTGTTCTCTTTATAACATTTCAGCTGGCCAAATTGTCCATGCTGAGTTGGAGATGGCAGCTCCTTTTACTCGCTGGATGGGGAATGCTGGCAGCCCTTAGCACAGGTCTATACTGTTTGTTGCAGACTTGGGCCAGGGCTGACAGATTGCTCTTGATGGGGTTAGTGTGAAATCTCTAGAGCAGGATGAATAGGAGCTGTTTGTTCTGTTTTCCAGAGGACACTTTCAGCCTAAATGGATTTATTGTGTATTTGCAGGTTGGGGATTTTTTTTCTCTTTTCTACGTTTTTAGTTGCAACAGGGTTTATTGATGCATGTGCAGAGGATAATGAAAAGCAACATTTCAGAACATCCTTAAAGGCCTTGAAGTAGTTTATTGTCCTAAACAGAGTAGCTCAGACCACTTTAAGAAAAATGCTTTATGTCTGGATAAAACCTAGGTGTACTTCAAATCCTAACTTTGTAAGAAATTCCTGCTGTGGAGGAAAGCCAGTAATTCTGATTTCTAGCAGAAGCATCTTGCACAGTTTCCTTCTTGAAGGATCTGGGCCAGGCAGCTGGCCAAACACCCTTCCTCCCTGTGCTGTACTACCTGCCCATGCTGCATATGAGAGAGCTGACCTGTGAAAAGGTTCCTTTCAGGAAGGAAATACCACTGACTTTGTGGCATCATTAATTTCTTTTCCAGGAAAAGGCAAGGACCAATTAGTGGTCAAACCAGCCAAAGTCAGCCATTTGCCATTTCTGCTGGCTTGCACTCTCCCACATTTTAGATTACCCTCTGTCTGTACAGCTCCAGCCCAGGGCTTGCACTGGAATTTCTCGTGGAAAGCAGTTCATCCATAGTTTCATCCATGCAGTCTTGTATATATGAGTATTTTGTGAGCTTCCTTCAGCTGTGAAAACCTGCTCAAGAATGGCCCCCTGAATCTCTGTTCAATGACAGGCTTTGAAACCAGGAGTATTTCTGCTGAACCTGGCGTCACCCAGGTGGGAAAAGTTTGCTGGGACAGAAACTGAGTGCAGAAGTGCCATTCAGCAGTGTGTAGGAGCATAACTGTGAGCTGGGGGGCTGGGCTGCTCATGTGCATTACATGCCACATGTGCATGGCTGCAGTTCAGACTTACTCGGCATTGGCACACCCATGTTGGCTGTGCATTTTGGGCAGTGAGTCAGACAGAGGCTGGCACTGGCATCAACTTCCAGGGGAGGCAATTCCAGCATTCAGGTGGCCCTTTCTCCACCAATTTTCACTGAAATGTTTCTGTGCAATTTCTGCTATTTGGCATGTGCCTGTCAAGTCCCGT
This sequence comes from Passer montanus, assembly GCF_014805655.1. Classification (NCBI taxonomy): domain Eukaryota; kingdom Metazoa; phylum Chordata; class Aves; order Passeriformes; family Passeridae; genus Passer; species Passer montanus. Next base: position 9,149,354 of record NW_024367707.1, on the reverse strand, counting down.
CCCAATACAAAAGGCAGGAAATCCAATGTTCATCATGAACAGAGCTTTTTGAAATGTTTGTGGCTATCCTGAGAGAAGAATAAATTTAAAAGACAATTTCTCTTGCAATCTGTAGATACAATACTCAAAGCAAGAAACTGCTAGTTGGCAGTTGGGGCTTGAGGCTTATTTCCATGTCTTTGTGGGATTCAACTATACAACTTGTTTTTTTTCTTCCTAATATACAACATTCCTATATAGAATAAGGCAGAATGCAGAAGTATTCACATTTTACACATGTAATAATATGAGTCCTAATTGTCATTGCGAATTATATTTTCAGTGTGTTTTCCCAGTACCTGACTAAAGTTGAGCATAAATCTTTTTAGCCCTCTGAATTTGTATTCATGTCAGTTTTTTTCAGTACAATTTTGGTTCACTTTGCCTTGCTTTAGATTGCAGATCATGCCCAACAGTGGAAGAGTGGATTTTGAAATTTTTTTACGTGTCAGATTTCCCTGTATCCAATTTTATCAAAAAAGCTGTCACCAGCTTCTTCTGAAACCAGCAAACCTTTTTCTTTCTAATTACATTTTTACCATATGTTCATCCAGATGGCATATGCCAAACATTTTCTAGGGTGTTATAAAATGACCTGACTTTGGAGGATTTAACTGTTGAAGAAGCTTTAAAAAAATATTTTTGGGGGGGCAAAAAAAAAGTAGTCCTAGAAGGAAAGAAACAAAAACATCTGCTAAATAGCCCCAGTTGCATTTTGTGGCTGTGCTACTGAATTCTCAGTATATACACCTGCACAAAAAGCAGTGAAAATATAGGGAATGTTTTCTTGAAGTGTTAAAATTTTACTCCTTTTTAAACCACCGAAAATAAAATTTTTGTCTGTTGAATATGTCTAAAAAAATTCTAGAGCTTTGAGCGATTCTCTGGTTTCCTGCAAAATAGAGCAAAAAAGAGTTTGTCAAGGCACCAGAATCTCTGTAGAAGCAGCAGTTTTACTGAGGAATATAATTGCTACTTGTCCACTTTTTTCTTGAAATATCATTTTCAAGTAAAAGGCAGTTGATGCATGGTTTTGACACTTGTGTCCTAGTTCTTAATAATTCCTGGGGGATTTCTTAGAGAAAATAAATTAACTTGGGATATACTGAGAGGTTCCAGGAAGAAAGGAAGGAAGGAAATTATTTTTCATATTTAGCTACTAGTTAAGCCAAATTAAAGAAGATAAGTTTTTCATTTTCTGGTTTGTATGTTTCTTCATCTCTATGACAGTTCTCTTTTAACTGTCATTGTTATTTTGATAGTCTTTCCAGATTATCAAGCAGGAAAATATAGAATATCCTCATGTTGTTATCTGTTTCCATAAATCTGTCTCAATTCTCAAGACATTTTACTTAGTGCTAATTCCTGATGAATAGTGATTGAATGAGAATTAAATCTACTTCCTTGTGTTGCTACAATAGCTTTTCCCAGTCCCAGGAAAGTTTGAGTGCAGAGCCCAAGACTCTGAATATCATAGAGCTCATAGAGTATGAAGAGGTTATTTTGGGGCAGGATGGGCAGAGACTCATGGCAGGGACTCAGCTAATTGTAAATGAAAATTTGTTCAGTGTCCTTAACTTGCACACATCTTGTTGAAAATCACAACTGCAATCAACAAAGCAGATCCTCCACCTCCTCCAAATTAATGAGACAGGATTTTAACAGTGCTCAACAATTTGAAGTGGTTTTGTTATTTCTGAATTAAACCTTTGGTAAAAAGTCCTTATCTCCATCCTCCTTGCCCATTTCCACTCATCAGTCTGTGAGTGATTTGACATTTCCACAGACTCTTCTCTGTTATCGACCAAGTTTACACCTGCGGTGTCTCAAGTGAAAAAGAGTAGGTAAATCAATCTGTATAGCAGAAATACTGTAACTATTTAAAAGCAAAGGATTAAACACCCCAAAATTGCAAGCTGGTGTTAACCTGTGAAGTAATTGAAACAAACTGTAATAGGGGAATATGAAATGAGACACCCGAAAGCAGCATGTCTCCACCCTGTCCAAATATGATGCAACAACTAATTGATTACAGTTGTTTTAGAGTTTGTGGATGTGCAGCGGTATTCAACTCAGTTTGAAGTATCACTTTTTCTGCTTTCTTTTTTGAAGTCTTTGCAGAATGGAGCTAAAGTTGTTCTGGTGCCTTTGTTACTTATTTCTAAAATAATGTTTATCATACCAGGATCGCTGGGTTCATGCACAGTTTTCAGATTCTTAGAAGAGTTAAAGCTCTAAGCATTTTTCTGTGAAAATGAAAATTCCATTTTTTGTCAAAAAAACATCTTACATGTTAGGGAATGACATATCAAAATGCAAAGGCTAAAAAAGCATTGCACTCAGATATTTTGCTTTTAATTATATTATTAATTATATTAAGCATTATTAAATCAAGCTCTTGATTGCAGTCTTTGTTTATATATTTCTTGGATTATTCAGCCTCTAATTTAAATAAGGACAATGATAGGAAGGTTTCCATGGAAAATATTACCAAGTTAATAACTGAAGATTCAAAATGCCAGTCTTAAACTACACGTCTGACTATGCCAAGCATGCATTTGGATATGCAAATGTTAAGTTAGGCTCCTCATAATGTCCTGGGCTTCCAAATTGTGTTTACAGGTGCTAGCTGCTGTGATGCAGCTGATGAGTGCTCCCCAGGGTATTTTTCTTTCCTAATTTTCTTCCTCCTTTGCTCACTGTAGGCCCCTTTGTGGGTGAGTGTGCACATGAATTTTATGCCACCCTGCAGTGTCTGTATTCTGCTCTGTGTGTTGGTGCATGCGCACTCAGATGCCTTCTCTTGCATTTCTCCTGTTACCTTCTATATTGACTAGAGCAGTTGCCCCAGAGAGTTTTTGAGACGAAGTGCTAATGATTGCACTTCTTATATGATTTTCTATAGCTGGTAGTTTATCTCTCAGAAGAGTCTGGTATATAAAATCTCTGTTCAAGAAGTTCTCTAAGAATCATTCTCCTTCATATGGCAGCAGTCTCCCGCAGCAGTCTCCCACTGCTGACAGCATGAGTGCATCAGAGAAGATGGACTTTTGTAAAGCAGGGACTAATCTCAGCTGTTGAAAATGGGAGGAAATAGGTGTCTTTCTTTGAAAAGGCAATCTAAGGGCAGCTTGAGTTTGTGTACATGGAAAGAACAGTTCATATTTAAAATCTCAGGCTTTTTCTTTTTCTCCCATTTTTCCTTGAGAAAGTAAATCTTTAGGTATGATGTAAGAACTGTATCTAAATGTATCTAAATACTTTTTTTAGGGTGTTTGAAGCAAATAGTAAGTTTGTAGTGTTGCAGTTTTTCTTTGAGGATCTTGCAGAATTTAAGGGATGTTCTGGCTAGGGTTCCCCAAAGTGACTTTTTTGAGTCCAAGCTTATTAGATTCTGGTTTAGAACTCGTAGCACAGATATTCTGCAGAAGTTCACATTTTTCATAGCTGAGATGGAGATCAAATACCTCCAATTAATGCAAAATTCAAATTAGTCTTGAACTAATGTGGTATCACAACTGGCATCTCAATAATGAACTAACCACAGGAGGAAGCGGGTTTGTCAATGTGCCATCACAAAAAGCTTTGAGCATTCATTTGATGTCTTCTGGGATCATATTTATACATCTTGCTATTCTCTTGAAATACACCCCCAACGTACTGAATGGCACAAGAATATCCGATGCAGCAAGCTGTGGAAGCGTGAGCTGCAGAGTCTTTTTAGTTGATGTATTTCAAGGTGGATAACCTTAAAAATCAATAGCGTCTGCTGCGCCACTCAGAATCATGATGGACTGCTCCTCACTGATCCTCTTGCTTAGGCTTTGAATAACTGATGCTGTGCTACTGCAGATCCTCAACACCAGCCAAGGCAAGGGCTGGAGCATCCGGGAGCAGGGCTACTCTTTTAAGCAAATCTCTGTCTGCTCTGAGAATTTATTATGTGAAGTGCTGCTGTTTGTTGGGGGGTTTTGGGGCTGTTTTGAGGTTTTTCCTTTTTAAAACATTCTAAACACAAAAGTGCTAGAAGACAGAGTAAGTACAATGTCAGGAAAATAGTTTTCTAAGGCTCAAGCAGTATCTTCACATTGCTTACAAATATGGTATTGTCTCTTTGGGACAGAAGGTGCTTTCTGTTTGGGCTTGTAGTGCCTCAGTTACAAAAATGGTAACAGCTACTAGGAAAAAATTATTAAGTAGATTATCTTAACTTTGTGGAAAGTTAATCTTTTGGGGCTGTCATCTAAGAGAGATGAAAAATACCTCTGGTCGGCACAGTACAAAGTTTTGTCTTCTCTACCAAAACAAAGTTCTCAAGTTGAAATAGATAGTTTTTCAGATACCAGTGACACCTCAGAAATTGTCTCATTAGAAAGAAAAAATGTTTGAATATCTAGAAGCACAAACCATAAATAGGAATTTATGGAGAGGAGGTGCCTGGGAGTTCTTGAAGACAGATTTCTTAAAGGATCTGCATATAATTATCTGGGGTTTCTAACAGTTCATTGGCAAAATAAAATAGAAAGTTATCTCAAATAAACTGATAAAAGCTGGAGGAACAGGAGGAGGAGGAAGAGAATGAAGTATCAGATGTGATGCTCTAGCTAGTAAAAAACAAGCACTTTCTTCACTGACCTCACCTTATGCATATATTAAGAGAGCACAGAGATACTCTCTTGCCCTCTTATTTTTGTAAGGAAGTAGCTTCTGCTGCCTCTGATCATAAGCATAAAAAGACAGCATGTTACTCTTAGGCAGTCTGAATCTAGTCATAGGGATAGAAAGCTTCTTTGAAGAAAAGCCCTAGAAAAATCCAGTAACAGAAATAGACTCCCACTGAGAGTTTACTGAGAGTTTGCTGCTCTTCTGTGTATCAGTAATGAAGCAGACCATGGAGAGAAAGTAAATTGATGTCATGCCCAAGATGTATGTATTAGGGAAAGATCAGAGGAGTTTTTGCTTGTCATTGATGACGAAAATAGATCTCTGAATGATACCTTTCTCCTTATGGATTGTCAGTTTGGAGTTCTTCAGGGAGTTGTATTCGCAGATGGAAAAGGGACAGGTGGTGAGAGCAACAATGTTGGTTGCACAGTATGTCCCTTAACCCTCATGTTATAACATGTTATATGTAAAATTATCAAATACTTGACTTTCATATTGTTAATTATTTATGAGGACACCAATGGATGATACTGCCTACTTCTGTAGGGATATCTGCCTCTCTGATGTGCATTTCAGAGTTCTCAGGCTGGGCTCAGGCATTACCTTTCTCAGAGCCTGTGTCCTCTCTGCAAGTGGGGTTACAACTTGGCTTCCTCCATTTGTCTACTGCTTGTATTTACCATGGGCTAGAGTCAGTTCAGCACTTACAGCCTTATAGTGTCTTGAAAGTAAAAAAAGAGTTAACTCTTGGTCAGGCAACTTAAAACAAATATTATCTGAGGTCTCTCAGGACTGCAATAAGTCGATGCCATGAGCTGAAATCTGTGCTGACCTGATATTGCTTGTTGTCTGCAGTGGTAGTTTGTTTTCCTGAAGCACATGAGCTCAGTGGATGGTGTTTGGGGTATGACACTGGAGTGGTCTGTTTGTCTGTCTGATTGGCATTGGGAATTGGTAGCTGTGATTCAGTGTGGACTCCAAGCATTGGGTGGAAAATGCAAAGTATGTTTTGGTTCTGACTGTGTACAGCATCAGACACGTTTCAGTGTTTATTAATCTTAATTTAAAATCTTTGTGCTTTTAAACAGTTACATATCTCATGGATATGTGATGTTGAATAGCTTTCATCCTTTCTATTTTTATTTAAAAACTCAAGATCTTTCCCTCCAGCCACGAGAATTTTTTCTTCTAGGTACAATAAATAGGCTTTGTCATAACATGTAGAAGAAAGAAAAATATTTTAGTAATTCCACATAAATATATATTTTAATATCTTTTTTGTTTGTTTGTGCCCTGGAACATTTTGAAGTGATTTCAGATAGTTTATCAAAATAGCAAATATTGAGTTGTTTATGGGGGCCTTAGGAAGGGAGAGGATTCAGCTGAAAAACTTGCTTAACATGCTAGATCCCTAAATTAAAATATGTGTTCTCTTTTTAAAAAGGCAGACAGACTCTAATTTTTGTGTTTTATGTTAAGAGTAGGTCACTACTATTATTTTTCCCTTCCAAAAATTGAACGAAGAAGAATTCAAATACAGATGACAAAGGCTTTATTATCATGTTGTTTTTCTTTCATATATGGGATATGATTAAATGTGTGCTGTCAAAAAGAGGCCTCTTTATAGCCTGATACTATTGATTACTGTTTGAGACCTGCCAGCAGCATTATTACTTAGTGCATAAGAAAATCTAATAGAAAATTATTAAGTTGTTGCTTTAGTTCCTCCAGTGAGAACGTTTCAGATATTCATCTCATATCGTTGCACAAATTGCTTGGCTCAAGTAGATACCACAAAATCATGTTTTAATGATTTTTTTCCTTTTTCCATCTTTTATTTTTTTTCACAGTCACATGACACAATCAGCCACATTTGAAGACCCTCGAATAGAGAGCTGCCAAATAACCCCTCCAACCCCTCGGAAAGTGGAAATGAGGAGGGATCCTGTGCTAGGATTTGGGTTTGTGGCTGGTAGTGAAAAGCCAGTTGTTGTACGCTCAGTAACACCAGGTATGTTTTCCCCACCTGACCCCAGAAGAAAACTTTGATTTAGCCTACTGAGATGAAATGCAGCTACAAATTGGAGAACTGTTGAAATATTCAGGCAGGCAAAGTAATCACAAATACTAGATATGATTTTTAGCCTTGTGGTTTCCTTCCTCACACTCATTTTTGAACATTACATAAATGTATTGGCAAAAAGCCAATCTGGAGTTATTGCTCAGAGCCATTACTATTGCTTGCCTGAAAAAAGTTAACCCATTTCATTCAAGGAAAGAAGGTCTTCTCCCTGGTATCCTTATATTGGTTTGCTGTCACCTTCATTGCCATTGAATCAGCATTTTCAAGAGGTATGTTGAGTTCTGAGATTAAAACTTGCATATTTTTCATTCTCACCATCACCTTTTGGATGCTATTGCTGGCTTTTGTTTTCTTTAATGAATGCATCTGTACAACTATGTGGTTAAAAGCTGGGTTAAAAGATATCCCTAAACATCTTACCTGTAGTGAAAATTAGTGAGGTTTGTGATCTTTTTGAAGTTATAAGAGAGCAGACCTGGGATAACCCGTTTCCCAGCCAGCAGGCTCCTGCTCTCTATGCTTAAAAGTTCAGTTGTTATGTAAAACTGCAGCCAAGGGCAGGGATTTGACTTTGCTCCTGTTCGATATGTTCTCCAGAACCCCCACAGAGAGCAGAGGAGAGGCAAAATCGACTCTGTGAAGTTCTGATGTCATTTACCAACGTGTGTGCATTGATTACATTTGTATTGCTTTCACATGAATTGAGCAGTGTAACTAATATTTGAACCAGATCCAGACAGCTCATTTCTCTCAACTTGGTATTATTAATGTAGTTATATGTCAAAATTTGGAAAATGTGTTTACCATGTTCTCTTTCAAGTGAATAGGAGGAAATAGGAGCTCAGGAAAACATTCTCCTACATGGATTTGTATCCATTTATGCAGGATATGGAAGTGGAGTAAACTTTTCAAAGCAAACAGAGGAAAGGATCAGCATTAGCACAGTTGTTAAATGAATTGGCTTTGATGCTGAAACATTATCTTTTAAGACTTTATCTTCATAGTGGTAATATTATTAGGTTTTTTATGTATCATCATTGCAGAGTGTAAAGACCAAGACTAGAGAGGATATATCTTTACACTAGGAACTGTGATGTCACATCATCTTTTGGGCATGTAATTGTGCTGAGAAACGAAGTAATATGTGCATTTTATAAAATACAATGCACTCAATGTGCATTTCAGCAGTGCCAGAATCCAAACCACATAGACATATACGTGAGTGATTGTCTGTTCAGACTAATGCGAAATATTCATGTCTAACTGAAACTGGCAATGCTTTTGGATGTACTCATGTTCATCAAGTGGTAGGAATCCAGCAGAAAAGAGATTCAGGTAGCTGGGGTATAAAAACTTTCTGTCTCCAATTGAAGAAAACAGGTTTGTTTTGCATAGAACAGAAAAGCATAGGAGAGACCTGTGAATAACATTCAAATATGCAAGTGATGTTTCATAGGAAAGAGGAATAAGATGTTCTTTGCCTGGGACAGGAAACTGTGTTGCAACCAGGAAGATCTGGTATATTTACCATGGGAAAAGACTTCCTGTTCTTAACAGCAGATAAACAGGATAATTTGTTCACAAGAAAAGAAATCCTTCTCAGGGTGGTCTTACGAAATATCAGACAAACATTGATCAAGGATGATTGAAATATAGTTGATCACACTGTAGGGTGTTAGTACACAGCTTATGGGACCTTTTGGCCCTTCAGAAAACTGAGCCCATACTGTAGATGGTTAGATAGAGGTTTAGAACTTGAGGAACTTCAGCAGAAGCTGCTAAACCACTAGCTTGCAAGATTTTCCTGGTGAGGGAGTACTGGTAACAACAGAAATAGCATTAGTGTAAAAATGGCACTAGCTGAAGAAAAAACACACTTGTAGTGTATGAACAACAGTGTGTCTGTGTGTTTACAATGGTCTGCTAACCTGTGCTCTTTTTTTTTTTTTTTTTTAATTTGTCTGCAGGCGGCCCCTCTGAAGGAAAGCTTATACCAGGGGATCAGATCATAATGATTAATGATGAGCCAGTCAGCACTGCTCCAAGGGAGAGAGTCATCGACCTTGTCAGGTAGTTGATGTCCTGTCACTTAAACTACAAACTCAGTGACTTATTGCCTTGTGCAGTCACTCAGTAGTACAGCAAGTCTTGCCTTCTCATGGCTGAGAAAAGAGAAAATAATTTTGCTTGAGTTATAATGAAGAATGATGAATTATTTAGTATTGAAATGAAGTGTCCTCTTAAAATACCATCTGGGTAGCTAAAAAAGTATAAAAACTTCCAGGAATAGCTCCAAAGTACTTGAGTATCAAAAGAGAAATTGTATTTTCCTGGTATTTATTTTTGGAGTAGCAAGAAATGTTAGTGGATTGCACAGAAAAATGGCAAGTAACTAAAAAAATAAACTTAAGAATTAATAATTTAAATTCTAGTAGCCTGGTTGCTGTATACCAGTTTTGTTTCTGTATTCTCCTTCCCATTGATGTAAACTCTGAATTGGTGGGTCTTGTTGATTCCTGAGAGATGCTCAGGTTTTAATGGTACAGGTACCTCTCCTCAAAACTTACAGCTATCACTGTTTTCACTGTTACCTGTGTAACTTTGAGAAGTCACATTTGTTTACAGAAATTTGGCCAGGAAGTGCCACAGCAGTTTTACTCCTCCTGCAAACTACGGCTCATTTACTGGGGATTTAGCTGAAAGAAAACTTCCAAAGTTGGTGCAATAATGCTGATGGCCTTCATCTCTGTTAGGTTGGATTAAACAAAATATATTTCGAGATTTTCTTAAAAAAGGTCAACCTGCAAGGCAACTAACAAACAAAACTTGCTAAGAGCTTCTTCTGATGAGTAGGTTCCTTAAACTGAAAGAACTGTCCTGCTCCTAATACAGTTCTGTCTTATGCTCTGTGTTGACTACTGGTATGTCTCAAAACATAGGTCTTATACTCATTTCTGAGGTCTTTGTTTCTCAATAAAGCAGTAATATTGTCTTCTTCATTCTTTCCCTGATTCTTTGATATTAAGCAAAGTTAGGTTCTCTATCTCATTTTCTGCTTCTAGCAATATGTAGTAATAACAGCAAGGAAAGCAGACTGATTAGACCTGAGACAAACTGAATTATTGTATAGTTGATTCTCTGTCTGCCTTCAAATGAGAAACTCAATTAGAATGTCACCCTTCCAAATTACATTGACTACATAAGTAATGTCAAATTAAGTGTTGTTTCATTCCAGGGAAAGCTTTAGGTGATGCTTTTCATACACTGTAATTCTACCTCTGCTCTCAAAACCTATCTGCTGTTGGGATTTTGACAGAGACTCATTCTTTAATGAAATTTGGAGTGAAATATATTAAGGCTGTATGTTACAGCATTTGAAAAGAAGAGCTTTCTTTTCATGCCAGTGGGCATGCCTGGAATGACTAGAAAATGTCACCTGACACCACAGCATAAGCAATTCTCTACATCAATGAAATAGTGAATCTCTTCTGTATAATTGAAGGTTTTCATATGGATTAGACACATCTGCAACTTTTCAATGCATCTGCATTTTTCAGTGTACATGGGAGAAGTTTTGAAATCTTGTTTTCCTGCAGGGAGCAGCATCTCAGTGGTCAGCAGCGAGGGTGTTTCAAATGCATGGGTTACACAATGGGCATAATCACAAAAGCATAGAAGCATAGAAGAACTGAGAGGAGACTTCTGGAGCTCATCCAGTTTAACCTCTTGCTTCAGGCCAGGTAGTGTCAAAGTTAGACGTGGCAGCTCAGCACTTGCCTAATCAAGTCTTTAATATCTCCAAATACGGCAATTTCACAACCACACTGGGTAGGTGTTTCAGTTCTTAACCAGTGGCCTTTCAAAAAGACATGAGCCAACTTTATGAGCTTTAGATGCATCCCATCTAAAGCTCATAAATGGCTTTAAATAAATGGCAAATGGCTTTAAATGGAAAGATGGTAGATTTAGAAACTCTTTGTGCAGAGGGTGAAATAGGGACACAAGCTCTCCAGAGAAATTGTGGATGCCCTATCCCTGAAATGTTCAAGGATATGTTGAATATTCAAGAGTTTTTTAACCTGATAGACACTTTAATATGCTTTGAGGTGTTTTGGAAGATTCTTCCAGGTTATTTTCTCAGCATGGTCTTTTAAATTTCATGCAAAGCCATCAGTTTAACTGTTTAACAAGACAATGGACTTGTGTGTGTCACTCTTACCTTAGCAATCCCTAATTCAGCCTTTGTCTGCCTCCATTCCCTAAATTCTGTCACTGAGTTCAGGGATCAGGGTGGCAGACCTTGCCACTAAAGGCCAAAGCCAAGAAAGCATCAAGCATCTGAGCTTGTTCAGTATCCTTTATCAGGTTACCCACACAATTTAGTTGTAAGTTTGTATTTCCCTTGGCTTTCACTGCTATTATGGTTGTAGAGACCTTTATTGTTATCCTTCATCCATCCTGGATAAGTTTCAGTGCCAACTGAGCTTTGCAAACCTCATCCCTGCCTGGCCAGGAACAGCTTCTCTGTTTCTCCTGGGTAACCTGCCTCCATTTCCATCTCTGGTCTCTTTCCATTTTGCACTGGGTCTTGTCCAGGCTGTGGAGCCACCCTGGGGTCCTGCTTTGCCTGCCTGCTTCCTTGCAGGTTGGAATAGACTATTCTGGCACCTGGAGGAGGCTCTCTGTGAAGATAACCCAGCTCTGCTGGGCTCTGGCCTCTCAGAGCTGCATCCCAAAAGGCCCTGCTTGCCAGTGCCCTGAACAAGCTGCACTCTGATTTTAGACTGGAATCCTCTTCCTCTTTTTCTTCAGGATGTTAAACTGCACTATCTTGTGGTCACTGCAGCACATTAATGAGAAATTGATATTCCAACACTATTTTTTTTCCTATGGTCTCTTGCTGATTTGGTATAACAAGGTATATTTTATATTAATGTGAAATTCAGTGCCTATTTTTATGCAGCTTTTCCTCAAAGCTTTTTGTAAAGTCAACAATTTGTCATAATAATTGTAGAGAGTGTAGAAAAAAATTAATCTACTTTTAAAATACTGATATAAAGATCATAGCATGTCAAATAGAAAAAAACCAAATTGCATAAGAAAAGAAAAAGGCAGATTTCACAACCAGATGAGCCTCAAACTTCACCAGGAATAGGAAAGCCCAAAACTTCCTAACAAAATACACATAAATGTTAGATGTTAAGTCAACCTTGAATGTTAAACAGAGTTTTTAATTAAACACAATATTTAATTGTTTTCCAATAAAACATTGTCGGAACTGTGCAGAGGGTGAAATAGGGACACAAGCTCTCCAGAGAAATTGTGGATGCCCTATCCCTGAAATGTTCAAGGATATGTTGAATATTCAAGAGTTTTTTAACCTGATAGACACTTTAATATGCTTTGAGGTGTTTTGGAAGATTCTTCCAGGTTATTTTCTCAGCATGGTCTTTTAAATTTCATGCAAAGAATTTTAAAATACACATAAATGTTAGATGTTAAGTCAACCTTGAATGTTAAACAGAGTTTTTAATTAAACACAATATTTAATTGTTTTCCAATAAAACATTGTCGGAAAATTAACTTATGAAAAGAGTTAAGAGCTTGAAGGAAAAGAAAATAGATGAGGCAATTTCTGCTTTCTTTAAAAAAGTCTATCTTAAAAAAAACAATCAAACATCCACCAAACAGGGTAATTGAAAAAATGTCAATAAAATTTTTTTTTTGTTAGGGAAAAGCATATCCCTAAGCAATAAATTAGCTTTATTTCTAAATTTCCCACAAAATAAATCAGAGTAATTTCTTTTAAATATTTTTTTTTTATTCAGCCCTATTCCTAAGAGCTTCAAATTTATTATCTAACTGTTACTCCTACAGGATAAGAAATAGATAGACTGCTTTTTCAAGAAAGTCCCTTTTTTATAATGGTTTTACTACAGGAAAATTCAATAAGTTAAATGCATAATACAGAAGTTTTCCTATTGGCTTTTATTACATTGTAATATTTTAATTATGTGTGGGCTTTTTAAACATTCATTACTGAAAATAATCTTCCTTAAGTAGAAAACTCTTACAGCCACTTCTGCTGACTCCAGGGCATACTGAGCAGGAACCTGGTGAGAGATTTTGGTTTGTTTTTTAAGAATGAGGGACACTCTTGTATCCCAGGAAGTCTTAGGTCTGGAGATTATCAGCGATATTCATTATAAATATCCCCGGTAGGTCGGTCTGATCCATTGAATTATTTCAGCTCTGCTTTACCAGCAACACTTAATTAGTGTTCAGGCTGTCCTTTGAAAGCCAGGGTTGCAGAAATATGAATCAAGTATGGTTTGAAGACAAAATCCATTTGGACTCATTATTTCTGGGTGCTGTTTAATGGCTTTTGCACCATATTTTGTTCTCCTGAGCTATTTCCAGCACAAACTCAGAAGTTATATTTATGGTTTCCCTTGCAAAGAATGGTCAGTTTTATGAAAGTCACTTGAGGCTGTGGTCAAGATGAATTCCATTCAAGACAGACAGTTACAGAACTTCAAAAAAGAGGAAGAAACAAGATCACTATTATAAATGTAGGCTTCAAGTCAAGGCAAGTAGCAAGCAAACAGAATACAAAGGATGTATTTGAAGTGCAGTAAGTTCAAAATTTATGAGGAGCTATTTATGTTGGGTTTATTTTGCTGCTGATACAGATTCTGTGAGTTATAGCTTTTCACACATACTTAACAATAAGTATTTTGAGATAACATTAAAGTCATGGCACAATGGAGCAATTTTTTCCTTATATGAAGGTGAGCAACAATTCAACACTGACGTATTAGAAAGTATATTAATGTACAGTATAGATAATTGGTTGCTCAGAAGTTCATGTATTTTATTATCATTGGTTGATGTTACATTTTTACCTGTTTAAGAATCAGCTTAACCAACCCTTTTTTTGAAACAAAGAAAAACATCTAACAAGTAATTTACCTTATTAGCTGTTCATAGGCAACTCCTATAATATGGATCACTTGCTTTTCTTAGATTGCACTGAGTAGGCATTAGTCTACCAGGATCCCAACTTGCATAAGCTGTGTTTTTATTTAGCAAGGTATTTTACTGAAATTTTAAGTGACACACAAGTGTACTGCTTACTCCATAAATCAAAAAGTGAGTAGTGGCATGGTAGTGGTACTTTGTTCACACTTTAATTAAAATAGTTATCCAGGCAGCCATCCAGGAGAATTTGGCATCTGAAGAGGGTAATCCATCTGAAACACTTATTTTGGAAAAACTAGCCTGTTGCAGAAAGCTTTATTGACTAAAGAAGAAGAGCAGAAAAGTATTTTTAAGTAGAAACCTGACTTCTATGTTGCTAAATTAGTCCATTCCTTGCAACTGTAACAGCAGTAAATCAGTATTTTATATCCTCTGGAATTCACTAAAATACTTAAATTGCAAAGCGAGAAATGAAAAAAGGTGACATTCATTAAGGGCTTTTATTTTTTGTTGGCTCTATTTTCTATTTAAGAGAAATGACTCAAAAACATCTCTGAAATAACTCTGGCAAGTTAATGTCACAGCAAGTTTTCATCAAGAGGATCTAGAGGATTCTTTCAATTCTGCAGTAGAATTTATGGTTTAATTGTGTATTACCATAAGACTGGAGAGAAGGAACCCTCCAGGATTTTAGGCAGCATGTTGCATTTTAAGTGCTAACATGAATTTAATCAATATTGACCCTCCTCACCATCATTGTGAAATGAATGAGGATTCTGTCACTCCCATTTGACTCTGTGTATGTCAGGGAACCACTATTCCTACTCTGCATCCTCAGAGCTAAATGCAAGTGTAAAAGGGAGCTCAGTGACAGTGCCTGTCATCATCATCATCTCACAGCAGCTGAAAATGCTGCTTTTCAAATGTTTCTGGATGTAGTTTATATAGATTCTTATACTGGATAAATTAATTTTGGTGGACTTACTATTAAAGTTATTCTTTCTTCATCAACATCACAGAGAAAAAACCAAGCATATTAAGCGATTAACTATGATACTGCTTAGCAACCATGAACCTTGAAAACTGCTTTTTCTAAAAAAACCAGTCATGCACACATTTTAATTTGAAGGTACTCCATTACACTCCCAGTTCAGTATATGAATCTGGAGGCTGTACCCACTTTGTGTCAGGCCCTGATTGATGAACTGCTAGTGTTTTAGGTTTTAAACACATAATGGTGAACAAAGGGACAAAATGTTGGACCAAGTGATCTGTAAGAGTTTTACAAGTGCCATCACTGGAGATAAGCTTTCTGTCAGGGCATTTAATTAGTTACATCTGATCAGCTAGCCCATTCTGGGAGCTCAGAGTAAGGATATTAGAAGACAGTTCCTCTCTGTCTTGAGGGGTGTTGTTAGATATGTATCTTCTATCTTTTGAGGTGTTTCTGCCATGTAGTGCAGAGATAACTGGATCATACTTCAAATTAGCTCTGAATCTGTGAGAGCACACGTTTAATATTATCTCATTTATCTTCTTTTCTGGGCTGTTGTGGTGCTGCTTGTTCTTGAGCTAATATATTGAAGGCTAATTCCAATTTCTCCAGATTTTAATTACCAATCTTCAGTAACATTTCAGAAATGCCCGCCCACCTTTCCAAAGGCCTGTAAGAGCTGAAAGCTGTACAGAGATATTACTTGTTATTGTTAAAATCAATAACAATTATGGACATTGTTCTCTTTTAAATCCATCATATCTCTCAAAGCATGCAGTGTCATATCCTTGCTTATTCTTAGCAGAAAGTTGACTGATATGGTTTAGAAAGGTTTGGCCTTGATAATTCAGATGTTCTGAGTGCTGAGATCCTTATTTGTTGTATAAACTTAATTTTCTTTTTGTGTTAACCATGCTGAATGGCTCTCAGAGTCAGCAAGTGTAGGCCCTTTTTTGAAATTTCAAGGCTTGATGTGTCATCTGTTTGAAATGTTGTGTCATCATCTCACTCTGTTCTCTAGAAAAAGAAGTCAGCCGTGATGAATTTCAGGTCAGCTGTTCCTTAACAAGTTGCTTTATGGAATGCGAGGGTATGAATGGAGATGTGGAACAGCTGTGCCCAAAACACAAGTAACTGTACTGATTGGTTCTTCAGATGTGAACCAGCAAATGTTACTCTCATTAGCTTGTTCTGACAAGCTTATTGCTTCTCATCCAACTAAACAAAAGCGTTGGCTTGTCCAAAGGGAAGATTTGCTCTAAAGCCAGATGCACTGATGTGAATGTTTCAGAGTAATTGTTTCCATGTAAAGCCATTCAAACGAACACCCAGATTTGAGTTTATTATGAATTAATGCTTCCATGTGATGAATTACCTTTATATTGCATGCTCTGCAATAGATGTTTATCCTTCTTTGTACTGTTTATTCAAGCCTCATGCATAAAAGGATTACATCTGGTTGGAATATGTAGCAGGAGGTAGCTAAAACTCTCCTGTCCTGTGTTTGTGGTAGGGAGGGTTGGAGAGTAGGTGTCAAACTACTGCAATTGTAAAGTTTCTCCTTCCCAGATGCACTATATGTCTCTTTTGAAGTGACATTTCCAAATCCTCCAAGACAATGTTGGGCAAGCCAGCCCTTTACATTTTGCTGTTTGTATTTGAATGTTCTGTGGATGCCTTGAAGACATTACAACAGGACAGCTATACTTACACAGGTGTATTCACTATGAAATTTAATCTGCAGAAAGTAGAAGTTGGGGAGAAACACAAGCCAGAGACAGTTTCAGGAGCAGTTTGGGAAATGCCAGACTCTGCAGAACAGTATAGGCTGACAGGAGAGGATTGTGCCATGCACCTAGGGCTGCCAGCATGGAGTGGCTGTGAAGTAGGAAGATGACAGAGATGCCTTCACCACTGCATGCACAGAACTCACAAACTCTGTCCTTCCAGAAGTGTCTGTCTGCCCTCACTGGGAAATTTACAACTCCTTTATCCTGCCAGTCAGTTGCTGACTAATTCAGCATATACACATCAGCTAATGTATTGTAATGGAGCTATTGTAAGGGCAAAACATAGCCATTTCTGAGAAGACATGATGGTTGTGGGCCTGTGATGCTTTGGGAAGGCTTTCACAATGTGGCTTTTCCCAGTGGTAGCATCAGCATTCCCTTTTATCCTGAGCCAGTGCTGGCTGTACGAATCACAGGAATTAACTGGCTTTTATCTGCTCCCTAAATAACTTCAGGATGGCAGAGAAGTAGTTCTTTAAAACACTGAAATGTAGGTTGCATTGTCAATAGAGTGGCTTGTAGTTTCTCTGAATTATACCAAAATGCTGTATTTTGATAGAAAAATGGCAAAAGTGATGTCAAGAGCTGAGAGGCAAACATGATATTTTTATGGTTTTGTAAGTTGACCCTTGGAGACTTCTGTCAGCTACAGGTACATAGTATGAGGGAAAGGCATTTGCATCGCCTCCTTAAAAGGAATGCTGTTTTGAAGGTGGCAGTTTTACATGCACCAGTGTTCATAGGAGGTAAAAGGCAATTTAAACTGCTGAGAGAGAAGGGTGAAAGGACTGTAACCAATTTGCAATGTCTTATACATTTCCACTAATTTGAAGTGTCTTTAGTTTTCAGGCTTTTTCCCCTGTCAAGGTGGAAGCAGCACTCCCTGGGGTGGGAAGGACATAAGGAGAGTGAGTGTAAATGAGTAAAACCCTACTCAGAGAAAAATGTCATGGAAAGGTGTTGGTACTCCATAATCCACTGCTATAACAGTGTAATTTTAATGAATTGTGTAATGGAAGCTGACTCAGGAGTCTCTGAAGATGACAAGATCTTCTTTCTCTAGCTTTGTGGCATGCTGATGCTGTGTCTTCCTGATTCTCAGAGTTAGTTTTTACTTTTTTCCAGATGACATTTAGTCTGTAAAGAAAAATAAAATGAAGAATGGTGCTTTCCTGAAGCTGTGTGTGTCTGCAAGGTGGCTGTCCCTCAGAACATCAGGGTCCACTTCCAGTGGCTACCTCTACACTTCCATTTCATATTCTTTCTCTCATGGCAATGTTACCTTTCAATCTGCCAAAAACATTTTAGGCATTCCAGTGCTTGAAACTTATAACCTGTAGTTTGTGTAAGGAGTTGAAAAAGCACAAAAAATAGTAGAAATTAGAAAGTACCTAAGTGAATACTTAATAGTTAAACTGGATTGGAAGGGGCAAAGAGACAAAAATAGGTTTGACATTGTGCTAGGGGAGGTTGAGATTCAATATGAGAATAAAGTTCCTCAACCAAAGAGTGGCTGGGCACTGGAACAGGCTCCCCAGGGAAAGGGCCACAGCACTGACCCTGACAGAATTCAAGAAGTGTTTGGACAACACTTTCAGGCAAATGATGTGATTCTAGGGGTGGTCTTGTGCAGGGACTTCAGTGGTCCTTGTGGATCACTTCCAACTCAGGCAATTCTCTGTTTATATGATTCCCTGAATCCTAGTCTGGTAAAACTCTCTGTGACTTCATTTTGATTGAGAGATGGCTAGATTTAATTGTTTTGTAAAATAATTGGATCTGGCTCTCAGTGTAATTGACTTTGATTTTTTTTTTCTGACTTTTTTTGGTGTGTTTGCAAGGCCTGATTTTTGGGATTCTTTGAAGCTTTTTAAAAAATCTGATCAAAAGATTTAAGACTGTCACTAGCAAGTCCTTTCTCTTTCCCATTTCCCTCCAATAAGAATAATTTTATGATTCACAGTCTCTCTTAGTTGTTGATGGATTAAAGTAGTTGGAATAGAAATGTGGGGACTTCTGTGTTGGTTGATGGACTAGAAAAGTTTAAACACAGAATTAGATCACATTTTTATTTTAACAGTAATGCAGCCAACAAGGACTGCCAAAATTGCCAAGAGATTGAGTATCTACTTCTAACTCTACCTGATATGCCCAATCAGGAGGTTAGTTAAAAGGGGAAGAGAACAGTTTTACATATTCTGACTCATTAGTCCCCAAAGTGAGATTCTTCAGTTAAATATTACCACTGATTGGGATGACTGGGTCACAGTGGGACGTCAAAGGAGAAAAAGTTTCTCTATAATCTGAGACAAAAACTAATAGAAGCTAGTAGAAAATAAATATAGCTAAAAATAAATTAATTTTAAAAACACTGAATGCTTCAAAAGGCATCTTAATGTGATAGATTTCTCTGGGATTTATTAGTCAGCTTTTCCTTGATTTCTGGTGTGACAGTTGATCATCTGTAATTTATTACAGGCAACACATGACAAGCAGTGTAAGAAAAGTATTTTAGCTACTACTTTAGCTTTTTTTGGCTTTTTTTCCCCATAGACATAATTTTCTGTTTGACTTTTTGCTTGACTTTTCACAACCAAATCTTCATGAACCTCCTGAAAGCAGCAAAGGAAAGAGAGGAAAGACAAATGGTGTATTTCAAAGCAGGTGACTTCCAAATTACGTTGGTATTAGTCTTGCTTTGGCTTTGTTTGAGAAACAAAGAAGCTGGTTCTGAGAAACCAAAACAGAATATTGAACTAGAGACTGCAAATACCAAAGGAGACACTGCAGAGATAAAACCAGATTGCCATCAGCCTACGTTTCCCCAAAGGCATATTTCTTACATATTATGTGCTGAAATGTTAATTGTTCTTTTAGCTCCTATTCCTCCTCATGCAGACTAAAGCTTCATATATTTTACTTACTGCACAAGGGAAAATCCCTGAAGTCCACTGTCTATATTGTTAAATAAAGTGATTCAGTTTGATTGGAGGTTTAGTTAAAACCACATTTGTTCAGCTTATGAATCAAACAAGACTCGAGGAGAGGCAAAGGTCTTGTCATCTTGTATCATCAAACTTACCCATTTTATGATCACTTCAGCTTTTCAGCAGGACTGTTACTCAGAAAGCACTGTGTGAAAAAGGCAGTTCTTTTGTAGAAGAAATTGGTTGCTACAGCAGTTGAAAATCCTTTAGGTCATCTGTATTACATAAAAAACATAGGAAACATGAGGTTTAGTCATTACACTGAAATCTTCATTCCATACTTCATCTTTTCTGCTCAGTGTTATTTTCTGTGTGTCATTAAATGTGCCAGAGACTTAAAAGGAAAATATCATCTGCCTGAGTTTATCAAGAGAAATAGCAAAAAAAAAATCCATGATGGAAGAGAGCAAAAATTTAAAACAATTAATTGAATTTGTAATCCATATTCTTTTTAATTTTTTATCTTGTGTCATTCTCCTTACTGCTCAATTTTACATGGAAATTATACTTTTGTGACCAGAAATACCCTTTTGTTCTGCATTTCATCTGACATTCTATTTGTGTTCAAAGTCTTTAATTAAATATTAGGACAACTGCATTAGCAAAGATACTGCTTCCTTTTCCCCTTAAAAAGTATTGAATCAATTTCTTAGTGTTCTACACCAATTACAGTCATGTTGCAGTGTCCAGCAGATGGCTTGAGTTCATCAATAATTCATTCAAACTGCCATGGGTTTAAGGAAGGAACTGTACCACACTGACATATGAGACAGGAAGAAAATTCAGCACATACTTTAGCAACCATGGTTTTTTGAACAAAGAGGAAATTGCATAATTTATGCTCCCAGATATATAGACTTAGGATACAGTTTGGTAATGTAAGACTTAGCACTGTTTATTGGACAAATAACATGCCATAAGCATGCAGTATATAATCTACATTTGTATGCAGGCATTTGCACATGTTTGTATGTATGTGTGGAGAGAGAGGAATATGGTTCATAAAGCTCTATTATAATGGATTTGGGATTTATGAGTTACTTAGAAACAAGATCATGAGGTTCTGCAGCTCATTTACCCAAAATCTTGTCTTGACATTTTACATGGTTTGTCATGACCATTTTACATGGTTTGTACAGCCAAGCTGTTATAAGGAGTGTTGCTTAGACAGTTTTAAAATATTTCTTTGAAACATTTCCTTTATCTCAACCTAAAAGTGATAAATAAAAGGTGTAAATTCTACCATGTCATTGTGATTCTCTCCAGTAGAAATAAAATCATGTTTCATTTCTTTTTTACAAGAAAAATACACGTTGAAATGGGGAAAGATGTGAACAGAGGGAATTTTTATAACACCTATAATTTTATGAGTATTACTAGTTTTGTGGGGTTCATAGGATATACAGGTTATCTGTGGGGGGGAAGAGAGAGAGAGTACATTTTGCCAAAGATACACAATACACTTAATTTGATTCCTTTGGAGATTGTCTCACCTACAGAAGAGGCTCTTATCATGAGTCTTTTGTAAGTAAGGCAGCAACTGGAACTCCATTTCCTGTGAGATGCTGAGGAGTTCAGGAGGGCAGAGCTGGAGGTCATGGCAAAGCTGGTACTTAAGGATGACAAAATAAGCACGTCATAGAGCAGTTTGTATTGGAAGGGACCTTAAAGATCATCTAGTTCCAAACTCCTTGCAATGGCCAGGGACATCTTTCACTAGATCAGGTTGCTCAGAGCCCCTTCCAATCTAAACTTGAACACTGACAGGGATGGGGCATCCATAGCTTCTCTGGGCAACTTGTTCTAGTGCCTTACCACCCTGAAGTAAAGGATTTCTTCCTTATATTCTAAACATAGTTGTCTTAGTTTAAAATCTGTTTAAAGACCCAGCTAAATAGTTTGTCCCCATCTTTCTCAGAGGCCTTCTTTAATTTACTGGAAGGTGATATAGGGTCTTCCCAGACCCTTCTCTTTTCCAGGCTGAAGAATCCCAATTCTCTCATTCTGTCTTAATAGAAGAGATGCTCTAGCACTCTGATCATTTTTGCAACTCTCTCTGGACCTAGGCCTTTGCGCCTCTATCTGATGGAACCACTGTCAAGTGGCAATAGCTGGTGAAATTCCAGAAGTTCGGAAATTTAGGGAAGGAGCTTTGAAAGTTGTGTGCCGGCATTACAAGAGAGGTGCTGTTTCCCAGTGTAGTGTGTTGAATATGGCCTCTGGTAGTAAAAACTTTGTTTCAGAAGAAGGCTGGCCAAGGTGAAGTGCATGGTGACTGTGCCTGTTGCTCAGAGAAAGTGGATTAAAGCTGGTGTCAAGACCATTCCTCTCTAGATCCCCTTGGCTCACATAACGAAGCTCAGCCTAGGGTGAAACTACCAGAGACTGTTAAGATACAGCAGTTCGTGCCTCAGCTTGCCATGGCATTAAATAATTCATTGAATCTGACCTTTAAGAGCAGTACATTGTAGCTAATAGAATGAATATAAAATGAATATAAAAAGAATAAGAATATCAAGTGGGAGTAGGGAGGCAATATAAATTTTATATATAACCCTAGAAGGTCTGCAGCGCTGTCCATTCCTGAAAGTGTGCTGGTAATTGGATGTAGTTTGGGAAGAGCAGCAAAAATTAACCACAAGTTTCCCCTTTTATGAGATTCATAAGAAATTCAGCCTAGTTAGGTTGCTGCAGGGCAGATCAAGACAGGTTTACCTGAACAAGGACAAACTGGGATAGCAGGTATTTTTCAGCTTGATAAAAAGTCCAGTCTAGTCCTAAGAAACCACAGCTAATAACACTGTGAGAGATAAGAGACAGAGAAAGCTGTGGTATTTCCTCATAGTTCCTCATCATTTCAAGTCTTTAAATTATAAACTAGTATCTGTTTGGAAAGATGTGCTATAGCTCAAGCACAACATAAGGCCTTTACAAAACATCTACCAACAATACTCAGCCAGAAAGTTTGGATGAAGTCAGATGTAAGTTGTGTGTTGGTCTTCGATCTGTGAGTGCATGAGAGTAGCAAAACTGCTCTATCTCATAACTAAATCTGGACTTTGAGGGGTTGAATAAGCTGTACTTACTCCTTTGGGACTACCAGCCCTTTCTACCAGATGTAAATTTTCCAGGAAGGAGGAAAAATGAGTAGCTCTCTCTTACAGCAGTGAATTTTTGTTCTTGAGCTCTTGTCCACTGTCACCCATGCCTGTGTTCTGTCTACCTGCACTTAGTGCTGCACAGAGCCTTTCAAAAGCTTGTCCACAGCTGGATGTTTTCTGACTTGCAGCCTCACCAGATACTGATGCTACGCAGGCCATGACTTTTTTTTAAAAAAATTATTTTTCACTTTCTTTTATTTGATTGGTGTTTTGCTTGGTTTTTGGTTTTTTGAGGTGTGTGTTATTTCACTGGGGTTCATGACCTGGTTTTTCAGTGGAAGTCAAATACGGAATGATACAGAGTTACTTTTCTGGTACACAATACTGAACATACACAGTTTATAGTGTATTTCAGTACTATTTCTTTTTTTCTGCACTGAAATTCTGTTTTGGCAATTATACCTCTGAATGTCAGAAACAGTAGGAAAAAGTGATAATTTGATTTGGTTGTATTGTGGTCAAGAATATGGCACGACTGCCTTAATCTGATAAATTTACTGATCTAAAACTTCTTTTTTATTTAAGCAACAGTTTATTTACTAATCCCCTGATTAGAAAGATGATGTTTTATCAAAGGGCAGTGTGCAATAACTTCTTTGAATAGTACTGCACTGTACTGTACATTTTAAAAATATTTTCCTATCTTACTCTTCAATATATTCCACAGAAATTATAGTCTATTGACTAAATACTAAACTTGAGGAAAATATTCTAATATTTCCTTGTGTAAGTATTTGAAAGATGCTTTTGAACAGTTAAATTATTTCAAGAAAATAATATTTGGATTTTTAATTGTCTGCTGTCTTCACAGTACTCTCCTCATGACAGATTACCAATATCTCCATGAGATCTTTTCTTTCAGCTGCTGCTTTAGAATAATTATAGTAGTTTTGTATGTATGTCATTAACAATGAGGAGACAAAAAATGCTCTTATCAGCGCTGTTCATTTAGATATCTAATATATGAGGGAGGATACCATGGAATTCCCAGTAGGTGCTCATAGTGCACCACCAGTGGACTATTTTGTTATTTCAAAGAAGGTAATACTATTCTAAGCATGGACTTTTATGACTAGCTTAATTTATAAAGACAAACATCAGTGGCTCTTCCATCAAAAATACATTTGTTAAGATAATTGTTTTAAGTATTGCTATACTCTTATAATTGTAAATGGAGCGATAAAACACAGCAATTTATAATTATTAAGCATAATATAGAGAAAGTAATAGTGTTGTTTCACCCTATCCTACCAGTGCCAGATCTGTTAAAACTCCTGACTGTTAAACAGTCAAGAGCAAATAAAGCAATTCTAAGCTTTTTTAATTAACTATTATTTGTTTACCGAAGATACATGGTGGATTTGCTTTTGCAGGCATGGAGAATAATGCCTGGGCTTTTTATTTAAGGACAGCTCTAAACATGATGAATATTTCATATGTTGAACCAATAAATGATGTGTCCTTAAATATACATGCTAAAATACATTCTACAAGCTTCTAGAAATGCTTATATTTTGCTTTCTGACAAGAAGGCCCTACTTGCTTAAGGTTCTGTTATGGGAAAAATTGACAAAGGTGTTTTAAAAACGGCAAAAAAGGTGTTGCTTTGCTGCCTAATGTGCTTTTGTGTATTAATTTTCCTGGGATGGAACAATGTTCATCCCCCAGCAACATGACTGATCCAAAGCCTGCTGAAGATGATGGTAGTCTTTTGGTGGATTTCAGTGGTGTTTCAATCAGACTTTTTGATGATTATCCCATGGATTGCTTGTACTGGTTCTGCTTGTATCTAATTTTAAGATACAGCTGAAAAATGGTGGAATAGCAGGTTTTAATAAAATATTTCCCTATTTGATCTAGGATAGTTCAAGGGATATGCCTAAATTAAACTGTTAAGTACTTCGTTATGAGTTATGGTATTCAGATGAATGGACAAAATTGCGAGTGTTGTTTCAGTGGAAGACCATGGTCCTCTTGACTGCAGAAAGCATAAAATCATGAGCTCAGAAAGACCAAGAATGCAAAAACAGAAGATAGAAGTTTATCATAGTTTGCATCATGGCTTTGAAGTCACAGCATGCTTTGATACACCATTATTCAATGCATGAGTTTGACAGCACTGAGATAAAGTTTCTGATACAAATCAGTGCATCTTCTTTTCCCTGAGGCTGTTTTGCTATGAAAAGAGGTAAGAGGGGGAGAAAAGGGTGATTGTGCCTTTGCCACATCCCTCCTAATTTTGTCTTGATCCTCTTCCTCACAAATGTTATGTGCAGTTTGACCATTTATCTGATGGATTGTAATAACTACCTTTATCTGCGTTATCACTACCATCTTCTGTGTAATAATGGGAAAGTTTTTGCAATCAAATTTCATTGCTTTTCATGTTTCTGCTTTTACTTTCCTTAAGTTAGTTGGTTTAATTTTCCAGGTATCAGTACAGTGCTAGAGATGAAAATACAAAGCAGGCTGCATCAGAAATGCCTCCATTTCAAATTCTGACCTATTAAATTAAAACTTCAATAAGTAAAACAAAATATGTTGTTAATTGATAACACCCTTCTTTACAGCACATATTGTCATGTGGTTTGCAGTGAACTAATTTTCTTTCCTGAGCTAAGCATTTTGTGCAGAGAAAGTTAATTCTATTCAGAACTTAGTTATATAATTCCATATAACAAATACATTGGTGATGATTGCTGAAGATCAGGAGAACTTTGATGAGTAGCAAATGTCAACAAAAAATGTCAATACTGTTTGTACTGGGTAACCTCTGAATGTAAGCATTATCACAAGCTTTATGAAAAAGTTAATCACTTGGAAGAGGAAAACAACCATTTAGGAATCATCAAGCCAAAACAGATCTGAGTTCCTTTATTGCTACATGTTGTATTTGATAGACTTGGCTCTAGTTGTTTCAGAGAAAGGTCAGAGAGACCACACAATGCCTTGTGTATGAAATATTCTTTCTTGGGGAAGATCTGTTTCTACAATCCTTTTAATTAGAAAAAGAATAA
The DNA here is from genome assembly GCF_014805655.1 of Passer montanus. Taxonomy (NCBI): domain Eukaryota; kingdom Metazoa; phylum Chordata; class Aves; order Passeriformes; family Passeridae; genus Passer; species Passer montanus. The sequence continues at coordinate 9,123,637 of NW_024367707.1, read as the reverse complement.
GCACTTTTTTTTCCTCCCTTAATTTTTACTGCACTTTCCACAACAGTCCTGAAATTTTCCTTAAAAAGCAGCACAATAAGAACCTAGAGGTTCTGCAGGTTCTTCCCTTCAATCATCAATAGCTGCACACATAATCAAAGACCTCTTTAATGAATATATATAATATATATAATATGGATTTTTCAAGTGGAAAGTATAGAGTGATCATTGTCTTTCCATTTCCCTTGGAACGGGAATGCCTGTGTGTGCATCTCACCCTTACTCTGCAAAGGGAAAGGACTCTTACATTTCCAGAGTAGTATAATGTTCCAAATTACTTCTTAGTAATGGGTAGATGGACAGGCCGTAAATGGCATCGGAAGCAGCTAGAGTATTTTGCAGCCTAGGACACAGGAAGAAAAGGCTGCAGCTTGGAGAGGAGTCATTCCTTCTTCCCATGCTCCCCATAGAAAGCTCAGGGAGGCAGCTCAGGGAGGGTGACTTTGCTTTCACTGCCTCTCCAAGAGCCAGCCCTTTAGGAGCAAGATAAAAGGAGTGGCAGGTCTAAGGTGGTGTCACACAGCTGTAGGGATCCATAAGCATCTCCAGTGGCTGGCTTTGAGTAACAAATTGTTGTGCAGACTTTTGCAATACACAGAGCCTTTGGGACACCTGGAATTCTTTGCCCGTGAGCAGAACAGAAAGAGGTCTTTATGCCTCTGCTCATGGAAGGCACTGCCCCAATGTACAAGGTGGCAGCAGCAGCACTGTGAGGGAAGTACAAAGCCACCACCACATTTTCCAGAACTCTGAGGTGTGTCAGGCTTACTGAATAGGTTAATGATACTGGCAGCAGCAGCACGCAGAACAGCAAAGCAAAAGTTGAATATTTGGTCTCAATGAATGGATGAGTCAAAGAACTAGGAGAGTGGATTGTGGATTGTTTATAATTGCCTTTAAAAATGTGAATAGTATGTCATGCAAATGGTGAATTTACAGATTTTGAAGAGCAAAGATCCCTTTCGCAGGTGACCTTCCTGAAACTTTCCTTTAGGAGTTGAGCTCTTTAGAAGAGCTATGGGGAAAGTATGACCTTTGAACAATTCTTGGGAAGCTGCAGCTGGGAGAGGGTAAAGGGAGGAAAATAAACAAAATAAGCCCTCTCAAACCTTCTGATCTCCCTCCTCCACTTTTTGTTTTAATGATAATCTTTGAGAGTGTGATTCTATAAACATGCTTCTCTCCCCTGCCTCTTTTCCTTATATGCCTTTGTGGATGTTGATCCTTTAGATAAAGAGCTTTTGCCCTGAGGTCATCTTTTAGTTAGGACAGGACAGAAATACGGAATGAAAAGTATATTGAAAAAAAAAAAAGACAACCAAACAAAAAATTAAAAAAGGATTTGCAAGGTTTAAAAGATTTCTAGTACTTGGATTATTTTTTGTAGAATAACAGATTAGTAAATTTGAACGATTTTTCATTATTTTTATTCTTCTCTTGCCATGTGTGCCATAAGGAATCAGTGACATGCATGTGGGCAGTTTGGTATCTAGTCAGGGCTGCAGGTGATAAAAAGCATCATCAGTTTCCTGTGATTTCTCTGTTTAGATCTTGCTCTCATCTTCTTTTTGCTGACTTAAAGGCCAAAATTATGCCTGCGGATGGACTCATAACTGTTTTCCTCACGTACGTGTATGCAAAAAAATACTGATTTTTAGATGTAAAGAATCTGCCAGCCAACACTTATAATTTGGCACTCTGGCATTAGCAGTAAATGTAATTTTGAAATAATGATTCAATTTGCTTTTTAAAAATCACATTTGCAGTCTAATTAGACTCCAAAAAATTACTTTGTGACTAATAATGAAGAATATTATATCCATTGGAACATAGAGATACAGTGATTTCTGTCAGATTCCATTTTGACAAGTCTGTTTTTAATCTTGAGTTTTGACCTATAGCCCTTTACAAACATATATCCTTCCATGCTAAATCCACTGCTATGTCCCCTTTGAGAACTGAATTTTAATGCACGTCCTTGGAACAAGGAATTTATTCTTGCACAGATAGATTGTTGTCAGTGTGTACAAGTGAAGCAGATTTTTGAAGCGCTTTCTTTGTTGTGCTTATCTCGTGATTGCAGCTGAAGTGAGGGGTATTTGTGATGCCTAAAGTTCACGAACTAGCTTTAAATGAAAGTCCTCAACATACTATGGATGAAACAGAAGTACAAGCTGTTCAAGAGGAAAATGGGATGTTCATCCAAGAGAAGAAATCTGCAGACCCCAAAGGTTGTTCTTTATATGAGTTATTCTGTAGGAAGGGCACCTTCATAAACTCAAACTTGGTGAAGGTGTTTACATGGCTGATACAGGATACATTTATATGCAGTGTATCATGACCTGGCTCAGACTACAAGAGCAAGCCCTGCAGCATCCAAAGGCCAGTATCCAAAGGCTGACTCAAGGTGCCTAAAACCCTGTGTGCAGCCCAGAGAGCCTGTTCTGTTTGTGTGTCTGACAGGCCAGGATAATTTCTGAATAAAACTTCTCTCACACCTGATTGAAAATTCGTCTCTATGAGCTCCAACTCTTTAAAACCAGGCCTTTAGCCCAAACTAGCTGCTGATAACCTTGCTGAGGACGGAGAAGCTATTTGCAGTTGTTTGCCTGGTTTCAGAAAGCACCTAGAGAAGTGCTCTGAGCTGTGGTACCCGGAGACAGCTGGAGGTGAATCTCCTGTTTGGATGGGTGGGGGCTGGCTGGTGGTGCTGGCTGGACCAGCAGAGCCCTTCGGTTGCCGTCTCTGCCCTCGGCTCAGCTGCAGCTCCCAGTGAGTGCGTGCTCCATCCCGAGACCTGGCACAGCGAGTGCCGGCCTGTGCCCAGGGCCGTGGTCGTGGACAGGCTGCTTCACAGCGCCGGCCTGAGGCAGCAGCGGCGATGGGCCCTCGCTACCATGGCTTCTGCTTAGAGAGGGTTTGCATAAGACGACTCGTTTCACTGTTTTGAGTAGTCGCTTGCCTCGGCGGAGCAGCCGTGCCGGGAGCAGGGGCTGTGCCGGGACAGGCTCTGTCCCAGCGCCGCCGCTCTCAGCGCCCGTAGCCGGGCGGCGGCTCGGGCACTCCTGCAGCGCTGTCAGCCGCACGCTGAGCAAATACTAGTGCCAAATAAATTATGTACGGAATACCTAAATGAAATAAATTTAGCAAGTCACATCGAGTCAGTCCCTTCTTCTTTTTCCCCTACACCAGTACGCATCTTCCCTCCTACCACCTTCTGGCCGCAGCTATATGGTGAGTTACGGATTCGCCTCCCCCGTGAACAGCTTCCCTCCTCCCCCTGTTTTCCTGAAGAGCAGAGCTGTTTTCCTGTCCTTCCCTTCATCCCTGACTGTTACCCGTAGCTCCTAAGAGGCGGGAGAGGACAGGGAGAAACTGGTTAATTTTCACTTTTTTTTCTTTCTTTTTTTTTCCCTCTTTATTTTGTCGCTGTGGCGCAGAGCGTGGCGGCGCTGCGAGGGCGGCGGGCCGGGCCGGGCCGGGCCCTGTGTGCATCGCGTCCCCGAGCGAACTTTAATCTGCGGGCGCGGGTACCGAAACATCGGCTTGGCTCGGCAAGCGTGGGCGGGTTTAGAGCCGATACTGAAGAGGCTGGCATCATATTTTTACTGCTGGTGTTACCCATCTAGACTGGAGCTCACATCTCTGCGTCCGACTGCACTGCAATTATGTCTTCATTTTCTGTGTGGATAGAAGAATGCTACCATTCAGCATTTTATGCTTGGTTTGAGTCTGCAGGGCAATTTTCTTCTCCCCTTTTCAAACATTCGTTCTCCCTCTATAATTTAGAATATATTTGCATTTATCAGGGAAGAATTTCTGCTTAAGTATAATTTAAGTTTTATCTTAAGGACTGTATTTATAAGCAGCATATATTTGCTTTGAAAGTTTTCAGAGAGACTCATCCTAATGATTCTTTGTCCCAAGAAAAATGTAAAAAAATTATATATTGTTCTAGTGATACATAAAAAGGGGAAAAAACCCAAAGGGTATATCAGCATAAATGCATTTTTAGGTTAACCAGCATAAATAATAAGATTTATTAAATGACAATTAATAATATGATTTTGAAAGATTGGACAAAGCTTTAAAGAGAATAGATTGTTAAAGTTACATCTAATTGATTTTAGCACAGTAAATAATTTTTTTCCTTTAAACAAATTTTTAAAAAAGAGGATGAACCTTTGAATATGAAACATTTGATATATATGGTTTATATTCATGGCAGGACTTTTTAATAACTAATGCAATTTAACAGGAACAGGTGGTTAATTGTCTGGCTGAATTTCTGTCTCAATTTCTTCTCCTTTCAGTCTACTTCTTAAATAGATTAAATAATGTGTGAGGGTATAAATATAACCAAAGAGTTTGCACTTTGAGACTGCTGTCTGAATTACTGTGCTGTGTGAATGGCAGCTTGAGAAGGTAGCCCCTTTGGCTGCTCCTCCAAATCATTATAAAATCACGTTTGCCATCACTTGTGCTGTTCCAGTGGCACATGGATATGTCTTTGGCATCTGACCAATCAATTTTCTATTCCAGACGCAGTAAGCAAAAATCATTCTGCATTAGTCTCTGCAGCTCAGTATCCATCAGCTGTCTAACCTTGCAGATATAATGATAATTACAGTAATACTAATAATAAAACCCACAATGCTCAGGACACTGCTGGAACTTTTCTTAATGAGGAATTGAATGAATCTTGTTGTGTTCGAACATTTACTTCTTAAAACCATTTCCAGCAATCTGTAATTATTTAAAACATTATTCTAGCATTGTGTTCCATAACAAAGGATTGAGATGCTCTTAGATTGGATGAGATCGTTTGGTCCCAAAAAAGCAGATAAGACTGAAAAGCAAAAGTAACAGTGTTCAGACATCTGAAGGAAAAATACCATCACTCTTTGAATGAATGTGGGGTTTTTTTAAGAAACAATGATAAAGCCAATAATATTGAACTGAGAACAGTATATAATATAGTGCTTGAAAACACATTATTTTTCAGAATTCAAGAGGTTTATCTTGTTTCCAATTGCATCTTCCTCTTCCTAATTTCTTTTTCTTTATTGGCTGAATTACTTTGAGCTAAGATAATGCTATGAAGGACTTCCGACACAAAATAGCCCTAAGTGAATGTTATGCATTATTAACAAAAACTCAGATAACTCTCTAAAACAAGATGATCCTAAAGCATTTAACATTTAATCAGCAAAATTTATCTCATGTTCTGCTTTTTGAAAAGCATTAAAGGAAAGAGAAAATTGAATAGCTGCAGGATGAAGGATGTGTGTGAATGCCTGACCTTTCATTACTACATACACAATGCCCAAATGTGAAAATGAAAATGCCAGTGCCGTACAGATTATGAATAGCAGCTGTAATGGTTTCTAATGCTTCAGTACAAATTAAAATGAAGCTCTGATCATAAAAGATTATGGTTAATTTGTCACATAGTAAAAATATCTGTAAGATTTTCTCATCTTTAGTGATCTTTCGTCCTCTTTAACATATAACTCCCATAAATCTCTTTTGCAATTGTACAGATACCAGCATTGCTCCTCTACAGTTTCTGACATCTTCAAATATCTTTTATTTTAGTTTCTCATTTCCAATTTAAAGTATAATTCTAAAGCATGTGATTTCCTTGTTTCTCAGCAAGGAACAAACAGTCATACTAGTGTTTATTTTAATTCATTAATGTAATTATTTATTCAAGGTATTTGGCGTTAGATAATGCATTTTATTAAATCATTGCTTTTATTGATCTCTTAACATCCATAGTATCTAGAATATCTACAAAACTATACAAAATACTGCAGAAGCATGTATGGTAGATCTTCTCTGTCCAAAGTATGTCCATCTATGTCAAAAATCAGAGTAGGGGAGAAACTGTTGGGAGAATACAAGTGCTAATGAAGCAATATTTGCATTATATTAGTATCAGTATATCAATTGCTTAAGTTTTGTGAAGACCAGGCAGGCAAACAAGAGCTCTGCCAGAGGCAGTGTTCATTGTGGAAGACAACAACATTGCTTTTCCTGCTCCAGAAGATTCTGTGGCCATCCCAGCAAGGGGACTTTCCTTCAGATGCATAGGCAGTCACTCTCCAGTCCAGCTTTGGATTGATGGTTTGTGACAGTAGGGCTGCACCTTGCTGTCTGAAAGGCCCTCCACAAAATGCTCACAGAAATGCCATTTAAAAGTAATTGCAGACTGTTGGAAACAGCAGAGTCTGACAAATAAAGATGAGAAATTTTCAGGAGACTAGAACTGACCTTTCCATGGTGAGACCAACCTCTTCTGTAAATATTTTACTTTGCTAGTATTATATTAAAGCTCCATAGAACTATTTCTCAAGATACGTCATCCATAGACATCTTGGGGCTGCCTCATATTAATTTTCTTCATTACACTTTGAAAAGTAACGCTTCCTCAGAGCTTTTGAGACTTTGGCAGTTAATGATAGAAAAACTAGCACTGGAATGTTGGCCTGGATGAGTGACCTGAGAGACCAATATTATGTCATTTTGTCTGCCTTTGATCCTTTAAAACTAATGTGTAGAAAGTCTAATTAGAAGAGGACAGCTGAACAATTAATTAATAGGGGAATAAGCACTACATTTTTCTCTTGGCTGTATGGCATCTTCATGCAGCATGAATTAATTGACGTGGTGATGGTGTTGGCAGTGGTATGCCAGCAGTTGGACTTGGTGACAGTCTCAGTCCATTGGATACACACACATGCTCATCTGGCTCTTGGTTGTTTTTTGATACACTGACCAAAATAAGAACATACTGCTTCTATTGGATCAGAGAATTCCAGTGTGGTAACTCCTAATATGTTTTTGGTTCCATCTTGAAGTTTAACCCCTTGAAGTGCTCTCAGGGGTGGAGGGAGGCCATCATAAATCTGTGTAAGTAGGAAAATGATTGTCTAAGGAAGGCACCTCAGTGTCAAGTTTTCTGCATATTGGCAATACTTAGAGGTGCACTCAAGGATTAGTTGATGTCCAGTGTAGTAAGAAGCAGGTGACAGTGCTCAGGAGTTAGACAGCAGTGTAACACTGCTACAGGTATTCAAGCAGCCTGGCCAAAGCACTTCTCTACAGCACGAGCATAAGAAAGTTTATTTTATTGTAATTCAGATAATGTAGAGGAACATAAGAGACCTCTTCGTCTAAGAGACGTTCTCAAGATGTTGTATTTCTTTTCTGTCTCTCTCCCAAGTAAGTGAACTCTGAACTCAGTTTGACCATCCATATATATTTACAAAAATTTAGAAGTTATTTTATAAAACAGAAAAATGTTGTTATTACATTTAGCATTTTTTAAATTAAACTTTACATGAAAATGTATGCTAGTAGAGAAATATTATGATTGCTTCGTTTTTGAAAGCTGAACATAAGAAATGACCAAGTAATTGGAATGAATTTAATAACCATTACTGGTTATGAAAGTCTCTGGTGGCTTTCTCAGGTGGATGGTTCATACCACTCATTCAAAACATAGTCATATCAGCATTGTGGTGGATTTTGTGGAATGGTTAGAATTTACCATGTTGTGCATTGTGTTCTGCAGCTTTGGTGTTTTGTTACAGCCCAAGTTCCTGAACATCCTCAATAAGAATGCCAGTGCAAAGGATGAGTGAACCCAAAGTGATTGCCTGGGTTTGACATCCCTGAACATTGTGAGCAGTGGGCAGGTGTTGTGTGTCTGCTGGATCCGTGCATGGACAGCTGCTGAATGGGAGAGCAGAATTGCACTTAGCTGACTTAGAAACTGTCTGAAAGGCCCTCCACAAAATGCTCACAGAAATGCCATTTAAAAGTATCAGAAATTTGGTTACAAAGTTTTAACAGCCTTAAAGTTGAAAATATGAGCAAATGGAAAACTGAGTATTTGTGAGAGGAAGGTGTATTTTGACAAGATGTAAATATAGTTGTCATACAGCACTAAAATTCAACAACTTTATAGGGCTTACCTTGCCACTGTGCCACAGTACAGAAGGAAACAGTGTGAATTTGGTACATGTGAAAGCTTGACAGATGAACAGCTTTAAAGAAGAGGAGGCTTCTTTATTCTCAAAGCCTTTATTGCAGAGGTATCTGAGATGGCATCTGCTGTATGAAAGCCTACCAGTGTGCCACAGTCCTGATCTGAAGGGACCACTTCTGTCAGAGGAAGCAAGGGTAATTCAGCCAGCAGACGCATTCACTCCTTGACCCCTTACAGAGATTGCCAACAAGGGTTCCAATTAGTGCCAGCAGCAGACTGTGACAATTTTAAAGATTGACTTTCACACCATGCCAGGCCTTTAAAATAAAGAACATTTATACGGAACACAATTTGCTTTGACAGTAATTTTCAGTATGCTATTATTGAAGTTATTTATGTTTGAATCAGAGCATCTTTTCACTCAGCTGTGTTTCTGCTGCTGTTTGATCCTGCAGTGTTGTAATAATCCCATCCTTATGTGTTTTATACTTCTTGTGTCAGTGGTTGTTTCAAGCATCAAGTTTAGGGCTCAGGCATTCAATCAGGATTCTTGCAAAATTCCCAGGTTCTTGTGCAGATTGCTTCTGCTGTTGCAAGCCCTCAGATATTTGATGGCACACTTAAATTTTAATGACTTTGTGAAGCAGCAGGGCTATGCAAATTAAACTGTAGGGTTCAGGAGTTCACAAGTTGAAGTTGCTTGGATGTCAAGAGTATTTCACTCCGTTGACAGCAAAGCTAAGGACAGATAATATCATTAACATCAGCAGACAGGGCAGCCACAGCTTTCCAAATGTGATTGTGATGTCTCTGCCTTCTGATACCAGGGATTACAATGCACCGTTCTGATCTCCAAAAATAAGACCTGGACACTATGATATTTGTGTTCTGTCATCTCCAGAAAACAGTATCCAAGCTGATGCTTATCTCTGTGTCTGAACATTGGCCTCAAATGAGACTTCCCATGTGACTTCCTCATACGACTTCTTCTGTAACTATATTTCGTGCAGTGTTACCTGTCCTCCCTAAGTTGGGACCCCAGATCTCACCTCTGTGGTGAGGTACCTTATATCATGAGCCTCCTGCCATGCTTCCTGCAGCTGTCTTCTGAGATGGAGTTGGGGATGTAATGCCATGTGTGGTGTAGCCTGCCTTGCCTGCATGGTGTGATGGTAGGAATGCCCATCTTTCACTGTGTACAGGATCTTCAGAGAGAGGTCAGCTGAACAGGCAGAGACTGAAACCCCATTACCACTTTTCCAGCAGTTGGTTCTGCCAGGTATTGCCAACCTCTAGAAAAAGTATAATTTTCTGTGTTCACCTAAAAAAATTTCTGCAAAACATCTTCCTAGGCTTGGAGAGGTCTAATTCTTCACTTGCTGCTAAAATAGTGATTATCTATGGGTAGTTGTAATTAAAATATGAAAAGGTATCTGCCCACAGTAACATGGCTTCCAGCTTGGTGTAATCTGTTGTACTTGTCAATTAGAGTCATGGAACTATTGGCTGTAGTTCATGTTCTGTGGGGTTCCTTTAGAAATGGAAAGGGAAGAGCCCTACATGCCATGGCTCTTTGCTGGAGGGTTGTCTGGTGCCAAGGGCTTTTAGCTTGGGTGTTTTTGTTTGCACCAGTGCTGTTTCTCCTGTGACAAAAACATCCCAGCACACCCTTCTTGAAGCCTTTCTCCCTGGATCCCTCCACATTGTTTCACATGTGTCCATGGATACTGAGTTTGTCTGATAGTTTATCAAGGTGGCCCAGATCAGCTCAGGCAAGTTGGCATCATCAGAGGACCTCAAGGCTCACTCTGTGTGTCTGTGCTGTGTAATAACAACTGAGAACGAGAAACTGCCTTAGACTGGGTCTACTCTGTCCCACCAAGGTCCTTCCAGAAGATGTCTCCATCCCTGGAAATGAATGTACCTGGATCTCTGGGGAAAACTCTTCCACAGGAACTGTTGCTCATGATAAAAGCTTGGGGAAGTCAAATTTGTAATTTCACTAGGTGAATATCAATACTGTAAACCAGGTTTGATCTAAAAATGTATATATGGCTTAAATAAAAATGATCCTTAGATGTAACTAAATTACTTTAAGGTCCCTTCCAACCCTGTGATTCATTCTATGAAATAATTTAAAATGTACCACAATAGAGTGACTTTACAAACTCTTTGCTCATTAATACTGTGTTAATATTCATAATATTGAAAGATAATTTCCACTTTCCTTTGCTTTGAGGGGCATTTGAGGTAACCTGATACATTTTTAGTTAGATTTCGACCCATTGATTTCCATTTCCTTACTTCAAAAGTGTAGTGTAAACATACTGCAGATCATGGCATCAAAATCCATAGTTGTGGAACTCAGACCTTTCTCATCAATAGTGAGACCCAAATTGAAACAAATGATTTTAAAATAGCAGAGAAAAATTGTTTCACAAGAGTTTCAGAATTTAGTATTCCTTTTGAATGAAACATCTAAGTTATGGTTAGAAGATTTTTCTGAATTGTACTCCCTGAAAATTATGTTATTTATTATAGCTTTAATTAATTCTTTATTTGTTCATCCTCAGTGTGAAAGAAACCAAGTATTCCTCTAGTATGTAAAACTGCCAAAAGCTTTAAAATTAGCATAAGCGACTTTTCATTCTTCCTTCTTAAGAGCACTTTATATTTTTTTTTTCTATTTATATGCTATTTTTGCTGTAGGATGCATATGAATAACAGACCAACTAACTCTATTTGGCTCAGATACTGGGATTCCTCCATGTGCCTCACCTGCCTTGGCCCTTCCTCTCTTCCAGCTAGCAAGAAGCAGAAGAGAGGCAGTGCAGTGATTTCCAGCCTCAAGTTCACAGAGGCTAGGATTGTAGCTGAATGTTAATGCCTCATGCAGCTCGAGATGCCTGATACTTAGTAATGCAACTTTAACCTTTATAATAAACATAATTTGATTCTCAAACCATCTGTATTCTCTCCTTGTTGCAGCCTAAGTAGCTGTGAGGAGTAGTGAGAACAGACAAATAGAATCACCACACAGGACACAGAGAAGGACAGAGATGAATCACAAATTCCCATCAGAGTTTTCAGATTTTAGCCTTGTTATCACTATTTGATTCTAATGTCAGGAAATGAAAGAAACATGAAGATATTTTGTTGTGATGTTGGTGTTAGCCAGTCAGATGGCAGAGCACTCAAAAAGTCAGCAGTTTGTTTTCTAAGCTGGTATTGCAGATGTTTGGTCTTGAGTGACTCTAAAAGAGCACAGGAATAATTACATAGTTGTTAAGTGAGTATGAAAGGTAATAAAATAACTGTAATATAGGCTTTTTTTTTAAATTGAGGCACATTTTAAATGAGGAAATACATTTCAGGGCGAAACTAAGACTGCAATTGGGTTTTTTTAGCCTTTGCCACTGTGTTTCAGGTGATGTTTAAAATACATTGCTCACATTTCAGTGTGACGATGTACTTTGTTTCTGTAAACTTAACTCTCTGTATGTTCTACTGTCACATGGGGACATGTTTGTCCATATTACATTTAAGCTACAAAATGCAGAGATCTCACAGTCAGTGATTCCATTGTTTCTCATTCTTGTGACACGTACAATAGATGGTACAACTGGCAATCTCAGTCCTGTGCAAGGTTTATCATGTAGATCATAGGATATGCTAGACATACCAGAAGTGAAAAAGATGAGCTGTCCTACAGAGTTTTGTCATCATTAGTTGAGGAAGTTTTCAAATGAGCAATGGAGTCATGACTGAGTACTGCTGATCAAAAAAGCTGATGATTAAATACTTACTTCTTTGTAACTGTGCTGTGTTTTGTATGTAGCACAAGTTTTATTGGAAGTGTTTACTCTGGTGATGAGGGATTTGTGTGTAGTGCTTGACACCAACTTTCTGAATGTGTGACATGATTGTGTCCAGATACTCCAAAGGGTCTTATTATAGCCTCAAATGCTGAATGTATGGTGCAGAGTCTAGCATCCTTCCAATGCAAGTGTTTATCCTGCAAGAAAGTCTTGTCCATCAAATACATATTTTGATCTTTTAATTAAAAAAAAAACCCACTTGCTAATCTAGGATAAATCTTCTGTAGCCTGACACCTGGACAGGTTTAATCCAAGAATGATGAATAGCTGAAAAACATTTTCAGGAGAAACTGATTTTAATTTTTAAAGACAATTCTCTAACATAGCTAGACTGCAGAAGGCAGTGGTGGTGGGGTAATCATACACAGCATGAGAAACATAAAGTAGTGACTTCAAAGTAATTGAAAAGATCAAGTTGGTCATGGTGCAGTTATTCCAGGGCTGCAGTTTATCCAAACTAACAACTGTGAGCCTTCCTGTCTACTAACCTGCCTAGGTTAATATAGCAATCATAATTGCATAGATGTGGCTAGCATAGAGATGATGAGATTCTTGAAATAAATTACCTTTCTTAACATGCATTTGTAGATTCCCCAAAAATGTGGTAATGGTACACATATCTAATAAAAGAAGTAAAAAATTGAAGTTCTAACTAATTTTTTTTTAGTTGCATGATATAAGATTAGACTTTGCTCCTTACATGACTGATGGCTTTGGCAAAAGTAGAATTTGTTATCCCTGTTGGCATTTAGTAATGTGTTTTCTTCATCAAATATAGACTGGCTTTCCAGAACAGTTTTCTGACTAGACCTTCATTCTCTCCCCCATTTATTTTGCCTTTTGGCTTTTTAATCTGCATATCAGAGGTGTCATTTTGCCTATAAGGTGACCCTATATACAACCAGTACAGTATGATTTTTTTAGTTAGTTCTGCTCAAGGGTTCAGGCATGCAAAAACAATTCCATGTCAGTTTAGCCAGATGGTAAGTCACATAAATAAAAAAAATTATGTTTGAAAGTAGCAAAACCAAGAGAAATTTAATTCTATCTCAACAAAATGGCAACTGACCTTTTCTTAACTAATATCACCCACTGCAATGCCTAATCAAAAAATAATACAAGAGATATCGACTGTGATTGTCTTGTCTTCCTTCTTCTTCAGCTTTACTTTTCCACAGTTATCCACCAACCCCACCCAGCCACCAAGTGTTAAAATATATATATTATTTGTCTAGGCCACTTGGTCACATCAGGACTCGTAATAATTTCTTCTCTTTATCCTCTAAATCAGTTGTGGATTTTTAGAGATTTTCATATGTTTTGCATTTACTAGGTTGAGTGTAAAGAAGACCTATTTAAATTGAAAGAAAAATCTTTCCTTAGTAATCCTTTAAAAACTTACAAATTCTAATAGGAGAATGCACCAAATATTCGTCTTTTCCCACCCATTTAAAAAAGTGAGCTAGATAAGGAATGGGGGTTAAATTTTGTCATAATTTTTGTTTTGAAAAAGAATGCTGCTGTTTCAAACAGATTTGGCTTGAGGTGTATAAGAGCTAGATAGTATAAAAGTGACTTGCATTTGTAAAGTAGATAAAAGAAATTCATGGACTACAGATGCTGAACTAATACACTTAATCAAAGGTTATTTCAGTCTTGCTAGAGACAACCATTATTGCAGCTTGCAGGTTTCTCTGATGAAGCAAAAAGTTTGTAGCATAAACTGCAAAGTTAGGCCAATTCAATTTATTAGATTGGAAAAAACTTATTTCTTAATACCTATTGTTATTTTGGCTTATTATTAATCTCTGTACTACTCTGCTATGGCATTGTAATAAACATTCTTCCATATTACTGCAATTTTCTCCATTAAAAAGAAAAACTGGTTATCAATAGTGAATAAAAATATGACTCTTTACTTGATTTTACTTTGTTTTTTCTTTTTATAGAAGCTGCAAAGAATCGATCCTCCTTACTGTTGTTCAACCTTACCCTGTAAGTATTGTCAATGTTTTCTGAATTAGTTTCCTAGCAACATAGCAGCTTCTTTTTCTGCCCACATTCTGCTTGTGTCCCTACATTATCTGTGCAATAAAAGGAGTAAGTGCAACGAGGGCTGTGTCTATAAAAGGTGCTGTTTAAGATGGCATTACTGTGTCCTGTACTCAAAGGCTACATTACTAAATTTAAAAATAATGGTCTTTAAACTCATAGTGATAGATCAGAATTCTGAGTTCTGCTTCAGTTTCTTGTTTGTTGCAGCTCCTGGGTTTTTCTGGATTCTGCCCTGGTCCCACAAAGTTACGCTGCTGCAGCAAAGAAGCTGTAACTTATCTAAAGGAGGGCTTTGTCTGTATCTCCAGCTTGTGGAGGTGAAAGGAGGGCAGAGACAGACAGGCAACCATGTGAGGCTGCCTTGAATGGACTGGGAGAAACTGCAGCCCATTCAGAGCTGGTTGATGCGATGTGACTTTGCAACTCACTCAGTGGTTTGTGGGAGTGGGTTCATGACCTGTCAGCTCAAACCCATCTCCCATGAAAAAAGGGGAGAAGCTAAGCCAGAGGAGGAAACTCATCTGTCCATGCACAGCCATGCGGACATTGCAGGCTGCTGAGGGGCCTCAGCTGTGCATCAGGAGTAATTCAGAGTCAGCAGGTCCATTTGGCTCCCTGTTGTTTAGCCTGATACGTTGCAGTTTTCATTAACAGGGGATAATTGCATCCTTTTCATGCAAGAATAAGAGATGAGGTGGATTTGACACAAAGACTTGAAAACAAGTTTATCTGATGAAGCTGCCAGAATGTACATCTTGAAAATACAATTATGTGTCGTTGTATTAATCATTAGCCTTTCTGGTTAGTTTGGAGGTGGCCATGCACTTTACTTGTCCTGCACCTTTCTATAAGCCAGTCTGCACTGCACCTAATTTGTGGGGAAAAGCATGCATTCCACAGCAAAAATGGGCAAGGGCTGCCACCTTACAGTAAGACCTCTGTCGGGAAGGTGATCTGGGAGCTGGCCAATATCAGTCACCTTAAATGAAAATGAGGCCTGGTCTAACTAAATAAAGAACCTATCTGCCTTTAAAGCTTGCTGGTTTACAGCCAATGGTTATGGTCACAGTGAATATATACAATCGGGGAAAAGAAATCCTCACTTTTCTTTTTTATGCAGGTTTCATCCATTGACAGATTTAATTCTTGTCTATAAATGTCAGGTGAAGAAAGGGCATGTACTTTAGTGCACCTATGTGTAGTCCTTGAAAGTGGACAGCAAAGTATAGTACTATATCTGTGAGGTACTGTAACCTCTTATCGTTATGCTGTTGGTCTGAGAGCAAGCCCTGCATGTACTGAATGTAAGGGAAGCTGAAACCCAAATAAATTTTGCACTCCATATTCAATGGAAGACCTTACAGCACAGGTATTTTTCCAGCCTTTAACCTCGAAAAGAAGGAAAGTCATGACCTGGTATCTTTACCAAGGGCGAGTCTTACCTGACCAATGTAGTGGCTTTCTATGGAGTGACTGCATCAGTGGACAAGGGAAGGGCTACAGATACCTTTTATCAGGGCTTCTGTAACGCCTTTGACACAGTCCTCTGCAATATCCTTCTCTCTAAATTGGAGAGAGATGGATTTGCTAGGGGTACTGTTAGGTGGATGAAGAATTTGTTGGATGCTCACATCCAGAGAGTTGTGGTCAACATCTCAGAATCCCCATCATAGTTGGACATCAATGACAAATGGTGTCCCTCGGGGGTCTGTAATGGGACCAGTGTTATTTAATATCTTTGTCAATGACATAGACAAAGGGATTAGGTGCCTCCTCGGCAGACTGGTAAGTGACACCAAGTCAAGTGGGATGGTTGACACACCTGAAGGACCAGAGGGACTTGGACAGGCTCAAGAAATGAGCCCATGGGAATCTCCTGAAGTTTAACATGACCCAGTGTGAGGTGTTGCATGTAGTGACAGGACAAGGGGTAGTAGCTTTGAACTGAAAGAGAGTAGGTTTAGACTAGACATTAGGAGGAAATTCTTTAAGGGTGCTGAGGCACTGGAACAAGGTGCCCAGAGAAGCTGCAGATGCCCAGTCCCTGGAAGTAAGTGTTCAAGGCCATGATAGATGGAGCTCTGAGCAACCTTGTCAATTAGAAGGTATCCCTGTCCGTGGCAGAGGGGTTGGAACTGGATGATCTTTGAGGTACCTTCCATTCTTTAATTTTGTCAGTCTGTGATTCACAGCTGTTTGTTCAAGCTCTTTGTGAGGCCTGACAAGGCAGAATCTGCTCCTCTCATTAAGTAGCAGAAAAATCTAATCAATAGCTGAAATACCTCTAGATGTCACTGAGCTAAGGATGCTACTGAAACACTTTTCTGTCAGCCATTTGGACTGATGTACCCATTTTTAACATGAATTTGCATCGCCCCACTCTGGCATGTCTGTCAGAGTCCTGTGGTATTCAGATATACCAGAGTGGGGCGATGCAAATTCATGTTAAAAATGGGCACACAGCATCCTCCCCTTAGTGCTTTCAGCTTCAATTTTTTGAATGCAGTGGAAGCAAGGGTGTATGCAGGGATGTGCATCAGTTGGGATGATTCCAGTTTGTGCAGCCAAGTTTTGGCCCTGAAGCAGTGCAAGACCCCTCAGTTTATGCAAACCTTGGTCTGTAAGATTGCCTGGGTACTCCTGAGTCACTTTGCACATCTGGTCCATGCTGGCCCTCGTACTGCCACACCATTGCTGTCAGTAGTGCCTGAGCCTGTTGGCATCTCCTTCAGCCTTGCAACCCCTGGGTGTTCCTGACTCCAGCTGTGTACTTATCCTGGTCTTCTGTGCAGGGGATCCTCTGACAAGTATGATTTGCCTTACGGTTTGGAAATAATATTTATGCCTTCAAAAATAGTAATACACATGCATTTTCACCATTTATTAAATTTTGCCTCCTCCATGTTTCCTTTACTATTTAGTAATAAAACTGGGATGATGAAGTAGAAACCAGACAAAGGAAAATAAGAGCTTTTAAATAAAGACTGAATTTCTTCCCTGTTCTTGACAAAAATACATCTCTGCAAACATTTAATCAATCTCTCTTCTTGATGGTGATTTTCCTTCTACATTGCATGAAAAATATCTTCCAAGATGGATTACAAAAGTTCTATTTCTTAATTGGTTATATGTTTGCTATTTAGAGTGTTGTTTGATTTTGTATTGAAGTAACCATCCTTTATGATTGCAGGTGAAAATAGATGTAATCTAGATTTATAGTACTCTGTAGTTCACTTAGTATTCTTTGAAAGCTTTTGCAGATAATTTTTGCTTAAATGCATTCAGTTTTGTTTAATGCTTAAACACATTAAAACACATTAAAATTTCATTTTAATTATGACCAAGCCAAAGCATTAGGCTATCTTTTTCTTTCCATCAATCTACAAATCTCTGTTAGGTTCTTATCACCAGTGCTCCTAAGGAGGTCACTGAGCAGCTCAAGCAGTTAAAGCAATTCAGAGTTTTGATTTCTGGAAGTATGGCATTTGACTATAATTTCTGACTGTTTTGTTCTGTAAATGAACTATCATTCTGATTGTTGCCTTATTAAGTTTTAAGTATTACTTAAATCAAATAGCTTGCCTGTTTGATATAATTTCAGGTTTTATGTGCAGAGATCATTTGATAGGTAGCTTTCATGATTAATCTCTTAAGCTCCTTGGATGAAGTCCAGGCCCAGCTGAGATCTATGGCAATTCTGCTGTGCATTAAGTTTTGCAGTGGGAAAAAGATAGGATCTTCTTCTGTTTTGAAAGAGATGCTTCTTGTTTTAACATGGTTATACTTCTGAGACACAACAGATGCAGAAAAACTACAATAAATAACATTTATGGATCATAATGGTCAAGGCAAAAATCTTATTGAGAGTTTGTGGGACTAATGATCAGACTGTGACTACCATCTAAAAATGGTAAAATATAAATAATGCAAATAATGAAATACAATGTCTATGATAAATTGCTAACTTTTTAAGAGAGAACCCAGATGTGACCACTATTCCAGCAATTAAATTTGTGCCAAGAGTTTAACAAAGAAATAATCCTGATGATCCTCTGTCAGTGCCATATGGTTCTCACAAATTACTGTGTGGTAAAACTTCTCCACATTATTTCTTCCATGTCCCTACTTGCTCTTCTACAATGCTCTTGTGAGCCAGTGTAGTCTTTTCAGCCTTGTTCAGAGCTATGAATTACCATATTTAGTTTGCCTTTGGGCATTATGTCCTGTTCCACTTAATAAATGTAATTCTTCCTCTTACTCACCTTTTATTTGCTTGTTAAATACTGGTGCTTGTAATTGCTGTTAGCAGTGGATCAAAAAGTCAACACATTTTTTGCACTTATGCAATTTTTTCCTTATTTTCTAGGAAACTTAATATTTTACATTAAACAAATGAGTGTTTTTAAATAACAAGCTTAAAATTTATTGCATATATACACTCTGTGACTATTTAAAAACTATAGTATTTCTGTACTATATCTAATTTTGATGCTTTCTGTCACAGAGCAGGTTTCCTTTTCACCTTGTGATGGTCCTATACTGCTGGCATTCTATTTCTTTATGATATCTCATTATTACACTGTGCTCTTCTAGCTACTAAATCCTTTTTTTTCTTGAGCATGAGTAAAGGTTTTACTGTTGCAGCATCTCTACTGGCAAGAGCACTCAAAGGGGCTTTTTCAGCAAATAAAACCCACTTCCTTCACAATCTTCCCCCAAATTATAGTTTTCCTGCAAAAGTACATGAAGCACTAGGCATTTTTACTTTCATCAAAAAAGTTTCCCTCATATTGTAGGATATTGCTTCTAAAATCTATCAATAAATGACCCGCTCTAATGCTGCTGACAAATATAGGATCTAATTTTGACATGTCTAGAAAATGAGGAGGTAACGTTTTCCTGAGAGTCTGTTCTGCAATCTTTTGTGTTTTGACCCTGCTGATGGGAAGCCCATTGATTGCAGTCACTATAAGCAGAGTTCAAAGTACAGTCTAGATCTTCACTATTATTTCCTCCAAGTATATTTCTGCACAACGCTTCATTTTTCTTGTTAGCAGTTTCTCTAGGTAGTGTTGAAATGATCAGCTGATATTTTCCTTTGAATTATATGTAAACAAGTAAAAATTATTTAAAATTCTGATAAATTTGAGCTTTTAATAGGAAACAGGACTTAGGTCACACAGAGTAAAGTTTGGGGGTGTTTGAGTTATTTTGACTCCTTGTTAAAATATGCACCCTCATTCTGAAAAAGTCACTCTAATTAAGCTGTTTTTATCTGTGACAATGCAAATACTTTACTTGCAGTGATAGATGCCCTGCATTAGTGTAAACACCTCTTGCTTAAGGTCATTAACTGAGAATAATGGCATCCATTTGGCTAAAACACAGAGCATCAGAAATAAATGAATTATCTGGCACTATGAGAATCATTAAGTGATAGCATTCTTCTACAAACCTAAAGACATTAAAATACAATAGAGCTGCACATCATCTTGCTGAGGCTTTGTTAGATGGGCAAGTTCTGGTAATCAAAACCAACTGGTTTTGCAGGTATTTGCATATCCTTTGGAAACAGTTCTATTCCCACCGAGAAAATGTCAAGTGTCAAGTTGATGCAGAGGTAGAAACAATGACATTGCACAATTAAATGCAAAAGCTGTGCTATTACTCAAACCTTTAACCAGCAGAGAATGTTCTCCCAAATACCTAGCACAGCAGTTTCATTTTCTTACACCCCTAGTTTGTAGTTTGGAGCTTTTTGGAAAACAGTCTGCTCCAGACTCACCCAGAGTGTCTGGCAAAGGGCCAGAGTCCTTCACATGTTGCCACAGCAAAAGTGGAAATGAAAGGAAGCTCCACGTTTTATGTTAGACCATGGTGTGCTCCCCTGGCTGTGCAATGGGTACATTAAACCCCACATCCCAGAGGGGTTCTTGGGAGCCCACGTATGTTCAAACCTCTAGTTGTCCAATCGCATTTTTGCAATAACCTAATTTAAGTGTTTATGCCTCCTGCAAGTGCCTTTTGAGGCTGTAGAGAGAAAAAGAAAGAAGTTGTAGAGAGCAATAGGGACACATAGTGGTTTTCCAGATGTGCTGTATGGGAATAACCTTGCCAGAATCCAGAAAAAATTTGGCAGTCTGCCTGTTAAGAGAGGCCAGACTAGTGACTCATCTGTAATAAGAGCAAGCAACAGTACACCGATTTTTTCAGCAAGAATAGTAAGAGAAAGCCACTGTTTTCCCCATGTTCTTGCAAGGGAAAGCCAGTAGCCTAATCCTGCTGCTGTGCTGCCCTATGGCAGTGAAATCAACAGTTTGCAGTCTGTTACTTGGGTGCCAAATAGACTATTCCCCTTACACATTGCGGAGGTTGACTACATGGAGAAGAAGGAAATTAGAGAAGGAGTCTCTAGAGTTGTTATATTAATCATGGTACTGTTTTATACTGGGTCTTTCTAGGAATTAATCTCCAAGAAGTATTTAAACTCCTTCAGCATTTCCATGTTGTCCGCTCTTGCTGAAGAAGTCAACAAGGTCCCCCGCCCTGAGATGCCTTGGTGTTGTTTTTTTTTCTTTTTATTGCACTATTCCTTTTTTTTTCGTGGTTGTTTCAAAATTTCTGGGGACCTTCCACTTTTTTCAGCACTGACTCTGGATGCTGGACTTGGTTTGTTCATGCAGTTGAATTTTGTGTTATTTATAGTTATTGATTATTGTGTAGTCATATGCTAGAGAGGTAAGAAAGAATGAACTGTGAAAGCAAAGAAGCATTTATTTTTATTTCTTGATTCTATTTTGTGTCTCAGGAATTACTGGATGTCTCTGATATTTCCTGGGAGAATGTGGCAGTTTTCATTCCTTGTTCCCTGGTTGATACTGAACTGATATAGCTGTGGTAATAGTTACCATGTTTTCAATGTGATGATAGATTTGAGGCATGCAGAAGTAAGCTGACTTCTTTGTGCTAGTTACTAGAAACAAGGCTTCTACATCATAAGAAAATAAATTTTTAAGCAGTTTCAGCAGAGATCAGAGACAGAAACAGAGGAGCACATTGTTTCTGCCTTGGACTACTCCATTACTCCTGCAGATTGTTAGCTGACTCAGAATTTGAGTGATAGTAACAAGACTTCCCATGTCTACGAGGACAGTTCTCATGCCACATTGATCATTACCACTTGTGCCTCCACTTATTTCTCACAGGAAAACTAACACGACATAAGTCTTTATTCAAAACTTGTAAGGTCACTTACAGGACTTAGAGTAAGAAACTGAAAGTCTTAATTCATATTTTCATGAAATAAATGGAACAAAACCTGGCCCAAAACAGCCCAGTGACTTTCAGCCAAAGCGAGAAAGTTTTCCTTTGCCCATTATCACAGTCATGAAGTGAGGCAATGCCAGAAGCACTGTGTTTGTAACTGACCTGAGAATAAACCAACCTCACTTCTGCTGCTGCAAATGGAAATCCCATTGACTGTGAATATTTAAGTTGTTACTAAAAAGTGGCTATTAGTCAAATTTCTCAAGTGAGGAGATTTTTTTTTTTCCTGGGGCTGAAAACAGGTGAACCCATTGCATAACATAGTAGGTAAAATTCAGGTAGGTCCTAGAAGAAAGTTCAGAATGCTTCTACACTTCTAATCCATGAAGCCCTACAACACGTCAATATTGATGGTGTGCCCTGCACAGGGTGTGTTTAGGGGATGCCTTCAGGGGAAGCCTGATGGCCTGCAGGTGCCTCTTGGTGTTTTTCACCTGTGTTCTGAAGTGGACAAATACAATAGGATGCCACTGCATTTTGGAGACATCACAGACACTTTTTTTTTTGCAAAAATTGTGTGTATGTCTATCCAGTAGATCACAAATTATGCAAAGATTTTCCATTCAGTCTGTAAAGAAAGGATCACTGGTAGGTGTCTGGTCAGTGTCCCTTCATGCAGACAAGGTTGGGGACAGCAGTCATTGTGGGAACACTACAGGAATTTGTGTGTGCACTGAGAGCCCTTCTCATCACTCCAGTCTAAAAGTGGGATAACTTTCAGTATGTTCATTATGTACTGGTGTTTCCTTATGTGTATGTACATTAGAGATTACTACCTTAGGATGCATAATAGTTTGACTGTATTTCCATTCTTCTGTATGCAAAACGTTGCTTGTGCATGGAGTTTCCAGCATATAAGAAGCACGGGGAATATCTGAAAAAAGAAAAGAAAGGTTTTAATTTTAAGTTATGTGATGTATCTTGTCATCATCTTTTCTTCCAGTCTCCTAAATCAGCTTTTATTAGTGCTGCAAAAAAGGCGAGATTGAAGTCCAATCCTGTCAAAGTGCGTTTCTCTGAGGAAGTAATTATCAATGGGCAGGTGTCGGTGAGTATTCAGCTATTTAACCTCAGAAAGGATTGTGCATTTCATCCAAAGGTACAGCTCAAACCTGGAAAGGGAGGTAATTACATGGAAGGAAAAGCAGTGACAGGCTTTTGAAGAGCGGGGTTTTTCAGTTTCTGAAGTTTTCCAAAGATCTTTTTTTCAAGTTAATCAGGGCCATAATTTTATGAAAAATTTGTCATATAAAATTAAATTAAGAGGCTAATGAATGAATTTTGTGGTGATAACACGTTTGTCTTTATAGTCTTGATAGTGTTTGTTGGTTTCTTTGGATCAACTTTGTTTTCATAAAACCCATAAGCTCAAGAGAGGTACCACATCAGAAAAACTGATTAAATTTTTAATTTAAAAACTGATTAACCTCACAGACCACTTCAAAATTTGTTTTATCTCCTTGAACTTATTCTTTCCAGACCTCAGGCAACGTCAGCCTCCCTTTGAGAGGCACTGAGCTCCTCCTCAGACATGAACTCCCAGCTCATTTTCATGATTTGCCAAAGCATCATTCCACACTGATGTCTTTAGCCAACTCTATCCCAAACTTAAATTGATACTGCATTTTTTTCTAAAGCAATTTCTGCTTTTTAAAATAAAAAGAAGCAAACAAAATTGCCAAAGATTTGTTTCCCTTCCTTCTCCCTCTTTATTTTGCTATACTGGTTATGAATCATCAAATTAGGTAGCAATGTTATATGTTGTTTTTCTTAAATGATGAAAGAAATACCAGCATTTAATATCCCCCTGTAAAGAACATGTTAATTACCTTGATTGTAATCCTTGCTAACAAACTGTAGTTTCAATTGTTTAGATTGAAAGCACTGAAATAGCTCACTATATTCAGAGAAACAGTAATCCAGTTTTCTATTTTAGTGCAAATGTTTCAACTTCAGAGGCAATATTTATTGTCAGACAGATAGTATTTAGGGAAAGAGTGTACTCCAAGCCAGACATAAAATGTATGTGAACAGTTATATTTTTCCAGGTCAGAAACCTAAAGAGGGCAGCTGTAATGAGCCTGGCTGGACCCTTGCAGGGCATGGATATTTCTGCTTTCAGTTTGGGCCAGCACCTTCCTTCTCAGTTTTTGCTTTTCTATCAGAATCATGTACTTCTTGATAGAACAATATTTATATTTCTCTTGTTGCACGTTGTAATCTGACTAATTTGCTTAACAGGAAACAGTTAAGGACAACTCACTTCTTTTCATGCCAAATGTTCTAAAGGTGTATCTTGAAAATGGACAAACCAAATCTTTCCGCTTTGACTGCAGCACTTCAATAAAGGTAAGCTAGCTATTCCTTGATATGAGACCTTTGGTAAGTATCACTTACTTGGAGTGCTTTAAAAACAAAATTACTGGTGTGTTCAGTTTTAGCTGGACTCTTAGTTCACAAATAATGAGGATTTGGTCCATTTTTCTGCTCCTAAAAATGTATTTTATTGTTAGTGAAGAAGAAGTGACGACTTTAATGTGCTTGGAGCACAATCAAAATTGTGTACTTGTATCATTTTGATATGCTGCCAAACACTAGCATGATTTGTCAGCAAAAGTCAGGAGCTAAGAAGATTAAGATGTTGGTTATTGATTGAATATCATCCAGCTTATCATTCAGTGAATTTAGGATGGAATATTGTAGGATTATGTCGGTGATAAATTACTTGCCTCCGTGCAGTGCCCTTTACACTTTCCATAGCACATTTCACATGCAGAAATAAAAAGGTAAAGCCCTGGCACAAAACTGAGTCTCCCAGGGAATGTCTGTGACACTGTTCCATGTGGGTTCCTAAATCAGAGGCATCTTCAGTGTCTGTGATCAGACAGCAGCAGCATGGTAAGCAGTAGGGCTAGCATTACTGTTTGGGCAAGCTAGTTTCAACACGGATGTAAATCCAGCCAAATCTAGAGTTTGGTTATCAAATCTACACCGAGACATGAGAGGGTGTGATCGATGAAGGCTGGGGATGCCAGCTTTAGCTTGTTTTAAGGGACTGTGAAACCAGGCATATTTCAAGAAAGGCTGCCTTTGTGCTCACTGTGATACAGCAGCATGCTCAATCAGTTAGAGCAGCAAAGAGAGTTATTTACTAAGGTAGACAAGAAATTTACTCCAGTCTGATGGCAAAACAGATGCTAGAGTCACACTTAAAAATGGCATGCAGCATTTGTTAATAAATGTAGCATATATGCCTTAGGCATAAGTTGAATGCAGGTATGGATGCAAGCATTCCTTGAGTTAATTTGAAAATTTGGCTGGTGAAGAAATAGAAGACATTATTCTTGTAGCTAGTGAGGTCTCCATACCCTTCTAATGTGCACAAGTCCACTTTCTAGTATTTTTTGTTATGAGCATATAAACAACCAACCTATTCCAGGATGTTTTGCTGCTGAAGACCAGTCTTTGGCCATCACATTACATTAGTTTTCAGTAGTTCTGTCATGGATGTGTCATGTACTATCAGACCAAATGTCAAATCTGAAGTTGTTGGTACAGATACCCATGTGGACTCAGTTACCTAGCTGTACTGATGTTGTAAGCCTGCTTTGAACTTAGTAATTTTGACTATTGTTAGTAATAATTACCTTTGCTTCTAATTCAGGCAATTAGAGGCCTTCACAGCTATAAATGACACATTCTTGCACGTGTGTGTATTCCTCAGTGTGGGTGGGTGGGTGTGGATTGTCACTTCTTTGCTTAACTGGGGTGACACCATCCAGGTGAGTCAAGGCAAATGCAGGTTTTTTCACCTCTAGCAGTCCAGTAGTTCACCACTTAAAAAGCTGGGTACAAGCAGCACCTAATCTGCAGTCCTCACTTTCCATATTGTTGGATCATGGCACCTGGGCTGACTCTGAAATTATCAGATGAGAGGAAAAGCAAAAACATTGGTGCAGTAATTCAGATGCTGTGTGCCTTAGCCTCATATTTTCAAAGGCCCAGAAGAAGTAGTGGTGAAAAGCAGTGCCATTACTACCAATATATTTCTTTGAATAGTGCTTTTCACCACTACTTCAGAAGAAGTAGTGGTGAAAAGCAGTGCCATTACTACCCTCTCTTAAAAGCTTATATTTAGTATTATGCTGCTTAATGTTACTGTTATGCCCATAGTCTTTTAGCATAGTTTAGAAGTATAAATAAAAGTAGATTTAATGTGTAAGTAATAAATTCCCCATTGGTCAGAATAGTATAATATTAGCCTTCATTATTTAGAGTGATAGCTAGCAATTCATTAATGCTATCTTATATTCTCTACATTGTAGACAGCTGTCCCCATCTTCTCACGTACATTTTTTTCATCCTTCCACCAGTTTGGTCTTGATTTTCCATAAACACACTGTAATTGATCAATTAATCTTCCTAAATTATGTTAAAACACTTGGATTATGATTCGTCATGATCTTCTTAGTCAATCCTATCCATCTGGATACTTATGTATGTCTGAAAATCTTTCAGATGGAAGGAAATATTTTAATCTTGTCACCAACATACTGTGAAACTATTTCTAAATGATGGGTTATTATGTATTTCTTTTTCCTACATTATTCACTAAAGTAAAAGATACCTTGACAAATTATATTAATAATCTGCATACATTTACAAAGCATTATATGAAAGTAAGGTAGGGATTAGTTGAATGGTTTTGTGAAGAGGTTTGTTTACCTGTTATTTAAGATACAGTCATTCCCAAATTAACAATCCTTAGTCATAATTCAGTGTGAAAAAGCTAATCAGGAGTCTCTAAAAACTGATACGGTCCATCAGTTTAGAGCTATTGTTCTGCACAGGTATTGTAATTATTGACTTTTCTGTCAGCATTTAAGATTCAAGAAGTGAACTTCAAAAAAATCCCTTTGCCATAAGAACAAATAAAGGCCATTCATCTAATTTTTTTGTTGAACTTATAAATTTGGTTTGTCTGCTTGATGGCGTGGCCCCAACAAAGGGAAGAGAATAGTGATAAGACCATCTCTGCTTTGCTGACGGGTTTTATTTCCAGGGAGACATATACGATTTAAAGGCCACACCAATATGATTTATGTTTTAAATCACAACAGAATGTTGTGCATTCCTGGCAATCCCATTTATGTATTTCTCACATTAATATCTGTAACCATCTTGGTGATGTTTGAGAAATAGTTGTGATGTCCTGGAAGCTTGTGCAAAACAGGAACAAAGCCTGGGCTTCTGCCTTGTGCTGGGTACATGCAGGGTGTGTGGCAGTGAAGAACTGGGTCCCAAGCATTTAATTAATTTAAGCACTTTTTATATATGCTTTGTTAATTAGGATGTCATCTTAACACTCCAAGAAAAGCTTTCCATCAAGTGTATTGAACACTTCTCCCTAATGCTGGAGCAGAGAGTTGAAGGATCTGGAACAAGACTCCTTTTGCTACATGAACAAGAGACTCTAACTCAGGTTTGTGTAGTGGTATATAAAAGCAGATATTAATGAGATGCCTTAATCAGTACATTTTCCATCTTTTTCATTATGCAGATGAGTTAGCTGCAAGATTTTTAGTTTGATACAGTCTATCAAATAGCTAGGATATTTTGATGTGATTGTAAGAACAAGGTTCTCACAGGAATTTTCTGTTCTAAAAACATTATATTTCATTGCTTTATTGGGCCTTTCAAAAATATAAAGAATTAAAAAATCAGACTGAAATCTGAAAAATACTTACCTAACCTTTTCATATCACATGAGGCCCAGCTACTGAACATACTCAACAGCTGGCAACTCCATGGTAACAATTCTGAGAAGCACAGTCTGCTCAAATTTCTTTAAAAGCCTTATTTTGGTATTTTGTTCCAATTTGATTATACAGATCTGTATCTGAGTGACAGGGAATAGTCCTCTTTCTGATGAGGTCAAGTTTGGCTTGTTTACACAGAGGTGTGTTATGTCGCTTCATTGATGATGAAATGTGACACAGAAAATGTTGGTGTGACTTTCTTCCTTAGATCAGGGAAGCGTGACTAAAGTTAAAGTTTCTTCACAGTTACCAGTAGAGTACCCTGATTTTATCTACTTATAATTTTGCCAAATTGTTTAGCCTGAAATTTTCTATTCTATTTCTGTGTTTCAGGAGAACATTACTATTTTCTTTTTAATTTCATTTAAATTGGAAAAAGAAGGAAAAAGGATAAATGGGTTCTGAGATGTGGAAAAACATTTAATTTAAATTACAGATTTCCTGCAATAATAGCTAAAGTCTATGTAATGGTGTGAAGGAGCTTAGTTCACCAGATAGCAGTCTTTCTAGCATTTTCTAACCATTAAGCACTTGCTTTTGCCATGTTAACATTGTTTTATTGTGGGTATAAGCTACCCAGTGATTGAACAATATCCGGAAATGCTCAATATCTGTCCTCCTAGCCCAGCCATCTCCTTGAAGTTATTGGTAAAATTCTGACTGAAATCAGAAAGATCAGAATAAACCAAGTTAGTGAGCTTTAAAAAATCCCATCTGGAGCTTTTATTAATATGTACAGAGTATGTCTATATACTTAGGAAATAGGTGAGACAATGTGCAGTAAATAGAACTTTTGAAAATTTTTTGAGCAAGACAGAGACTTCTGTTGGAGATTTTTAAAAGCACAGTTTTATCAAGTAAATGCATTGATTTTAAAGTACCCTAACTCTCTAACTGCATTAGCCTAATGAATAAATTACATAAACTACATTAATTCTGAGGGTGTCTTCTTTGAAGTTCCTGTAAAATCAGCAATATTTTAATTTGCCATTATAATGTTGCTGCTGACCATGACTTACAATGTTGGGTTTGGATTGTTACCCAATTATTCCTTTGCTAGCCAGTGGTCTCCTGTGAATATACCCAGATTACAGAGCTAGTGCTTAAAAAAGTTTTGCTGACCAACACACAAAGCAGACTTTTTAATTTCTTAATGTATTGCATCTCAGTCAGAAGTTATGGAGTAGATCTCTTAATCCAGAACAATCTAGGAAAAAGACCTAAATTCTCTCAATTTGCCTAAAGGAGTAAAACAAGCAAGAGAAAGTGAGAGTAATTGCTGCCAAGTTGGGCCTCATCTGTGTTCCCAGACAGCCTAAGAAATAAAATGTGACCTCTCCCCAAACACCTAACTCTTCTCTTTTATGTATTTTAGTCCTGCTGAAGCTCAATTCAGTTTGTATTTCACTTGGATGGTTTTTGTTAAGATCTGTTTTATCTCGTTTCACCCTGGTTTTGAGTGAATTCTGTTGCTTTGAGAATGAGTTGTATCAGGCAGTCATGCCTGTATGAGTCTAAAAGTCCTTCCACAAGATTATATATACAATGTTCTTTGGTGAAGAACTTGATAAGTAGCCCATGGCAAAGCTCTTTTTTTGGCAGAATTATTTTTCCTGCTATCACAGGGCTCTGGAGCAGGGTAACATTGCCCAAGACTATAGACCCTGTTGCTCTACCAGGGTTGCCAAGCTCTAATATTATTATTGCACTGTCCTAGGTGACCCAAAGGCCAAGCTCGCATAAGATGAGATGTCTTTTCAGGATTAGCTTTGTCCCAAAGGATCCCATTGATCTTTTAAGAAGAGATCCAGTTGCTTTTGAATATCTCTATGTACAGGTAAGTGAAAGCACAGCCATTGTTGGTGTAAAGGAGAACAAAAAATACACTTACTCTATATATAAATTTACATCTTCACATAGAAAAGCATGGTTGCAGTGAATTCTGGCTTTTATTACTGCTGTATTAATGCCAATGAATGCACTTGGGGAATGTGCAAATCTCTATCATCTGCAAAGTCCTCTTTCTTCATAAGTCTCTCCAAGTATTAATGCTTTGATATCTTTCCAAAATATATTTGGCTTTAGAGAAAAGTGAAGCTGAATTAATTGTGAAGACTGAGTTATGGTACTGTAATATCAGACAGAAATTATGTCTAAAAAGGTGCTTCCAGTAAAGGGGATGGGAAAACTGATGTACAAGCAAGGTGGTTCTCCTGAGTATCTCACCAGGTGGAATCCTGCTATCCTGAATCCAGATATACTGATAACCTCCAAGCATTCATTGTGATGGATGAGTAGTCTTCTCTCCAGGAAGGCTGAGAAGAACTTATAAATCTGAAAATAATCATGCCTTTTGCTCTTCAGCAGAAGTACTGGCTTTCTTCATTAGTGCCCATATCCTGAATATCTGACACCTCTGAAAGCAAAAACAGAGTCCTGCTTCTGAGTTAGGGATTACTTTTCATGAAGTGTTAATTAGAAAAAAATTTAAAAATTAAATAAGGGACGTGAAATAAAAGAACAGTAATTTATTTTTAGTACAAGATTTTTTAACGTGATGCTCCCTCTACTGGTTCTTTGGCAGAGCTGTAACGATGTGGTCCAGGAAAGATTTGGACCAGAACTGAAATATGACATTGCCCTGCGGCTGGCTGCATTACAAATGTATATTGCAACTGTGACCACCAAGCAAACTCAGAAAATCTCCCTCAAATACATAGAGTAAGTTGAGAATGCTGTGTGTTCTTTAAAAGTGAAATGTTAGGAGTAACTTGTAGATTATTTAAGGTTGTTACTTTAGTATGTCTGTATGTATGCACCAATTTAGGTTTAATCTTTGTCACAGAAATTAATTCAGGTGTGTTAGGAGTGGTACATTTTGTCCTTTTGGTCTGCTTACTTTTTGATCATCTGTTTGGGCATGTGAAATAGACTATAAATGTAAATACGATTAGCTGATTTGCTTTCGGTAATTTAAGGTCTAAGTTTATATGGTCTGAATCTATAGTTTTGGTAAAGACTATTATAGTAAGATTCAGATTATTGGTTAGTTCAGAGGACAGTAGGTCATAGATTGGGTTTGTAATATTTTGTTAAATGCAGATGTACTCCAGTAGGCACCTGTCTTATGTTAGACACCATATATATATATGTATTATGTATATATAAAACTACGTACTACATATACATATATATAACTACAATGAAAAATAAACATTGGAAAGTGCAAATGTGTGTATGTCAGCTTGGATTGAAAAAAAATAACCAAAAACCCACAACAAAATAAAAACCCCAAGCCCTAAAATTTTTGTTGCTGTTGCTTAGTTTGCTTGCAGAATGGAAATAATAACTTACACACTCAGTCTTGAAGAGTTTGTCCATCATATTAAAGGCAATGTTATATTCTATCCTATTAATGAATCTGGAAAAATAGTGACAGGTGAAGAGTCAGTCTTCTATCAAAAGAGGTGCTTCAAACAGAAAAAGAATTTGGTAAATGGAGGCAAACTGGTTGCATTTGAGGAGGACCAGCCCTCCCCCCCCCCAACCCCCCAAACATAAAGGTAACAAGAAAATGGCTCTGTTTCCATGTTCTAAGAGAAATCAACAAAACAAAATTAAATCTGACATTGCATTGTTAAATTATCTGCTACTTTATTTCTGTATCATACTTGTCATTGTAATTAAGTGGTGTCTAACATAGACTTTAGATATCAAACTTAAATATTCTTTGCTGCATGGCATGAATGAAGAGATGGAAGGGGTAGAAGAGAGATTTATCATTTTTAAATACCTTTCTCATCAGAAATAAAATGTTTAAATTTAAGAAATAACATGTTATTGCAAAATGCTGGACTTGATCAACTCTCCTTCTGTTTTCAGGTAATCATTCACTTGGCATCGTAGTCACCAGTCTTTAGATAAATAATCATCACAGGAATGTGAAATTAAATATATGCCTTTTATTGCAGAAAAGAATGGGGATTAGAGACTTTTCTTCCATCTGCTGTGCTGCAAAGCATGAAAGAAAAGAACATAAAGAAAGCACTTTCCCACCTTGTCAAAGCAAATCAAAACCTAGTTCCTCCAGGCAAAAAGGTATTACATTCGCATCTTAATGGAAAATATGTTTTAAAGAACTAAAGTATGGCATGCATGGGACACATTTAAAGCTAGTCTTTTGGAGAAACAGCTAGCCACTTTATTTTCAGATTTAACTTTTGGTGCTTTTGCAACATAGCCAAGAACTATTAAAAATAATTAATTATGTCTCAGCTAAACTATCTTCTTATCTTGAGAATGACAGATAACTGGTTATTAATACCTCATGTATGATAACCATATATATATTTTTTAATTAACTTTGCACTTTCTATGAATGGCAGATTTGCTAGGAAAGTTTTTGTTTTCTCTCTGATGCTCTCATCTGACAAAAATACTGTTTTTCAGATTGCTTTCTGTTACACTGTAGAGACTTTCGCTGGCCAAGATCTAACTGGATAGATGATGGTCCTTGCAGTAAATTACCCTCCTTGCTGTTGTAAAATACTTTTCTTAGCACTAATGTTTCACTTCAACTGGAAAAAAACATGGACAAGACAATGTCTCTGAGAAATGCCTTTATTACATGCATGGAGCTGAGACTGCTTTTAGACACCATAATGTGGTTTCTTAGTGCTGGTCATCTTCTCATGTGTAGTCAATGGAGAGAAATAGGCACTTCCAGGGAAACTATTCATCCCATCCCACATTCGGAACCAGAAATAGGTCAGGTTGCTTGTGTCCTAGAAATGCTTATGTCTCTTCATGGGCTATAAAAAGAACCTGAGAGTGACTAGTTGAGACATAAAATGAGCTGAATCCTGCTTCCTGACACTTGGCTTCTGAACCAAAAGACCTCAAAACAGCTGGTTCCTGAGCTAAGGCTCACTGTCATCAGCAGAAATCCTGCTTGGAGGTTTCAGAGCACATCCGAGTGTGAACATAGCTCTATGTGTCTGACCTCAGGAAGAAAGGCTGAAGCAGTGCATGTCTCCTATACTTCTGAAACTAAAGCTAAATTATGCCAGTTGCTTATTATTTATCTTGGTAGTATAAATTTGGATTTGTTTTGGAAGCCATCACTGCTGCAGGCCTTACTGGTGTGAGATATGCCTTACAGTGGCATACCAGTATCAGTTCTTGGTTAGAAGAGGTCTTCTAACAGTCCCTTCCTTCAGCAAGCAGACTTTGTTTGGTTTGCTTAATTCTTTTTGATTTGAGCTTTGGAAATGCGTATTTGCCAATCTGTTTTTCTTAGTGGGTAGGTCTGAGAAAGAAAGCTCTTCAGCACCTCCTGTCTCACTTGTAGGAACCACCACAGGAGCTAATTGATTTCTTTCTGGGGGTCTTCTCTTCCTTCACATGAAGGGAAGCTTTTCATTCTCAGGATTCTCCTGGATTTTTACAACCCTTGTGTATTTCTGCACCAAGTGAACACCTGGTGTGGCAAAGGGCAAAGCATTGCCACTAGTTGCTCTGCTTTGGATCCATTCCCTCCTTGTTGTCTAGGAAAAATTTAGGATAGGGGCCCTTAAAATGCTGCTCAAGATTTAAATAAGATTTTGAATTATAAATTAGAAATCCAGTGACTGGAATGAAACTAGCAAATGATATGAGAATGTATTATATTATCTTCTAAATGTCCAGATGCAAGGATTTACACAAGGGAAGTGTAAGGTTTGGATTCAGACTGATGAAATGAACTGTTTCTTGTTTCCCTTCTGTCTCATAAAATATTTCCAAGTTTTCTAAGTAGGTAGTTTAAGCTCAGAGGAAAAAAAGAGGAGACAAATTCTGACATCTATTACATAACATGATCATATGTATTCATGAGCTGTATTTAGCTTTCTGATTTATTACCTACTAAATATAGTGGAAGAGTGTTGCTTTAGAATGTAGGAAATGCAGTAACAAGGTGGAATAATATGCCCAACACCACAAGTACCTAGCAAAATGTAAAATACGTAGCTGACAAATGCAAATTCTCTGTTCTCTTTCTCTGTATAGGTACATAAACGTTTAAGAACTGATGGAGTTTATGAATGGAAAGCTGCTGTCTTAGCCTTGAAATCCCTCAGTGAACAGATGTTTAATCTGAGTACTTTAGCATTTTCCCTTCATTAAAACAGTTAGGATGTTCTTGAAGTGCTCTGATCTGCCCATTCCCAAGTCCTCAGTGCATTTTAACTAAACAAGCAAGATACTAATTTTAAGAATGAAACTGTTTCACCTCATCTGAAGCTCAGGCATGTCAAGATTTAGTTTCAGGCTCCAAAGAGCTGTTATTGCAGACCATTCTCTTTATATTACACAAATATATTTTCTTTTGGAATTTTATCATGTGATGATTTCCACAACTACCTCTTACTCCTGTTTCTCCTTTCTCAGCTCTCTGCTCTGCAAGCCAAGGTGCATTATCTAAAGTTCCTCAGTGATTTACGATTATATGGAGGGCGTGTCTTCAAGGCAACACTAGTGGTAACATTTCTCTTAAAATAGTCTCTTCTCTTGATTTTTTTTTTTATCTAATGCCCTTTTTTTTTTTTTTTTTCAAAAGCTGGATCATATAATTTTCTTTAGATTCTATTAATATGCTTAAAAATAATTTTTAATTGAACCAAATAACTTTTTGTTTCTTTTAATCTTGAAAATAACATATCTGTCATAATAAAAATTGTATTGGGAATTTGGAGATAGATAACACTTTCTTAGCAAATAACACCATCCAATTATCTATTGAATGCTAAAATTGTTAGTCTGGAAAAATCTTAATGACCAAGTTTTTCTTTTAACAGAAGCAGAGTCCATCCATCGTCTGTCCATCTAACTATCCACCTAAAATCTAGAGTGCAATCAACATACAGCAAGAAATTCCTTTACTTTTTTTAAAAATTATGAATCAAGTATGCTCTTGTGTATCATACCTATCTAGTAAAAACATAGTAATCTTTAATGTAGAAATGCCATGCAAATGTAACTGTGTAACTGAAAGAAGGGAGTGATAACTTCTGTCACTACACAGTCGCTATCAGTTTTTTTACTTGTGTTTTCTTTCTTTTTCTGCTAAAGCAGGGAGAAAAGCATTCAGAAGTGACTCTGTTAGTAGGGCCACGGTACGGAATCAGCCATGTGATAAACACCAAAACAAATCTTGTGGCTCTCCTGGCAGACTTCAGCCATGTGAACAGAATTGAGATGTTTACAGAAGATGAAAGCAATGTTAGAGTTGAGCTGCATGTCTTAGATGTAAAAGTAAGTTTTTTATTGATTTGTGTTGATATAGTATCTTTTAATAATGCTTTTCTCTTTGAGTATTAGATTAAGCTATGCTCTGCCAGTACATTTTCAGCTCTTTTTTTGGTCATGGTACATTTGTACTACTGGTTGGGCCTATAGTGATTAGGCTGGTGTTTTCCAGCACCTGCATTCTACTTTGATTTTTGTCTCAGCTGACCCCCAGGAACTTGCTTTGTTATTGTCTTCATGGATTTCCATGGTAAGAAGAGGTGATGATAAAACTGATCTTCTCTTGAAGCTCCTTCTAACAGTGTCATTACCAGTAAAGAATCACCAGCTGCACTGGACCAGTGTCCCCTGTAATCCAGTGTTATGCCCACAAAGTTTACTGCAAGTAACCACATAGCAGTTGTCAATTGAAAAAACTGTAAGAATGAATGGGGTTTTTTTTTAACCTTTATAATTCCACTTCAGGATTCACAGATGCTTGTCATCTACCTATAATAATTTAACTTCTTTCAAGTATCACTTAGCACTCTGCATCTGTGTGTCATCTAGGGGCAAAATGAGTGGAGTTTTTTATGTTATACTGTCCTGATTGTTTTCAGTGTGGTTTCTATTTGGCTATACAAAAAGCACACATGAGGAATATTTTACTAGGCTTTTGCTTTGAATGCTTTAGGTGTATTGACCTGGAACAGTTTCTCTGTATCTAAGGTAATGAAAAAAACATTGTTGTAAAGTAATCTAGATGCTCTTTGACAGCAATTTAAGAGAAATTTACAGGTTGGTGAACACAGGATCTCTTTCACCTTACTTGGTAACATCTGAGGATATCAGGCTGCTTTGCCTGCCTTACTGTGCTAAACTCATAGCTCTCTTGTAAGAAAGCTATTATCACCTTTCTACAGATGGGGAAAGTAATATAGACATTAAATCCTTCCCATCTGCCCTTATGTAATGTGCAGCCATAGTATTATGTATTACCATGGTATTATGTTGTTATATATTATAATACAGTTACTGTCCTATTGTAAATTGTGCATATCCCCATCTCCTTGCACTTCAATACATGTGATCTTAAACCCAGAGAGACTGACTAAAAAATAAAAATCTATGAGGCTCTGGGTGGAATTTGACAAAAAGTTGCCTCTCTGTGGGGCACAATTAGGGTTTGTGACCATGTCCTGTGGAGGAGATGCAGGCACACACTGGTAGGTATTCTCAATGATGTCTTCATCCTTTCACTTACCCTCAAGTAGCAGATTCATGTATCCAGCTTCTGAATGTATCAATATATATGATATAATTTTCTTAACAAACAGTTCAGATTTTTATTTTATTTTTGTTTCTTTGACTATGTTCTCAAGCACGTTTCACTTGGCAGAAGCAGGCAATAAAAGTTTAGCTGTCACAGGACTTTTCAGCAGATTAGCAGTACTTCACAGAATTGTTTTCAGCAATCTGAGAGCTCTGCAGTGTTCATCAATTTCTGCCAATCACTGCAGAAAATTTGAGATGAATGTAGCATTTCAAATGTCAGTTTTTAGTAGCTGCTCAAAAGAAGAGATTAATTAATCCACTCTAGGTTTAATAATTTATAGTAACTATAATAGCTATAGTTCAATACCTTGAAAGAAGCATGTATTGAATAGAAGCTCCAGCTGTAGCAAAAATAGGTTGAAAAAGAAAAAAACCCTTCATATATTTTTCCAAGTTTGGAAAACAGTTTGTACAAATTCAGGGTACCTAGAATATTGTGGCCTGAGATGCTGTAGCACAGGCTTTTAAAAACCCATAGGACCTAATGTGGGTTTGGTAGTAACATTTAATCAGCTATGTTTTGGCCACAGCTTCCTTCAGAATCAGTTCTCATTTTACTAATAAGGGGCTGAGTAGGTTGGAGAACCATCCTTGAGGCATGTGACATTCCTCCTGGAATGAATGACATAGGTCCTTGCGTCTGTCTTGTGACAGTGTGCTCTGCATGTTAAATTATGATAAATCGTCACAAATGTCCACATACTATGAGTCACTACAAACTGTGAGTGATAAGATGGGTTGTCTGTGGTCTAATCTCTATCTATGCATCATGGTAAGGGCTTCATTTTTATTTCCTGTCTAGGAGTTGTAGAGACTAACCACTTTAATAAATTACATTTGAGGAGAACAGCTTGTAGTATTAAAAGCTATAGAGATGGAAAATATTTTTAGGCAAGAAAGTGTTTACATAAGGAAAAGTGAAAAAAAATGAAAATTGAATTAAAAGAAAATTAATTAAAGAAAAATGAATTAAAGTAAGTTTCACATGGATGTCTTGGGTTCAATGCTTGCTATCCTGGCAGTCACAGATTTCAAAGCTCTGAGGTCTCACTTTTTATTAGGACTGTCTTTTTTTTTTTTTTTTAGTGTTTTATGTTTGTTTTCTTTGCTGGTGATGCTTCTGGTGATCTTTCTCCGATCTCTTTGTCTCTGCTTATCTGCTTAATTTTTCACTACTTGTCTTTTCAGTAACACCAGGCCACAAACACTGAAATCTTCTAACCTGTCCCTGTCTTGCAGTGCAATGGTAGCTTTAATCTGACTGCTATATTTTATATACCTCAACTTTCCCTGACTGTTGCTTCCCCTGTCATGCTTCTTTGCATATACTTACTGCACCCCATTTTCTGAGAAGCAGCAGATTCCAACACAACTGCAAGACTCCAGCACCTAATGTACCAGGTTCTTTACCTCTTCCAGATTCAGAGTAACATTAAATAGTGTTTTTGCCAGAATAAGATATTTATGCAAGATAAAGATGAAGCAACAGTGTTAAAATAGCTTCATTTAAAAACAGAGCAATCAGTTGTTAAGAGGGACTGGGCTAAGACGTTGGACTTCCACCTTTCTGCAACTCCAACCTTGACTTTTTATAATTTTTGGTATTGGTAGTGAGGAAAATAAATTCTCACGTGTATTTTTCAATGTGCTGTTTGTGATGTAATTACTTTTGCTCTGATGTAATAGTATTGTCAACAGGCAAACAAATTGAGGAGGAACAGCCTTAACATGATTGTATTCTTCTCAGCCTATTACTCTTCTGATGGAGTCATCAGATGCAATGAATCTTGCTTGCCTAACAGCCGGATACTACAGACTGCTGGTTGACTCAAGGCGTTCAATATTTAACATGGCCAACAAGAAAAATGCCGGGAGCCGAGAAACAGGTATTTATCTCACAGTATGTTACCCATGGTCCAGTGCGTAAAGCAGAAGTCCACTTCAGCCAGAGTACCTCCAAATAAATAGAAGGCTGTGTCAAATGACATCTGATTGCTGGCTCAGACCGAGCACTGCAGCTTTATAGTGTTCCAATACCCAGCCTATGATAGCATCTCCATGGTAAAATACACCATGTGTCGAATTTTCTTCATAGTCTAGTAGACAGATGCATGCTTCCTGTGAGTGTTATTATTTTATATGCATATATCTTTTGTCAGAATACATATGGTGTTGTAGAAACCAACTGCTTTTGTGTTACTATGCCTGGAATAGCATTTGTACCTAGCTGAGGTTTAGATTTGTTTTAGAGTACAGAAGTAACAGTTAAACTAGGTCATTAGGTCAACAGGTATTTAACTTAGAACAGATGTGAATTTCAAAACACGTTTCTGAAGTATTTGATGGCTCAGTATCCTATTCAGAGTGTTTAATACTTAGCATCAACAAATTACTGTTTACAAATTACTTGACTTCCTTCTTGGATTTTACAATGTTGATTTTGTTTTGCCATGCTATAGGACCTGAAAGTAGAGGGAAGCTTAATATCCTTGCTTCTGAGTGGAACTGTATACCAAAAACTACTACTTTCCTGGCTGAAGGAGATCAGGAGGCTCAAATGTCCTTTGCTGATCCAAAGCAGAAGACTGTAGATGTTTCCGAAAGTCTGTTATGTCAAAAAGAACACAGACATCTGTACATAGAAAATACTTATAATTCAGGTGGATTTGATCAGCATCTGGCCAAGCAAAGTGACCCTGCTGAAACAGAAGAAAGCAGAAATTTTAACCAGCCTTCACTGTTGTCACTCTCAGGTTTGGAACCTAGCAAGAAAGCACAGGAATCTCCCAGGGGAGCAAAAGTTTCCTTTATATTTGGAGATCCCAACTTGGATGGTCTCAGTCCCCAGACCCTTGGCTATGAAAGGCTTTTGGATGAAAGTCCAGAAGTATTAGAAAAACAAAGAGCCATTTATCTTACTAATGCCAATGATATTAAAGGCCTGGAGTTGTCACCAGATGCTGAAAGCATTCAGTTTGCTACAAATTCTGTTTACGCAGCTATAAGCGATGGTAAAATATTTGGAGCTGCAGAAGGGATAGAAGAGCCTTTGCTGCATGATATCTGTTATGCAGAAAACACAGATGATGCTGAAGATGAAGATGAAGTAAGCTGTGAAGAAGATATTATGGTAGGAGAAATCAATAGGCCTGCTCTTCTCAGCCTTTCTGGTTCTAGTGATGACATTATTGATTTGACTTCACTTCCACCTCCGGAAGGTGATGACAATGAAGATGATTTCCTTTTGCATACCTTAAACATGGCCATTGCTGCTCCTCCACCTGGTTTCAGGGACAGTTCTGATGAGGAAGACTCTCAGAATCAAGCGACACAGCCTAGAGACAACAAGGAGCAAGACAGTAATCTAGGCAATGATGACATTCCAGTGTCGCTTATCGATGCTGTCCCTACTAATACAGAGGGGAAGTGTGAGAAGGGGCTAGATGATGCTGTAGTCTCTACTCTTCAAGCACTAGAAGCTTTGGCTGCTTCAGAGGAACAGCAGACGAATGACAATTCAGGTTCTTTCACCATAGTTACATTTATTCATTGAGAATCATTTCATCTCATCCATTTAGCTTTGGAAATACTCCATTTCATGAGGGTTGGTTTGTGTTTTTTTTTAGTTTTCCTTTTCTTTTTTTGCCATCATTTTGCATACATCCTATTTCATATTTAATGGAGCCACCACTGTTATTAAACTACCTGTCTCGGGAACTGTGCAATAAAGTCAGAGTATGCTTGCAAAGAATATTTTTGTCTCTAATACACCCCCTTTTGCTTGTCACTTATCCAGGTGCCTCAGCTGCTGTCATTTAATTGACTCTTATTTTTTGTGGCTTGCAGGTGTAGCTATCCTGCGAGCATATAGCCCTGAGTCATCTTCAGATTCTGGCAATGAAACAAATTCCTCTGAAATGACTGAAAGCTCTGAACTAGCCACAGCACAGAAACAGTCGGAAAACACTGCACGTATGTTCTTGACCACAAGTGAAGGCTACCAACCGCTTGTGGAAGAGCAGACTGAATTTACCATTGCTAAGAATCAGGCTGGAGGGCCAGGTATGAAGCCCTCACAGCCTTTGGCTGGTGGTCAGGCTGCAGAGCTACAGTCAAAAGTTGTGCCTTCAAAGCAGATTCTTCATTCCGATAACATGGAAATGGAGCCAGAGACCATGGAAACAAAATCTGTCACTGATTATTTTAGCAAATTGCACATGGGATCCTTGGTATATTCTTGCACTAGTAAAAGGAAAAATAAGATGACAGATAGCGAAGTAAAAGCATCCTCTGATGGCAATGCTACTGTGAAAAAGCAACAGGGAAATAAAAAAGCAGAGTCTGATGAAGATCTAAAAGCTAAATTTGGAACTCTTTCAGCAAGAGACAGCCAGCGCCTAAGCACTTTTAATGTGGAGAGAACTGCCTTTCGCCAAAGATGGTATGCTGCTGATGATGGGGCAGCAGATAAGCCAAGCCCGGAAACAGTTAATGGGAAGACTTTTCCAAGAGTTCCTGTCCTTGGTAAAACAGAAACTGACTGTAAGGATGAGGTGGATCCTGAGGTGGATCAGGATGACACCTCAGGGCTTAGCCACGGTGAAAACTTCCTGTCTGATATGACTCCCGTGTCTTCAGCCAAAGACCTAAATGATGCAGAAGATACAGATTTATCTGCAGATGACCATCCTTCAAAGCTTCCAGAAGCTGAGCAGAGTGTGGCTAGACTTTGTGAGTATCACTTGGCTAAGCGCATGTCATCTCTGCAAAGTGAAGGCCATTTCTCGCTGCAGAGCTCTCAGTGCTCTTCAGTGGATGCAGGATGCAGCACAGGCAGCAGCACATGTGCTACCCCCGTTGAATCCCCTCTTTGTACCTCTGATGGTAAACACATCATCTCTGATCCATCAATGAAGGGCATTGCCTATGTTCCAGCAGATGAAAGAGCTGCCATTCTTCCAAACCATGGAACGACATTCAAGGACCTGCACCAGCAGCCTGAAGCCGTGTGTCACAGAATGACGGTGCCTGGTGTGCATTCAGCAATCAATGCTGAACCACTTTTTGGCACCTTGAGGGAAGGATGTCATCGGATCCCCAAGATAAAAGAAACTACAGGTACAGCAATAATAGAGTGTTTCTTCTGTTTATTCTTAAAGCTACAAGGTCATGTTGAGGTCTAGGTAAGACATTTCTATTATCTTTATCTGGAACTACATCATCAAGCTGTAGCAGACAGTAAGATTACACCTTCAGTTTATTTGTTCATTTTGTTTGTTGAGATATTCTGATGAGCTGCATACAAAGATCAGCTTTTTTAAAAACCTCTC
Source organism: Passer montanus (assembly GCF_014805655.1). Taxonomy (NCBI): domain Eukaryota; kingdom Metazoa; phylum Chordata; class Aves; order Passeriformes; family Passeridae; genus Passer; species Passer montanus. The sequence continues at coordinate 9,082,593 of NW_024367707.1, read as the reverse complement.
GCTTCAGTTATAATATTTGGAGGGACACTGATGGAGAGGTCTCTCTTTGGAAGCGTCTCCAAAATCCATACTCACTTGAGTACCAGATACTTGTTAGATTGTATAATTACTTCAGAAGTTATATTAATGTAGGGTAGCAAAACCTTTGATTCATTTCTTAGGTATCTTATATGCTATTTTAGCAGGTTGTCAAAAACATGCCAATATGAATAAAAAGTTCTAGATGTTAAGAATAAGAAAATGTCACTACCTTATTAAGCATGAATTTACTTCACAATCTGACAGTAGGCATTTCTTTAAAATTATAAAAAATGCAGTTTTCAGAGACAGCATTGAAATTCTTTCAGTTGGATTTTAAATGTTTCCCTCTTCTTGGATTGCAGCCCACATGTAGCAGTAGTGTGTGAATGTATGAAAATCCAAAAGTGGAACAGACTAAGATTTAGAATGAGAAATAATCTTTCTCTGCCAAAAACTGCCACAAAACCAAACCAAAATTACCATGAGCACATCTTTCCATGCTCTTTCAGGTGTAGTTAAAGAAGATATTTTAATCTGAAATTATTCTTCTAATAGAAAACATGCAATCCATATATTAGGGGAGATTTGGGATGTTTTGTACATAATTTGCAGTTCCTTTTCTTGAGTAAGTCTGCTGTAGTGAAATGAACAATTACTTATTCATTAATTACAATTTGTTGACCGGTTGTAAAAGGCATTTTAGTGAAATACGAAAGACTTGTAATGAATTTTTGATGGAATATTTTGAGGAATGGGGACCATTGGGAAATACCAGGAAACCATTTGTACTGACTGTTAAAAGATATTTAAAAGTTCAGCCTATGAATATTATCAGGGTGATGCTTAATTATTCTGTCTGCTCTTCTACTACCCCTAGTGTAGCTTTCACAGAGCCTGAAAAGGGAAGACAAGGAGGCATGCCTACAGCTTTTCCTAGACAGCCTCTAGCTGACTCCATCATGCTATCATCCATGCTATCAGAATCAAAGGTGCCAAGTCAAAATGAAGACTCTTGTGACATTCCCAAAGTAAATCAGGCTTGTGGGGCAACAGTTAGTTTATGGCCATATGACATGATAGGAGGAAGCCTCAGGATGCCGCAGAGCAAGAAAATGCTGAGACGCAGCAGCAGCAGCAGCAGCATTGGAGGATCTGCAGGCACTGAGATGCTGTTTGAGAAGAAGGCAGCCACGGCCAGCTTGAAATGCCTGGACACCACCCAAAAGGATGAATCCAAATCGGAGAGAAGGGTGGAATTTTCCCTGGGCAAAAAGCTGTCAAAAAGTTACTCTCAGAGTTGTGTGTACGTCAGCACTGACAGGAAGGACAGTAAGAAGTGTTCAGGCACAGGCACCAGTCAGAAGGACTCCAAGCAGTGTCGAACACTGCCCTTGCGAAAGCTGACCAGCAGCACCTGGAGGTGCCGGGGCCCCTTTAGCTATTGCTTCCTCAGCAGAGGAAATGATGACAATGAGGAGGAAGATGACCGAGACAGCCATCAGCTCTCACATCTCTTTGAACCACAGACCCTGTGTGAGCTCACAGAACCAGTTGTTCAGTCATCCGGTGACAATGAGCAGAAAGTCTTGGAGTCCCCGAAAGCTGCTGAGCCCCCACGTGATGCAGTCAATGAGCATGAGAAGAGCAGTGCTGACACCCAAGGTGGCCAAATTGATGTGAATCTCAACGATGTAGCCTTCGATGCACGAATCACACGAATAAATGTGATGAAAGAGAAGACATATGCAATGCCTGATGGATTTATTGCAGCACAAAAGGATGCCAATGAGCTACTCTCACTGGTCCGAGCAAGTATGGGCAAGAGAGAAGATTTACATCCAGAAACATATGACCTTAAACTTTCTAAGTACAAACAACTGTTATCTTTGGAATCGAGACAGTTGGGAAGTGCCTGCAGGAAAATGGCCATGGCTGATAAAAGCCCTGAGGAAATGCTTTTAGCTATGACTTCCAGCTTTCAAGTACTCTGTTGCTTAACAGAAGCCTGCATGCGTTTAGTTAAAGTCATGAACTCTGAAACACAGCAGCAGGAAATTATAGCTAAGATAGACGAGGTTGTAATAAACTACATTTGTCTTCTGAGGGCTGCAGAAGCAGTGTCAGGCAAGACCTCTGGTGATCCTAGCATTAAACTCTTGGCTCGACATCCGAATACCATGGCCGCTATTGTAAGCACACTAACACGTTCTCTTAAAATGCTTTTAAACAAATAAAATAAAAACGTCACTTCATAATCTACCTTTGCAAAGCCATACATTAAAAAATTTTATTTACTGTATGTGTATGAACTAATGTAACAAACTCAGCTTTCTCTGTATATTTTGTTATTTTATATAAAATAGGTATGAGATTAAAAAAAGTTAAAATACTGAACATTGACAAAAGTAATGACTAGATCTGTCTTTTGGTTTATATAAAAACAACAGCCAAAAAAACCCTTTCCCCAAGATCAGAAAAACAAACAGAAAAAAGTCCCATATAGGAGCAAATTGATGTTTGGCTATTTTTCATATAGTCAAATTTATGGTTGTATGAAGTGAACTTCTAAAGCCTGTTATGTCAATGAAATTGTTTTCTGTTTCATCCAAGTTTTCACTTGGAGAATGCTCCATGTTTAGAAGGATTAATTAAATCATAATGTATATAACACAATATTTAATGTTTTAAAATTATAATTTTTAAGCATTGAAAATAGCAAAAAGACATTTAAAATCCAAGAGACTATTATAACTTACTAGAGAATATATATATAATAAATGACTCTTTTGTTCATATGGACTGAATTACCTGATTCTTCTTTTCTAGGAAATTCTGTATTTAAAAAAAATGTATTGAATATATGACTATACCAATTTCAGAGGGGATCTGATGTATTGAACTTACAGTGTTGGCCTTTTAGACCTTTAGTGAAGGTAACTGTGGAGGTCTGAGGACACAGAAACCAGAGTGGTGGTGGTGTTCTCTCTGAAATTAAAGATTGATGCCATAATGGTCAGACCAGAATGTATGAGGCAGGTCTACATACCCTTTTTCCTGGTAAATGACAGAGAGGACCATCAGAAAATTCCTATGCTGTTTACTGTTTCATCATATATTTATGGTGCACCTGAACAACATGGACTGCATCTATTTTGTTAAATATTTTATACTTCATATTTTATGATTCTGAATGTTTAACTGTAAATAAGTTAGAAATAAAATGAAATTTTCAGAATACAATAAATATCTCTGAAACATTTCCAGCTAGAGACAGTTCTTCTCTTGAGTGATGACAAAAGCAATTTGTGAATAATCTCTTCCATCTGAACCTTTCTGGAAAGCATTTTGTAGCCTTGTGTTTGAGAGGCAGCCAAAGCAACAGCTCTCAGTTCTGGCTGGGAAATAGGCTTTCACAAGAGCATCTGCTGAACCTCTCAGTGACCAAGGAGCAGCAGCCTCCATTCTCCAAACTGATGTAGGTAATTTTCACCTGTATCTCATAACACCATGTGCAAAGGGTATTACTGCTCTTGTTTTGAAAACTTAGCCTTTCAGTTGCAGCACACATGAAGCTTTCTGCGCTGAACTAGAATTACTAAACCAACAAAAACTTTCTTGCACTTCACTTCATAAAACAGAGACATGCCTTTCCATCTGACTGCAGAGAAACATCTTCATAAACACAGTACCAGAAGCTTAATCTGTTATCTGTAGTAGAAAAATTGATTTCTGAGACCAATTCACTTAGTGCATGGATCCCCTTTGGAGGGCAGCTCAGAGGTAGGCTGCAGGCTGACTTACACTGTTGGTGTCCTGTGTGGTGCTCACACTTGGTGCTCTCATTCTGGCAGCCAGAGAACGGGACTGTGAGTGCTGCTTTTGTGCTGCAAATACTACGGGATTTGAGCATTTCATACTGAGGAAAAAAACAAACTGAACTGTTGCATTGGTATCCATTCCTTGATGGTTTTCTGAGTTTATAAAAATGTGAACAGTGATTTAGAAATGCTAAGTTTCAAAAATAAGTTTAGGTTGTCACAACTAAGCACTGACATAGATAAGAATGTGTCACTTTAAGCATTTTTAGTCCAGTTCTTTTCATTCCACTTCTTTTCAATTGATCTAATTGTATTTCAGAGGTAAGTAGATTTTTGGTCTTCTTACTGTTCAAGAACTTTTCTGATTGTAAACTTGTTAATTTTGCTCCTTAATGTTAACTATGGTATTTGGTTGGTTTTGGGTTTGGGGGTTTTTTTTGTGTTTAACAAGTGGTGGGGCGGGCGGGAAGGAGTGTATCTTCTGCTTTTTAATGCATTTTCATAGAATCATAGAATAATTTGGGTTGTAAATCTGAATGGTTCTAGTTCAACCCCTGCTCAGGTCTAATCTGATCAGGTTGCTCAGGGCTGTTTAAAGGGTTTATTGGACACCTTCCAAGGATAGATGTCCCACAATTTCTCTGGGCACCAGTTCCAATATTTGACAGTATTTATGGCTAAAAAAATGCAAAAATTCTATAGGTCTACTCAGAATTTTCCATGTTCCAACAATATCCATTGCCTTTGATCATATTGCTGTGCATCCTTTAGAAGAGTCAGGCTCTGTCCTCTCTCTATTCTTTCATCAGGCAGCTGTAGGCTGAAATAGTCTCCCCTAAGCCTTTCTTCCTCCAGACTGAGTAAAACCAGTTTCCTCAGTCTTTCCTCATATATCATGTGCTGCAGCCCCTGAACAGCATGGTCACCCTTGACTGGGCTCCATGGTGTGATTTCATAAACCACCACCATGCTCTTGTGTCAGTTTTGATAAATAGGATCATCTAGCCAAGCTCTCTGAGGCATCTCTTAGAAGGCAGTTTCTTCTTCCCCCAGGACTTTAGATATCCCCATGTAGTACCATGTGAATGTCTTTTTCATAATGTTTCCATACAGATTTATATGCAAGCTTTTAAATGCTGCTGTGTGAGAGCTTTGTACAATGGCACAACTGCTGGAAATGATTTGTCTGCAGTCTCCTAGAATCACATGTATTCACAGGCATATTAGGTTAGTGTCTCACAATCATCCTTTGTCAGAAAGTATTCTCAAAATTCTACTGGGCTTTTGGGAGACCTTATTGTAACTTTCAATACTTAAAGAAGGATGAGGACAAGCCTTTTAGAAGGGTCTGTTGCAGTACAAAAAGAGATAATGGGTTGGAACTACAGATACAAGAAAGAATTTTTTTTATTATGAGAGTGGTGAGGCATGGAACAGATTGCCCAGAGTGGAGGTAAGTGTCCCATTCCTGGAAACATTCAAGGTCAGGCTGGATGGGGCTCTGAGCAACCTCATCTAGTTGAAGATGTCCCTGCCCATCACAGGGGGTTGGACAGGATGACCTTGAAAGATCCTGTCCAACCTAAACTGTGCTGTAATTCTAAGATTGTACGATTCAGCTTGTCCTGTCCAGCTGACAGTACTGAATGATAATAGACATAACTTTTATTTATTCTGGGGCATATCAATTGCACAATTGCTGCTGAATTATAGCCCTTTTCTACTAATTTTGAGCATTAATGTAACCTTGTCTTCCTGTGTGGCATCCTAATTGATTCCTATATTAATTGCACGTATTAACTTCATTACATGAGGGAATGTCATCAGTATGTACCTACGTGAACTAAGGCACTAAAGAAATGCTATGTGATATCGTCATCTGTATACAATATAGTACAATATTTTTATAAACTTTTGTATATACACTATATGTTCAGTGATTTTTAACTTGGCAAAATGACAGGCATCTTCATGTCTGAGTCCTTGAGTTCAGGCTGTTTAAAAAAATAACTGGGCAAAGTTTGTCATTTTGACATTAAGAAACAAAGCTGCACACCTACACTTTTTCCTTCTATTTCATTAATATTCCTTCAATTCATGATCACTGGAAAATCCAGAATGCTTCCTGATGTCCTCACTGCTCACCAGGCATGTCAAATAATCAAACTAGCACATTACTCAAAGCTGAGAAATTAATTTCTGAGTAACTTTGTTTAAGCACAATTTATATCAGAGACCTGATTACTGCACTGAAATCCAGTTAAATTTAGTAGTATTTTATCAGGGATTAATTTTCCTCACTAGGGTGACGCCAGAGCCAGAGCCTCTTTGCACCAAGCACTAAACTGTTACAAATTGAAAAGTTGGTTCATGTCACAAATGGTTGAGTGATGAACGTGTGGCATTAACATTAACAAGTATTTTTAATTTGCCACTCAAAATTCAACAGTAGCTGTTCTGCACAAAAAGAAGGTGATCACAATCCACTGGACTATCCATGGAACAGCCCTAATATATTTTCAGACATAGATATAGCCAAAGCCATAGAAAGCTTGAGGCACAAATCATTAAAGTCTGAACTAAAATAAATAAGTTAATATAAAATAAATAAAATACTAAATACATTTTGCTATAGGTGTTCACAAGGTAAAATCTGAAATTTTTTGTCAGTACTGATAGAATTGGAAGATGCTGATGGATGGAAATTCATGAGACTCAATCAAAACTCTTCCTTTAGTGCCTGTAAAGCAATGGATTCTGGGGAAAGCAAATTCTGGCCTATGAGATCGGGGAGAAAATCTTTGATTTCATAAGGGCAGGAGGGAGGGAAGGCAAACTAGCCTAACACCCTGTTGTACTATAGCAAATACAAATGTTTCAGTATTGATTTTGGGGTACATTTCTTTTATGAAGACAAACTGTGGCACATTTTTATGCAATGGGATATACTTAATTGCATTTTAAAGCTCATTTTGTCATTCTGAAAAAAAAGCAATTTACTCTGAGCCTGCAAAGCTCAGAGAGAGCAAAAGGAATGCATTATGTCTCCTGGTCCACTAGGAAAATACTCTAAATTCCTTTTTTCAAGTGGTTGTCCTGCTGCACTGGGTTTATGTGGACCTTATTGCTCAGATTTCTGGGGTGTTTACTGCTTATGATACCTGCACTTGCAACAGTCTTCTCTTATTCTCAAAACATTTGACAGATGTTACCTTGAACTATTTCAGTTTTTCTAATGGCCTACTAAGTTATTGTCATTTATTCTTCAACCATGCCTTCTTTCAGGATTACCTTTTTGCCTTTTTGATCAGAGAGATTTGAATTTTATCTTGCCACCTGTTTAAGAGGTGCCTCTACTGCCTCAAAATAAGGCGCCTATATGATCCTTTCACCATACTTTTAAAAGTGAAATGAGAGGGCATCTGAATGTTTATGTAGTCGCCTAAGAAGCTTCTTCTCATCCATGAGGCCAAAACTGCCTCACAGACATGAAAAAGATATTGGGAATATTGACCAAGCTGAAATGCTTGTCACCTTCTCATAGGGAATGGCTTCCATTTTGACACAGCCAGAAATGGTTGTCCTAAAATTTATCCTCCAGGTGATGCTTCCTCCTTTCCATGATGCTAAAATGAAGCAGGATTTTTCAATCCAAGTGGCAGGGACTACAGCATAGACAAAGTCCCTACATCATCATTGCTGTTCCTTGAAGTGGGAGAACTTTCTCTCGTGGTGGCAGAGCCAAGTTTCCACCCAGGGGATGATGCCTACAGTTTTTCACCTTTCTAGGAAGTGGCATTAGACGTGTTCCTTCCAGTTTGACTGTCCATTTGGGCAACAGGATTAAACAGGGACTGGCCAAAGGACTGGAAGCTTCACCTCTGTATCATGGAGTTCCACATTATCTGAACTGCAGGAATGGCTTTCTATCATATCTAAGGTTGTTCACTCAAATGTTCACCACTAAACTACCCATTTTTAAACATGATAACATGGAAAGCGTGTGCATAGGTTTCCTTTCTCTCTTCCAGTACTTAATTAGGCCTTGCCAGAATGTCATAGAGAACTATATTAATTTATTAGTATTTTATCTACCAGGTTCTCCCCCAGAAAAGTCTGTCTGAGCTCTACCAGTGAATCTATCACAAGCAGATTGATGTATCAGTTTGTGCCCCACAAATACAAGTTTTCCTCTATTTTGAATGCTCATTCATGAGTTTTCAACACTTTCATGAGGGTGGTTGAACTATCAGGCTGCCTGTTGGACAGTCCCCAGTAATGTAGATGAAACATATCCTGAGGCCCTGTGTCCCCAGTTTCAGTTTCCCCAGTGAGGGTAAGGTGGGATGAAGGATGCAGAATTTTAATATCAAGACTTTCTCCCTTTCTCAAAGAGACTTCTGCTGCTACTCATCTACCTGTTAGGTATGTGGGCTGCCTGTGGAATGTGGGCTATTTAATTCATCTGAGTCTAGAAATGCTTTTCTCCATGCTGCTGATGGAGAAACACTCACTCTTTCAGCACTCCTATTTCTCTTGTGCCTTATAAGTAGTGGAATGGAATATAAATTATTAACTAGATTAGATTTTTGGGTTGATGTTTTTGTTGGCATTCCCATCAGTCCAGTCTATTCCAAATTACCTGCTCAAACTGACGCAGTCTGGTCTTTTGTTGCATGTTTCTTACCCTTAATGAAGTCTGTTTACCATCTGTCACAACCTTGAGCTGTGCTTATCAAGATTTTCCCTCTGCCAGGCAAGTCACTTGCAGGAATTTTAATTTGGTTTCATGTTCTCATGGATTCTCCTCCTAAAAAAAATGTGGCATTCTTTGTTGTTATCTTCTCTGTTAGAAACACCAGAGAAATCCATACCCCTCTGATTCCTTTTTTGACCTTACTCTTCAAAGATAGGCCAGCTCTTAAGATGCTGCCATCGTTTTTGCTGAAGGTAGTGTCTTTAACATCACTTATTTGTTTATGCTTTCCTTCACCTTCCCTTATGCTTTTGAGAAACATGCTTTATTTTGTACCTTTAATAGCAAAAGAGCTCCCTTTATATTTGTGGTCCAGGCTATCTCAGAATATACAGACTGTGTATATCTCTGACAGATCCAGCAGTTATCTAGATGGATGGTAGGTGTCTCAGTATTTGCTATAAAACTTAGGAATCGATACTTCCAACTGAGTGTGCAGCTTCTGTGAGACATCTGAGTTACTGACCCGCAGTATATCCACCACTCTTTCCCCAGGCACTGTGCCATCTCTGGTGAGCTGCCTCGAGAGCTGCCACAGCACTTGACTTGGTAAAGTCAAGAACCTCTGGGAGATAATTTGTGTCAGTTAATTTTATGAAGCCTCACAGTGTGAGCAAATGTGGATATAATTTGAAAGTTGAAAAGGAAAGAAGTTTTATTAGCTCTATGAGCTCTATTATCAGGGCTTGCTTCAATGTTTTAGACCATGTCTGTGTGGCTGATCATTTAAACAATTTATGGCATGATATGGAGAGTTTTATGCTGTTATGTCAAAGGTGATGACAACAGTGTGAATACATCATCCATGGTTACTGCAAAGGAAAAATCTCTGCAGTCTGGAGGGATAAGGTGTAGGTGTACCCTCAGAACAGCTTTATTTATAGTCTGTGCATCCTAAAGATGTTTCTTTCTTGAAGACCAATCTCTATCCTCTATTCTACCTGTGGATTGAGATAAAGGATAATGGGGCAGCAAAGTGTGCATCATCAACAAATGAAATTATACTTATAAAAATAAAACAGATTATTGTTGTTTCATGCCATAAACAGAGGATCAAATTAAGATCGTTTCCTCTATCACAGATGTGCCCGTAACTACTAACAACAAGCACTACCCTCCCATTTTTATGTAATAATTTGATAATGGGCAACACTGAGGTGTTGCACAGCTGTAATTGTTTTTACAATGTTTTTTGAGTTTCTCTTCAGAGAGAAGATATGTTTTTTAAATCAATTTTTGGTAGTGCATTGCACGATTCTCCCATGTAGCTCATGCCTTTCAAATGACAGCATGGGGTGACAGTAAATGTCATCAACAGCTTTATCCTTGTAAATCTCCTTTTTCATGTGCTAAACTCTAAAATTGTCCTATATAGGACAGGTTTGAAAATGGTGTATCTAAATATTATTGGTAACAACCTGAAGGCTTTAGCCTGTGTTCCAGGGTTTGGTTTCAGTAGTAGTGCTGAGTTTCTTAATATAAATAAGTTTTCCAGTATCCATTCAAGGAGGTGTTCTTAGCACTTTATGGGAATCCCATTTTCATAATGGCCAGAACTGGACTGGTTATTTTTTTTTCTGAAAGAGATGCGAAAGGATCCAGTTTTACTTTAAAGTTTTATTGCCAATGAAATGGCCACAGATGCAGCTGAGGATCTAGTTTGTCCCTGGGCTGGCAATGCAGATGCTGTAGATGCCTGAAGAATTTCCCAATCTATCATTTTGCTGAAATGGAGCATCCTGTCATCCTCACCACAAATTCTGATATGAAATCTTCATGAATGGCTTAAAGAACTGACAACCTTGAGAAAAAAGTCCCAAGATAAAACTTCTCCAAGTACACAAACCCAAAGTTATTTCTCCAGCTTATCTTCAACTGCTTTCTGCAGTAAGAGGAGAAAACTGCTTGTGCTCCCTCTCTTAGTTCTAGTCCAAAGTCAGCGTGTTTTGGTAGAAATTTTTAATGTTTCATGCTTTCCAGCCCCACTGAAAACATTTTTTAGGGATTCTGTTCAGGTCACTTCTATGAGCAAATAATGGCCACAAACGCAGTACAGCTAATTGTACAACTGAGCTTCTCCTGCCTAAAGCAGCCACATGTACCTTCTAACTTAGTCAAGTTTCAACAAGTGGAATGCCTCTGAAACATTACTACCTATGCATGACACTACTTGGATCAGACACTTCAATACGAGCTATTTATCATACTGAAATTTGGCTTTTTGTAACAGTGATCTCAGTTTTCTTTCCTACATTTCTCATACTTGTATTTTGCACTTGAAAACCAAGTCTCAAGAAACGATGCATTAAGTATGTTTCTCATTGAGAATGATTTTTTCTTCTTGTTAGGTGTTTTACTTTTAAAAGCAGTTCCTGCCTTCTAAAGAGAAAAATATTTACTGCCACATCTTCTCTTTAAATCAATGAAACAGAATATTAAAAACTATCTTCTTTAAGTATATGGAAGAATTGTGAGAGCAAGGCAGCAGTACATTGCTTGAGGAGTCAGGAAGGGTAAGTATTCACCAGAACAAGTGAGGATGTGCCTTTCAACTGCTTCATTTTCACACTGATAGGGTTTCAGGTAAAATATTATGTCCAGGGGAAAAAAAAAAAGCAGAGAACCTTTGCCTTAGAGATGCTTCTATGGAGCTTCCTGCCAGCATGTCCTCCATAAAAAGACAAAGTTGCGTCTGGCAGAAAGGTTCAGGATCCTGCACCAAAGCTTGAAGAATGTCGTGAAGATCCTTGGACAACTCTTGTGTCACTGTGGAGGCAGCCTCTTCAGCTCACATGGCTCTGCTTATGTCATGAAGGTAAGATTGCAATTTAAATTCTTTTTTCACTTTTTATAAAGTCAGTTTCAAAGCTCCCATTCCTTTTTCTGATTGAATTTCTCTTGCCAGTCTTAACTGATTTAAAAAAATAGTTTTCAATGTTTTTTCTCTCTTGCTGTATGAAACACCACATAAATGAGTAAATTAATCAATAGATTATGAAAAAAAATCCTGCTTCTACACAAAGGCTTGTCTTGCAAAAAAAATTATCAGATAAAAAAATAATCAGTACAGTCAGTATAGATTTGAGGTCTTTCACAACAATTGCAGTATTGCTGTAATTGCAGTAATGTCAGTAAAATTTTTTAAAAGAAACTTCATTTTGTGTAACTGAATTACCCACTGGCAACTTATTTAAATTACATTGGAAGATACTGGAGTCTAGCTTTATTTATTTATTTTTAAGCTTTTTTTTTCCTTCCCTGCTTATTCTAAAATTCAGGAAAATACAGTTTTCTTTGGAAAGCTTGAAAAGGAATCTAATTTAAAATTGCTTTAGTCTTCCTGAATGTCCTTATTTGCACTTCACAAGTTACACATTAATAGACTGGGAGTCTTTTTCCTTGCAGAAAAATGTGCACTGTTTATATCTCTTATGTCAATAGGACCTTTGCATTGAAAGGTACCTTCTTCTAGCTGAATCTATTTGTGTTTTCTCAGTGCAGACAGGCAGGCTCAAGACCCATCTTAAAAGCACTTGGGGTTTTCTTTGGGTCTTGGGTCTTTCTTTGCAGACAGCTGTTCCAGGACATCACTGCTTTTATTTCTTTCCAAAGTCTTGAATAAAAAGCTAGTTCTAATACATTTTTTTATTTAAATAGTCCTCTTCTGTTGCTGGTGCTTGTGCATCAAATTCCAGATGAGATCTGACCCATTTTTATATAGTGGTAATATTTCTTTGTCTGTGGAAAATTTCTTGTCTGGCTTACCAGAGGATGCCTTTTACCCTTCATGCCTGAAGCACACTGGTGGCTTAGAGTCATTCTGTGAATTACTGGTATGCTCAGTTCCTTCTCCTTAATCAATTAAAACTGATGAACTCCTAAGTTACCATGGACTTTTTTTTCTTTCCCCAGGGCAGAATTCATCTTGCTTGACTCTGGTTGTCTAAATGCTGGGTATCGGGTATAAATCACAAAAACACTCTCTGCAGTAAATGCATGGAGGGGAAGAGACATCTCCAGAGGCACATTCAAAGATGTCTGAGATAAATCACCACCTGGATATGTTTTTTATTCTCTTTCCATTGGCAATGTAGAGAGCTTAGACAACCAGCTTGTCTCAGTGTTGAATATAGGGAGACAGAGATTTCTGCCCCCTCCACCCCCCTTTCTCTTCACACTGTTTTAAATTTTAACTCACATCAATTAGCATTTGTCAAGGTCATCTACTCCTCACTTCTTTGAGTGACATCTGATCATCACTGAATTGATGATGAGTCCTATCTTTGAGTCAACAAAGTGCTTTGAAAGGTACAAAGCACTTCACAAAAAAATGCATTTAAATCAAGGGATGTACAGCTTTTTCCAGTATGTCTGAAGATGTTGTTTAGCCAGTTAGAACACATCTCCCAGATTTTCAGACTATTTTCTTTGTTTGCCCTATCCATACTTGCATTTTTAAAGTTCTGCTCGCAAAGTTTTAATGCACTGGAAAAATTTAGGGGAAGGTTTCTGCAAAGCTACTGGAGACATTTGTGTGATTACTTATCAAATTTTTCATGCAAAGTTAATATGAAATTGGTTTCTTTTGTTCTATCATCCTGCTGATTTAGAACAGAGTATTAATTCCACCAAAGGTGTTTAAAACTGAAGCTACAGCTCACTTTAGCAGTGAACAGTAAGAAACAGTTCCAGAACTAGTCATGTTTAAGATTTTCTTTGAGTTGCTTAAATGCATTTGAAGTTCTTGAATAATTTCTTTTACTATTTCATTAGCAGAATATGGCTATTGAAAAACAAAAAAATAGGATTAATTTACATGACTGGAGATGTATTTATCAGAAGTCTTCAAATGTGGGCTAGTCATGTTGGACTCCCTTTGAACTGGAGAGAAATAGGCACTACTGGATGCTACTCATATCATTGGGAAGTAAAGATCAAAAATAGGTAAGTGAATTCACATCTAGGAAACGCCCATTTCTCTGTGATAAATTATTAAGGAGGTCAAAGCCGACCAGCTCAAATGTTCATGCTTACCTTGTAGATGCTTCAAGTTCTTTGTTGTTAAAGCCAGCAAACAAAAGAACCCAGCTGAGAAATTATAAGGGTATTGAATTTCATCAGTTCAGAAGGTCTGTGAAGCTTTCTACATTTTCCTTTATTTGTTGTTGGGTTTTCTGTTCTGGTTTGGTTTTTTGTTTGTTTGTTTACATTTATCGTTATAGCATTTCTCTTCCTACTTTTATGTCATGCCCTTTTGAAAAGCATATTTAAGCCAGCAGAGGACAGCATGGAAGAATAACTTTGATAATACTACACAACCTGGTGTTGATTTTGGCACCATCATGTCTGTACTCGTTTGGTTTGGGATGTATACCAGCCTTCCCAGCCTCTCTGGGTGCTCAGGAACCAGCACTGTCTGCCAGAGCTCCTTGTACACATGCACTGGCCCCCCTAAGCCCTTTGGAGATAAACCAAGGAGCCTGAAAATGAGTGTCTAAGTTCTATATAAATCTCAATATTTTATTTTGCATCAAACTTTAATAGGAATGATTAACAGCTCTTTGTAATTGTCCACAGTTTAACAACAGATCTTTCTGAGTACTCATTAGTATTTGTATAGAAATTACATAAATTGTATTTTTCAAGATTTAGAGGAGGCAGAATTCCCAGCTATAATTTTCTCATATTTCTAAATCCCATTTCAGTAAATTGCAGGTCAGTATAATAAACAGCAGAAAAAAGGCAGATGGAGAATGTGAAACACAATTTCAGGAATAATGTCATAGTTATAAATTAAAAGTCAAAAGAATGTTTCTCTTTTCTTAGGAAAATGCCATGTTTTCACTTTGAGCATATGTTGTTATTTCCTCAGAGGTGCACAAAATCCTTGTGTAGTTCTTACATTCCAATTCAAAAGGCCAAGGTTTTCTACAAATGAATCTCACCATCTCAGATGAGCCATTTTAGGGGATTGTAGCAGCTGTTTGTTTACATTTATTGTTTAGGATGCACATCAATTTCTATGAGACTACTCACATTACTTATCCACAGCTTTCATTATATCTCTTACTCAGTTCCAATTGGCCAAGTATGGTCTTTGTCTGAAGGTTAAACTGGTTTAAAAGCAGTGAATTTGTTGACAGAGCAAAGTACATTTTGATGATTTTAAAACATTCTGCGAACACTTCAGAAAAGAACTACATCAAAAGCAATCCAGCCTCTTCACTCTTTGCTTTGAATGTGCATCATCGGTGATGTCAGTGGAGCTCTAGTAAAACAGTTGTTAATTAACTTATGTCCCTTCTCATGGTGCTGCAGAATAAAAGCACAGAATGTTGTAGGAGCAACCTGAAGAGCAAACATTCGTTTGTTTGGTTCTTTATTAATAATTTATCATGAAATGTTGTCAAATTCTCCCAACCTATGATGACATTCCTAGGACTGGACCCTCAGTCTTGCCCCATCCTGATCATTAGGATACACGAGTTATTGTAATACTTGCTCCTGCAAACACTTCTTGACCCAGCATGAGTTCAGATTTGGTTGGCAACTTAGAGTAACAGTGTCCTCTTGAATACACTTTTAGAACAGAAAAAAGGCTGCAAATTAAAAATAAAATTAATTTAAATTAAATTGAATTGAATTTGTTTTATGAGCTAGTAACAGTGCCCTCTTGAATACACCTTTTAGAACAGAAAAAAAAGGCTGCAAACCAAAAATGAAATTAATTTAAATTAAATTGAATTGAATTTGTTTTATGAGCTCTCCTGAAAATAAACAATCAAAGCATAATAGTGGCTCTTACAGGAAGATCTGAAAGTAAAACAGACCAAAAATCACCCAAACCTTAGTTCTTCCTATTACTCTTTTCAAGGTTAGAAAAACCCTTCATGGAATAAACATTGAAAATTCAAAATTATTTCAATATCCTTAATTTATTAAGGCTTTTTGTGTAGATAATTGTTCCTTTAATTTAAAACAACAGCCAGCACTTGCCTCTTCAGATATCCCCATTTACTCATTTGACTTAGTGAAAAGTGTTGACACTGAGATTTGTTCTACATCAGGTAAAAACAGAGACTTTTTGCTCTTGTGCTCTTCAGGCAGAATCTACAGAAAATGCAGTGAGCCATCCTAGAAACCACAGCGTGTCAAGCTTCTCTGACAAAGAGTAGAATCCCATCCTGTACAGACATATCTGGGTACCGCCTTCTTCACATATCTTAGCTTTCCACATTCCAGTTTTACACACCACTGACATCCTAGTGCCTGTCCTTTGAGTAGGAGTGCTGTAGAAATCATGCATATGGGAAACAGCAACATAGATTTTGCAGAGGTAAGAAGGTTTAATTTTGAAATGTCACAACTTTTGAGTGTTTGACTTATGACCTTCCCTGATATTTTTAAGCAATTTTTAGAGTTAGAAACCCCAAACAAATCTCTTTGCATGTTACAGTGATATTCACACAGGTTTTGTACCTGTTTCTCCTGGACTGATGTTCTGCAACCTCACTCCTTGCAGAGATAGAAATTTCTTCTTTATTTCCAGGTGAAAACAATATTAATCTTTGTTGCAAACTTTGGGCCTTTTAAACAGTTCTCTTTCAATCAATGATAGCATCTTTCCACTTCACATTCCCTCTGGTTTTCTTTAGCTAATCATCAAACTCTTCTACCATTTTAA
Organism: Passer montanus; assembly: GCF_014805655.1. NCBI lineage: Eukaryota > Metazoa > Chordata > Aves > Passeriformes > Passeridae > Passer > Passer montanus. The sequence continues at coordinate 9,066,314 of NW_024367707.1, read as the reverse complement.
TCCAGGAGATTCTTTAGAATCTGCTTAATCAGGCCTTTGATAATCATCTGTCTCTACTGACAGTACCTCACATATGCATCCTATCATCACATTTACATTTTTCAGTACATCAGTAGCTCTTGATCATTCTGGCCCTGATTAAGGTTGTTACCATTACCTGTTGACACTACACATTCATCCCATTGCTATCACTTATAGTCCTGAAGGGTACCTGATTCTTCCTAAATATTATCCTCAGCAAACCAAATAAAACAACATAAAAAACACTGACAGATTAACACTGCTATAAAAATGTTGTGAAATGAGAAGTTCACTTGGTGTAAAGAAGCAAAGAGTGAAAATTTCCTTTTATGAAAAGTTTAGAAGAGTTATAATTTACATCCATGTTACAACTGAGTTTGAGTTTACTCATACTTGAGATCAAACATCAGGAATGCCAAACAGCTGTGCTAGGTCAAAAGTCACTTAGCCATAGATGAAACTTGTCATGACAATAACATTGATTGTGCTTTTAAGCTGGGGCATTTATGTTTCACAAATGGCAAAGAAACAGAAAAATTAAGCCCATAAACCAAAAACCCATCAGACACAGGAATAGGTTTCAAGCTATTGCAGTGTTTCAAAGGAAAACAGAGATGCAGAGTTTAGGCACTTCTCAAAGAATTGGACTTTCCCTATAACGTGTCAAAGCTCAGTCAAGCAAGCAGAGATGGGGAGGAATGGTGACACAGATGAGAAGATTCCTGAAATCCCAAAGAGAGAGTACCCAGAGGAAACAGAAAAAGAACACAAGCATGGTAGTAGCAAGGAAAGTTGTTATTTCTTGTCCTTAAAACCAGGACAGACTAAGAGCCTTGCCAGTCCCAGCAAAGCAAAAGTATTGAATACAACGTAGTAGCAAGGAAAGTTGTTACTTCTTGTCCTTAAAACAGGACAGACTAGGAGCCTTACCAGTCCCAGCAAAGCAAAAGTATTGAATACAAAGCTGGGGTTTTTTTTCAAGCAGATGAAGCACTGGCAAACCTTGGAGGTGGGAAAGGCAGACAAAAGTAAGAAGTGGGATGAGAAGTTCAGACATGGGGGTGGGAGCTCAGTACCATTGGAATCTCTTTACATCATTGAGTTATGTGGCCCATCCAAGTAGAGTATCCAAATTTTCCAAGCAAGATGAGAAAAAAAGTTACTAGAAATTATTCCAGTGTCATATAAAACCACATGCCTCTTTTCATTGAAAAGTGTGAACTAAGATTAGTGTAGGTTGAGGCAGGGACAGCCACTGTGTTCAGATAGAAAGGTCTAGGGTACTTCAACTGGATGATGACTCTCAATAAAAAAATAGCTTTGAAGGGAGGTATTTCCATTTTTTTTTTCCATAAAAAGGTCACCAGAAGATAACATGGTATTTTACAGCAATATTGAGACTTTTATTTGATTCTCCTAGCCAAACTCTCAGTTTTAGTTCTGTTATAGATATATATCCTGCAAGCTGAATTGGAAAGAGACAGTGTGGACAATTCTTCAGAGGAAAAATAAAATTCTTTTAACAGTCATGCATTTAATCAAGGTATGTTGAAGCATTAAATGAAAATTATGGGGTTCTGCTGTCTGCTAGATCAGGTAATATTAAAGCCAGACAGCTTCTTATTACACTTAGTCTACTATCTTTAAATTTCAGTGGGGAGAGAAAAAAGAAACAGTGCAGTTGTTTTGAAATATTTCTAATGTCATTCCAGGTCTTCCAGCAATCAAAATAAAATAAAATATTTGAGTACAGACTCTTTTCTGGCTTTTATTTAGATTATGAGAAGAAATTAAATGGAAATGGAAACAAAGAATGAAAGATTATACAAAGTATAAAATTAATAACAGAAAAAGAAAGAGATGAAATATGTAAGTAAGAAAAATATGTTGTGTATCCACCTTGAAATATTCTATGCTCTTTGTTGAATAGATTTTTCTATGGATTTCCAAAGTGCATGTTTATGCCTCTAGTTACAAATAAGTTTTTCCAATACACTTATTTCAAAGGTGTGCTACGCTGCAGTCTCATAAATTGTGTAGGTCCATAAGATCCATTAAACACTTCAATAGGTAAGTAAAAATAGAAGTTTATTCATTGCTTAAATATTTGTTTCACTGCTGCCATCTTGTTGTGACCTATCTGGTTCACAACAAGAGAAAACCCTTAAGCTCTGTTGTTGTTTTCTGTGTATACAGCTCACACCAAAGGATTGCTGCAATATCACTCCCCTCAAAAGATAGAACTCCATCAGGTCCGTAGAAGGACTTTATAAGTCATAGTGCATGACAAAGAAATAATTATAGATAACAAAATTTGCAAATTTAGTTTTGTCAAGACTTTTTTTTTAAACAGGAAAAATTCACTCAAACTAGCAAATACATCTTATCTCTGACATATTTAGATTTGATACTTAAATCATGACATGATTTTAACAAAAACCACACAGGAACTAAGAATTTCTTTAAATTATTTTGGGTCTAGTTATGTAAAAAATAAATCTCTAGTGATAGAAGATTAGAAAATAGAGATTAGCTTCTTAAAAGATAAGAAATTCTAAAGTTAAATTGTGGTGCCACTTTCAATTATCTTTTCTCATTCCACATTATCTAAAGCTACCCAGGAAAAGTAGATGCTGCTCCAGTTTAAACAGGTTATCATGTCTTGTTTAATGTATTTGGTGGCTTATTGACATCTGATTATATACCAAGTGTGGGGGGAGAACAATTAATCATTCTGGAACATGTCCTAATGAATTTTGAAATTAATATTCTCTTCTGTTTTTTCTGTGCAAGCATCAATGAATATTTGATAGCCTGTTTTTTTTAGTGGTTTGTTTACATTAGAGTAGTCTTGTCCCAGTCTGTCACTTTAAGCTTTTCAATTATTTTCAGAATCTCAGATAAGCTTGACTGAAAGACCTAATCTTTTAGTTCATGTCTTCATTAAAGATGGCATCAAAATCAATCCTTCATTAACATCTGTTGAACAAGGCCAATGCTGCTAGAGAAATGCTGCTACATCCCCAGACAGTGTGAATCAAATCCTTAATGAGACTATTTTCTGATTGCTAATGTCTCCTTATTAGCAAGTGAATGAAAAAAAAAATTAATCTTAGTACCTTATCAGGTTAAACAAGCAAATCAGAAGGGGCATATTTATTTTTGTTCCAAGAGCAAGAACAATCAAGAGAAAAAACACATAAATCACCTAATGAAAATCCCAGAAATAATGATGTGCATGCAACTTATGGGAGTGATGGGAAGATGTGAAGATTTCCAAAGCTCCTAACTTTGAAGGTTCAAAAACTCTTAATCTGTTCACAAACAGATTTTAGCATCTGTTTTGTATCAGCCTAAATGAAGATGACGTGGAAAGCAAATATTTAATATGACCCTCTGAATCTCACAATAAAATATAAACATTTGCTATAGATAATTTAAATGAATATACCTTTAAAAATGTGGGATAAACTGACTTCGCTTATTCTTTTTGCCACTTATTCTACTGCCAATTATGGACCAAAAAAGCTTCATTCTAAATTTATGGATGCATCTTGTCACAGTGCAAGGCAAGGAGATTTGGGTTTTATATCTGTTTATTTTTAAAGAGAACTCCAACTAAGGTTTTTTTTTCTGTTAACACTCAGTGTGGCATTTATCAGACCAAATACTAATCATTCCACCTTCACTTCATAGGCAACAGATAAACAATGGGCAATTCTGCAACAGAATTTCTCTCATCTTACAGAAAATATCGTAAAGAAGGCAGTTTATTTGTGCTCAAGAAATGCTCGGGTTTTTTTTCCGCCTCCTCTCAATGAGAACTGTGTAGGGAGACTAGGATGCCAGTGAAATTATAGAAGTCTAGTCTGTAAAGGTGTAGATATTGATGGGATGAATCCTGCCAGTAACAGAGTTTGCTTCTCATTTCTAGGAATTACACTGCATTATAGCCCAGTTTTATTTGAATGGGCACATCTTGAAATCTTTGGATGCAGCTCAGCTTTCGCAGAGTTTTCAGATCAAGGAGGCCAGGAAAAAAATCTTATATTACAGGTAACAGCAGAAACTGAAGGCCTTTAAAATGTGAGAAAACATAAAAAGCAAAGGAAAACAGAAAAGCAGGGTTCATGTGTAAATTTTGTTTGATATTGTTACGGGCCATTATATAGATGTTACTCCCTGTTTCAGGAATCTATTACATATCTGAGGTTAATTCCTGAAGTTGTGCAGATTTAAATATAGTTAGACACAGTCCTTTAATACTTCTGCTGACTTCAAGAACTCAATGTAATCCTCTGATTTCAGTGCCTCATGCCTTGCAGTGTTCATTTTTCTAGCTTTATTTCAATTTCTATTTTTACGTGCCCAGGCATAAGTACATGAGGCCAAATTCAGTAGAAAATAACTGAGTACTCTACAATCCATTCTTGAGTGTTTTAGTCAGAAGTGGCATTTCCCATTAACTGTGCTAAACACTTCTTCACAGGTCTTTGTTAGTGAAAGCTGTGACAAAAAAAACCAACCAACCAAACAAACAAACAAAAAAAAAACCCAACAAAAAAACCCCCTTGACTTTCCAGCAATTCCCAACCAAAAGTTTTCTTCTCTCTGAGACAGAGTCTGGCATTGTCTTGCACCATTCACTGCTCATGTGCTCATGGAAACATTTCTTCTCAGCCTTGGTAATTACTAGCTCACCAAACCTGATTCAGTGGAAACATCATCAGCTTCAGGACACAAGCATTTGCCTCCACCAAGCTCAGCTCTGCCAGGCTTGCTTTCCCTGAGTGTTCCATGAATGTTCCTCTTCAGCTGCATTGTCCCACTGAGGTGGAGGATGTTTGTCTAAGCCCAGACTTTACAGGTGGAAGAGCCTTGCTGCTCTGGTTAATTCAATTCTATAGATGCATGTTTCCATCCCTTCCATTCTGTGGGCTACTATTCAGAGCCTATGCTGTACTCTATTCTGCCCCAATCTGTACTTTCTGACAGGTGGGAAAATTGGAAACCCAGCCAAGAATAAAAGTGGTAGTATGTTCTTATCCCCAAGGAAAGGAAGGAATTTAATTAATTCCCACCTAAATAAAAGCACAGGGAAACATCTTTAGGTACATCTCAAAATTCAAAATAATTGGAGTAGCCATTTTAAAATGACATTTGGGAGTGAATTCCAGAGAGAGAAACTATGAATCCTTTTTTAACATGTAGAAGATAAACATATTTTCCTAATATTGACTAGCATTGTAAAAGGTGTTCATAAAAACTGTCTCTAAATGCTTTTCTAGGTCAAGAGCAGCATCCTAATTTATGTTTGTAAACTACCAGTCATCCAAGGAAAACAGAGGCACCCTGGTTCTCCCCTAATTAGGAGAACCCCACAATTTGCTTCAGCACTCTTGACCCATGATTTTGGGGGCTACCTGGAATGAGAACAGTCTAGAGACTGTTTGTACACAGAAGTGTTGAAACCCTGGCTGGCAGAAGCAATTATCCTGGCTGCTTTTGCTCCCATCAGTATTTCGTAAGCACCGAAGGTCACCAAGTGGGAACTGAATTAACAGGAAAAAACCCAAATGTTCAAATGAATAACTCTGCTAAAAGGAAGATCTTATTCTTCTCATATCCTCTGGCTGTAAGCCTCAGTAGACAAGACAGGTCTATCTTAGTTTTTTCAAATCCTAATAGAAGAGGCCATGCACAGGAAATCACTGTAAGAAATGAAGTTTAGAGCAGGGATCATTAGCACCAGGCCCCAGCCTTCTCTTTTCTCTCGTAAGGTCTTTGATCTGAGAGTAAGAAAAAACTGTCTTCTGGAAACATTCAACAAGAAAAAATTTGACTCCCAGTGTATCCATCCACTGCAGCTACTGCCACCTCACCAATGTTATTTTTACAGCATCACCCAGGCCCTTTCAAAACTCTGTTATTGGCTGCAGAAGTGCAGGACTTCGTCTTTAACCTAACTCTGCTTTTAAGCAATGAGTGTGCTGTGTCATAGCCAAGGTTTGAAAACCTGCAGAGGATCTGGATATGTTGTTTTCATAGACTCATTTGAAATTCAAATATTGAGTAACTGATTTAGAAAAAAATGTGTTATTCTGCAGTGCGCTGTGTGGCAAATAATTATGTGACAAAATTCGAGGTACAAAATGTAAACATTTTTGCTTGAGAACTCTGAGGAAGTGCTTATATTTTGTTACAGGGAAAGTGTGTCTTTTACCACCACCTGACCTGAAAGCAGTTAGTAAATTTTTTTTCAAAATATTCTCTGTAAAAATTAGATCTGAACAGATACCAAACTAAAAGTGCATCTCTTACAACCTAGAGGCATTTTGAAACGGGTTTTTTAACAATGCAATGTCCAGATTTCTCCAAACAGGTCAAATATTAATTATTTTAAAGCTGTGCAATGGGATACAAGGGATGAGAGCAAGTGTGTACACATGGCAAGAGATTGTTAACTGGGATATTATGACAGGAGGTCAAACCCTTGAATTCTATTGGTGTCCAGTCCTGATTTTTTCACTGACAGATTGTATGATCTCTAATAACTCATGTAAACAAATCAGAAGGCTTTTAAGGATTTAAGGATTTTAAGGATTGATTGGTAAATGCTTTAAATAATCCTTTGAAGGAAATTTTGAGTCAGTGCATGCACATCCAAACAAAAGTACGCATGTGAAAGACAGCATGCCAGAGCAGACGCATGTGAAAGACAGCAACTAATCCACATTCAGTTTTACTAGATGATTTCCTTATTCTAGGAAGTCAGCCTTTTATTACAGAAGTACAACCTATATGATTTAATTTTATTTCCTGTGAATTCTCTTCAAATTCCAAGAAAGAAAAACTATTTGTGTAGCGAAGAATGGATATGGGGGAAATATTTTATTCTGGAGAGACATTTTAAGCAACAGAATATAGGGAACAACTATTTTCTTCCCTGCATTTAATTTCCCACAGAATACTTTGTAGACAAATGATGGGGGCCATAACCTTACTTGTTCAAAATTGTTAAGCAAATTAATCTGTGAATTTATTTAGAAGTAAATCAGGTTCTCTCTTACAGTACTGGGCTTTGAAAGTTCACAATAGATTTCACATGAGAAGCATGAGACTGATGCTGGCAGTGAGTTTATTTGCTTAGGTTGGGACAGGAGCAAGAAGAGAAACACTGCAAATGTTTACTCTGCATAAAATAATTTAATCACATCCATTAAGCTTGCAAGACTGAGTCAAATCACAAAAGCCTGTAGCATTGGTGAATTGCTAGTTATTCTCTGCAGGATTATGGGAAAATATCAATGACTAATATTTTATTAATGCTGTTAATGTTTTATTTTTTTAATAGAGGTCACTAAGAACTGATGCCTGTAACTTAGAGGAAAATTAGTTTGAAATTGCTTTGTGTGATTCATGGGGTTTTTTTTCTGAAAGTTCTCAATCTACTGCAAAATCTGTACAGTATAAAAGCAGTGGGTGATCATTTAATACATCAGCAGAACATCTCAGATAGGGAATTATGCCGTAGAAGCATCTTAGCATGCATTCCCTGAGAGATTGTGCTGTGCTCTGAGTCTGGGAAGTGCAAACAATTCAGTAACTGGCCCCTCACCTGGTCAAGGTACATAGAAGCATATCCATGTTATTCCCTGGTTCGTCTTTTAGAGCTGTCAGTTCCTTATACTGAATTTTTCTGCTGCTAAAATGTCACTCTTAAAAATACTATTTTGTGGAAATTGTTTAATTCTGACCTTTGAAAGTACACATCCTCACTTTTCTGAGATTCTGGTCTTTTTTTTTTTTTTCCTTTGCTGTATTTATGACCATAATTACATAAAAAAAAGTATTTTAAAAAACCAAAACCAAAAAACAACACACGAAAAATCCAACCAACCAACCAACCAAAAAATTCCCCCACCAAACCACAGCACAGAAAGAACAAAACAGGCACATCTTCCCCTCATCCATCCTCAGCCTTCATACATTTTTCCTTAAAGGAAATCAGAATTACATTTCTCAATGGAGATGTGAAGGTTTTTTTCCTTATTTTGAAAATCAAACAAGTGTGCCTTGCCTTTTTTTTTGCTCCAGCAGCAAAAACAAGCAAAAGCATGCATCAGTATGTATAACACTCAGTATTTGCAAAAAGTAGTAAATTGCCAGCACCGTCTTAAAACCATTTGTAAATAAGGGTCAAATTCTCTAAATAATTTTACCAAGAAAACTGTTCAGGTTTAGCAATAACCAAGCAGCACTGACTGTGAAGTAAGCAGACTTTTCTTTGGATTTTGTAATTCGGTGGTCAGAGACATCATGAAGTGGAATTCAGATTCACTGTTCCCTGTGGTTTTGATGATTTTGAACCCACTTTGGGTATAACCACAATATGTGTCCCACCAGTAGTCTTGTCACAGCAGTTATTTAACACTGATACTTATTTAACATTGGATATTGCTAGGATAAAGGATGAGGTATTATATCACCTTCAACCACATGTAATAATTTCATTTACAAAATAAATTTGTTCTGTTTGTATGTAATATTTCTGTCCCATACATTATGTCCCTGGGGCAAAATATGCTAAATAATTAGCACTCTGGAATATCTGTGCTCTCCCTTTACCAGGGTTCATACAGTTCATTCAGTCATCTGAAACCATTTTGGGTGTAGCTAAGGGCACAATGAGGGTTTCAGGAGCAGTATTACAGATATGGGGATAACCTAACTTAGTTTTCAGAGCTTCGTTGCAATTGACTGGATATGAAATTAATAAACATGTGGAAACCTGTGAGAGAAGCAAGCTAGACTTTTATCAGCATGTAGTTACCTCCAAGGAGAGACCTGGGTCCCACAGCAGAGCACTGGGCATTGTCCATTGGTGTCTCCCTGAATCCATTCAAAAATTAGGGATGATAGGTAAAATTTGCATTCCTTTTTTCCTGCTTATCTTGCAGTTTGAGCCCTCAAGTAGCTAATTTTTAACTTGCTACAATAAATATGCTTGCTGATTAATTTTGCTTTTAAAGATCCCTTTAAGCTCTCAGAAACCTTTAGGTTCTCAGTGACTGGAGAAGATAAATTATACAGGCAAATTTGAAAGGCTTATTTATGTAGTCATTCTGTCATACTGTGATCCAAGAAAGTGGTCTGCAAGTCATTTTTGAGAATTATAGACAACCTTTTTTTCTTGATACCTAGGCATGGAGGTTTCAGCAGTGTTTCTCTTTCTGTTTTTTCTTCCCTTTTTCTCTTCATATATTTTAAGAGTGTCTTATCCTTTCCTTTTTCTTTTCAGTCTTTCTCAGCCTCTGCACCAGTTTTCATGGCTAACAGATTTACTTCAATATTTCTTTTATTTTGTTAAATGTGATATGAACAGGGTATTACTGAATCTAAAATGACCTTGGAGAAATAACGAGTCAATAGGTTTGAAATGGGCCTAAAAGGATTCTCTTGGTAATGATCCAGACTTTTGTCTGCTGAATCCTAAATACTGCTTATTTTATAGTATCACAAACTACAGTGCCAAACATCCTAGAATGACAATGGGATAAAACGTAATTGGGCCATTCTAATCTGGCTGCAATATATTTATATAAATAAAAATATTAGCATAGACTAACATATAGGTAAAACAATACAGCACCTGAAACTGCCTTTGGAAAACCACCAAGGAACTTCTCCATGTCCACAACAAGTTAGATTAAGCTACTTCCTGCAATAAAATTTGATTTATATTTTTTAATCTTAATCTTCCAGGTACAAGCATAAGGTCTACCTGCAAAATAAATTTTTTTTAAAAAGCAATAACATTTTGTTTTGATGTATTCTAGAGGCTTTTGAATGCCTAATTCATTTGTTATTACTAGAATGTTTTTTGCAAAGGGAAAAAGTCGAAGTTATCTTCCTTTTTTGATAGATCCTCTCTCACATCTCACAGTTCTCTGTATGCTTCATTTCTACAGAAGTGAGGCAAGTGGCAATATATCTACAGACTTTTTGCCCAGTGCCCTTTTGCTGAGTGAGTCTGATGACTGAAGGCAAAGTCATCAGGTTGTACAGAAGTAGGGAGCAAAGGGATGCACCATCTTCCCCTTCTTTTAAGGTGACTTGGAAAAGCAATGTAGTATTTTATTCTGCTTCATCACCCTAAGGATTATTCTGTATTTCAAGGAAATAAAACTAAATAAAAGCCAGCAGGTGTATAAAGCTATGTAATAGTAGTCATCTTCTACTCCTTCAGGATGTACAAAAAGCTGGGACCAATTCCTCCTATGGAGAGGCAAGGCACATACCAAGCTCAGATGAAACACTCTAAGAAAACAGGCACATTTCCTCCTCCTGAGAACACAGTGGCCTGTCCCTAATGAGATCATTATTCTGTCCATATCCATTTGTGGCAGTGTTCCATGTGATTTTTCTTTCCAGGAGAATGGGGACTATGAGAAGCCTAATTATGATAACCTTTTGTATGAAATCCCATAGCTGCTCTAGAAGAAAATAATGACATTCAGGTCATGATAGCTGTGTTTTATATGTCCATAATATACAATTTTTGCATCATAAATAAATGGGAAAAGTAGCCTCTCCCCATAGGTCTTGCAGTCAAAAATTTAGCTCTGAAACTGTGAAAAATGGACATGTTACCAGTGCATTACATCAGGTGGTAGAATATTTAATAGAAAAAAAATCACATATTGCCTTGCTTGTCTGTCACTCTTATGGAGTGGTACTGAAATGGGATGTGCATGCAGCTGAGATCAGACCCAGAGGAGAATAAAGAGCACCAGGCTACGTGAAGGGGAAATAAAAAAAAATGGAGGAAAAGCCACACATAGTGTGAAAGTGAAATATAGTTGGGAATATAAGGACATGTAAAACCTTTAGAGCAACCACTAGAATGTCCCCACCTTCCCAAGTTAATGCAAGCCTGAGTTTACTGTTGCTCAGTTGTACTTGTGCCCATTTCCAACCTACTCAGTGTTCTTCATGGAATAACAATATGTTTTTTCTTAAATTCCATATAGAGGTCAGATTCTTTCTTTTACAGGAATGTTTGAGCCAAACAATAGGAGTACTAGGGATGAAAACAGTCACTTCACACTGAAGAAAACCACATATAGTTTATTTTTGTTCTGATCATTAAAAACAGGACAAAAAATTACATCTTGGGGCTACATTTGGAAACTGTGTAAGACCTGATAGCAAAAGTTGAAATTCTGTTTCACACAAGTATTTATACTTAGACCTAGAGAGAGAAAAAACAGTCTTTTTATCTATAGTTTTACTGTGAGATTGTGAGCATTGGGTGAAATTCAGTTTTTTACCTACAGAAAACAGGAACAGTTTTATTCTGTCCTTACTAATGTAATTCTGAAGTACCAGTCACTGACAGAGTACTTACATGCAGAACATTAATTCTTTAAGTAGAAAATCTAAATTAATTGTCCAATTCTAAGTCCTCAGCACAGAGACCCTTCCATGTTGTATGGGTGATTGGAACTATTGGAAATGGGTAAAAGGTTTCTAATGGAGTGTAAAACAGCAGCACAAAGGTTTCTCTTTTAAGCAGAGAAACTCCTCTAAAACTAAGATTTATTTCAAGTGGTGACACTGAAGACCTCTAATTTTCAGGCTGATGGAAAAGCATTTTGCCTCCTTGGACATGTTAGGCTTTTCATGGCTTCACTCTTGTTTCCATTATATTTTGACAGCTATGGAAGAGTCAGAACAGGAATATCAAGGTTTTACCACTTGAAGCATGTATTTTTGTGTTATGATTTGATGTCACATCTATTTCAAACTTGGAGAAAAAATAAGAGTTTTCTACTGCAGGCAAGTTAACAGTTGTGTGAGGAAACATTTTCTGAGGAAGGAAAGGGATGGCTCCTTTCAGATACGTAGCAGTTCCAACTCTTGATTGCCTTCAAAATCAATCAGCATTTTTTTGTAATTATGGAATTATACACATTTTAAGGGACACTTTAAGTCCACTTTAAGGGACTTTTAGAGTCTTTTCAAAGTAGATCAAATTAGACTGAGTTGCTCAGGACCTTGTTGAGTTTTGAATGTCTCCAAGGATGAATATTTCATAGCCTCTCTGGGCAACCTCTTTCAGTGTCAGACCACCCCATGGACAAATAGGATTTCCTGTTTCTAATCAGAATTCCCATGTACCTGCCTGCATCCATTGCTTCTTCTCCTACCACTGTGTCCCTTTGAAAACAGTCTGGCTCCACTATCTCTATAACCCCTGAGAGGTGTTTGGAGACAGCAGCAATATCCCTGTCTTTTCTTCACCCAGTTCTCTTGCCCTCTCCTGTTCCTTCATGATGCTGTCCCTCTGACCATCCTGGTGGATAACTCCAGCAGGACTCCAGCCCACCTGAGTCTTTCTTGTACTGTGGAGCTCAAAGCTCTGCATGGCACCCCAGAACAGGAGAGCAGAGCAAAAGGGAAACCCTTGCCTTAGCTTGCTGGTCACACCCTTGCAAGAGCAGCCCAGGTTGTCCCAGGCTGCCTTTGCCACAGGCACATTCCTGGTTTATGCTCAATGTGTTGTCCTCCAGGAACCCAGGTCCTCTTCTGTAAAGCTGTGCTGTAGCTGGTCTGTCCCCAGCATGTACTGGTTCCTGGGATTTTTGCTCTCTCAGTCCAGGCCATTTACCTCTGTTGAGGTTTTCATGAGGTTCCTGATGGCATATTTATACAGCCTGTTGAAGTATGTCTGAATACCACCCCTGTCCTCCAGCCTACAAACCACTCTCCCCAGTTCAAACTTCCTGAGTGTGCACCTCTGCCCGATTGATGAGGTTGTTAATAAATAAAATAAACAGTATTAGCTCCAGTATCAAGCCCTCAGGCATGCAGCAGGTAACCAGCTGCCAGCTGAACTTTGTACAGTTGATCACAACCCTTTGAGTCTGATAAGCAAGCCAATATTTCACCCACCTTATCATCCACCTCTGTAGCACATCTTGGTTATAGGATACTGTAGCAGACTGTCAAAAGCATTTCACTTTCTAGGAATGTTTATTTGAATTTCCTACTCCACACTCTAGTCTACTCTTTCTGTGTAGAGCAATAGGTTTTAACCATTAAAATGAACTATCAGTCCTGACATTGAACATATATGCCTTTTTGCCTTTGGTTTCCTTAAGTTTAGTGGATATAGGCACTTCCAGAGGTAAATCAGTTTGCCAAGAGCAGAATTAACTCCAAGAATTATTTCTGGTAAGAAAAGATCTTTTTAATTATTTAATTTAAATTCCTGTTATGTCTGCTAACACTTTTATTTTTATCCCCTTGCTAATCCCTAGTATTGTTTTCTTCATACATATGGAGAGACGTCATTGTTCCTTGCCTGATTTTTCCTTAATTCTCACATTGTTTTAAAACTCTTGGTGCAGCCACAGTAATTTCTTATCTTTGCTTTCTGTCTAACATCAGAGATGTTTGCTGTTCTCTCTCCATTTATAAACTTCTTCAGTTAATGCTATCTTCCTGGCAGTCTTATGTCATTTAAATTAAGTTTCCAGAAGACTCCATCTGCCAGGTCCTTGAGTGTGTTACAGTTTGTTATTTCTTCTAATTCCTTGACTCCTTCCTCTCCTTACGATAATGAATTCTTCTTATTCAATTTTACCAGGCTTGCTTCCCACCTTTATGTTTGCAGACATGTTCTAGTGCCAATCAAACTGAGAACAGCCACTTCACCAGCAGCTTCCAATTTGCATGGCTGGGAAAACAGAGGGCTGGAAGGGGGATAGGGCAAGGGAGAAATCATTACCAGAAAAATTTCCTGGAATAACTGTGCCTTTACTAGGAGATTTCAGCATGTCTGAGGGTACTGCTGAACTTTTGAGAATAACCCTTTATGCTAACAAACCATTAAACTGTGCTCTGTGTGAGCTTGGCCCTTCCTAGCTAGAGCTTTCCCCAAATACTTCTTGGGGGCAGTTCAGCTCATCATCATTCTGGGGGTCATTGCCAATAGGTAGCTTGCACACAGACACTGATTTGGAGCTAAGAGATTTTATCTAACTACATACCACTTTGCCTCAGTGCAAAGAAAATTCTTAGATATGTTTTATTCACTGGTATGTAAAATTGCTGTACTGTGTACATTTGCTTTTCCAAAAAATTTGATTACTCTGTCTATCATTAGATTCTCTCTTTTGTAGGCTACAGCTGTCAATTTGAAAGAAAAAAAACCCCTCCTCCTCCTGGTTAATACTTCACAGATTTTTGTGGCTAAACAAACCTAGAACTCATCTCTTGAGCTTCACAAAGACTAGATACCTTCTTGGCATGAACCTTAACACTATTTCCACTGACTAGTATTTTTGCTGCTTAGTCAATAGGATGCATCTACGTTTTTCCCAGGCAAAAGGACCTTTTAGCTATAACCATTAGTGGAGAGCTGACTCCCAGTGTCTTTCACAGCAAGTGAGATTTTTTTTAATTGTGATTGTCTGAAAGGCAAGAATTGGCTTGAGGTTTTTCATATATTTCTTTTTAAAAACATACGCACCTTATTTGCCTTTTCCTTTGTAAGATAGCTCCATAAAAATGAGCAGGAAACAGGAAAAAGCTTATAGGACTTGAAGAAGGAAAAATTAGAATATGTAAAGATTTTTAAGGATTTAGCATTTTTGCTTCTTAGTCAATAGGATGCATCTATGTTTTTCCCATGCAAAAGGACCTTTTAGCTATAACCGTTAGTGGAGAGCTGACCCCCAGTGTCTTTCACAGCGAGATTTTTTTTTATTGTGATTGTCTGAAAGGCAAGAATTAGCTTGAGATTTTTCATATATTTCTTTTTAAAAACATACGCACCTTATTTTCATTTTCCTTTGTAAGATAGCTCCATAAAAATGAGCAGGAAACAGGAAAAAGCTTATAGGACTTGAAGAAGGAAAAATTAGAATATGTAAAGATTTTTAAGGATTTAAATATTTCAAAGAAGATTTTAAAATAAAGAGTCCTGTTTTGATAAAAATAATACAAGGATCCTGGAGAATGATTTGATGAAAATGGTTCTTGAACTCAAGGGAACAAGTGTACACACATACAAAGATATCTTCATCCAAATCATTAAGTTCCTCAATGGATGTATTATTATGTATTTTATTTATGAGTAATTTTAGTCACTGATATGCTACACACAATATTAGGGCAGAACTTTTTGAGTAATTTAAAGTCAGGATACAAGATAAGATCAGAAATCAAACCCATGTAATATTTTTAGGGTCTGTTATTATTATACCATTATGTTGAAACAAAATTACTGAGGACTATTTAAAACTATTTCAGAAGGAAGAAGTCACTGTCTTGTTATATTTCTTTAATATTTATTCCTCTCTTCTTAGCTTCATAATAGAAGTGAACATTAATAAGTGGCTAGTTTGAAGCAGGCTTGTGCACACATACTTTTTTCACCCATTTGTTACCCCCATTTTCTTTTTTTTTTTTTGGTAAAGGCTGAAGATTTTTAATATGCTAAATTATCTAAAATCTTTGCATGACCTTGGTGATTGAGAATTGCTTTTGTTTGTAAGGCATTTGGTTTGATTTATATACAAAGGCAGCAAATATGAAGAAGCATTTTGAAGATGGAGTGACTTATGATGAACTAGAGGTATCGAGTCTTGTTATATTTCATCAAATTTTTATGTCTTGGTACTTGTTATGCTGCTGTTAGTGAAATTCGATTTGCATTCTTTCTAGTGAAGAAAATATTTCTCATACCAGATTTGAATAAAACACACAACTTATAAAGCTGTCTCATGTAATAACACTACAGTGGAGTTGATTAAACCTGCTTCAGAATATTTATGGGAAAATATTTCTCCACTCTTTGCCAAATCATTTGTTCAATTAAAAAATAACTCCAAATACTTATCAATTAGAAAAATGTATATAGATAAACAAAAAGAATTTTCTGGGGTTTTCTTTCACCAAAAATAGTTTTTAAAATTTTAAAGAATTTTCGATGGAGGACTTTTATAAATATAAAAAAAATTGCTTCTTTTGAGTTTGGTGTATCTTTGTGTTTGTAGCAATGTTGTAGGGATACCTAATTTCAGATTCAGGAAATTCAGTTTTACATTCTTAATGTATTTAATTTGTTCACATATTTTTGTCTATTGTTAAATGAAGGTTCTGTGCCAATTTCTAAAGGAACTAGCAGCATTTAATGGGAATTATAGTATGGGAACATGAAGGGGAAGGGAAGTTTTGAGTCAGTAATACATGGGCTCTTTTTCAGTACTATTTTGTTTCTATAGTGGTACTTCAGATCTCTTCCTTTCAGTGTGCTTGGTTTTTGTAATCAAGAGGTAGTTGGTAAATAATTGACCACTTGCATATCTTATCCTGACTGAATATCCTGAATATCCTATGGGATATTCTCTCAGATGTGGAAGCAAGGAAGTCTTCTTGGGTCTCATTGCACAACCACAGCCAAAGAAACCACAAGACAATTCCTGCAAACTTTGCAAGGCAAGTTTTGCTCAAAACTGGAGAATGAGCATCACAGACATCACAGAAGTTTACCCTGTGACTTAAAAAATAGACTAAGGGCTGTCTACTTTCATGAGACTTTTCTTATTTTGGCTTGACGCTTTATGCTGTCAGAACACAGTATAAAACATCAGCCATAAACCACAGGTATAAACCACACCAGCTCAGAATATATCTGAGAAAGATAGCTGACATTCCACCTCTGACTGGAGTCAAAAACAGGTGCTTGTGGTTGTGCAAGAATGATTTGAAAGAGTGCAGCCTCAGATTGTGATCTCCTTGCTTCTCTTGTTTGTTTTTCTTTCCTTATCTTTTTCCAGTCAAAAATGTCCCTGCAGAATGGTTTTCCTTTGGAAAATGTGATTTGACAGCACAGACACACAGCATAGTGATGTGTTCATTTAGTAGAAGATTAAAGAGAAAGCAGGAAACAGGCTTGCAGGCTAAGCTGGAGTCCAATGGCTGTCTAGACATAGAATCAAGATGCATAAAAGACAAGCTCAAATTTTCTAAATTAGCCTGAAGCGTAATGCACAAGATTGAGCCTTATAAAAGAAATGGAAATATGTGATGCTTTATCTTGAACAAGGCTATTTTTAAGGGGTAGAAAAGTCTTCTGAAGAGTCTTGGTCTTTTGCCTCTGATACCTGAATGGATGATATTAACAATTTTCTCTGTCCTTCCACCTAACCTTGGCACTGATATGATCCCTTCTCCAGTAACAGATCCCTAGATCTTGTGTTCTACAAATCAACTTCAATCTCTTTATATACAGACTTACAAAGAAATGTTTAATTCCAAGATCAGTCTGCTGTCTTGCCTTTATTTACTCAGGTATGTGGTAACAAAGATGTTGAAGACTGGTGATTGACTAACTGGGGCAAACAGAGGTAAAAGCCCTGGTGCTAGGTTAGAGATGCATCATTCAAGGATGAAGATTATGAGCTACTTTGTAGTTCAAGCAGGTAAAATCAGAAGAAAGGAAAAAAAAAACCAGTGAAAAGGGACCTAAGAAAGAGGTATTACAGAAACTGGAAGCAAACTCTTGGGAAAAAAGTCCAGCATAGAAAAAGCTGAGAAATGATCTAGTAGTAGGAACTAAATCTCTGAAAAAATTGTTTCATGATTCACCAGGAAACCCTAATTGAAGGATCCTGGTCTAAACCACTAGGACAAAACAATAACAATACCCACACTATCTACAGCTGACCATTTCAGTTATGGTTATGTGGCAAAGAAGTTTTGCTCAGGACAAACTACAGATTTCAGATAGTATTTCTTTAGATATAAGAAGCCTGAAAGTTACATTGTAAGCTGTCTGGGAAAACTGCAGCATTATGAGGAGACATACATATATAAGTTTTGTAAATTGTCCTAGCTACAAGAATAATGAGTGATTGCTTCCTGCAGTTGAAACACACCCACCAAAGATCAGACTGGGAAAATAATGATGAGTTTTCTGGGCTTCTCATCACCAAAAGACAAATTTCTGTTGCTCAAGTAAAGGCAGGTGAACAGAAAATTGGGTAGAGAAGCAGAGAGCATCCCTCTGTAGATAGGTAGGGGGCTAAGAACAGCCTGGAACATTGATGTGAAAATGTTCAGATAGCAAAGCATGAAGTGAACAGTTAAATTTACATAACCTGCAGTTTGAAAATTGTTTTTTTTCTCTCCATTGATCACGATGCACTCCATTATACAAGATGCACTTGTTAGATGAGGATTAGAGTCAAGAAAGGTGTATTATGATGCACATTAGGAGAAATTTATGAAGAGAGTTTGGCTTAGCATCTTCCTTCAGAATAAATGTAAGAAGGGCAATGAGCTGCTTTCCAGAATAAAGTCGGTGACACAGTAGGAATCTTATCTGCTGACAAAGAAAAGTGGAGCTAAGTGATCAAAGAGATTTCAATAGCAGCTGAATAGGACATCACAGAGCTGTGGATCTGAAATAGAAGCAGCAACTGAAATATTCAGTATTCAGAAAATATCCAGAGGTAACATTAGAAAGGGTCATGGGAAGCCATAGAGCAAAGCCAGGAAGAATTGGGAATTTGGAAGCTGGGAGGGAGATTACTGGATCTATGTGGAAGTTAGGAATATTGAGGGGAATTTGGAAGCTGTGGGTGGCCAAGATCATGAAAAAATCCTAAGTTATGGAGTGGTAGGAACAACTCAAGGGGTTTTTTGACAAAACGTTATGCTTTCTCAGTAGGGTTATTAATTTAACAACTTTTTTTTGTTTTTATACTTGCAGGATAGAACAAGCTTTGGAAGAACCAGATCAGCATTTGAAAACAATAGAATCACAGGTCTCAAAATGCAGAGATAATAGGTTTGGACAGATGTGACTGTAATGTTGTCAGCTGCTGCTATTCCATATCAAGGCCTTTAATATTTGCTTTTTATTCTTCAAGTCAAAGCCTGTGAAGACAAGAGATTAGAAGCAAATACTAGCTGCTTTTTTGGTTTTTAATGGAGATTCAGAGAAGATCTTGAAATCATGACAAAAAAGTACACTAACAGTTAAAAATACACACAACAAAAACAGCCAGCAACTATTTCTTTTAAATCTCAGATTTTTCATGACTGTTTCAAGACCAGAGCCATGATTTGCTAACATTTGATAACTAGATGATGTAACTGAGGGCAGAAATTGGTCAATGGACTCTTGCAAAGTATGACAGTAAAATGAAGGAACTAAATAACTTGATATTCAGATTGTATTTCCAGAGATCCAGCAGGGATTTTTGTCAGTTCTTTTAAGTCTGTGGTTTGTTTTTTTCCAAAAGGATGTTTTCCCATAAAGATATTTTGTAATTGGAAGGGAAGAAAGTCAAACAAAAACCCCACACCAAACTGTCAGAAGGCATTGTGATACAAAAACTACTAAAGCCCTGAGTTACTTTGACTTTTTCATGGTGTAGCATTTTTTAGTATGGGAACTGTTAGGAGAATCATAAAGTGAGCTGTATACTAAGATTTGCACAACTGCAGTGCAAAGAAATCAAGATGGGCAAAAATTTTTCAGTTGTACGTAAATCAGAGAATTTCTGATTTCTGCTTCTGATATTTAGAAGTCTCTTATTGTTCCTTGTCTCTCACACCTTTGCTGGAAGTGCTTTCTGTTGCAGAAGCTGATTCACATATGTTTTCTCAGGTCCAGCTGACACATAGATGTTTCGGTCTTTGTTCTGGCTAAACTGACCAATACTTTGATACAATTAATTACTAGAAAAGAGCATCTTCTTGTTCTTTGCTGATTATTACAGCCTACACAACAGACAAGACTCTTTCTAACCACAATGAGATAATACAAGGAAAAAAGCAATTTCTGTTTGAGAGTTTTAATTTCTCTTTTTTGGCAGGTGCCTCCCTTATGGTTTTCATTTATTGAAAGAGTGTTTTTTTATTTTCTTTAGCAAAGTACAAGTGGCGATGGTGCTAACTTTTGAATTCTGGTCTGCTGTATTAGTGTATGACCACCAAGGGAAAAACAATCACACTTAGCATGTCAATCACCATTATTTCTTTTGCATGATGGCCTCCATGACTACTTTTAATTTGCAGTTTCTATATTGTAGCTACTGGATAAACACTAATTAGTGTTGGGCACAAAAGTCTTAATGGGCCAAAAAGAAATGTCTGGATATTCTGCTAAGCCAGCAAATAAAAGAATATATAATTATTATGAATACAAGAGTTTTAACTGGATGCATTAGGGAAAAAGAGTGGATCAAGACAATCATCAATTTCATTGTAAGGTTCAGTACTGGCAAATATATATTAAAAAAACTGTGGGCAGTCCAGATTGGTTTTTTGTCTTTTTTCTGGTCTTGCAGACCATTTAAAAAGTTCTGGTGTTGCTGAGTAGACAATGAAGTATGGTTTTCCTTTATTATGTTATTTTGAAGTTAAATTGCCCTTTTCTGTCTGGAAATGTTTTTAGTTCTGATAAACCTCAGGTCATATTAACAAATTTCATTTTTCACAGATTTGAAACTTGCAGTCTTAATGGCAGCTGTGATGTCCTGTCATAGAGTCTAAAGATTTTAGACTAATCAGTACTAAAAATCACAACAAAATCAGGACAGTGGGCAAAATTTGGAATTCCAAGAAACTCAGAATAAAGTGTAACCTACAAAATTAGTCTTTAAAGGAGATGTATGAACTGGAAGAATGACAAATTTGACTTTGAGATGCTTTATGGTGCTGACAGTTAAACACATTTCTTTTTCCTTGTATAAAAAGAAAATACAAAGAGGGCAAGTGGGTAAGCGGGCCAAAAAACAGTCTTTGTATGCTGAGGTATTGGCAATGTATCAAATACCAGAACAGGTTCTAGAGTTATGCTGTGGTAAGTCAAAATACTTATATTTTCCATTCTTGTCCATAAGCTGAACCCCTTATTTATGTTCCCTCTACAATGATGAGATACTTAGCAAGAAGTATCTACAATTTGTGCAAGCATCTGGACCACAAAATAATGGGAATGACAGCAACCCAATCGATTAGCCCCCACTCTCCAACCTAAAACATTTATTACCAACATGTTGACTAAAACATTCAATTTAGTTTGGGTTTGTTTGTTTGTTTGGGGTTTTGTTGAGGAAGTTCCTTCCCAGACTTCAGGTTCAGTTGAAAAATTTACTAATCAACAATGGAGTTTATTTAGTCATGAATTATTCTATGGACAGAACACAAATAACCATGTGTTCAAGACCCTGCTCTTTGAAGAAAATGCTTAAGACAGGAGAACTGAGGTGGTTCTGAAGTCACCTATCCAATACAATCTATTTATTTGTATACGTACAAGTTAAAACAGCTCTACCTGAAAGCTAAGACCTTTTATCTTAGTCAGTTTTCAGACAGCACTTTGCTTATGAACATATTTCTAAGCAACAATCGACAAAACCAAGCTAATGGAAAATGTGTAGCGTTTACACAGAATCGGTCGCGGGTTATTTAAGGACACCTTTGCCAAGTAAAACTAGTAAGATCTCTAGCCTCACATCAACCTAGCTATAGCTGTATTCGGCTTTATTTAGGTGACCTGAACCACATATCCCACAGGCAGCCGAGCCCCGGCGAGGATCTCCCGTTCGTGCCTCTGTCCAGGTGCGGGAGCGACGCGCGGGCAGAGCCCGGCCCGCCTGGGGAACGGCCCGAGCGCTGCTCCAGGGGGGCACGGGCCGCACCGGGCTGGGCACGGGGACCAGGAGGAGGAGGAGGAGGAGGAGGAGGAGGAGGAGGAGGAGGTGGCAGCCACCCCCGCGGCCGCGAAGGGCGGCCTGCCCCACCTGTGCCCCGCGGCGCCCCCGGCTCGCCCCGCCCCGGTCCCTCCCGCTCCTGGCGGCGGGGGGGGCCCGCTCCGCGCTATTTGACCCCGCACGGCGCTGCCCGCGCTCCTCTGCCGCTCTCGCCGCAGCCCCGAGCTCGCCCGCCCGCCCGCCGCGCTCGCCCCCGCCATGCCGAACATCGTGCTGTTCAGCGGCAGCTCCCACCACGACCTGTCCCAGCGGGTGGCGGACCGGCTCGGGCTGGAGCTGGGCAAGGTGGTCACCAAGAAGTTCAGCAACCAGGAGACCAGGTGCGTGCCTCTGCCCCGGCCCCCGCCGCCGGTGCCCTTCCCACGCCCCGCTGGCGTCACGGGCGCACCCCGGACACACCCCCGGGCCCGGCGGCGGCGGGACCCGCCCCGCTGTCACCCGGGCTGGCGGCGGGACCCGCTCCGGTGTCACCCGGGCCGGCGGCGGGACCCGCTCCGGTGTCACCCGCCCCGCTGTCACCCGGGCCGGCGCGGGTCCTGCCAGGGCGGCTGAGCCGCGTGGGGATGGCTCGGTGCAGGTGCAGCCGCGGGCGGGGTGCGGTGTGTCCTGCCCGGCGGGGTGCGGTGTGTCCTGCCCCGCACTCCTTCCTGGTTGTGCCCCCTCCCTTCCCCCGCCTGCGGAACACGGGCACCGCACCGCAGGTGTCCCTGCTGGCTTGTGCCCGCCCAGCTCGGGAGCTCCTTGGCCGGAGGAAGGCTGGCACGGCCCCGGCCAGGTGAAGAGCATCCTCCCTCCTGGGCGGTGGGAATGGTGTTCGCACAGGCAGCCCGTCTGCGGCGTCAGGTGCACCCTCGCAGATAGCTAACTGCACAGCTGATCAGCTTTGTCTACCTAAAGATAAAAAGATAGTCTTATAAACAACAGTATGCCATGCAGTTTTGTAAGTAGGTCTGCATACAGGCAGATGTAAAAACAGGATGCTGAATTAGATTTTAAAAAGCATCTAAGTCAAATTACACTCGAGAACACTTGCAGAATTTGTTGCAACTGGTTTTTATTTTGCATTAGCAGCCAGGTGTGTGTGTGGTGGACCAGTTGCAGCTCCTGTAGGACTCCACTCCCTAGTCCAAGACTGATGGTCATGCATGAGCATGATACAGGTTGTTGTGATGGCCTTGGCTTACTCCAGAAAGTGGAGTCATACCAGACTCCTAGCCAGCCAAACACTGAAAGTAACTGGTAATAGTGCAAAAAATCCTGTGTGAAACCATGAGGACAGCTTGCTCACCTGGACTCTGGGAATGTGCTTGCCAGTGCTTTTTCTATCAATATTGCCTCTCTTTACTAGTGTGTCATCTTAGCTTTCTGACCCACCAGTTTAATTTGCTCAGTTTTAATGAAGAATTTTAAATTGAGGTGACAGTGGTATGTTCACCCCATGAGCTGGCAAGACTGCAACTCCTTCTCTGTATAGGTATGTGAGTCTAGGCTGCCAGCTGATTCTGAAACACAAGTTCCTGCTGTAAATAGCTGGCTAGTCTCTGAGGTTCTTGTGTGTTTACTTTTATCTGTTCTTGTTCTGAGTCTCCTGAAAAAGCATGTTTTCATTGCTTCCTTTGAAAGATTAACATGATGTGTTCTAAAATTGCTCTCACAAAGCTTGTCCTTTTCTGTCTACATTTTTGCATTCTCAGTGCAGTTGCTCTTGTTCTGGTTATGCTCACTGGCATTACTATAAACCCTCTTCCATTGGTGTTTATGCAATCTAATGTTTGCACACTCTAACTCTTCTATTCATTCCTGATTAAATCTTCTCTCAATTCTTTCCAGCCCCATACTCACTTTATTGCTCTTTGATCTCCTTTCTGCATGATAAAACTTAACTTGTGTATTTGGTTGCATGACTTCCTCGCTAACTTGTCTAATTTTTTTAAATGTTTCTTCTCCAGAGACACTTGTCTTAATCTGTGCTTGAAACATAGCAAACAGCAGAACTAAATTGATTTAGATTTCATCCAACTTAGAAATTTATCTCCACAATTTGCATATTTGCTTTATAAGATAAGTTAATTAAATTCTGGGCCTCAGGATGCACCTATTTTTCCAGGTATGGGATATTCTCTCTACCATTAAAAAGAAGGCAGTGGTGACTGAGTATATCAGTGGTTTGGCTAATCTAGTAGTGCCAGTTTATTTTTTTAGGCAAATAGCGATGTACACATATGCAGAACATATTTATTAGAAACATTATTTCTGGTTACTTCTGTTGCAACATGGCAAGGCTGACATTATATTTTTTTTAATTTATTTTATTCCCTGAACTAATACGGCTTTGTATTTTAAACCTTTAAGTGTTTGGATTTTATTTGGGTTTTTTTGTTTTGTTTTACAGCTTCCTTCTTTTGAGAGTCTAATCTGAATTCCTTGTTTCCCCTTCAGCAAGTAAAGTTGTATCTGCTATATAATATTTCAACTAATTTTTTCAGTATTATTAGCAACTTACTTAAGGATGTTGACTTTCCAGTTTTCTAGACTAATGTTCTTAATAAAGAAATCCCCAGCAAGAATAGTAAGAGAATTCCTCAACAATGTATTTGAAATTAAGCTACCAGTAAAGTTGATACTTATGCAGAGGGGATCTTTCCTGAGGATCTGGATTTTCAGTCTTTCTATACTCTTAAATTGTGTGTGTATGTAAGCAAAAAAATGACTTCTTCCTATATATAATGACTCTAGCACAGTACTTTTTTAAAATTTTTCTTCAGTGTTTAAATTTATAAGCAAGTGTATTGGCATTATGAAATACACTTGCGGTATTGCAGAATACAAAACCTGATAGTTAAAAAGCTCAAAGAACCTTAAACCTTCCAGTGGCACTCCAGCAATCCCCTCATGCAAACAGATAAGCCTGGGCCTCAGGGTCAAACTCTTGTTTTGTCAGATCTGTTAAGTTAGCAAGTTGCAGAGAAGATTTACCTTTTGTTCAAAACTCCATTTTGCTATTTTCTGCATTCTCTTAAATATAAATGATGCGTACATTGACAGCTGTGTGCAGCCCCAGGCTTAAATCCTTGCAAAAAGTCTTAGCTGGAAGCCCTTCACTTGGGAGTTGTAATTAGTCTGGCCTGCAGAATAAAGTGGAGGGAAGAGTTATTAAATATTTTGCATTATATTTCAAGTCAAACAGGCTTTAGGTTTCAGTCCCAGTTCTCAGCAGCTGTAAGTGGTTTTGAGAAACCGATGCTGAGGTTAGCCAGGGATAGGACCACCACTGACAAGCGCTGTGGCTAAACAGCCAGTGCCTGTATGTTTACAGCTCCAGAAATTTAAAATGGGAAAGGTTTCTCATTTTTATCTGCATAGAGACTGGTGTATCTAGCAACAGTATCACAGTCCTCTTCTGATTTAGGCAATCAATATTCTTTCAGGTTCTGTAGCTGGTAAATGTAAAGTCTGTGCTGAGAAAGTTGGGGAAATTGCTGGGAGATTCAACCACTGCCCCATTTTTTTTCTCCTTCCCTTTAAACTGTATGGAAATGCTTTCCTTCAACTGGCTACTAAAGTCAGGCAACCCTACCAAATGCAGCACCAGAGCTCCTCAAACGCTGGTTGTGGATGATAACTCTGTGTGTCAGTTAAGTGCCAGGCTCAGTGGCAGGAGCTTGGGTGGCACCACCTTATTTATCTGGCAAAAGGATAAGGACTGCAGTGGGGACTTAGTCAGTTTATCTTCTTCAAACCCCACAAACCAACTGTCATCAGCAGTTTTGAGGCTGAAAGAATGGAAGTCCTTGAACAGGAGTGGCTGTTGTAGCCTCAGCATCATGAAACTGTTTGACTGACATGTAACAGATGCATACAGGTATTAAACACTGAAGCTGTTTGCAAAATTGTCTTCAAATACACTGGCATTTAATTGAAGTGGCTGTACAATTAAACCCCAGTGCAGATATTTTTGGTGAGTCAATTGAAAAGATATAATTAAAAATTTGACTTTGTAAATAATCTTATTTTCTTACAACATAGGGTGTTCTTCCTTCTCTAAAGACTATTTTAATTCTGCCCTTGATATACTTGTTATTCTCAAAATGGAGAAACTACTCTCAGTAGTTTTTGCACACATTTCTCCTGGTGAAAAATGGTTAGTGCTGCCATGAATTCTTGTGAGGTTCCTGGCTTCTTGCTGTCAGATTCACTGGCTGAAGTGAGCCTTGTAGATTTTCTTGATCCAAGAGGAAAGGAATTGAAGTCCTGCCTGGCACATGTGAATTTGAAGGCTTCCTAACCACAGCCTTATTCAACTGCTGAAGTTGGACTGTTTCAGAAACATCAAATTAAAGTGAATGTCATTTAGATTTTGCAGAAGGAAATATGGAATGACTACAAAGGGACATTGTCTGCTGTATGGGAAAAGCTGTGCTGTTGATATGAGAGCCACTTTTTTTCTGAGTAAATTAAACTGGCTGATATTTGATCTTGGAAGTTAAGAAAAAGTAGCTGATGTTTCCCTGGAGAATCCAGGATGGGTTTGAGTCTGTATTTCACGCAAAGTGGCAAAATGAAACCAGTTTGTTCCATGAAGAAAGTAACTGGAAAAATGAAGAGCAAACCTGGAAATTTGTGTCCTTAGGGATTTACAATTTGTACCTGGCTTTAACACTTCCTTCTTATCTCCCCATCAGCATCCTTGTACTGCAGTTGTCTCAGATGGGGCATAATTCCACTGCACCTCATGTAACCTGGCTCCTTTGGGTTCAGCTGGTGTGGAGCCGTGAGCTGTATCACCCTCACTGAGTAGATGCTTTGGTGTTTGCAGATCCCTTACCATGGAATGAGCAAGCTCAGCTCACAAACTGGTGTTAGAACAGCTGAAGACAGTAGGGACTAGGGACACACAGGGATGTGAAGTGTTTCTTCATACTGCCCAGCTGCTGAGCAGGTGATTCCCAGCTGGGCTGGTTGTGATCTGTCTCTCTCAGTGGGGGCAGCTGTTTCCCTCTCTCCCAGCTTGCTTACACTGTCCTGAACTAGAGGAGGCTGGGGAAACAGATTTTACCAGCTTGGCTGGAGAAGGTAAAAATTGTTTTTTTGGACTGCATACTGTATGTGTTAAAGCCACAACAGTGTTTTGTTTGTACAGGGAATTGAAGACACAGCAAATGTGACCATTTATTGCACTGTTCATTTCTCTGAATTGGAAAAGGACCCAAATCCTTTTAAAGCTTTTGGTTGGAGACTTCCATTTATTTGACCTTGCCATGTAAGATGCACTTTTATCTTTGTGTAGATGCTAAATATGTAAAATTAAAAAACACCCCTCACCCTCAAAAACTCAAAACCATAAAAACCACAACACCACCAACCTCCCCCCGCCACCAAAGGAAAAAAAAAAGGCAAGCCAAACAAAACCTGTGATACATGTAGGTAATGGCTGACAGTCCCAGCTGTCCTGAGGTGCAGAGTTTGGTACTCAGCCTTTGAAGAGTTTTTGCACATGTTCAGGCTTGTTAGACATTTGTTTTTTACAGATTTTGGGGGGTAGTTTTTTGGGTGACATGTTGTTAAACCCAGAACTTGCTCAAGAAAAGGTGTTTTCCTCTTGCTGTGGCAGGCTGTGTGCCAGGGTGGAGGGTAACAAGATAGGAAATATCTTCTGCTGTTTGCCATACCAGTGCTCTGCATTAGAGCTGGGCAATTGTTAATGAAGATATAGTGGGGGGTTGTCTTGGAACTGTTAGTCAGAGTGGAAAAGCCTAGAGTTGAGGAGGGGACACCATGGGTGCCAGGGATCCCTGTAGCCTTAAAACCAGCTCTGGCATTTTTATTGTTTCTTTGTTGTTTTGGGCTTTGCTGGTACCCACTTTATTATATTACATCACATCAGATGAAATATTTGCCCAGTAAGTTGAAACTCTTGGGTTGAAAGACTTTACTCTGGGAAATGTGTTCCCAAAGGTAAGAGGTCAAACACACCCTGCTGCTCAGTGCTTGCCATTGGCTGGGTTTCAATGAGTTGCAAACTCAGCATGTGGATTTGTTTGATCACTTTTGAGTTATCGATTCATTTGCACACTGTATGAGGACTCTAGACCTTCATTTTTGGCCTCTTCTCTGGGTGTTGGACTGGCCTGAAGTACATATCTACTTTATTAGCATCTAATTTGCTTGAGGAACCTTACTTTTTATAAGCATGGCTAGAAACTTAAACTGCTGTAATTATTTTTTTTAATACATCAAGCCCTTTATAAGTGTATCATTTGAACATCCTAGTTATGTATTGACATTATTTACCTTTGTAGTCTGGCTCTACATATTTAATTCCCTTTCCCCACAGCTGCTTGGTTTTTAGTTAGGACATACAAATTTGTAATTCCCATCACTAAGTTCAGCTAGGACTGCACCATAAATCTAGCTCAAAAGGGTCTCAATCTGCTATTACTCCTGATTCTGATTTTTTCATAATGGATGCTTCAGCCACTGAAATATGTTTGTAACCTAAGTGGGTTTTATGCTGTATCCTTAATTCATGGTTGTTAGTCTGTCCAAGTTTCTACTTATTAAATGGAACACTCAAATCAGCCTTTGCAAGTTGAAGGCAGATACCAACACTTAAACTTGGTATTCATCATGTCCTGTCTTATGTGTATCTTTCCCAGCTAGAGCCTTGTCCTCCTGGATGCCAAGCAACTGGCTCAGAGTTAATTACTTTTGTTTGGTATTGATTTTTGTAAATTTCCCTTTTAAACACAATTATGTGGTGTCAGGGCTTTTTAATGTACAGGTTCTGTTGACTCTTCTTGAACAGAAATTTATTTAAACTGTTACCAAATAGCTGAATTTGATTAAATTGCATAAAACAAACAGAGCTTTTAATCTTGAGGCAAGAGCTTGTTTTTGTGTCCTTCCTCTGTGTCCTGACTATGTGAAATTGTTTAAATAACCTCATAAACAGTTAATAAGGTCATGATATAGATGGGGGAGTTATTTAGTAGGAATGTTAATAAGATAACTGTCACAGAGTGTGGCTGCAGTTAGCTTAGTGCTGTCTAATAGATATTTGAAATACAACATTCAAATACCTGATTCTAGTGTATAATCTTTTAATGGTTGCCTGAATATGAAAAAAAAGAGAAAGGGATGGGGCAAAAAAACCACAAACTAAAACAAACCCTAACTGCCAATTCCCCATCCCCCCTTCAGTAAAAAAAAACCCAAACCAACAACAAACAAACAAAACAACAACAAAAACCCCAAAAACAAACAAAACACCAAATCCCATCCCCCCTTCAGTAAAAAAAAAACCAAACCAAAACAAAAAAACAACAACAAACAAACAAAACAAACAAAACAACAACAAAAACCCCAAAAACAAACAAAACCCCAAAAAGCAAAAAAAAAAAAAAAAAAGAAAAAACCAACCACCACCCAAACCCCCACCAGTGTGGTTAGTCCAGGCTGTATCTGATGGAACACTTGCAACACAATGACTGGTTATCTTTCACTTTTGGGGCTTGGGGAAGGTGAAATAGGCAGCTCTGTGTCTATCTGTTGATGGTTGAGTCCATACAATACCTCAACACCAATCTTTGAGAAGGTAGATAGTAAGAGATACTGATCTATTGCACAGCTCTGTCTCGTTGACTGGGAAATGTGACTACTCACATTTCTATGTGACAAGTATGTCATTCTAGCCTTAAAAACATAGCTATGCTTCTTTTTCAAATGCACTAAGAAAGAAAGAAGTAACATGTTTGATTTCCAAGTTGATTACAAGTTGATGTTTATTGGTTGCCCAAGATCATAAGAAAAAATATAATTAATGACAATGGAAAAATCATCACTTCACGTACACAGTATTAACCAGACCTTTATTTATCTGAAAGTATATTCCTTGACCTCCTGAAAACTGTTATTTTAATGATGTGCATAGAAGAGTTTTTAAAAAAAGTAAAACAACTCCAAGTGTTCTTTCAGTATATAGTGAACATTAAGATCATATACTTTTGTCACTCAGCCAATTTTTTTCCTAGTATGTAATGTTTAAATTAGCCGTTCATTTTTTTTTTTTCTTCCGAAGTAATAAAATCATTTTTCTTTGGGCATATTCCAAAGGTGTGGTATGAGACAACACTCTTTATAAAGCAGGTCTGTGTAACTGCTGAGTCAGGGTGTAATTAGAATTTTTTTAAGCCCTCATGATAATGACAAAGCTGTAATAATGATTGCAGCCACAGTAAGCTTGTGAGTAGATTCTTCACATGGAGCTGGGTTTGTGTTCAGGAGGGCTCCTACTTAAGCCTGTACCCCACTTAGTATCTTGCTGAAAAAGTGTTATGTTGACCAAAACTTGTCCAGCTTCAAAGAGGGAAATAAACTAAGAAAATATTCAATCAAAACAGAATTCTTTGAATAGCCTCATTCCGTTGATCAAAAACTTGGAGAGGGAAATAACAATTCTGTGACTAAAAAATTGTGTCTTTGTGGAGTGATGAAAGCCTCCCAAAGGTTTCCTGACATATCTGCAAATGATGCTGTCCCTGACCACCTCTGTCCTTCCAGAGATCTGATGTTTGATGATTTACTTTCTTTTGACCTTAAGAAATCCTGCTAGTAGCATACTTAGGCAAAAAATGCATTCAGTTAAGGAGAAAAATTAATACAGGATCTTTATATAATTTGTTTGGGGCTGCAGAGAACTCAAATAGGGCAGCTGAGAGCATGTACTCAACTATCTTGATAGTGCTAAATCAATGTGTGCTTATCATCAAGATGTTTGAAAGCAGTAAATTCCTTTCTGTAGAAAGCTGATGAGTCTTGCATAGCACCCTGAGAGCTGATAAACAAAACTTGTTAGGACTGTGTTTGACTAGAGCAAGCCTCAGCATTGAAGGCATTGAATTAGAGAAATTATTCTACCCACATCTGGGCCATTTGGATGGTTTCCAGTCAAACTTCTGCTTATTTGTGTCTTGGGTAAAGATACAACCTTTTAAACAAGGGTTCAATATATTCTAGCATTTAATAACTGAGACTAGCATAGTAGAGCATGGATTTGCAAGGTCTGAGCACTTAATTATTTAGGAAGTCTGTATGTTTTGTGTACATTGTACATGGATTTGGGGAAAAACTAAGGTTTTTCTGTTATATTTGTATGCAATTTTTGGAATAACAGGTGTGAAAAGTTAGTGTGGTTCAGCAGTAGATGTCTTTAGCTTGGGTCTAGAATTGAGAAAGAACTATGCATTCAGCAGTTTTTATTTTTCCTGTTTCTTTTTAAGTTCAATTTAATTTTTGATTTCTGTAATGTGAGCAGTGATTGATCCCAAAATTTGTCTTGAAATCTGTGGAAGAACAAAATAACTTAGATACTGACATAAGGAACCAAAGCACCTAAGCACAGTCAGAGGAAACAGAATTGACACAACATGAGAGTTGAGCCACGGTGGGCTGTTGAGTAGCAGCCTTCTTAGCTTTTCTGCAAGATTTTTGTCTTTTAAAAACAGTTTACTTGGACATCATGGTGTAGATTTTATAGATGTTGGTTGGTGCTGACCTGATGAAGACCATACTGACTTATATTGAAATTGTCAATGAGGCTGTTAGGGAAATCACTGTAAAAATAATCCTACTCTAAATGGGAAATTTACAGAAGACCCATGGTAGTTTGTTAAAACACAACTGAATTTTTAAAACCTTTTTTTAGTAATGCCTTTCCAGTAATTTAAGTGTTGAAATTATCATCTCCTGCTCTTTCAGTGTAGAGATTGGTGAAAGTGTGAGAGGGGAAGATGTGTATATTATCCAGAGTGGCTGTGGAGAAATAAATGACAACTTAATGGAACTGCTCATCATGATCAATGCTTGCAAGATTGCATCATCCTCCAGAGTGACTGCTGTAATTCCCTGTTTTCCATATGCCAGGCAAGATAAGAAAGACAAGGTAGGTAAGAATTGTGTCATTTTGGAAGGCTTCTGTTCAGCTTGCTTGCTTGAAATTTTTGCAGATTAACAATTTTCATAAACAACTAAGTAATTTAAAAGATTTTACCTCCCCCCCATTCTTTTCTCTTGCTAAAATGTTCAATTATTTTATCCACAAGGAATGAAGTGAGACAAAAAAATTTTTTTTTGCATGTGTTTTGATAATTGACATGCTTTCATTTTGCAAAAGTAGGTATATTCTATGTGTGTGGTCTATTGCAGAGTACTTTGCTAGAAAACTGCATTTTATGGGATTGTTTGCATTGCTTTTTCAAAGTTTTTTTGGGTCTTTTTAATCCTTATTAATGTGGAGAGAACACCTTTTTAAAAATTTTAGTTGCATGGAATTAAATACTAAATTCAAAATGCTGTAACAATTATGTAGGTAGGTTTTATCCTAGATGATTAAACAGAGCAAAATGGAAGGAACCGATAAAATCCACAATACAGAACAGAAATTAACAAAAACATGATTTTATGCTGCCACACAGATTGGAAAAAATTCTATCTGCAATAATTATTTTTGATTTATGAAGACAAGACATGGTATAGAAACCCCATAAATGCTCTACTGATTATATTGCCCTTTTCCTGAATTTTATCTGTCATAACTAATGAATATATCAGTTCAGCCAAGTTGGTAACACAGTAACAAACCCTCTGTGGGAAGTGAGACTGATTTTAAAAAAGAGAAAACTGGACTTTACTATATATACACAAAAAAAACCCCAACTTTTGAGAGGTTACATGGATGGTACTTCTACCTAAGCTCATTTGAAAAGAAGTAATAAGAAATGTGAATTTGGTTTTAATTATTGGATTGCAATGGTTGCATTTTTGGAAAATTGTCTCTCTCCTTTACTTCTTTTAAATGGACTGCCCTTTCACTTTGGGCGTCAAGCAAACCATTTTGCAAGCCTTCTGTTGGTCTTTATATTCTTTTAGGTAAAAAACCTAACAGAAATGAAGTAATGGAGAAGCTAAAAATAATAGCAGTTATTACAAAATATGTAATAGTCAGCCTGTGATATCTAAGAAAAAAAACCCCTTATTTTCTGGTATATTCATTCTTTAAGTGCAGGTTTTGTAATACCATACTATTACAATGAAAGTCTACTTGTTATACTTCCAAAAATGGAATCCAGGAATTAAAAAGTCAGGCCCTATTCTTTGCCTGTGTCTCTTGGTACTTCATTTTTGCTGCTTTATCTTGATCAGAAGGGCTGACATACTTTATATCAAAAGACCTTAAAAAGGGTACCAATAAGCATTTTGTTGATAAGAAGGGAAAGCATCTCACTATGTTTTGATTTCCTGCTTCATGTTGGGAAGTTCTGCTGTACCATCCTCTAAATTCTTGGTGTGGGAAAAGGATGAGTATATTCCAACATTTCCACACATCTAAATTGTCTTGTCAAGGGTACCCAAATTTCATGTGGCAGAATTCCAGAGACATTTTAACCCCCCAGTGTGGTGGCACAGTGCATGCCATGCAGAAGCATTTTGTATTTCAGAAATGCCATCTGAAAATGAATAGCCTAGGAAAGTGATTTTGATTAATAGAGATTTTGAGATTTTTTTTCCAGACTGTTCTCTGTGTGTCACTGAGTTCCACAATTTTAGGCATATATTTTTGTTGGTTTTGTTTGTGGGGTTTTTCCCCCCCCCTCTCTTTTGCAATTGAGAAAATGTTTGCCATCTTTGGAAATTAACCTTGGCAGTTGACCTCCATGTTGCAAAATAAGCTATAACACAGCTGTCAACATTGGGCAGCTTATTGACAGAGACATCTTCCCTCCTGCTTGCATCAGATCACTTGGTCTTTGACCCATCATGAGTGCACAAGCTTTGTGTGCTGCCTGAAGTGTCAGTAAAGTGCCAGCCATTTTCTTCCCATGATCACACACAGATTTTCTTCTGTGGTGGAAGACGTTGCTGAAGTTCACTTGACTGTGAACTGAAGCAGTATAATCTTCAGTACATGGATGTTGTTTTCTATTTTGAACTTAAGTTAGTGACTTTAATTCATTATGAGATAAATAGACTGAGTCCCTGCTGCTTAAAATAACCATGTATTGTCATACCTCTGGTGCAGTTATGATTTCTAAGAGCAATGAAAGTGCTCTTCATTTAGTCAAGTAAGGAAAGGGCCTTGCAGTAAAAATCTCAGTCTGAACAACCTAATCTACTCCGAAAATTTTAGCACTAAACCTAAACTATCTTTAAATGAGAAAAAGATTTAAAAAAAAAAACAAACCAAAGCCTTACTGCGAATGATAAAGTCAGTAAATTAATTTAGATTCAGTCAAGTGGTTCCCTAAACTAGGATATTTCTCATGCACAAGCTAGCTAAACTTAAAAATAGCTCAGATGTTTCTGTGCTTTGACTATTAACAGCACTTATGCATCCTCTAATTATGCCAACCTTTCAAGCTGTGGGCAGGAAACATCTATGTAGGATACTGCAGACATGCCTTTGAGATAAGTTAGAAGTACAGTGACAGATGAGTTTGGTGTTCTACAGCTCATGTAACTTTGTTTTTTTGATTTGTAGAAGGGGTCCGTGGAGCGTTGGGTAGGTATCTTTTTTTTTTTTTTAATCTAACACTACGCATTTCCATTAATATGGCCTTAAAGGGTGAAACTTACTGGGTTACATTATGTATAACGAGGAACATTTTCAGTTTCACTTCTTGATTTCAGTTGTGTTTCACCTAGGCCATGACAGTAATTCTGTGGAATAATTTCTACAAGAAAACCCCTAGATTCTAGTTTAAAATTTATTTGGATATTCAAGATAATGGCTGTCAATTTCTGAGGCTTCAAAGCAAATCTCATTTTTGAAATTATAAATTTGGGTAATACATTAGTGAACATTCGGTATCCATACACTTCACAACTGGCTTTCTCGGAAGTGAAAGTTCCAGTTATAAATCTTTGGGCTTTCTTTGATTTCCTTTCTTTTTTTTCTTTTTTATTTTTTTTTTCTGTTCAGTGTGCATGTGATGAATATTGAGCAAGACAATGTACTAAGATGCTTTAAGGCAACAGAGCTTTGATCTTAATGGACATCTTTTACTTTCAGCTATGTGTCCTTTGCACAGTTACTCTTGTGATGTTGTTTATATTAGCTTTGTGGATTCCCCCTGCCACTGGTAATTCAAGTGATTTTTTTTTAACAATTTAGTTTCTGTACATAATCTAATGCTGCATTTCACACTAATAATTCTGAAAATAATCTAAAATGGCATCAAATAATTGAACAATGAATACTGTGAATCTGTGCTTTGACCTCTCTCTTCAGAAGGGAACCCTACAAACGACATTATAAGGAAAATCAGGAGTTCTCATTTACCTTTGCAATCCAAGTTTCTGAATAATGAGGTCAGGTTAAATGAGGTTCCCATGAAGGGATGTGTCTAGCCTGCAAAGATAGAATAGTACAAGCAGGAGAGCAAACCTCTCATTTCAGATTTACCTGTTAGTCCAGCTTTAAACTAGAGCTTTGCAAAGAGCTGGTAAGAGAACACTGCCACAGAATGAAAAGAGTAGATAATACATTTTTTTTTTGTTAGATGTTGACAGAGATTTGAGAGTATTTTGAAGTCCACCTTAAAATTCAGATGCTAAAATGAACTGAAGAGGAATTCAAATGGCATGAACAAAAATTTGCCACTAATAATAGAAATATCCAGAAAGCTTTGGACAACTTACAGAACAGAACTTAAATGAAGAGCAGTGTTGTTCTCAGTAAGTGAAAAATCAAATGTGCTGAAGCAGTAATGATGATGAACTCTTCTGGAAGCGACATGAGTCTGAATTGCAGAGATCTAGGGAAGTGCTGGCTGTTGCATCTGCTTTCTGCGTGTCTTACACAGACAAAATGATGGTGATGTTCTGTGAAACACAACACCTGAAAAGGATGGCTTCCAAAATGAAGAATTTCAGTAATGATGGTGACAAACTTGATCTGGCCATAAAATGAGACTGCAGTATCTCAGTTTCTATTCTGGAAATGTGTTATCAATCTGCAGGTTAAAACAAAGAAATGTCCAGTGTCCACCTAGACTAGGAACAGTTTTGATGGAAATATTGGCTCCTTGATAGGACACAGATGGAAAAATATCCAGGCTAAATTGTCAGTGATTCAGCTCAGTGTCACTTATGCCCTTGAGCACCAATGGAAGGAAAGCAGAGGTACTCTGTAATTGTGTGTATGGGCTGGAAGGAGAGGAAGTTCCTGGGAGATGAAATGAGGCTGTTTGATAAAGAGACGTAGCAGGAGAGAATACTGTGCCAGCAGAAAGCAGTCTGATTTTGAGATGGAAACTCTGACTTGCAGTTCTGCCTTCATGCTAATGTTATTGCCAGCTATTAGCCTTATTTAAAGATTAGCAAAAGAAAGCAGGAGGTTTTGCTTAGAGAAAGCTGTCTAGGGAAACACAGGTTTTTATAGAGCTTTAAAAAATGAAAAATTTTGGAGTAACTAAAAAAAAGTGAGGTATTCTCCAGTAATATTTTCCTTTTTTTGATTTTTTTGTTCTGCATCCTTGATGCTTTTAAAAACCTCTTGACATTGGCATTAACTTTGATAATAAGATTTTTATTCTTCTTTCACTCTTTCTACTTAGGATTTCTTCATCCTCCCCTCTACCTTTTGGGAGTTCTAGACTCCTAATTGCATCCAGGAATTAAACATAAATTTAAAAAAAAAAAGGTCAGGGTAAAAGACCCCTACCAACAAGGATGTGCTGCAAGCTTTACCGTGTTATGAAGAAATGCTTGATACTAACATTGTTTTAAAGCAGCGTTCTCATAAGTTGGGTTCATTTTGCCTTCTATCTTTGGGTTTTGCAATGTTTCTTAGAACAAGATAGAATTGAGTGTTTCTGTGGAGTAGAGAAGTGAAGTTAGCTGAAACTTTTAAGTAGAAGAATTGGAAAACTATATCCCAAATTTTATCTCTTTAATACAAAGTATTATTAGGCAGACTGTGCAAACTGATTTAGATCTTCCTAAATGCTTTACTGAGTTTCAAAAACCTAGTAACAAGATTGACAGGCGAGTTTGACTGAAATTCTGAACATTTTTATATCTAGATTCCAAATATTGTGAAGGAAAAAGCCAAGAAAAATAGCTAATCTTCTGATTCTTTGCATCCAGTCAAAATATTTTTTAAATGTAAATGTTTGTGCTTTATTTCTCAGAGCCGTGCACCAATCTCTGCAAAACTTGTTGCCAACATGCTGTCAGTTGCAGGGGCTGACCACATCATCACCATGGACTTGCATGCTTCTCAGATCCAGGTAACTGTTGGTTCTTACCTGCTGTCCTAGGAGCTCTACTGAATTAATGTGATAAGCTGATAGTAATTCTCTGTGGCTTTGGTCATTATTTTGAAAGGCTATGTACCGGACTGTACAGGGTTCAGAGAAAGTCTTGCTACCTGTTTCTAATGAAACTCCATTTTAGAAAGAGACCAGTCTCGATTTTATAGGGTGATTTTGCAGTTACTTCAAATATTTGTGCTTTGGAGTCTTTGGTAGAATTTGCCAAGTCTAATGTAAGAGCTTCCAGAATATAAAAAATACTGGCTTGGGGCAAGTTCTCTTCATCTTAGCCTTGTCAGAGATTGTAGTGTTGCCCTAGGTAGAGTTTTGTTGTTACAGCCAAGGGTGTAATATTTTCTTAAAAGAAGTGGAGATGGAGCCTGGCAACCCTTATCGGGCTTACTGCTGAATCCAACAAATCACAAACCCTTTGTCTCAGACACAGAGCAGACATAATTTGTCATTCTCATGTGTACCTTGTTTTAAGAGAACTTATTTTTTACAGAAAACACCATATCTTTCAGTTCTGGAGCTCCATTTAATCAGAATTTCTTATTATGCTAGATGGCTGTCACATAAATAAAAAGGTCTAAACCAGATTTCTTGTTTTTACAACTTGTACAAGGATTCCATTTTAGTTTGAGTCCTCCCCATGTTGAAATACTGCTGTTAATGTCAAGCAGTTGAAATTTATGGAAGTTGAGTATTATTCCCTGGATGTTTTGAGAGCTTTTCACTAGCATGAATTTACTTGAGTGCCTGAAGGTGATCATCTTTTCTGATGTTTACATCAATTGAGAACACCTGTTTCCTTTTTCACTACTCTTGGGTGATATTTTTCAAGACCTTAAAGTTTATTTGACTTAAGCAACATCTGACAGTAGTATCAAAAGCAGAATTAGACCAGTGTAAAATACTAATGAAGTTCTGCCATTCATGAAAGGCAAAGGCTTGATTCTTTCCCTTTGTCTTCATTCCAGGTAAGATACAGACACATATTCATGAAACTCTTTCTCTTTTGGACTAGGGTTTCTTTGACATTCCAGTAGACAACCTGTATGCAGAACCTGCAGTCCTGCAGTGGATTAAAGAGAACATTCCCGAGTGGAGAAACTGTATCATAGTCTCACCTGATGCAGGTGGTGCAAAAAGGTACTATACAAGCCTAAACCAATTGGATGTACATGTAGTTAGTGGTACATGATATAATTTGTCTAGTCTTCTATATTCCTCTATGAATTGTGTAAGATATAGGGTGCATCACTGATTAATCCAACTGTATTGTAAAAACAGAACAACTAGCTCTTCCAATGCTGTTCATGCTTGAAAACATTCAGGAGCTTTCTATACTCTAAAGAAGATATTTTTCTCTCTCCCTGGATATGGCCTCATTAGCTGAATCCCTCCACCAGAGGGAAGAGATTTTTCCTGCTGCTTGCTTCTTTAGTCAAGTTGCTGCACCTCTTCCTGCTTCGCTCTGGAATTGCCTAAGCTTCCCTTCTCTGTCAAAGCATATGGCCTATTCCCACTGTACCTGCTGGCATTTAGGTAAGAGCTTGCTGGACTCAATTCTTTTTTCTCTACATTATTGCGTTCGAGATGTAAACCTGCTGACCCCAAGTTTTGCACTATAAATACTAGCAAAAGGGAATGAAAGTTTGAATGGCAAAGGGCACAAATAGAAAACTTAGATCATTGGAAGCGTTCTTCATTCACAGCATGTGCTACTCAATTAGCAGACTCTGTTTTATTTGGTATTGATTGAGTATAAACCAATGCCAAAGCTCAGAAGCAGACTGGTGAGGTCATAAAGCATGCCATTAAGGCAAAATGCTTATTCTCAGGTTTTATTGCTCATGCTGCTGCTGCAGAGGGAACAAAGACAAATGAAGTAAGGCTCCTGTAAGCCCACAGCAATTTAAATGTCTGAAATGTAGTATGGGGGAAAAGTGTGAAAGACTGTGATAATTTGATTTTAATTGAAGTCCTTGAGTCTGTTGTGAGTATTCATGTTGTAATGATTTTTAGGGAAATAAGACTGAGTGGAACTCCTAATTTTTTGGGTTTTTTTTTAAATTAATCAAGTTAAGGATGTGAAGAACATAGACCACATTCTAAAAAAATCACTTTGTTAAATTTCTTCCTTTGTTCCTATCAGGATACTGTTATTTTTGCATTTGATTTTTGTGTTGGTTTTGTTTTTAACACAAAATACAATCTTTGCTTAGAATTAAAGTCAGAACACAGAATTTTCCCCCTACCAAATATTTATGCATTATCAAATTAATCATACAAGTTTATTTTTGAAAGGTCACTCTCACTGTATTTAATATAGATAATACAGTCTGTCTTTAGTATCTTTCTGTTGTAATGCAACCAACCAGTTTCTAGTGAAGTAGGGGTAGATGTTGTTCTCAATAAATGCATAGCTTCTCCTTCACCTCCAGTAATAAAATGTAAAGAATATTGTTTGGCCTTTCCATTTAAAATGTGTAGAACTTCAAAATTAAACCTAATAAAAAATTAATGGAATGTGAAAATTGAACATGAATTGTCTTAAAATTTAAATCTGCAAGTATTAATTTAAAATAAATCAATTTTCTTGCACTCATTTAAAATACTTGAATTCTCTTTTGTTTCTTACAACTCACTTGGTTTTTCCCCAGCTTATTAGATGTTGCAACTGAAATAAGGCATGGAAATTCTGTTGATATCTTAATGCCTCTGAGGTATTGAGACTTGCTATGAAATTACACTATCCATAAAAAAATGCCAAAAATTTAGGATTTTTTTTATCATCCATTTGTTGAAAAGCAGTAGCTAAAACTTCCATATTTAAGTGGTAAAGAAACAAAACTGTATTCTCTATTAACCATGCATGTTAATAATCTTGTAAACAACATTTTAGATACAGCCTAAAAAGGCAGGCTAAAAGGTTGCATTAGCATTTATTAAAAAAACATGGAATTGTTTATTCATGTCTCTTTATACCTAAGAGCTCTACTGTTTTAAACAAACTGGGAAAAAGCAATCAGAAGTCTGTAACAAGTTTATTATTAGAAGTTTGTTTGGCCACCAGAGGTCACCCTGAAGAGTTTTAAAAGATCTTTGTTAAGCAGATGTATTCTAAGGGAATTATTAATGAAGTAAGCTACTTGATTACTAGTCAAGTACTGCGAAAAGAATTATTAATCACTGTTAACTTGTTTGGGTTTTTTTTCTCCCTTTGGCTTGGTTTCAAACCCTGCAATAGTATTTTCCAGTTAGAGTGTTAAAGTGCACATTCCCGTAGGCTTAGAATTGACTTCCCCCTACTTTAAATTACCTAGTGTGACTGGTATTGCAGCAGCTTAATAAAAGCTTGTGAATAGCTGAAATGTTTTCAAAGCCAGACAGAAAACCAAAGTCAACTCAATTAAAAAACCAATTTTTGGAGTATAGCTTGAGACATTATGGTTCATAATTAGCAGTGATCTAAGATTGCTTCTACCTGTCTCATTTCTTGCATAAGTTTTTGCTGTGGTAATTTGAAAGCCAGAAGACAAAAACTGTGTTTTGTGACAAAAACGTTTATATGACTGTTTTTCCTTTTAAAATGGTTCTCTAAACATGATGTATTTCTTCCTGTAACTTAGGGTTACTTCAATTGCTGACAGACTGAATGTGGAATTTGCTCTCATTCATAAGGAAAGAAAGAAGGCAAATGAAGTGGACAGAATGGTCTTGGTTGGTGATGTGAAAGACAGAGTAGCAATTCTTGTCGATGATATGGCTGACACATGTGGCACAATATGTCATGCAGCAGACAAGTAAGTGTTATTATGATCTGGCTCACTGTAGTGTTCTCACTCACTGCACAGCTGATGAATACAGTTGTTCTCAAAGCCTATAACCCAACCTGACCTCTGTAGTATGAAGTCATTCTGACCCTTGAATTGATAGGTCACAGTTCTGTGATTCAGCTGTGTCCTTCTTTAGAACATGAAATTGAGAAAATATTTACAGAAATATATTATCTGTACCTAGGTAGAGCACAGAATAAATAAAATGTCATAACTTGAAAAGGGTTTGGGCCATCTAGTGCACTTTACAGTTCCAAGGCAGAAACAACAGATCAAAAATCATTCCCTCCTTGAACCTCATCATGGAGCCTTCCCACTCTCCTTAGGCAATCTTTAACAAAGCTTTACTGGATTTAACACTGTAAAGTATTTTCACCATAGTGTCCAATGCAAATTTAATATTACTTTTCACTGTACATCTTGAGCATAAAACAACTTGTCCTTTTCATCTCGGGAGGTGAGCATAAGTTTTCCTGTCTTTGTCTGAAAGCTGGTTTGAGTTCTCATTTCCCTCCTGACTTGAGTAACTTGAGTTTGTTCAGTTTTTCCACAAGGTTTGTAGACTTCTGCTCAATTGTGATGCCTTCTGGATTCCTTCCAGCTGTTCTCCTTCTTGAAGAGGAGCTTGCAAATGTAGACCCCCTATCCTAACTAAGGCTCTAGCAGTGCTAAATAGAAAGGATTATTTGTAGCTTTCCAGGTGCCTTTATGCCAGTTCTGTTCAGGTTAATAGTAAGGCTGGCTTGTGTTCATCTGGTTCTCAACCAGCACCCCCAGGTCCTTTTCTGCCTGACAGCTTTTCAGCTTCTCTTCCCTGAGCCTGTAGCACTTCATGGAGTTGTGTGATCGAAGTGCAGACCTAGGACTTGACCTTATTGAACCTCATACGAGTGGCCTCAGTGCATTGATCCAGCCTGTCCAGATCCCTCTGCAGAGCCTCCCTGCCCTCAGGCAGATGGACACTCCCACCCAGCTTGGTGTTACCTGCAAACCTAACTGAGGGTGCCCTGAGTCTGCTTGTCCAGATCCCTGATGAAGATGTCGAATGGGTTTGGCCCTAGGGGAGCCCCACTAGTGACTGGCTGCCAGCTGGATGTTATTCCATTCACTACCACTTTCTGGGTCCAGCCATCCAACCTGTTTTTTGCCCAGTGAAAAGTATACCTGTACAAGCTACATGATGCAAATTTCCACAGGGGACTGCTGTGGGAAATGGTATGAAAGCAACAAGTGAGTTAGACATTGTTCTTGGTGGTTTTAAGTGAAGTTAATCTCACAAGTTTACAGTCTTTAGTTGTACACTTGCTGTTTGCACCTACATAAAGGATGTCAAAACTGACATATAGCCTTGTGTTTCTTACAATTTTCATGGAAATTTGATGAAATTTTGCAGATATGTTGTGTAGTTGTTTGCTATCTGCATTCTAATCTACATCACACCTCAAAGTATTCTTTTAGGCTGTGCCCCTTGCAGATCAAAATCAGAATTGCCTAGCTAAAATTTTTTTAGTACCCTTGTGCATAGAGGAAGCTATTTCCGGTCAAAAACCTTTATTTTTTTTTTCCTGTTTTGAAAGAAGCACTCTTTATTTGCCTGCAGTACATTTCTAGAGACGAAATATACCAAATTCTAAAACTGTCAATCACCTTCAATGTATCTGCAGTTGCTTTTGCTTCAGTGATGCTGCCTTGTGTCGTGTTCTTGGCATGAACTTGTGCTTTTCATTTATCTCAAATCCAGGTGGGATGTACTTTGTGAACAAGACTCATGCACCAAAATACTCCCTAGAACTCTTTTTGTCTCAGCAACATTGATGCATATCAAGCAGATGAATTGAGGAACATATTTTCAGATACAACAAATCAGTTTGCTTAAGTACAAACTCAAGTACACACACTTGGTACACACTCACCCTGTTGTAATGGATACACCTTGTAGGCTGCAGGTACTAAATGTAGTGCTGAAAATGACCAGAAAACTTAAATTCTATTAAATCATTCAAAATGAGATGATGTTTCTGTGGTTTTGTCTTTTTTTTTCCTCTTTTATGCTTCCTTGTGTGCCTTTGTGATGATCTGATAAAATGCCATCCCTCAGGGCCTCTGTTTCTAAGGCTAGAGAAGCAGGTAGGACATAGCTGAGAATCTAGAGGCATTGAGGCCATTAGAAACTAAATTAGGATATTTTGGCTCATTCACAAGGTGTTCTAGTTCTTTGATTTATACTTTTTTTCCTCCTCATGCATCACTTCACTGAGTGCTTGGATCAGCAGCAAGTCTTCCCACAACCTTGTAGTAAGCTAGGCTTTTAATCATTAACATTTCTTCTTCCTCAGAAACTCCTTCCAAGCAGAACTGTTTGAATTGCAAATGAAAATAAAGGTGGACAATAATGGAGGCACAATAGAGTTGTGAATACTGCCATCCAAACTACTTAATTTTTTGCCTGGTTAAAATAGAAAGCTTGTACTGGAGTTCATTTTTATGTTTTGTTGGTATGGTCAAAAGTGCAGAATTGTAGATTAGTATCACTGCTGCAAATAAGAACTTTTTCATTTAATTATGATTTTTGTTGGGAATTTTTCTGAGACAATTCAAACTTCTTCAGGTTATACAAATATGGGAATTATTTTGTAGGTATTTTATATGTGACTTTGTAAGTAAAATGTATTTTAGAGATTTGTATCCAGTTTCATCTATAGCGATGTATGTATACATGCATCACAGCATGCTATTTTTGTGTGTTCTACAGGTTAATGTCTGCTGGAGCTACTAAAGTTTATGCCATTCTAACTCATGGCATCTTTTCTGGTCCTGCCCTCTCTCGGATTAATAATGCATCATTTGAGGCTGTTGTGGTAACCAACACAATCCCCCAGGAGGAGAAAATGAAACATTGCCCAAAAATACAGGTACAGTGGTGTTGTTATGTCATTTCTTTAGATTCAGTATTTGTATTTTACTGCTCACTAGTGCTAGAATTTGTGCCTTGAGATAAAATTAATACTCTCAAATACATTGTTTGCAAAACATTTTGCTAAAACATGCAGAAGAACTGCTTTAAGGGGATTCAGGTAATATAATAGGCACTTCAAAATATTTGGTATTTGCCACACCTTGAGTATGCTTGATTGGAAGAGTGACAAATGTAAAATTGACTAGGTTTCTCTTCTTTTTTTAAAAAATCAATATTAGTCATACAATATTTGCATGTAGGACCTCAGTTATTTTGTTGAGGAGGCCACAGAAATCTTAGGCAACATTATTTTTTCTTGAAAAATACAAATGGAATTGTTCTGAAAAGTCACTTTTGGAGGTTTTTCTTAGTACAGAGTGGAGCAAAGCATAAAAGATTGAGGTTTTAAGTGCATTACTGGATTTTTTAAAAGCTTAACATGAGATATTTATTGAAACAGTGCAAGCACAAAAAGGTGTGTTTCCTTTAAGTTGTATTTATGTCAGGCAGACACTGCCATCTGATGGCAAGAATACTGGGGCTTTTTGACAACACGCCTTGTCAGAAGTACTCAATATGACTGTTCAGTGATCCTAGTCAATGCTTTCTTACTCGATTTTTGAATTCTTATTTGGTATTATTGCAGTTCTTATGTGTATATTAAATGCCTAAGCTTTAGTGTTTTATTACTTTCTAGAAATAAAAGCTACAAAGGTAGATGGAATGTTTATAT
This sequence comes from Passer montanus, assembly GCF_014805655.1. NCBI lineage: Eukaryota > Metazoa > Chordata > Aves > Passeriformes > Passeridae > Passer > Passer montanus. The sequence continues at coordinate 9,021,651 of NW_024367707.1, read as the reverse complement.
GGTTCTAAACTGTATAGTTTATTGCTCTTGGCATGCCATCAAATTTTTCTTCTCAATTTTTCTTTCAGTTTATTGACATTTCCATGATCCTGGCAGAGGCAATTCGAAGAACACACAATGGTGAATCAGTGTCTTACCTGTTCAGTCACGTCCCCTTGTAACTGCAGGGGATTACACTGCATCTTTGCAAAGGTCTCTTAAGCTAGCACTGTTTTTAACTGTGCACATCAACCATGAGAAATTATTCTCTTTGTACAATTCGAGAGCTTGTATGTTTAATTATCATATTTGTCTTGTAATTACTATTTGTTCTTTGTAAATGGGCAATAAATCTCCATCTTGCAGAAAGCTTAAGAATTCTCTTGAGAGTCTGTAAGTCTTGTGTGTTGTGCAAGTTTTTCTATGTGCCTGTTCTCACATTTGGCTGACTGCTGTGTCAGATCCATTTTTCTATACAGAACTACAAACTGTTCACAAAAGTTAACAGGATGTGTAAGTGTAAGGTCATTCTCTGTGTTAAGCTAAATGCTACAGACCTGAGTTTTTTGTATCTGTTAGTCTGTTGGGCAAACAGCTGGGGTTTTTTGTTTAAGTACCATGAACAGTGTTTTGTAAGCCCTAACCATATGTAAAGGTCATGTTAATTTTGAGGAGCTGTTGACATACACATAGTATGACCTGTTTGATTCACTTAATGTTCACTTTTTTCCCCACAAGATATTTGGGGCTGCTGTTTTCTTTTGTAAAACTCTCTTCATATTAAATTGTTTGCTTAACATCTATTCTGTAAAGTTGCTATCTTGTAAGATTGATGTTTAGGTATTCCTAGTATTATTAATATCACTTGTCTAAACAATGACTAAGATTTAATCATGAGCAGTTTGGTGTAAATTTCATTTTTTCTCTGTAGTTTTAGATATTCCCTGATTGTGATGATAGAAAAAATTTTATTAAAGATTTCCTGTTAATATTGTAAAGATTTATTGTGCCAAGTCCAAACAGAAAATTAAACACACTTACACAGACTGGTCTGTACCATGGTTGAAAATTATCTAAAAATACAGGGTTTTTCAAACTGCACAGTCAATGCATCTTCTTCAAATTTCTGTCACAAAATACCACATTGCTTGACTGTGCAGTGAGTGAACTGGGGCACAGTAACTAATCTCGAATGCTTTAACATTAAAAAATTAAAGTCATTATGAAAACAATTTTTCCTGTTGTAATGTGGGATGGCTTATGGTTAAATATGGGTAATGCAGTCAGTAATGGATTAGGGTGGGGGGGTTGGGACTCAAAGTTATAATTTTGTAATTATGTCTTTGAATCCTATTATGAACTGTTTTCAGTCTTTCTATTACAAGAGTAATGTGTATTAAAATACTATCCCTGCACCTAGATCACAGGAACTCAAATCTCCTACCTGAAATTGCAGTTTTTAATTACAAAAGCATTGCCATACTTGAGAGGTGTGCACTATAGCACATCTACATAGTGCAAGTGCACTACGTGCACTTGCAGCACTACAGCAAGGAAGCTGTAGTGCTGCTTTTATGCAGCACTATAGCTTCCTTGCTATAGTGCTGCATAAAAAGTCCTTATTTCATCGAATCTTGCTTATTTGGGGATATATTTATCATAATACAATGATGTATTATAAAGTGAATTTTTTCAGTCCAGTTAAGACAGTTGTCAGAAAGGATTTTTTTTTTTCTCTGAGAATAAATCTAATTTTTTTTTTTAACTCGGTAACTTTCTATTGCTTCTGTGAAGCAATTCTGTAAAGCAGAATTTCACCTGTACTGCTTTCAGTGATGAATACAAAAATAGAGTATATAAACTCTTGTAGTGAGTATTCACTTCAGCTGCTTATTCTCAGACAAGTTCCTCATTAGAGTTGAATTTTCAGAATTATGTTATAACAGTGGAAATGAATTTACAGTATTTGGTAAAGAAATTTTTTAAATGTAATATCAGATAATCACATTATTTTGCAATTAGGTTCTTAGACCCCAAGTCTGGGGCTATGTAATTATACCAAGTTTACACCCAAATACTACACAAAAGGCATACAATACAATTAATGCACTGGATCAATTCACTTGCTTTATGCATCAGATTGTTGGAAGCAAACCCACTCAACTGCATTTAACAGGATGAGATGGGGGAAAGAGCAGAAGGAAAATTGCAGAACTAATCTTACTGTATGTGCTGTAGCTTGTGCACCTAAAATGCTTCTGAAGAGTTACAGGTGACTTCCAACAGCTCTGTGAAAATTGCCTCCATTTTGACAGAATTTAAAGCCATGGGAACAGAAAATGGTGAAGGCTTTGGTGTTTAATTCTCTGTGCTCCCTGGTCCTTGCCTGGATTCTGGTCTGAAGATCTGTCAGTTCAGCCTGGTGGGAAACATTCCTGTCTCTGCAGCATTCTTTTTAGATAACAAAAAAATTACCACATTGTATTGCAGATGTTGAAGGATTTAGCTCATATTTGTACATAAATTTTATATTGAATTGTTCCACTGCCCTAGTACACATACACATTTTTTTATTTCTTGGTAAGCGTATCTGATGTTTGCAGCTTTGCTGGAAGCTCTTGTCATAGACTCCCAGGGGTTTTAAATGTCAAATGCTAAGAGTCTGGTGCTGAGGTATTGGACTGTGGGGAGTTAAACCTCAATATCTTTCTTGTATGAAGGGTCCAAAACTGAACTGAGATAAAGATTTCCTTAGCCCTTCTTTGGTTGTTAATGCTTTTATAGGAATACTTTATTATCTTTTTCTGCAGTAGCCAGCTTAATTTCTGTTTGGTCTTTAGACCTTGTCATTTTCTCCATGCTCACCAAGGCCCTGAGTTCTTCCTCTGCTCTTGTTACAGGCCAGTCTCCTCCAATGCTGTTTTCTGTTCATTGTTTTGGTTAGTTTTAGTGCCTGCAAATAGATTTTTGCAACAGCTATCAGCAAAGATCTTATACTGTATACACAGATCATACATACAGAAACTTTAAGGCATCTGCAAGTGATTTTGTTATCATTTCCTCAATTTTGCCACCCATTTCTCTTTTTGGTTCTTTTTGTACATCTGTCTACATCAGTTAGAAGAGTCAACTTATGTATCTGAAAAAATGAGCAAGATAACTGCTTTTCTTGAATAATTCCATGGGCAAACTGTGCAATGTTACACTGAATGTTGTATTAACCATGAGTAGATGGGGTTGTATCCTCACTCTTGAAATGAGGGTCAGAACTTTAGAAAGAAGGCATTGCTGCAAGACCTTAGGACTGCAAATAAACTACCCAGATTGAAGATGAACACAGTGGAATCCTGATTTTGATAAATAAGTTAAAGCAAGTTGCTTTAAGTTTCCTTTTAGAAGACAAAGGGGGGAAAAAAGGAAGTGTGAATTCACCAATCTGATTACAAGCCAACTGATGACAAAACTCACAGATGAAGGACTAAAGCAATTACAGGTTCCTGTTTTATTTTAAATTACATTTTTCACTCACAGCAGCAGCAATATTTGCTCTTACCAGTGGGTCCTCCCCTAATATGTGATGTAGTAGGAAGTACTTTTTTGGTTTTTGGTTAATTTGTGTTTCAGAGGAGGCAAGAGATTATGTGCAACTTCTGAGGGAAACTGAACTTTTAAAATCAGTAAACCAGTAACTCCGTGTGCCTCCAAAAATCAAACTATATTCTGGAGTTCTGAACCGCAGTGCATTTACTTTCACCACTTTTGAAGGGATATATTGCTGTATTTTGCTTTCCACATTTCATAGGTTTAAGGATAAAAAAGCAGCAAAAGCATGCTCTGTGTTTCTATTAATGTTTAGCTAAACCTGCAGTTTCACTCTATACAGAATTGAAACTCCTGTGCTCTTAGATGGATAACAGCAAGTTTCTGATATAAAGAAGAATCAGCTTTATTTCAAAATAAAATGCTGAGTGCCTGCCTAGGTATTAAAATATCTGAAGTTTGTGGGTTTAGATTGCAAGGAAGATTTCCAAAGACCCGGTGCACCTGCAAAAAATTACTGGTTTGGGTGATTGGACATGTATTAAGAAACCCACCTGCAACCCAAACAAGTAGATATTAAGCATCTCATGTTCTGGTGTTGCATAGCAGGGACATGGCTGGGTACTCGGAGAAATCAACACAGTCCAGCTTGTGTCAAATGACTCTCTTCTTTCATAATTAGCTAAGCACATTATCTGTGCTATAGGGTCAATAATATGAGTGGAAGCTAACTTTCCTTTGTTGTGACATACGCAGTGAAATATCCAGAGCAGAATAGCTAGTGTAGTGTTTGCTAGTATAGAGTGAAGGTTTTCCTCCTACCAGAAATATCTTGAATGGTCTTTCAACACACAGCAGGATTTTTATAGGATTTTTGCATTAGTTATGGAGTACCCAATGAAAACTTTAGTGTTTTTTGAAAAGCAAAATCCAGTTATCAGTAAAGAGAAGAAGAATTATTCTGCATTGCATTACTTCTAATATTCAGGCACAAAGGTGAGAAATATAGTCCTGAATTAATATATTTGGGAATTAATAGGCCCTTTTCTAGGACTCAATTGAAATGGCAGTGATGCTGTACAACTTCCCTGTTTATGTCTATATGACCCAGACACTAAATACAGGCAATTTGAAAGTATGATTACAAATTCTTTCCCTGTTTATTCTTCAAGTTCCTATCACCTGAAATTAATTTCTCAGCTCCACCATAGTCAGAGAAATTATAAATTACAATTGCAAATGTAAAGAAAAATACGTGGAGAAGGAAGGCATGAAAAAAACCCACAAACTCCCCCAAATAAACATCCTAAAAATCAAAGCAGTCTGTTCTGGTGAACATGGAGGCTTGTGGTATGAAACTGTCTGAAAGAAACCATGTCATGTGAAATGCTGGATTGTCATCAGCATGTGTCTATGCATGTAGTTTTAAGCTTTGGCCCTTCTACACTCTCCCACACAGTTTTGACCTTGCTCTATGCCATTTCCTGTGCCCTTGCCACTATCTTTTTTAACCTTATTGGGGTTATTTCCCTTCCCCACAGTCCCATTCACTTAATAGACATTTCTTCCATAGAGTATTCAACTTAGAACCGTCCCTGTTCTTGAAACTATTTTCATCAGTAGTTGGCGCCAAATATTAATAAGAATGACTAAACTTTTAAAACTGAACTATTGTCAACATCAATAACCAACTTCTGTCTCTCTTTTCATGCAGCTTACGCTAAAAAGTGGGGGAGGGGGAAAGGAGGAACTTGAGCTTCTTCAAATTTAGTTTAGTCTGAAGTGACTGACTTATGCTTATGTAACACATTTTTCTCCTTGCTGATTGATCTTAAACTTTACGGCCAAATATTTCACAGTCGTCTTTTGGAATTCCCCATAGCTTGGATGTTAGACTTTTCAGTTCTTTATGGTGTGGCACTGTATCTAGGTAGAACACAGTTTGAAATGAAAAGTCTCTTCAAAAGTAGCATAATCTTCTATGCAAATTGCAGCATATGAGAATAAAAGCACATGGATATATGAGTAACATAAGAATTTGTTTAAAGGGGGAAAAATAAGAGTACTCAGTTATTTCCGTGGGGGTGGAGCAGCAGCTGAGGTGCTGTTGTTTAAAGTACAAATGTTTGAGGAAGTAGAATGCAGCAGTCGTTTCGCATTCAATTATTTCTCAAGCTGCAGTCAAGGTGAAAAATAGTGATAGAGTAGTGATTTCTGCTGTTGTCGTGAGTGAGTTATGTCATGTTACCTTTTCTTCTGCACCTCAGCTGAACCACTGGAAACCACTTTGATGCTATTTTCTTCTGCTCTGTTTCATAGTCTCTTTCAGCACCAAATCTGCCAGACCTGGAAGCACACAGAAAATGGTATGTTAAACTTTCATTTTAAAATTACTCTTAGGTAACAGTTCTTTGACTGGAACTGTTGTAGAAGACTTTTATGAACGTATTCTGCTTTTCTGTTTTCTAAATGGTATGGTTTACTGTTATGGTTAGAAATTGCAATGCATCATGACCAGCAAGGAAAGTATTAATTTGCATTAAAACTCATTGTACAGCAGTGCTACAGAATGAGCAATGAATGTCTTATCAAAATGCTCGAAGTTCTTAGGTGTTTATTTTTCTTTACTTTCCTCCTGTCATAACCTAAAATGCATGTGGAACATCTACAGAAAACCTTCCTTCAGAAACACATAGCTGTACTGTTGCTGAATATTTGAAGAATACCTTAAATCATTAAGAGTTTTATGCACATGCCAGTTAAGATCAGTAGATTAATTAATTTCAAACTTCTTATAAAGCCAAGCGTAGATCTCAAAGAAAAGAACAGCTCCCATACTTTTAAGCAGGCCTCTCTTTCTCTCTTTGCAAAGACATTGCACAAGACAGCATTGCTTTTTGCTCTTATTTAGAAGTCTTTTTGTTTGTTCTGGTACTATAGGGGACGTGAAGTTTCACACATGTAAATAGCCAGATACAGCACCAGAATATAACTCTTTGCAGTTCAAATAGCTAATGCATTAAAAAGATTATCAGGAAAGGGAAGAATATACAAAGAAATGAAGCACGAAGATGGTAGTAGCTAGGCTGGCTCTGCAACAACTCTTAGATTCCTAAAAATACTGAAATATGTGAGAGTTGAAAACCTGAGGATTGTAAAAGACTCAAGAGTCTTTTCTTAAAAAGCATATTCAAAAAATATTCAATGAAGACTTTCAAATCCCAGACTCACAGCACCTAATTTCAGGCACCTAAATGTGCAGCATTAATCTCTGCTTGGTGTGTACTCAGGCAGCTCTCCCTCAATCCTCAAACCCAGCAGTTCCTGCAGAGAGGCCTCTCTCTCTCTCCCACTCGAATTTCAGTGCTGCTGTGCTCCATGGGCATTTGCCTTGGGTAACCAGACTAACTCTGGGGTCCATCGGTCTGCTAATGCAGGAAATGGAGACAGGCAGCTGCTGGGACATTACAGACCATGGTAGCATAGGCATTCTTTGGTATTCCTTTAGTTTCCTAACATCCTTTACATGTATAATGTGCTGTGTCCCCTGGGAAAGAATTAAGGAAGGCAAATTTTTTCAATAATATATCCAGATTTTTCTTTGGCAGTGTCTCTTGTCACTCTAAGAAAGACCTTCCATTTTCCATATAATTTAATAACAGTGGCAGAGTCCTTCCTTCTCCTTCCCACATCCCTGACCACATTACTGGAGAAAAAAGGATTCTACTGAAAAGCTTGAGTGGTGAGAGGAAATTAATGCCTTTTATCTTTTCCAAATTCACTCCCCACTTTGATTATTCTCATTTATCATTTTTATCCAAGTGCTTTTCTACATCAGGAGATCAAAAAACTTAATCCTGCTCTAAAATGGATTGGCTAGATTGTACTGAAAACACTGGTGAACTCTCTTACCCAGTGAACTCTGGGTGGGTTTCCTAAGTGAATTCCAATAAGCCAAATGATGGTTAATTTGATACCTAGCAAATGAAAACACAAGAGTTGGAGATAATAAAATATGAATACACAGGCATGGCCCAGTTAGTCCATATGAGTGTTCCCTGAATAATTGTATGAATGACAGCCATGGCTGCCAGCTATGGTATTTAGCTACCTTGTCTTTTCCCAGAGGATCTGTGGAAAAGAAGAAAGCACTGCAGCACTACCAGGGAATGGGCAAAGAAACTGTGATAGCACTGTAGCACCATGTCACTATATCAGGTTACACTGAAGTCAAGGTCTGCAGTGGACTTTTACGTTTTTCCTTCTATACTGGGGCTCTGTAATTCCAAAGATGACTGAAGGAATTATCAAAGTTATGCCATTTGGATGTTGAGTCAAGGTAGCAGAAGTGCAGTGCTGTGTGAGACGTGATCTGGCTTCTCTCACATTTGCTGCCCTGCAAGTAACCAGAGTGCTATTCCAGACAGATACACAGATGCAGACGTAGATCAGCATAGTCCTCTAAGGTAACAAAAAACCACAGATTTGTACAGGAGACACAGTGCTTAAAGTAAACAGGGTGAACAACAGGAAGCCTCACTTCACCTCCAAGTCCATGTCACCTGCAAGGCACAGTTTTGGCAGCACTCAAGAGGGCTCACACAGAGTGCTTGGCAGGTCTCTGTATGTTCTTGTGTCCCAGCTAAAGAGATAAAAACATTTCCATGTATCTTGAACATTTTACCTAATCGTCCAATTTTCACCTGCTTAACTAGGTTTTGACATTTAATCAACATTATGCCACACGTAACCAATCCTCATTGTTTAAGAGCCCTTGATGCGTGCCATGCAAGCCTCCACCACTGAGTTTTCAAGGGAGAAATGAGGCTGTTGATTTTCTTGGGGTGTCTTGTCTTTAAAACTCTTGACCAGTACCAGACACAAGCGGTTAAGATGCTTGGCAAGGCAGCAAGATGGTCAGGGCCCCTCGGCCTGTGCCACACAATCCAAGACTGGCAGCCTGCCAGCCAGAGTTTCCTTGACACTGACTGCTGCTGAGGAAGTAACTAGTAAGTTGTGAAACATTAAAAACTTTTTCCATAATACACACAAATCTATGAAGTCAGCAAAAATTTGACAGACACAGAAGCTTCTTAACATGCCTGTGGGATTTTGGCTCTGGTTATGAAGTCCGATTATTTGTCTTTTATGGAACATGCCCAATGTTAAACTTGCCTTTGATTTTCATGTGCCCACCTCACATTGATACATTGTTTTTCTATCCTTCTTCCCTTATTGAGCAGTGAAAATGCAAACTGGTATTAAACTTCATGGAAATAAAGACATTGACTGGCTTAGGTCAACTCTACATCCATTCTGACACTTACTAGAGGAAGAGTACTTATGATAATGTTAAATTTGAATTAGGAACTCAGTCAACCGTTAGTGAAGTTCTGAAAGTTTACACAAGCTTTTAAATGAATATAGATTTTATCCATCTTGCATAAGATTTGAAAATGTAGCTGTGCTCATCTCTGCTATTATACAATGGCAATCTGCAGGATGTCTAATACCTCTTATTTTCCCTTAAAAGAGAATGTTCACAGGCCCATAGACTTTATTCACCCCTTTTCACTTTTACAGGTGATATTTTTTTTAAGAACTCATTTTTTAGAGAGTGGTATTTAAATTAGTACAAGAATTCTTGGAGATAATAAAAAAGCATTTGAGGGGAAAAACCAACATATGACTTCCGAAACTTCTAATCCTACTTCCACATCTATTTTTGGTCAATGTGAGACAAAAAACAGAATTTAGATGTAAAGTTGGCCAGACCCAGTGTATAGATGAAATATTCTGATTGCATTAAAATCTAGAGTTCAGTAAAGCCTTTTACATAATTCTCCATAGCATTGTTTAGGAGGAGAAAAGGTGGCTCAGGGACACCACCCGAAAGGAGGCTGTACTCAGTGAGACTCAGTCTTCTCTCTCATGTAGAAAGTGACAGGATGAAAGAAAATGGAGTGGAGTTGCACCAGAGGAGGTTTACATTAGATATTAGGAAAAAAAATCATGGAAAGGGTTGTCAAGCAATGGAACAGACTACCCAGGGAAGTGGTAAAGTCAACATCCCCGCCATTGTTTAAAAAACACATGGATCTGGCATTTGATATGTTTTAATGTTGAATATGGTCATGGTGCTTGGTTGATGATTCGATTTGATAATCTTAAAGTCTTTCCAACCTTAATTATTTTATGATGCTGTGATTTCTTATGGTTGTGTTTTTAAACAATGATTTGAAGTTCAACTACTTTGTGCTCATTGTGACTGAGACAGTCACCAATCACCACTTTGCCCAACAAATCTAGGTGGGCACGTTCCCTCGTTGGTTCCCTTAATATCTCCACCAAGAAATCATCTTCAACATGGTACAAGACTGCTTGTGTCCATTGTATAATGTTCTAAATTGAGGTGTAGGAAGTTAAGATCACCCCTAAGGACAAGGACAGCTTACCTAGAGATATTTTCTTAATTGCTTTTGGAATAATTCCTTAGAGTCATGGTCCAGATGGGTGGTTGATAGCATACTCCCACAACAACATGCATCTTCATCCTTTCCAGAGACTCTTGACCACATCATCACCAACCCCTCCCTCATATAAAGAGCCATCCCCTCACTTCCTGCACTGCCTATCCTTCCTGACGAACCTATAACTATGTTTTAACACAGTAACACAATGGATCAACAGTATTGTTTTATTTGGTAAAGATATTTCTTAAAAGCAAGATCATTTGACCCACATTAGTTTGCAGTTAAGTTGTTAATAACCCCGAAGACTGTGGCCACAATTATGCCAAAGTTTACACATGAGCACTACACTAAAGGCATTTAATGCACTGTATCAGTTCAGTTGCTTTATATATCAGATTTTTGTTTCAAATAAAGTGCTGAATTATTTGCCTTCCCTGTGCACAAGTACTGTAAATAAAGCTTCAAAATTACTTGTGCCAAGATGTTGCTTGGGCTTCTGTTCTTTTGAAACTCTTCTTATGCAGATTGTGGCCTGCACAAGTCAAATAGAGAAATATTAAAACAAGTCAAATAGAACACTGACTGTCAAACCTTGTTTGTAAATCATGCTCCAGCTGTCTTGAACAAAAGGATGAACTGTTAATCACACCAGACTGGTAAACATCTTCATAATAAGATCATCCTTCTCTTTTTTTTATGGTCTGACAGAAGGGACACAATGTTTAAATTTCCTTGGAAGTCTGAGCTGCATTTCATGAGCAGTTGAAATTTGCATTTCTCAGAATGTTGGAGGCAAACCCACTCAACTGCATTTGATGAGATAGTGGAAAGAGCAGAAGTAAAATTGCAGAACTAATCTTACTGTATGTGTACGCCTGGATTGTGGTCTGAAGACCTGTCAGTTCAGCCTGGTGGGAAACATTCCTGTCTCTGCAGCATTCTTTTGAGATAACTGAAACTGTACCCCACTGCATAACAGAAATTGGAGGATTTAGCACATTTAGTCTGTAAGCCTTACTTTTAATCATTCCACTGCCTAGTGCAAGTACACATTTTTGGATTTTTTTGTAAGAGTATTTGATGTTTCGAGCTTTGCTCGAAGCTTTTGTCATAGACTCCCAGGGGTTTTAAATGTCAAACATTCAGAGGCTGTTTCTGAGGCAGTGACTATGGGGAGTGAAACCTGGGTGTGTTTCACTGTAGAGGTCCCTTTCGCAGTCGTTTGTCAGGTGTGTGTTGTCAGTGCTGGTGCTCTGTGGTCTCTCCTGCGCTGAGTGGCAGCTGCCTCTGTCTGGCAGCCAAGGCCCACCCATCCGGGCTGGGGGGAGCATCGGGAGGGCAGGTTCAGAGTGGCTCTTCTCTGCAGATAAAGCTCCTGGGCAGAGATAATGCCAGGCTAATAAGTTAAGGGAAAAAGAAAAAGGCAAATGATGCAGAAGTGATCACTCACCACCTCCTGGCAGCAGACCAGAGCCCAGCTAGCCTCTGAGTGATGGCTGCTTTAGCTAAACCCACATCCTGCCACTCCTCCCCAGTTTTATTGCTGCACATAGAACCTTAATGGCATGAGTTATGCCTTTAGTCAGCTGAGCTCCATAATTGTGGCTGTGCCCCCTCCCAGACTCTGGCTCACCCACAGCCTGCTCACCAGCGTGAGGAGTGGAGAAGGCCTTGATGCTCTGCAAGTTTCCCCACAGGCATCATGCTGGTGTGTAATCCACACTGCTTTGGTCACCAATCTGTACCAGGGTACCACAGGGCTGCTGTGGAAAAACGGGGCCCATCCCAACCAGACCCAGTATGGTTGTGGTGACAAATGAGGTGTGATTGTGGATACTCATGTCTGACTTTTGTAGGCCTGTGCTGAGCTATACTTGTAAGAAAATGTAAAAGAAGGCAAAAAATAAAAGAAATTGTACAGAATAGGCAAATCATAGAGACTTGCTGAATTCCCTGCTCAGAGTACATGTTGTGCCCCCAAGCATGTCCCCACACATAGATATTTGCTCTTATTAGCAGGATTCATAGTGGATGGCTTTCATCTGACACTAAGGGAAGAGCTAGTCTTTGGCAAAATGATGATGCTGCTATATTGTGGTTACAATGAAAGCATTTTTGATAGGATATTGTCATTATTATAGCACATCAATCATTATTACTAAAATGCCATGGGATTTCTACAAAACAAATTAACATTGTACAAGCTGTAAGTAGTGCAATACAGAATTTATAATAAATTTAATGACTTGAACCCTGTGTAGATCTCAAGTCAAATCTTAGTCCATGCTTTGCTCTATCAATATAGCAACTATAATAAGACTCTCAAAACATATAAAAGAATAAGTCACTCCCTCCATCCTCAGAGGATGCAAACAATGGCAGAAGTATCCCGGCTACTGGAGGTTGATGGGTTTCACTGTCTGTCCAGCAGCAGCTCTGGTTCAGGTCCCCCCTTATGCCTCATAACTGGTTGGATCTCTAGACCATGGGCTTCTGCACTTCGCCTCCCTCTTCCATGGGGGCCTGGGACCCTCCAGGACAGAAAGGAGGGGAGCAGTAACCTTGTGCCCAGGAACCTTGAGGATGGGAGGGAGGGAAAAAAATTATTTATCTGGGTTTTCTTCTGGGGTCACAGAACCTTCAGGGCCTGAGAACGAGGTGATGGGTAATGAAGATGTGATCCACTCAATGAGAGGTGATGGCTGCTTGCCTCATAAATTGGCATTAACTAAATCCACAAGCAGGGGTTGGAGCAGGGTGTACTGGTGGCAGTGGCACACATCAACACTTCACTTCTAGAGTGACTTTTCAGGGAAGGCAAGAATGAGGCATGTGCCACTATCGCTCAGCTCTGAAGAGACCCCTGATCCCACCAAGGCTTGCAGGAGTAAGGTTTAGAGAACAGTGGTGTGAAAGCAAAGGGAAAATCTGGCTCCAGGACAGGCTCCAGAGCAACCAGGGAGGAAGGTCACAGGGCTGGAAGTGGAAGTCTGCACCACTGTAAAATGCAGGGCTCTGGACTTTGTTAAACAAGTAAAAACATTTGTGCTATGATGTATCTGCAACTATACAGATAATCTACAATATATACACACTATACAAAATACATTCCTATTGCATATAGGTGTCTTGCATAGATAAATATACATACATAGAGGGACACAAGAAATCAATCCATTTCAAGTGCAGCTCATGACATTAGAATCAAAATAATCTCTATTAAATAGTAGTCCTCACAGATAGGTATATCATGCACAGTTGTCATAAATGCAGTATCAAGGTCTAAAATAAATGAAAAAAATATGTCATGGTCTTCAAAACTCCATAAATTGACATGCATGCATTTCTAATGTGAGCTATGTTACAGTAGCTTGCCTGCCATTATCTTAAGCCTTTATTTCACATGGAGCTGCTTTCCTGCTGTGTGATTTGTTTGGGTCCAGCAGCATCTGAGTTCCATGTTGTCCTGCAGGGGCTCTTCCAGTACTCCCTCAGTGCTCTTGCCTGAAGATGACTTCATAAACCATGGCAGGATTGCCTACATGAAATATGAAAAAAGGCTGGCAATCACCAAGAAGCAGGATTTGAGGATATCCCACTTACAGGTGCCAAACTTCCTCTGAGCCTGCCAGTTCTATGATTTGCCACCACTTTCTCCATTGCTGTGCTCCATCACTTCCAGCATTACTGCCTTGGCACTTCTCCTCATCATCCCTCAGAGAATAGAAGGAATCATGTCTGTGGCTACTCTGTCTTATCTGCCCATGAGGAAGGGGCAAGCAGAAGGGACACAGTTGCAGTGCTGACCCTGGAGAACTTGGAAAATAGCTCCATCTTATTTCAGCTGTTTCAGGGTGCCTTCTGTCTCCCCTGATGGTAACTCACTTTCAAAACCAATACTGCTGGGAACCTTTGCTTTGAGCAAACAATTTTAACCCGTTGTAAACCAGTCAGTCCTGATACTGAGGTAGCCTTGGGCAGCCTGAGCTTTCAGAAAAGGCAGTGTCTGTTTCTGTGGTATTAGGCCATACCTCAGCACCCTGGGCAGTTTGAGTAGGCTCTTAATTCAGATCTGTCAGTGTGTCCTTGCTTACCAGGCCTCCCCTGAGTGCTTCCTCTGCCCTTGTTGTCGGCCAGTCTCCTCCCATGCTGCCTTCTATTCATTTTTTTGGTTATTTTTAGTGACCACAAACACATTTCTGCAGCACCTATCAGCAACTTCTATTTGAAAATTCAACTTATGTGTTTCAAAAACTGAGCAAGATAACTGGCTTTCTTGAATAATTTTGTGGGCAAATTATGCCATGTAACTGAACGCTATTCATAGCATATTAGCTATGAATAGATGGAGTTGTAGGATTCTTGAAATCAGGGTCAGCACTTTAGAGAAAAGACATTGAAGCAAGACTTTAGGACTGTAAGTAAACTTATCAAGATTTAAAATAAAGATAGTGGAATCTTGGTTTTGGAAAATGCGATAAAGCAAACTTCTGTAGAGAAAAGGAAAAAGAAAAGGAAATCTGATTGCTCAACTGTCAACCAAATTTATAGATGTAGGATTAAGACAGGTAAGGACTCCTGCTTTATTTTAAATTATTTTCCTCACTCACAGCAGCCGTAATATATATTTGCTGCTATCAGTAGGTCCTCCCCTAACATGTGATATAGTAGGAAGCACTTTTCTGCTTTCAGTTACTTTGTCTTTCAGAGGAGGCAAGAGATTTTGTGCAACTTTTGAGGGAAACGGAACTTTTAAAATCAGTAAACCAGTAACTCCCTATGCCTCTAAAACTCAAATTACAGTTCAGAAGTCCTGAATTTCTGAAAACTCCCCTCCATTTACCCTGCCTCAATCTCTGAAGCGAATTACTGCTGTATTTTTCTTCCCAAATTTCATAGGTAAAAACTAAATAAAGATAAGAAGAGGTCTGCATTTTACTAGTACTCAGCTAAAGCTGCAGTTTCATTTTACATAGAATTGAAACTCCTTGAGCTCTTAGCTGGCTGACAACAAGTTCCTAATATTAAAACAAACAAACAAAAAACAGATCAACCTGAGAGCAAAAGAAACTGCTAAGTGTTGGCACAGCTATTAAAATTTCCACAGCTTGTAGTCATAGACTGTGAGGGAATACCTGCTAAAAATTACAAGGCTGGGTGACTGGATGTTGTGTTTTAGAAAACCTTCATGCAAGCAAAGTGGACTAAGCATCTCCTATTCCAGTGACATGTACCAGGGATGTTACTTGAAGAAATCATTCACAATCCAACTTGTGCACACTCTTCCACATAGTTCTCACTTCTTTGTGTTCAGTTACCTATGCCCTTATCCTTTTTGTCTTGGTTTTGGTTCCCTTCCTCAAGTTCATTTCATTTAACAAACATTTTTCCAGACTTCTACATGAAGTATTCCGAGATTTGTCTGCTCATATTAGTGCACAAGTGATTCTTAGAAAGATATGAATCCTTGAAGCTAGTAACTTCAGAAATAAATCCCAAATAATAATTATAAAAATTACTAAACTTCCTTGTCAATTAACAATTTTTGCCTCCCTTCATGCAGCTTACATTTGAAAAAGGAAAAAAAAAAGGAACTTGAGCTTCTGCAATCTTTGTTGATCACATGAGTATTACCCTTTCCCAATGCCTTTGTCTCCTAGCTGATTAATCTCATACTCTCTCATTAAGGATTTTGAAGTTGTGTTCCTTTGGTGCTCAGATGAAGAGAAAGAAGATACAGTGTAGATTAATGTTGTCTTGAGTGGGTTATGTCGTGTTACGTTCTCCCCTACACCTCAGCTGAACCACTGGAAACCACTTTGATGCTGTTTTCTGCTCCAGTTTGTGGTTTCTTCCAGAATCTAATCTGTCAGACCTGGAAACGCAAAGAATATGGTATGTTTAAACTTTTATTTTAAATTTGCTCTTAGACATTTTTGACTGGAACTGTTGTGGAAGATTTTCAAGAAAATATTCTGCTTTTCTGTTTTCCAAATGGTTCAGTTTACTGTTATGGTTAGAAGCTGGAGAAAATTATGAAAGGAAAGGATTTATCTGTATTCCTGTACTTCAGAATGAGTGTAATATATTTTCTACTTGATGTAACTTCTGAGGTGTTCCTCTAGCCTTTCCCCATGAACAAATATATGGAATCCCAGCAGAAAACCTTCCTTTAGAAACACACAGCAGTACTGTTGCTGAATATTTGAAGAACACCCTAAATCATTATTAGTTTATGCATATGCCAGTTAAGACCAGTAGATTAGTTCTTTTCATACTTCTTATAAAGCCAAGCATAGATCACAGAGAAAAGAACATATACACCATACTCCAGCTGTACTATTAAGCAAGCCTCTCATTACAAAGACATTGCACAAGACAGCATTGCTTTTTGCTCTTATTTAGAAGTCTTTTTGTTTGTTCTGGTACTATAATGGATGTGAGGTTTCACACACGTAAATAGCCAGATACAGCACCAGAATGTAACTCTTTACAGTTCAAATAGCTAATTCATTAAAAAAGATTATCAGGAAAGGGAGGAACATATAAAGAAATGAAGCACAAAGAACTAGGCTGGCTCTCCAGCCACACTTAGGTCCCTAAAAAGAACCCCTGAACTACATGAGAAACTTATAAACATATTCATGATGAGTTTCAAACCCCAGATTCTTTGCACCTAGTTCCAGGCACCTAAATTGTAGTAAGCCACAGCTCTCTCCATCTTCAGAGCCAAGCAGCCTAGGTTAATGACAATAAAGTGAGAAACTTGGGTAAACACCTAAAATTAAGGGTCTGAGTGCAATGGCTGCATACAAATTCATGTAGAAAGTTCGAGTCTTCAATCTAGACTGCAATCATGCCTTGCCCATGTCATCCTCTAATGCTTGGACAGTGTTTATTTTGGTTTATCACATCTTTAAAGGTTGAATCTAATTAGCTTTTCTTCCTGTTGCATGAAGTATGTAGCAATTTGGCATAAAATAACCTCCTTTGCTTCCAGCTGGTCCACAGAAATCAGAGGGGCTGGGTGTGTTTGGGCTTAATTTCTGATTTGAGCCAACTAAGTACTACTAAGTCTGGTCAGGTTGCCAGGTGCAATAGTTGGATTTACACCACAAGCCTCATCTCATTCCTGAACAGACTCACCAGTTGTATTACTGATTCATCACTGCAAATCTGGTTTAGTTCAGTATGAACTTCCATGAACAGAGATTCATCAACAATGCAATTTGTTGGATAATTGATAAATACACTAGACTTGCAACATACAAATGTACAGTACTATGTCAGTACTCCCGGTGCAAATCTTACCAAATAAGCATACCTAGTTTTGTAAAGAGAGAGAAATTACTCCATTGACTAGTCCATAAAATGTCTGTATTCTCATTCTCTGCCAATAAAGATTTCAAATGCCAGTTTATACTTTTGGGAGAAGTGGAAGCGAGACTGTGATCAAATGTTCTGTTACTGCTGTCTTTAATGGGGGACAGAGAGAAGCCACTTATATGTAAATAAGGGATATCAAGAGCAACAACACAGACTTTAGGTCTTGCACAAGGAAAGTACAGAATTGTGAAACTTTAGCACCACTTCCTCTTCTACCTGGCTGACTGAGGCTGAAAGGGTTACCCGTTTCTGCCTGATAACGTATCACACTTCAGCACACCATCATGCCCAGAGTAATCCCTCAGCCACAGATCTCATGGAAATCCCTTTACCACATATAGAACAGCATATCTCATGACTGTAGGCCTGGTTCCTACAACTTCCTTGTTTTAAAGGTGGACTTTGATGTGCAGTGGCTGCCAGTATTGCCCTCTCTGACTGCACTTTCTGTGTCCATGGCTGGTGACAGCCAGCACTTCATGATCTACGGAGGTGTGTGTCGTCAGATGCACTGTAAAGGGTACCCATGTGATGGAGAAAAATGTCTTGCACTGCAAGGAGTCTCTATGGCTTCCCTATCAGATCTCTGCTGTGCTCCATGGGCATTTGCCTTGGCTAATGTTCTTGACACTGGGGTACATTGCCTTGCAATAAAAGATGGAGACAGGCAAATACTGGGATGTCATGGACTATTTGGCTAGGCTAGACACTCTTTCATTAGTATCATAATGTTCATTACATGCATAAAATGCTGTGTTGCCAGGGGGGAAAAAAAAGGAAAGGAAATACCAGCATATGCCTCTTCAAACTTCTAATCCTACTTCCACATCTATTCTTGGTCAATGTGAGACAAAAACCAGAATTTAGATGTAAAGTTGGCCAGACCCAGTGTATAGATGAAATATTCTGATTGCATTAAAACTAATACCTCCATTTCTCCTTGGTTTTAGGTACCTTGTGCAAAGATGTCAAATGCATTGCCATTTATCTTGCTCTTCGTATTCCCAATGCTGCTGTCAGGGGCTTGGTTTCCCAAAACTTTACCCTGTGATGTCAAACCTTCCGAAGATACTGTGACAGTGGACTGCACTGACCGGCGCCTTACAGAAATCCCCAGAGGGATCCCAGGAAATGCTACCAACCTTACGCTGAGCATTAACCATATTCCCCACATCCACCCAACATCCTTTGATCATCTTGAAAACCTCCAGGAGATTGACTTCAGGTGCAACTGTGTGCCTGTCAAGCTGGGACCCAAAAATCATGTGTGTTGGTCGGGTGACTTTTAACTCTTACCGTCTTTTGCTGCCCTGACAAGACTGAAGTCATTGTATTTGGATGCAAACCAGCTGGCAGGAATACCCCGAGGCCTTCCTGCTACTTTAACCTTGCTGAGCCTGGAAGCAAACCATATCTTTTCTATCCATAAAGCCAGCTTCTCAGAGCTAGGAAACATAGAGGTATTGTATCTTGGACAGAACTGTTACTACCGCAACCCATGCAATGTTTCATTTGAAATTGAGGAAACAGCCTTCCTGGGACTGAAAAAGTTAACAATCCTGTCCCTGAAGTCCAACAACCTAACACGAGTCCCACCCAATTTGTCATCTACTTTAAAGGAATTGTATATTTACAACAACAGGATTCAAGAGATTCAAGAACAGGATTTCAGTGGCCTTCCCAACCTACTTTAAGAGCTGGATTCACCGTTAACAGGGCGTTGCTACAATGCCCCATATCCTTGCATTCCCTGTCCCAAGAGCTCAATTCACATACATTCAAAGGCTTTTGACTCCTTGGAAAATTTAAGGATTTTGCGGCTCCACAGTAACTCTCTTCAGAGCATACCTAGCAGTTGGTTTAAAAACATCAAGAATCTCAAAGAACTTGACCTCTCCCAAAATTTCCTCATGAGGGAGATTGGAGATGCTCAGTTCTTGACATTTCTCCCCAGCCTTATGCAGCTTGATCTGTCTTTTAACTTTGAGCTGAAGGTGTATTCTCCCTTCTTGAATCTTTCCACAACATTTTCCTCCCTCTCTAACCTGGAAACCCTGAAGCTCAAGGGTTATGTCTTTAAAGAACTGAGGGCAAAAGATCTAAATCCACTGCTCCGTCTTCAGAATCTAACCATGTTGGATCTTGGGACAAATTTTATTAAAGTTGCAGACATGACAGTATTTGAAGAATTCCCAGCTCTTAAGTTCATTGACCTCTCCGTGAATAAAATTTCTCCTTCTTCAGGGGACAGCAATTTCCGTGGATTTTGCTCTAATCCTGGTGTTTCAGTTGAGCAGTACAACAGGCAAGTACAACAAGAGATGCATTATTTCAGGTATGATGTGTATGGGCGAAGTTGCCGTTCGAAAGACATAGAGGCTTCTTCCTACCAATCTTTAGTTAAGGAAGATTGCCTTAACTACGGAAAAACTCTGGATTTAAGCAGAAACAATGTATTTTTTGTTAACCCCTCCGACTTCCAGGGACTTAGCTCCCTCAAATGTCTCAATTTGTCAGGTAATGCAATAAGTCAAACTTTAAATGGAAGTGAATTCTCTTACTTGTCTGAATTGAAATATCTGGATTTTTCTAACAACAGGGTTGATTTGCTATACCAAACTGCCTTCAAAGAACTAAAACTTTTAGAAATTCTAGATCTGAGCAATAACAAATATTATTTTCTGGCAGAAGGTGTTACTCATGTGCTTAGTTTTCTGAAAAATCTCGTCCATTTGAGGAAGCTGATGATGAATGACAATGACATTTCTACCACTATTGATACGGGAATGGAAAGTCAATCTCTTCGAATTTTAGAATTCAGAGGAAATCGTTTAGATGCTTTATGGATGGATGGCAATGCTAGATACTTGTCCTTCTTCAAGAACCTGACCAGCCTGGAAGAACTGGATATTTCCTTCAACTCACTCAGTTTTTTGCCTCCTGGTGTTTTTGAAGAAATGCCTCCCAGTCTCAAGATCCTCAACTTAACCAATAACCGACTGAAGAGTTTTATCTGGGACAAGCTCCCCTCTCTGAAGAACCTAGTGACTCTGGACTTGAGCAATAACCTTCTGACTAATGTTCCCCGAGAACTGTCCAATTGCACTTCATCTCTCCAAGAACTGATGCTCCGAAACAATCGCATTCAGAGATTGACTAAATATTTTCTCAGAGGTGCTTTTAAACTGAGGTACCTGGACCTCAGCTCAAACAAGATTGAAATAATTAAGAAATCTAGCTTCCCTGAAAATGTCATTAACAACTTGAAGGTGCTGCTTTTGCACGGCAATCCTTTTAAGTGTAACTGTGAGGCTGTGTGGTTTGTCTGGTGGATCAATCAGACGCAGGTGACCATTCCTCTTCTGGCCACTGACGTCACCTGTGCTGGCCCAGGGGCACATAAGGGAAGGAGCGTGGTTTTCTTGGATCTCTACACCTGTGAGCTGGATACATCATATTTTATTCTGTATGCTCTGTCATCTTCAGCCGTCCTTGCCTTAATGGTGTTCACAGTGATGAGCCATCTCTACTTCTGGGATGTGTGGTACAGCTACCATTACTGCACTGCCCGGCTGAAGGGCTATCGGCGCTTGCCTTCACCTGCTGCTTGCTACGATGCCTTTATTGCCTACGACAGCGAAGACTCAGCTGTGAACGAGTGGGTGCTGCAAGAGCTGGTTGAAAGGCTGGAAAACCAAAAAGCCAGGCAGTTCAATTTATGCCTGGAAGGAAGGGACTGGCTCCCAGGACAGCCAGTCTTTGACAACCTTTCCCAGAGCATTCAGCTGAGCAAAAAGACCATATTTGTGCTGACCAACAGGTACATTAAAAGTGGCCGCTTCAAGACAACATTTTATATGGCTCATCAGCGGCTTCTGGATGAAAAGATGGATGTCATTATCTTGATATTTCTTGAGAAGGTTTTGCAGAAGTCCCGCTACGTCCGTCTGAGGAAGAGGCTGTGCAGAAGTTCAGTCCTGGAATGGCCAACTAATCCTCAGTCTCAGCCCTACTTCTGGCAGTGCCTGAAAAATGCCATAGCTACGAACAATTCTCTGGCTTACAACAAGCTTCTCCAAGAAACTGTTTAGTTCTCCCCTTTTCCTTAAATATTGTTGTGATGCACAGGATCAAATGACCCTAAACAAAAGATCCTGAACTTCATTTGCGGAAACTTGCAAAGCCTGGCAGTTATACCTCTTTGATGTTATATCCCAAGATGAAAGGGACAATTACTATGAAATCCAGTAATTCAAAATTGAATAGAAAATATTGCCAGAACAAATATTTAGTTGTCATGTGCTTTGCTTTGCACTGATCTCTGCACTGGAAGGGCAGGTACTAAAATGGGAAGGTATGTGAGATCAGGTTCTGTAGGGCTTGCAGGCTGCTTTGGGAAAGCAAAGAGGGGGAGCAGGGCAGCAGAGAGGCAGAGGAATAGGCGCAAGGCAGATGGGAAAAATCAAGAGACTAGACAAAAAAAGGAAGGGAAAAGAAAAAATGAGAAAGTGGAAAACATGCTAAGAAAGGAGGAGTATGTGGCTATACTAGAGCATAGCAGGTTGTTCTCCCACTACAAAACACTTGAGATAGGATTGGGTCTGACTTTAGGGACATCCTGAAGAAGTGAAGAAAAATAAACACCTGTGCCTGTTCCCCACTCTGTTTCACAGTACAGACTCATTGAACACATGAGAGTATTTCAAGTGAAACCTTTTGTAATGGCAGCCTAAACCTCTGAACATGACATAGGCATGTTCTCTGCTTGATGTAATGATGTCTGTTTTAGGAGAAGCAGCACATTTTCACCTTGCTGGTTACTTCTGTCTGCAGCAGTCTGCTCTTGATCAAAGCCCTTCTTTTCTGGCAACTAGTCTTGTTGATATCTCTGATGTCATTGTTAACTGCTTTAAATTTCTTTATTTCCGATGCCACTTCCATTTCCTCACCTAAATGTTCTGGCTGATCTTTTCTTTTGACAACAAGACAGAAAAACAAAGAAACACAAGAAAAGAAAGTTTATGTAATAATATAACAGATAAGAAGGGTTTTTCTTTCTCAATTTTTCTCAACATTTTTATTGATTGAATGCAGAAGTAGGAAAAATATGCGGGCCTTGTTAAAAAGGGAGTTTTAGAGTTTTATTTTACAGTTTTATTTTACAGTTTTAGAGTTATATTTTAATAATGTGTCTTTCTGGTGGTTTTGTTTGTAAGCCTAAACAATCTGTATGTTTAAATATAACAAGAACTGTAATGTGACTCTGTCCATAAGGTAATACTTGAAACAGGAACCTCTATCCCACAGTTACTCCCACACCATCTCCCTCTGCCTCCCCACAAAACATCTGTTTGGAACAGATCCTCTTCTCAGCCTCACTGACAAGGGCAGGAACTCCAGGTCACTTAGCCTTTCTGAGGTTGAGAGGAGAGCTATTTTTTCCTCTTCCATTGAGAAACATGCACAGGATGGGTATGAGATGAGCAGCAATGAGTAAAAACTGATGCAGGTACTAAGGGAGGTGACTAGCAAAGGTATCCTCCTGGATTTGTTGCTTGGTAACAAGAAGGTCTCATGAGTGAATTGGTGATTGGTGGACATTTCGGATCATGAAGCAGTTGAATTTAAAATATCTAGTTACAGGAGAAAAATAGCCAGCAAAATTCTGAATGTGAGAAGAGTAGACTTCAGGCTGCTCAGGGAAGTAGTTTGTAAGGCCCTTGAGAAAATGGTTTTGAAGATGCTGGGATCTACCATTGTGGTCAAAATTTAGACACCACCTTCTCAGAGCAGGGGAGCATTCCAAATACTTCCATAATTCCAAAATGCTGGAAGTCAAACTGGTGAGGCAGAAGGCTGTCTTGGCTGACCAGGGATTTTTCTCTGGAGCTAAAGCAGATAAAAGAAAGAGTATGGCCAGTGAAAGCAAGGCTGGGTGACTTGGGAGGATGTTGTGGTTTAACCCCAACTGGCAACTAAGCACACACAATCACTCACTCACTTTTCCCCACCCTGGTGGGATGGGGAAGATGAATCGAAAAAAAATCTAGCATTTTCTGGTTGAGATAAGGACAGTTCAGTAGTTAAAATGAAGTAAAATATAATATTGCAACAACAAAAAATAGTAAGAAAAAAGGAAGAGACAGAGGGAGAGAAAGAAAACCCATGAATAACCAGTGATGCACAATTAATAGCTCACCACCTGCTTACTGATGCACAACCCATCTCCAAAGCACAATTAGATCCCTTTCTGTGTTATTCCACCAATTTATTTACTAGGCTTGAAATTCTATGGCACAAGATATCACTATGGGCAGTTCAGGTCAGCTGTTACAGCTGTGCCCGCTCACGTGAGCAGTTCTCTCTGGCAGAGCTTGGAACTTGCTTGCCTGGTTGGTATAGTTGTGTCCAAATTACAAACTACTGAAGAGATCTGAGGTTTCTGTATATCAGGCTGTTGTGATGGTATAGCTAGTGATTTGGTGCGAGGGCAGTTAGGAGGAGGAACTATGGAGTTTTGGCCAATTTAAAAGTGGACTTCTACAGCTGCATTAACAAGTCTATGTGTCATTCTCCCTTCAGAAGTGAGATCACAGAGACATTTTATGATATCTCACCCTAATGCAGGAGTTTAAGAGGGATGCAAGGTGCAATTATTTTAATTGCAACCCAAATTTAGGATTTTTCTGCATTAACTCTGTAGGTGTTTGCATTGAGAACACCTTGCATTGAGGCAAGGTGACTGCTGCTCCAGGCTTACATGTGCAGCAAGTTGGGCTTGAATAACCATGGACATCAAACCATCTGATGTAGTAAAATCACCCATTGTGATGACCAAAGAATGTTCTGCATCAATTGCTACTTCCTTAAAGAAATTGTAAAAGGCCATGGCTAGATTTGGTATTTTGCGTGTTGACTCAGCCCAGAGATCTCTGGGAGAGGGACACATTGGACTTTGAAGGATAACTCAAAGTTTTGTAAAGGTTGGCAACTAGATCCAAAGAAAGAGGAACCTGAGAGCACAAAAGAAACATAATTTCTCAAGGCTGTATTCTATTGTTAGGAACAAACATAATTAATTGACAATTCCAGTCTGGCAATATTTTTTAAATTTTTCTTTTATTAGTAATTTTACACACAACGAGTGATTACTAATGTATAATGAAAAAATATTTCATTATTTTGGATAGGGCAGTTCTTCTTTTCAAAAAGAAAAACAAAAGCTCTCCTTTTCTAGTGTCTCACGGAAAGGCACTTCAAATTAGTGTGGATAATAATAGGACTGGAGGACCAGAAAGGGTGAAGAGCTGATGCTCCAATTGCCCACTCTGTGAGCAGCTGGCCTGCAAGCCAAAATTGAGAAAGAGAAGCAAAGAGTGTCAAAACCCAAATCCTGCCACAAGCAGGACCTGCCACTATCCTTCTTAACTGGGACGAGGCAGGCCCAGGGGGAGATGCCCTTCCTTCAGTATGATCCTGCACTGAGGGCTGGGTGCTAGCAAAGGATAGTGTCAGTGCCTCCACCTTGTCCAGCTCTCCAGTTTAGACTGTCCTTTCATGAGACAACCTGATGCAGACTCACAAATGCTCTCTAATAATATTTCCTTGGGAAAAATAAAGCTCACAACTTTGGTGTCCAGGCTCAATCATGTTCTCATACCTACCCACACATTTTTTTTTCTGATTCTGCTACAGGGCAGAGGGCCCAGACAGGACTTTAAAGGAAAACTTGGCATAAGAGCGCCTAAGCCTCATTGTCAATCTTCCTAACTCTTGGTCTGGAGGTAGGGTTGATATTTCACTAAGTGTAAGCTTGAGAAGGATGACCAAAGACAGTGACTGAAGGGAAAGGGAAATTCTCCAGACCCAAAGACCACTTAAATAAAAGATAAACTAATCAGGATAGCACACAAAGAGAACTTAATACCTCATTGCCTTGTGAACTTTTTAGTTTTTTTCCCTCTAATTTCTGAGTCTTCCTCTACGTATCATTAACTCTGATCTTTTGTGATTTGTTATATACTGAATATTGTTCAGGGGAAAATTAGTCTAAAAATTGTATTAATTTATAAATTCCTGATAATAAATTCCTGATAACTAAAACAATTTATAACTTCTGTCTCCTTCTCTCCCTCTGTGTCTTGTCTCTCCACAGCAATATGTTTTCATGCCTACAGCAGAGCACAGTAGTTAAACAATGCAACTCTTTTTCAGAATATGAAAATTTCTTGTAGTGTAAATGAATGGGAAATGCATGTTGGCTGAATGAAACATTACAAACTGGAGCATGAGATGAAGGGATTGGATGCACCCTTGGGAAATTTTCAGATGTCAGCAGCAGTTGAGTGGTGTAGTTGGTGCTCCTGAAAACACGATTCATCCAGAAGGACCTGGGCAGGCTCAAGAAATGGGCCCATGTGAATATCTTGTGTTTAGTAAGACCAAGTGCAAGATGCTGCATCTGGGTCAGGGCAACTCCCAGTACCAACACAGGCTGGGGGATAAACAGATGGAGAGCAGCCCTGCCAAGAAGGACTTGGGGGTGCTGGTGGATGAGCCAGCCTTGACATAACCTGGCCATGCAGACCTGTGTGGTCACACATCATAGCACAAGCTGGTTTGTGCTTGGCAAACTAACCAGCCCCTGGGCTGACTGACAGGGGCTTTGCCCAATCACATCTCTCCCAAGGCTGCAGACATTTCACTGGCCAGAACCTGAAGGGGCATAGATATCAGACCAATGGGAATATCCAGACTGGGCTTTTCCAATGCCCTTTATAAGGAAGGGCTTGAGGATAAACTCTGTGTTGCCACGTGAACATTGTGGTGAGTGGTGTCTTTGTCTCCACGCCACTACCCCCCAAGCTGATGTTACAGACTTTCAGCCCTTAAAACCAAGCAGCTCCTGTGCTGTATCCAAAGCAGCATGGCCAGCAGGGTGAGGGAGGGGATTCTGCCCCTCTGCTCCACTCTGGTGGGATCCCACCCAGAGCACTGCATCCAGCTCTGAGATCCCCAGCACAGGAAGGACATGAGCAAGTCCAGAGGAGGCCACCAAGATGATCAGACAGACGGAGTGCCTCTCATATGAGGAAAAACTGAAAGAACTGGGATTTTTCAGCCTGGAGAAGAGAAGGCTTTGGGATGACCTAATTGTGACCTTTGAGGCCCTGAAGGGAGCCTATGAGAAAGATGAAGAGGAACTTCTTACGAGTTCCTCTTCAAGGAGGACAAGGGAGAGTGTCTTCAAAGTGAAAGAGAGTAGGTTTAGGTTAGCTAATAGGAAGAAATCCTTTCTGTGAGGGTACTGAGACATTGGAACAGGTTGCCTAGAGAAGTTGTGGTTGCCTCATCCCTGGAAGTGTTCAAGACCAGACTGGATGAGGCCCTGAGGAACTTGGTCTAGTGCAAGGCGTCCCTGCCCATGGCAGGGGTTGGAACTATTTTACTTATAAGGCCTCTTCCAACTTAAGCCATTCTACTCTATGATTGGAAGATTGGAATCTGAGATTGATGTATTAAATTCTTGAGGAAGAGTATTTTTGAAACAGTTAGTTCTACCTGAATCCTCACATTCGTGTCTGTTCATCACCACATACCTGCCCATCCATCACTTGGACATAATGATTTTACTTCTTATTTTTTTGTAACACATTTTATTTTTCTGCTCCCTTATTTCACTTTCACTTTGTGTTTTATGAGGGAACAGTTTCTGCAGAGCAAACAAGCTGACTCAACATTGACCTCAAATGTCAATATTCTCATTATTAGATGACAAAATAACTCATGCTAGCTATCCAGTATGAGATATTTTGTGTGAATATGCATTAAATAAAAGCACATCCAGGAAACACTTCATGTCAGTCTACAGTGAGGCTGATGACACACACCTGTATTGCATATCCACACACATTTCTTCATCTAACTCCAGTAAAACCACTGCATTAGCTGCCAGCATTTCTTTCTCATTTCTACAAGTAAACAGTTATCTCCTTCAGCACAAATTCATATTTAATTTTTTTCTTAATTATGTAATTGGTTTGAGTAATTTTTCATTTGCATGGTTATTTTGAATTATCAGTGTAGAGAAATTCATAACCTTTTCATCATTTAAGCTTCTCCTTCAGGCCAATTTTCAACCTACTGGAGAAGATTTGAAGGTTTTTAATAGATAATGCCAACACTTTCTACATGTTCTATTCATGTGAAGGTGTTTGCCCTGAAGTAAATGATCAGAGCATAATCTAATTTCACCTTGGTCACTTTAATACAGACTCTGAGCACACTGCTCGATCTGTACCACAGGATTAATACCTTATTTTAGTATGTAAAAAGTAAAATCAACAAACTTTGACTTCAAGTCAGGCCATGGCAGAACTAAAGAAAGAGTGATCCTAAAAGCATGACTTTTTTAGAGGATTTTAGCAGTTTTGAGAAACTTTAGATTTTGATACTGGACTGAAATTGGCATATTAAATGCAAAGAATGTCACCAGGAGAGGTCTTCAGCCTAAGTGTTGATTAAATGCAATTTTCTC
This sequence comes from Passer montanus, assembly GCF_014805655.1. NCBI lineage: Eukaryota > Metazoa > Chordata > Aves > Passeriformes > Passeridae > Passer > Passer montanus. The sequence goes on along the minus strand of NW_024367707.1, from coordinate 8,993,736 downwards.
ACATTTAAAAAAGTTGAAGGATTTACACCTTAATGGAGACAGTACCTAGAGACCCTCCACCTACTTTGCCTGATTAGGTCTCATGCCTGTCAGCATCTTTTCCTTTACAACACCTTCTCAGTCTTGAAGGAAATTGGTGGGGGTTAGAACTGGGACTTTAGTGAACTCTATGGAAAATATCTCCCAGAGAACTTAGGGTTGCCCTGCTCTCACCAGCCTGACCATGTTGTTTCTGTCTCCCAGTAACCTGGCCTGGGTGTGAGCCTCCCTACCCCTATCTCTGCAGCACCTTGATCTGAGTGCCTCAATTGCACTTCTCCACTTGAATTTTGCTCTGGAAAGTCTTGTGTTCAAATACATCCTTTAAAAAGAAGACTTTAATTCTGACTCCACAAAATACCTGCTGTATGCTTTCAAAAACTGCCATAGCTGTGAGTGAATCCCTTTTGCATCTGGTTTCTTCAGGCAGATCAGAGCCTCTGGAGAGGTTGTACAGAATTCATCTGCTCTGGAAGAGCAGGATTTATTTTTTCAATTTATTTTTTTTTCAATTACTAGAGGCAAATCCAGTCATGGTATTGAAACCATTCTCAACACTTAAAATCTCTAAAATCATTGTATATAGAGGAAGTCATCATTTTGTTATATGTCAAAGAGCAAACTTTCTTAGGGGTGAATGCTAAATGATCTTGATAATGGTGCAAGCTTTAGAAAAGCTGGCATGTCTGTTTTCAAGTAATTTAATAATCTCGTAGATCTATCACTGAAAGAAAATTAGATATTTCCACAAAGGAAACTCTATTTTTTTCTTGAATATTTGAGGAAAAAGCAGATTACCTTTCCAGTTGAAAGTAGAAAACCAAGTATCACGACATCACTAGCATGTTCTGGTCAGAGTTTCTGCAGTCAGTTCTCCTGTGCTAGCGGAGATGATGCTGGAAATGTCTTCAATCACATTAGTGACATTGTGGGTAAGATTTCATAGCAATGAGCTTGGGGCAGACATTAGGTTCTGTACACAGTATTTCTCTTTAACCATCACAGGTTTAAGCTTTTTAAATCCAGCATTATATCTTCTCCTTTGTAGACCAGTCATGCACCTCTACACTTGCTTTCAATTTATCATCCTTTTCCTCTCTCCAACACTACAAAATGATAAAGTAACTGGCTCCTGTTTCCTAGTTTTTGATACTATCTTCCTTTTAATCTTTTTTTTTCTCTGCCCAATTCAGACATTTTCCAGTCACATACCCTTAAAAAATCCAACCAAAAATCAGCAAAAAAAAAAAATTACAAAGCAAAACCAAAAGCCAACCCAACAAAAAACTTGTCCCCTTTTTTATTCAGGTGGCTTGATACAGTTAGGTTTTAATTAATGTATTTGGTTTGGTGCCTAGGACAGCTAGAAAAGGAGATTTTGACATAAACTTCTTGTCATCAGACATTTTTGATATATTGGGAAGTATTTACTGAAGGCAGGTTTTATATATTCTGCAGTGTTAAGGAAATTAAATACTTGCACATGATTTCCATGGACATGATGTTTGCTGCAGGAACACGGGGAAGATTTTCAGTCACTCTACTCCAGTTATTGAGGTTGCAAGTAAGTGGCGTACATGTTTATTCCTTTTCCAACAAGTTGAAATATTTCACTATTGGTTTAGATATTTCTAAAAGATGTAACAGCAGTTAAATGATATGAATAGAACAATTCTAAGTTTTAAAACAGTATTTTTCTTTTTTTATTAAACAGATGCTGTCAAAAGGAAAAGGACAAGTATTCAACTTCCCATGCATTGCTGCTAACATTTCCATCCCTTTTTTTGCAATGCCTTGAGGGAACAATTCAAATCACAGGAACAGAGACAGCAAAGGGCAGCAAAGAAGTGTGCAACATTAATCTCAACTGAATCCTAATAGAGTCAATAGTAATTTCTCTGTGACTACAATGGCTTTGAATCAGGTCCTCAGGGGTAGCTTTGTAAAGTAATGTAGGTGCCAGCATTTTTGTAGATCCCACCTGATACCTATCTGCATGTTTAGACAGATGAATAGTAGTGAAATTCTGCACTATCAGATATCCTTATATCTCAGACAAGGTCAACTCTATCTGTGCAGTCTGTGTTACAACTTTCTGAAGCTGTTGGGCACCATCACTTTATAAAAAGTGATTATGAGAAGCCATTAAATTCTTCCCTGAAAGTCAGAAGGCAAATAATACTCTTTAACCACCCATCACTATTTTTGTGTGAAAGGCAAAGGCAAGTCAGGAATTTCAAAGCACTAGGAAACAAAATTTTCTGAGCAGGGTCTCTGCATGTGAGTGGGAGATGGTGGGAGGAGGGAAAGCTGGGTGGTATGAGAAAGTTTGTAGGAGAAGTCTACAAAAGCAGCAAGGGCAGCATTGTTGGATGGGAAACGAGTCAGCAAGAGTCTTTGCAACTTCTGGCCAAGAGAATTCCTTTGCCAGGAACTCTTTTTCTCCTTGTACTGAGAAAATAAAAATATTTACTGTGGCTGAGACAACTTTTGTTGTGGACAAGAAAATAATAACTTGTCCATTCTTATGAACAAAAGCTTGCAGAGCAATCAGAACAAGAAAAATGCTGGACACAAACCTTGGGTTCTGCAGTTATCTGGAGTAATCTACAAAACTTTAATCTCTGGCTGGCTGTTTGGATTAAGAATTGCATGCTGTGTGCCAATGTAGTGTCTATTTGTCTCATCTATTCCTTTTCTAGCAGCTGCTGTGCTTTACTTGTGATACAGTACACGACTTAACTTTTTTTCTGAGTCACTTATTGCTATTTCCTTTTAGTCTTGGTGTTCTTTGTACAGTTAATCTGTCCAATTCCTAGATCTTTACTGAAGCATTTGTTTCAAGGTCATTTAGACCCCTGCTTCTGCCTTCAGTGTGTTACCAACACCTGCATTTGAACAGAGGACGTGGAGGCATGTTCTGAGAGCCACACTTTGGTCTGTAGTATGGTCTTCTCTTCATGGCAACTCCATGGCCATATCCTGAATGCATTAGGAGGAGTAAAGGTTTGGGTGCCACTACATCTGCACACCACTGAGTTCCCACTGTGAGGAACTCTGGAACTGCAGACAGATAGGGATGATTGGTGTCCTCCAGCAGGTCCCCAGAGCTGGGAGAGAAAAGGACATGATACATTATGAAGCACACCTCTTCCTGGCTGTAGGGACAACCTGGGATGCTTATGGTCTAGGCTATTGGTGATGAAAATTTGTTTAAGATGCTGAAGGTCAGGTAGTGCTTTGGTACTTGATGACATTCTTTGCTTCAGGTGTCTGCCCTTGCTTGGCATCCTCCTGTGAGTTAGTGAGATGCCATGTCTGGATGTCATTGTCTCCTACTGTGATACAGTGGGAGCAGTCGCTCAGTAGGTCCATTTTTGGAGGATATTATATTGGCGGTATCTTTGTCTTTTTTTTTTTTTTTTGTAGAGAGGGACAGTCCTCAAAATCCATTTTTGGAGGATATTATATTGGCGGTATCTTTGTCTTTTTTTTTTTGTAGGGAGGGACAGTCCTCAAAGCTTTTGTCTAGTAATTTGGAAGGCTAGAGCTGACAGTATCCTTTTAGTATTCTGGTACAGTGTTTTCTGGTTTTCCACACTTGTTTAATGTAATTTTAACTCTTTTTTTATTGTAATAAAGTCAGTGTCTGACAGTGGGATTTTGCATGAGTGTATGGCTGACAGGAGAGTTTCATTAGCCCATTTATGCAAGTTCCCATTTACTTTAACTGTTCAAGCAGAACCTTGGCATAAAACTTTGATGAGGTTCATGATTTTTGTTGGCATGCAATAGACCTTCAAGATGTTCCAAAGTGAATTGCACTGGCATCTGTCAAATGCTTCCATAAGCACAGATAAATTTAAGGCTCTAAATACTGTTTGAAATCTGCCTCTAATTGAAGTAAGCTCCACAATTTCTGGGTTTTAAATCTGCTGTCAGATTTTTTCTTTGTTTAAAACCTGCTGTATTTAAGGGCATGCAATGCCTGCACTGTTTGGGCTATCATTTCTAGTTTCATCTCATAGCTCATGTCCATGAAACCCAGGATCACCTGTAAATTGCAGATGTATGGGTCACGAGGCATTTCCTGCTTTAGCCTGGCATATACTTTTCCCAACCCAAATGATGAGTACTTATCAAAATAGGGAAGAGAAACAAGTTCAGAAATATTATTTAATGACATCTTATTTTGTAGCAGAATTTGCAATACTAACCTCAAACCCAGAAAAAATGCAGAAGTCAACTCAAGATAAAAATCTCCTACATTCCTTTTTATTTTCTGCTTAAAGCAATGCTGCTGTGACACTCCTCTTGCCATAAACGTGCCCCTCACACAAAGCAATCCTTAAACCCATTTTCATCCGACTGTAGCTCTTGTTCAAACCTGTCTGATTACATCAGCAACACACAATATTTTTAATAGTATGAAAATACTGTCCTGTGCCATGGAAAGCAGATAAGACTCCTCCCTCAGAATGCAAATACAGTGGAACTGCTTTGGGATTCTGTTTCAGTGTGACTTCCCTAATGTTTTCTGAACTGAAAATGTATGGAAGTGAGCCTGGTTACTATAGCAGCTGAATATTGGTTTAAGTATTCAGAATTTCTAACTGCACATCAGGTTAATGAACCTTGTTCAGTAAGCTAGAAGATGCTGAAGATAAAAATTTGAAGGAGTGAAAATATTTTGTTGTGGCAATTTTGAAATTAAACATTTTAATTTTTTGTCTTGAAAATGTTTGTACAGAATGGGAAAGTAAACAACTCCTACTGCTGTTACTGATCCAGTAAATATGTCATATTAGATTACTCAGTACAAAGGGAAGAAGAAGTAGCTGCTCAGGAAAAATTCAGAATATTCTGTACCCTTGGCTTCTGAGAGCTGAGTGTTGTCATATCCATGTGCAGAGGCAGGAGCTACATTCCGGTCCCCACAACTCAACTATCTCATCAGCTCTGTTACTGGCTTCAAATGCTGAGCCTGGACTGAGATAAGGGGAAGTGCACCTTTTCCTACCTCTGTTAAGCAGCAAGTTTGAATCAGCCAGAATACCTTTTTGGTGAAAAAAAATCAACTGCTCAAAGAGTTAAGTCTGCCCTTCTACATGAAAATTTGAATAACTTCATGTATGTTAATGATTTCTTTTAGGCAACTGTAATTCTTTTAGGAAAAATAAGAGTGTACCATCCCACAAAGAACAGCACAACTCCCTCTTCGCCATCCACACGGAGCTTGAGTCACCGAGTGTGACAAACCACCCCAGGAGGGATTTCCACAGAACAATTCTTCCTCCTTAAGACAGCTCTGTGACTGTCAAATGGGAAGGATGCTGTAGCTAGGGAAAAAAAAAAAAAAGAAAAAAAAAAAGGAAAGAAAAGTCTACCACCACACTACTTTTCTAAAATGCAGTCAATGTGCAGCAAGTGCATAGAAGCAAAGAGACAAAAACATGACACTACAGAGATTCTTGCTCCCTGATAGCCTTGGAGATGGTTCATCACAGAGATGGTCTGTCAGCTGAGGAAATGTGCATCCCTGCACAAGATGTCTTTCCTTCAAAATCCGAGATGCCAGAGGTGCATTTGGGAGTGGGGAGAGATTATTTTAGATCTCTTTACTGAATTAGGTGCTAATATTACATCTGCAGTTTAAATACCCACCCATTATGCTGCTCCCTCTGAAAAGTAAATTTACATACCTTGAAAATTCTTCCAAATATTCAAGTCCAAAGAGTGATCCTTTAAATCGTCTCAGGTTCCTCTGATCTATGAAAATATTGGCAATATTAATATTGTTTGAAATACTACTTATTTCTATCTGGTAGTAGAAAGATCTGCAATTTATGTTACAAAACTTTGAAAACAAAGTTGCATTCTCTATGTCTTTAAGAAAATTAAAACATTTGATTTTTTTATGTTTATTATTCTGAATATGGGGGGTGATCTGATCTGATTTCAACCTGGACAAAACCAAGGACTCAGAATGTATGCCAGCATTTCAGGTGTTCCTAATCATGATGTGAACAGCTACCACAGAATAATTTCACTCTGTTTCCATCAAAGCAGATAACATGATATGGAAGTCCCTTGGTAGCTACAGTTCCAGAAGGTTTTGCACTTTCTTAAACATTTGAAGCAAGTCCTAGCAAGCTGTTAGTGACTGATGTCCAGTTCAGCTAAATAAAATGCCATGTCCTTGAAAACAAAGGAATAAGGTAAAGCTTAAAATATTCCACCGGAGACAATACCTTAATTGCTGCTCTGCTTCAGCAATTTATGTCCAGCAGATAGACATCATTCCTCAGATTAGACATGCTACATGCAGCTGAACATTTTTAGGGCAAAAAGCCCCTAACCCATTTCTTTTCACAAGTTATATCTGCAACAGCATATTTCTTTAGATATAGAGCAACTAAAATTGAAAGCAACTCTCCCCCTCCTCTGACTGGCTGTGCTTTGGTTCATCACATGGAATGGTCTTGAAACACATCCTCTGGTTTCCTCATAGCAGAAACAAAACTGGAAGTCAATATGCAGAAGCACAGCTAATGCCATTCATTCAGTCTAAGGACCAGACTATGATATGTCTTTAAAGTAAATTACTCTGAAAAGCACATATTTTTTCTTGTATCAGACTGTGCTAATGTCACTGATCAGTCAGCATAAGCAATGTTAAATACTGCTCTCAAAACCGGCCCAGGATAATATTGTTCCTTTAATGCCATTTCTTGAACCTTGGGAGAGAAAAACTTATTAAACCCATAAACAACTAGATATTTTTCCATTATATTTATAAAGTAGCTAAGATTTTCTTGTGACCTTTTCATAAATGCATGCTTTATATAATTAAAAATTATCAAGAATGTGATTATTAGCCTTGTAGAACAAAATGATCATATTACAGGTTTTATTAATGGGCCATTCATCCAGATGTTCTCTCTTGATAAAATCCTTTTCCCTTGATATAAAATGTCTGTATCCAAGCCTATCTGTTCTGCTTGCCCTTCATGATCCTCACAGACCAGAAATATTTTTTGCCCCAGAAAACTACCGTGTGCTTTAGAAGCAGAAATCATCAGTTTTGTCACAGTCTTTCAATGAAGCTTGAAGGTTTTTACAATAAATGGAAATAAATGATAATGCAGTCACTTTGATGTTTGCCTATATTCATACCAAAGCAGTCTCTGATGACATCTTTCAGAAGTTCACAAATCCTAAAGAACATAATGTGTCAAGTCATTCCTATCTCATTTGTTTTTGTTTTTTTTATTTCATCTTAACAGGATTAGGGAAATTATATCTCAATAACAAGCTCCACAAAGTATCAGGGGTTTTCATCTTTCATTGCAGCACTAGGACTAAATGTTAACAGCACTCTTCCCACTACCAGGAATTTGCTCTGACAATTGTATTTACAGGACATTTATATTCTGTTTATTGCTCTTACGGAATGGTAAGAGCAAGAACTGCTACTAAAGCAATCCTCATGGAAAAAAAATTTGATTCAGGAGATGGGGCTTTTTCAGGTCTCACTGATTGAACCAATCTTTCTTCTTCAGCAGCTTTACCAGAGCATCTCTCCATCTGCTCTCCTCAGGAACCAAATGTTACCTTTGCTTAACTGTATAAAGACCAGTCATAGATGGGATTTGAATATACTTTTTAATATGGAATCTCTTCATTCAAGCAGGCATTATCTGAGGTGGTATAATGCTCATTTTGTATGTGAGCCCTGTATGGGTAACACCTCCATCCCAACATTTGGTAGATTTGCAAAAGCTTTAACAAATTAAACACTTGAATTTTTACCAGTTCTTCCCAAACTGTTGTTTCTGCAATCTGGATTCATAGCTTGCCCCAGTGACCTGTTTTAAAATTTACATTTAATTATTTCAGGAAAGAAATGGCTCTTGAAAAATTCTTGCAGAGTTTGACCTTTCTGCAGTTATCTAAAGTTATCTTTAAATTTTGAGTAAAAAAAATGAGGCTGATGGTATCTAAACCTCACACAGTCTTTTTCTTTTCTAGGATTTCAAAATTACTAAGTCTCCCATGGTATGTTTGAAGACCTATCTGAAAATCTCTCATAAGCTATTTCCCTAAAATAGTCAGCTATTTTTTTTTTCCTGGCATAAACTTTATAAAACAACTTTAACTTCATTATTTTTCAAAATGTTAATAATCTCACAGAAATTAATTTGCAAAGTGTCACCTTGAAGATAAGATAAGACTGGTCTGTTAGACTACCTTGGTGAAAACATGACTATTTGATCCTTTCAGGTACCCTTTCAGCTAGGACAAACAATGAACTATTTATATTTTAAGTGCACTCAGACCCTGACCTAGAAAAACACTGGATCTGAGCTTCAAAAGCCTCACATTCATTAACTCAGACCAGTTAATTAGCTTTGGGGACAATACCTGATTGAATTTATCTATGAATTACAGCAGTCAGGTTGTGAATGGCAACAAATTCCATCTGTGTGATTTCAAATATTTAAATCTGTCTATCAAAGAGTATATTGGATTTTACTTTTAGTTTTGCAGTACAAAAAATTAAAAATCTAGAACTACTCAAGTGAGCTACAATAGGCAGAACTCACATCTCAGTTGCCATTTACTGATAATATCCCTTTCTTGAAGGTTTCTAGCTTGTGTTGGAATGCATTTTGTACATGTGGAGACAACCATCTAAGCAATAATCCTCCTGAGGTATCAGTGTTCTAAGGAAACTGCTTTAAATTTTATGGGTCAACAGATAAATATGGGAAAGACATGCATTTTTAAAGAATATTCACAACCTAACACATCTTGGTATATCCCACATTAAACAGGTAACAATCCCCAGTGAAGCATGCTTGCTATGCTAGGTGTGAGCACCAGCCAAGTGAAAGCGTTGGCCTTAGCACCCTTCAGTGCACTAACTCGTGTGAAGCCAAATGAGCAGAACTTTGGCCTTATCATGGCTGCTGGTGCTTCTGGAGATTCTTGGCTCACTTCACTGATAAGGCTTGGCAGGATTTCAGAGACTGATGCAGGATGTGCTGTTTAAATAAAACGTCCTTTGTACCTTGAGTTGAGTTTCGGCATGCTAAGAGAGCCGGTCAGCCTGCAGGGCTTGAAGAAACATGTAGTGAAAAGGCACATGGACAAATGATGACTTTATCAGATGTATACAGCCTGCTACCCCCTTTATACCACAGGCAACAACAACCACCTGAACAACAGCCCTGGGGGCCCTACAGGGCAGGCTTTTGCACTTGGAGGAGAACACGATCCACGTGCAGCTGAGCCGAGCATGCAGGCCTGTGTTGAGCTCTGCTGTGCTACACATGGCTTTGGGGCTGTGCCTCATGCTTTCCATACAATAAATGCAGCCAACCTGTCAAACCAAAGAGTCTATAGGCAGCACCTGTTGGTTACCAGCCATGATGCTGAAATAATGCGCCTGACTTTATCTTGAAGTGAAGAAGCATGTTTTCTACAAACATTTTTTTTTTCCACAGTAGATATGACAGATAGAGTTGCTTTGTTTCTAAGAAAATCCAATTAAAATTCTGAGCATGACTGCTGGTGGAGCTCACCACATATGGGAAGTCTGAGTAGGGTACCATGGCATGGCATAGGTCTATCTTACATTGTATCATTGGGGGTTCCCAGCATCAGAGGGAGCATAAGATAAGATAAATTTCTATTCCTTTTGTGGGATATTAATAACATGGTTAACTTTCCTAATAGCACTTTTACCTTTCTTTCTAGGATCAAAAAACAACCATCAGCTCCTGATACCAAACAGAAACTATCTGATCTGGTCTACACAGATTCATAGGATTTCCTACTTACTGTTATTAGCATTATTTTGACAGAAATCACAAACCATTTTCTGGGATGCCCTCTATACCTACTGCTCCTGCCCAGCAAAGGGCCTGGCTGTGTGTATGTCTGTGGCCATGGCCACAGAAAATACTCCTGATGTCACAAGTGTTGTGCAGGACACCCCAGAGGCAGCGCTGACTGACCAGAAGGCACCAAGCTTCACCATCTGCAATCTGGCCAGGAGGGCAGGGGGAAAAGTGAGTCCTGCTGTGCCCAGAGGGAACGTCCTGAGGCCCAGGTCCTGGACAGCAGCTGGGTACAGCATGTCCAGGCAAAAGAAAAGCAATCCTTGCCTGCATGTTTGGGACAACACAGACAGATGCTGCTTACAAGATATGCAGAGGAGGGCATACCCTTAAGCTTCAAAGAGATTTCTGCTTTTAAGAGTGTTTACTGCTTATGTGCAGGACATTTTTTGGCTTGTTCCAAGTGACCCAGGAGTACTTGTGAGGTCTCTCTCTGCTATGCCTTAATCATTTGGGCAATGTAGATAATGGGAATTGCTTTGCAAATCATTTTGCATCTGTAAAGTGCTTTGAGATAATGAGATAAAAGACACAGGGAGCCTCATCTTGCAAAGAGAAGATCTGTCAGGATCTCCCAGAACAGTGCCCAGTTAATATTCAAGCAAGTGAGGTATTGCTATTGAGCATTTCAGGTGATTACAGCTTTCTCACAGTGTCTGCAAGCAATTATTGGGAACATTTTCCCAGATTTTCTCTCCCTGCAGTCTTTGGTATTCAGCCAGATCAGTTTTTGTTTGTCTCTCTTCCCTTAGTGAAACTGTCATAGATGTTGGCTTACTGATATCAAGGCACAAAAGTAGTTAATTACTTCCATCCCACCTGAGGGGAATCCTCCAAGGCACCTGGGCATTCAAGCCCCAAAATACAATGATCTCTAAGGCTACAGCCTTATTTTGTAAATATATACATTTACATAAATATCTACCTATGGGAGATAATTCAGTCTTCATACAGGTTTCTCTTATTGGGCACAGGACAAAGAATGGCAACTTAAGGTGGAGTTCAACTCAGGCAGCACATTGAGAGGACGCATCCTCATGCCAAGAAGTAGGAGATGTAGCCTGTGAGACAGGCAAGCTGCAATCCCATCCACCTCCTGCCATTTATGCATCTAACCACCAATCTGAGCACAGGATGGGGTGTTTATGTCCACTGAGCTGAATATGACAGGATGGATCCTTCTCAATGTCACTGGCAAAAAGCAATGAAAATTTTCTTCTTTTCTGATTAGAGGGTTGGATTGTGGTTATTGAATTGCAGTTAGTCACTTCAGAGTTTTTTGGTTTTGGTTTGGTGTTGTTGTTTCCATATTTAGTTCTTGGTCTCTCTACTCTACTACAAACCTGTTGCAAATCCTATGACTTGTGGGATGTGTCCTTAAGTTACCAGCTGTGTCTAGCAGAGTGGAAGGACACTCAGAGTTTTTATTCAAATTCAGGCGAAATCTGAGTGCAGTTTGCCTCACAGAGGAACAAATTATTGCCCTGATTATCAGGGAGGGAAGGAAACAAATATGCACAGCAGAAAAACCTTGCACATGCCCTACTGTCAGGGTGGTTCCAGTGTGTTTCATACAGTTTTTGGATGTGAGATGTTTAAACATCTGGAGGCTGGACAGTTGTATCTCTGTATCTTTTATAAGATGTTTTACAAACATCAGTGAGATGCATCCTCACTGATGGACTCACTAATGATACAGCCATCCTCAGAGTGAGTGCTATGAAAATAACTTTGTAACATCTAACACCATCATAAGCAATATAATTTCCCAAATGCTACCAAATTGAAACTGGAACAAATTACAGCCATCTAAGCATCTGAGCACTTTCTTTCTCTAAATGGCTTGTCCAGGGGAAGAAAAAGAAAAGGAGCTGGTAAGCCTCTCTGAGGCTAGAAGGAATAAATTATGCAGCAGTAATTATTAACAAATCCACAATAATTGTACATAAAATAAATAAAATTTATTTATTTCAAAGTCATGCTTATCTTATTTATTATCTTATTGTCAGCATTGCCCTGGAGAAATAAGATTTTAAACCATCAGTGAAGTTTCTAGAGGTGTCCATTGTGAACTCTATTTTTAAGACCTATGAGAGCAATAGATGTAAAAGTTCCCATACATGATAAAAGCTTGGGACTGGAGTTTATTGTGCTAAATATATGTACATAAATATTTAAGCTACTATGCAGAAAGCATGGAGTTGTGTGGGCACCATACTCAGATAATTTCCTATCCTTTGTACTTTTCCTCCTGAATAGGTCACCAGCTTTGATCTGTTCTGGCACACCAACTCATCGTGTCCTGTGTCCCTCTTGGTCACCTTTTGTCATTAGAACTTATATTCCTACCCCAGATAAGTACAGAAATTATTAAAATCATTGTGGCTTCCAGTTTGTCCAGAGAGGAGGCTAGAAAAACCCAGATCACTTCTATTTACACACACTGGTCCCCCTGTGTCAGTTTATCAGTAGATGACAGCTTTCAGTTTTGCCATTACTATACACAGATTTTTTATGTCAGAGACATAAACAGAGTGAGTATTTTCATTTTTTAAAACACAAAAATGCTGCCAAGGATTTCAGAAATTAGAGGCTGAGTTTGCAGTTTCTTAACTCAGATTACTATTCAGGATAGCTTTGTGTATGTGTCATTGGAATCAATCTCACAGGTGCTGACTGGAAAATCATTGTTCTTCTAGAAAAAAATGCTTTATAAAAATGTATGCTCTTTAGTATGTTACGAGCTGGGATTGCCTTATGAAGTCTCCCAGGTAATCCTGTAGTGATGAAAAATAAGAACTTTCCAATGCTTCTTAAAAGTGTTTTTGTTTGGACAGCCAGTCATTTTAATGAAATACTAAGGGCTAGCAGTAATCCTATTTAATGGATATTTTTTATCTTTGTTCTAGACTATTACAATATATTATAATATATTAGTATTTTATTAAATATATTTATATGTTTGCTTGTGCTTGGTGTTTAAAAAAACCCAAGTTTTAATGCATTTTATTGTAGAGAACAATGTTTTCTTTGGTCAGACCAGTTCAACAGCTATCATATTACCACTTAATCAGAAATTTAATATCTACCTTTTTATAATAGTCTTTTCACCTCTTTCATCTCACATTCTTCCCTTCGTCTTGTCTTTGTATTTTTCTCTATCTGAATATTGGCTACAACATTATAATATCTTCTTTCTAATCATATGCTCATATTATTTTGCATAATAAGGTACTTAATTTTTTTTGCTTTGTCTTTCTTTATAAATATTATTGTGCTTCAAAATATTACTGTAGCTTTGAGACTGGTAGATCTCATTATGATACTTAACCTTCCTTCCAAAAAAAACCAGGGAAAGGAACAAAGCTAACAAGAGAAATAAAGATGCTGAGTGCTGGTGCTACAAGCTTGATCTCCCCCATTCAGTGTGAGCCTTCTTCCTGTCTTCACCTGTCTTTGGAGTACAAACACACTCCCATATGCAAATATATTAAAATAACAAAAGTCTTAACAGCCTTTCGGAGAGATTTCTACCATTTTCATCTACCATAAACTATACACCCTTTTTCTATTAAGTAGTCTCTGTTTTCTATGCTGTTGGTATTATTTAGAGGCATCTAATTTCTCTACAAAAGCAATGAAAGTCCAGAAGAACTTCACAATCCTTGCTGTGCACAGTCCCTCCATAAATTCAAATTTAATTGCTTGCCTCTCTTTTTAAAAGTTTTTATTTTTAATAGCAAACCCAAAGTATATTAATGTCATAGGAAAAAACAGTCTATGAATGTGTATATTTGTGTTATGAATTTTTAAAAGCTAGTTCTAAGTACCTGTCAAAAGAAAATTTAAAGTCTCTTTTTTTTTTTTAAGGAAACCTGAATGCCTCAGTCACAAGTCTTTTATTAATTGTACTTTGATATTTCCAAAATTCTGGCTGAATCCAAGTATCCACATACCGCCACTGACCATTGTAATGAACAATTCCTCTGTAATTCTTGGCTGTAGTATACATCACCTGAAAGGAGAACACATGGAGATGCAATTGAACTGAAACTCTCAGAAGACTGCAAGAACAGAAGATTGTTTTCAGGGCCTGAACAAGATGATGAAAATGAATCCACACGGGAATCACTAAACAAAGGCAATTGAAATGCCTCATGATTTATGCAAGAAAATGGTGGAAACTGAAGATGAATCTTTTGCTAGCTTTGCAAATCCTAGGGAATTGCTGGCTGATGAAAACAATTCATGTAAAGTACCAGTTGGGCTTCCATTTCCTTCAACTGCTTTGTATTTGAGAAATAATTGCACGTTTTCCATCAGCAACATTTCTTTCAGTAGTTATACAACAGCAGAAGCATTTGAAGGAGAATCAGCTTTACAATAATCCCTGAACAAAAGGAACCAAAAACTTCAATGCCCCCCAAAACAAAAAAACCCTCTAAAATCCTAACCTTTTCCTCAGACAGCATTGCTCCTTGCACACCTTACAGCCACAGGGCCAGCCACCCCCTGGCAGTGCAGGGCTTGGTGTGGGTGTTGGGGTGAGGATGCTGCTGCCCAAACCTTGCTGATAGCCAGGACACAGCTGACATGGAAGCCTCCCTTTAACTACACCTACGCCCTGCCTTTATGTCTAAAACTTGCTGTTCTGGAATTGAGCTGCTCAACAAAAGATAATGGCCTGGGGTGGGCTTCTATTCTGTCTTATTTATAGCTTCTTGACTCATCTTTTAATCACAGAAGAAATGCACACTCAGGAGCACAAACGTGTAACTCCTCCTGCAACCTGCTTCCCTCCAGGAACTGTAGCGAAGAGGTTTGATGTTCAAGGACTTTATGATGAACACCTTAAGCCTTTCAGAAATCTGAAAAATCTTCCTAACTGCACTTTTGGAGTCTTATTTATCACACAAGTTAATCTCAATCTTTCACTAAATTAAGCACGATTTCTTTGTCTGGCAGCAGAATATCACCTTTATTACAGAGTAGTGACAACAGTCCTATGAGTAGGGAATCAGTCAAAACCTGACACTGGCCTGGAGTAAATAATATGCCCTTGCCAGAAGATAAGTCAAGCAATGATACATATTTGCTAAAAATTCATTGCAACCTCTTTGATAAACCC
Organism: Passer montanus; assembly: GCF_014805655.1. Taxonomy (NCBI): domain Eukaryota; kingdom Metazoa; phylum Chordata; class Aves; order Passeriformes; family Passeridae; genus Passer; species Passer montanus. Next base: position 8,978,664 of record NW_024367707.1, on the reverse strand, counting down.
TTCAAAGTTCAAACAGGGCGCTTTTTTATTCACTGACAGAGATTTGAAGGTGTTTAAAGGATATTGTGTTTGAATTTGTCTTTGATAGCTTTAACTAGGCTCTGAATTATATCAGTTTTATCTTCCAGCCTAATCGGAACTATTTCTACAGTCATATAGTGGACTTAGTTTCATTATGTTTTTCATTAATCACCTACTTTAGGGGCATTTGATCTTAGTGAAAAAAAAGCAGGACTTTATTGTGACAGGGAGATACATAAGTTGAGTTTTCTATATCTCTCTTTATTTAAGACCTTGGAAAAAACAAAACAGGATTTAAGATTTATGAAGGTCTACCTCAAATGTATGCACATGGATAAGGAGGTGCCAAAAGGACAAAATGAAGCTCTCACACTCTTCTTAGAAATCAAGAGTGGATGTGTCTCTGAAGTGCTATACAGTAATGTCCCTGGCACTTACAAAAAAGGAAGAGCTGCTCAAGGATGTGAAGGACAGGGGCAGCCTTAGTTTCCTTGACCATGAGATGGTGGAGATCAGGATCCTGTGTGGAGTATCCTGCAAAAAGCAGGGCTGCAACCCTTCAAAAGAAAATTCCAAGGGTGAAATGGTTTGCCAAAAGTCTGCATCCTTGGAGATATTCAAAACCTAACTAGACACAATCCTGAGCAACCTGCCTTAGCTGATACTGTTCTGAGCAAAGGGGATTTACTCCATGACCTCAGTGGTTCCTTTCAGCCGCTGCTACTCATCAGATTCCCTGGTATTTTACACTCGCAGAGACTATTATAGCAAACAGCTCTCTACAAAAGCTAGAGTTTGATGGAAACCACCTCAGCTACTTATAGAAAGATGGAGATGAAAGTTGTGTAGATCAATTAAGAGATATTTTGGTGTATTTTGATATATGCCACAAAGAACTTCATAATATTACCCACCAGAAATTTCTTGATTGTCCACAGCATTTATCCAAACTATTTATAAAAAATAAACTACTGTGCTTTTTTGATTGGAAAACAGAGACTTAAACCCCCAAATAAGCCATCTAAGATGAAAAGCAAAACTTTTGTTATAATAAAAAAAGTCATATAATGATAGTATAAATAATTTCTGCTACTAAAATATGTGTAACCTTCTTGACGACAGCATTTCCATCTTTCAGGTATTTTTACTTCAGTGTAAGAAGTTATCCCAGCTTTCTGATAGACTTTTTTTGTGAGGCATGACTAATTTCTGTTTTTGCAACCCCTTTCATCACATAAAGCAAACAACCTTGCTGTCTAATAGGTAAAATTACTTAATGCAACTGGGCTATAAAGGGAATCCTTGTTACTGTGCAGTTCCTGATTTCTCTGCAGGGATGTATGAAAATGTTAATGTAAACATCCAGTGACTGGAAACTAATCTCATCTATGCAATTTCAGAACATTAGACACCTTAGAGTACATTCAACAAAGACCTGTGTGCCCAAATGAGGTTTCAGCACTTTGTTTCTTCTTTTTTATTATTTTGACTGCTACAATATCCCTGCCTGACAAATTCTATGGCTCTGCATCAATGGCCACAAAAACCACTCCCTGCAAGACACAGATTGTGTAGGACACCCTGGAGCCAAGACTGACTTACTGGGAAAGCACCAAGCTTCAATTTGGCCTGGAGGAAAGTGGGTCCAGCCATGCCTGGAAGGAAGAACCTAGGAAGTGGAAAAGGCTAAAGGTCTTCTCTGGCACTTTAGCAACAGCAGAAAACCAAAGCTAGTAGAGATTTTATACAGATTTTATACAGAGTTCACTGAATGATGAGACATAAAAATCAACCTTTGCCTTAGAAACTGTTTTATCAGTGTGGAGAAATCACCTGAATAGTGAAGGTGGCTGTAATTTCACTGGAAAATTGTTCTGCAAAGACTATAGAGGTTTGGAAGAGTCAGAGTCTATGAAGCTTTGGCCTGAATTTATGAGAAGCGGGATAGTATTATATAACTTGGAGTTTCCATTAATAAATGTTATACTGGTGATTTTTTGGGAAAAAAATTGTTATGGATTTAAACAGCTTAAATAGTTATGATCTCACTTGCCAGGGGAATTGCTAAGTGCTTTTTGTCTTTCCTAGCTTTCAATTAATTTATTCTTAGTATTTCACTGTTCATTTGAAAATAATTTATAGTTCAAATCATTCATTGTCCCCCAAAGCACTCAACCACCTGCTCATCTTTCAGTACATACTCCTGTCTTATGGAACTGGATTTATACTTTCTCTTCTTTAATTCCCCAAAGGTAGAAAAGCAGTGGTGGAAGTCCAGAGTTTTCATGGCTCATATCACCAGCTAAATATAATTTATTTAAAGTGATTGAAATGTAGCTATTTAATAATAGAAAAGAAACACAGAGGAAGCACACAAGGAGGCACTTAGGGGCTTCCTCAACAGATATGGGTTTGCTCCATAGAATATTAATTGTGTTAGAGGAATACAAATTTTCTCTTAAGGGAGACATTCTGTCTTCCCCAAAGATATTAGTATTCATAAAAATAATCTTTCTCTTTTTTTCCCCTTTCTTGATGAGAGTCTGATGGACTTCAAAGACTAATTTAAGAAATAAAAAAGTATTTTGCATATGAAATCAGCGTTTTTGTGCTTGTTTTCCTTGAGCTTAGTGGAAAATCTGCCTGCAATTGCAATGGCAGAAGTAGATTAGCTGGGACACATTTATGGGTATGTGCTTTTGGAGACGATTTAAATTAAATAATACATATAACATAAGCTGCTGCTAAACTGCTAAACTTCCAGGGAGGATTTAGTTTTGTGCTAATTAGAATAATTAGCTCATCAATCTCTTTTTCAGAAGCAGAAAATGTTCTCTTGTGGCATTCCAAAGGCTTATGTTGGCTATGTTGGCTCCTCTTCAATCAGAAAGAAGTTTCCTAAAAGCTCCAGACCTTGTTTGGAGCATGACCATCTCCACTGAGTAAGGGGAGCCTGAGAATCCGGGTAGCTCCCCTTGCTTTAAAACCAGGGAGTGAATATTCCTGCTGCCAGCTCACTGCCTCCTTCAGGTCCTTGAATTATCTGTGGTGTTGTCCTTTCATCTCCATCATCTGTGATTCATTCCCAAACTAGGCATAAAGAAAGAGATTTTCAGTTTCCTACTTTCCAAAGGCTTCCTCAAAAAATGTAGACCAGCCCACACAGAGAAAATTAAATTAAGATGGGAAATGAATTTTGAATGATTTCTAAGTGATTAACTAAGGCGCTAAATCCGTTTTTTCAATATTTTTTACATATGTAGAAAGCAATTGGAACTGCTGGAATTTATAAAACCCTTTAAAAATATTTAGAGAATAATAAAGTGTTTTCCCTGCTATTTTGTTTCTTATAGTTTAAACAGTGCAGAATCAGCCTTCCTTGCAAAAAAACCAAATAATATGAAATATTAAATAATTATTCGCCAAAAAATGGGGAATTGTAAAATCCTGAATCTGATATAAAAAAGTAACTAACTTAATGTTTAACTTAATTTAAATACAGATTTTACGCAAAACTTTTGTTATAATAACAAACAAACAAAAAAACAACCAACCAAACAAACAAACAAACAAAAAACCCCAAAAACAAAAACAAAAATATAACCCAAAAAAACAAACCCCAAAAAGAATGATTTTAAAATAAATTTTCTGTTTGATGCCAGAATGTGAAATGATCTAGTTTTGAAAATTTTGGATGTATCACATATACAGCATCAAGGGTTTTTTCTTAATATTGCCAGTAAAAGGACTTATCAAAACTGCAGCATTTTCATTATCTATTTTCACGGTCCATTTAAATTTTAACAAAAAGTCTATTTCAAGAAAGAAATTAACTCTTCCAGATTTGGGAAGTTTCTACAAGTAGTTTCATATTTTACTTTCATTTCCTTGCTAGTAAAGAGGTGGCAAAAATAGGCCAAGTATTACTATTTGCATACTCTTTCTATATTTAATTCTGGTGACACTCAATGAAATGATTCTGAGAAATCAGAAACTTTCTGACTAATGTTTGCTGGGAGGTGTCACTACTGGCAGCTGGGAGAAAGAGAAAATTCCCCAGCAGTTACAGGTGCATTTGCAATCTGCAAAGAAATCTCATGGTCAGTTTTTGTCAGTGTTGATATTTAGGGTAAAATGAGTTGAAACTAACATGATTGTGTATCTTTGTTTAACTGTTAATCAAAATGGACTGGATTGGGGGTCCTTGAACAGGACGTGTTCCATGATGTCATTAGGCTAAGCATCAGTAATATGTTTCTCTCAAAGTATTTTGTCCCCTTTCCAGTGGGGATGTTGTCCTTCTGACAGACTTTCTGGAGCAAGACATTTTGCAAAATCCATGCTCCTGTGATTGGCAGAAAGTTCTTCTCGTGATTGATTATTTTCATTTCTTATTTTTAATTCTGGTTATAGGGCAGTTCAATAATGCATGTTACCTAATGTCATCTTGTGACACTAAAAAATGTAAAATTTATTTCTATAACCATTGCTGATAGCTACCAAGTAATGACACAGGTAATAGAAAGACTTCTGACTTGCCTTCCTTGTGTTTTACTTGCCCCAGAAGCAGAGTTTCACCCTCTCTGAAAGATTATTTTCATTACCTATCTGCTTTGTGAATTCCTCATCACTCCCTCAGCCACTCAGAAGAACAAGAAGGTGTTATATTTAAGGGCATCAAAGACCAGAAATACTCCACAACTGCATAGACTTCCAGGGTTTAAGATCACAACATACACCCTTTAGCAATGGCAAAAGTGTGTAAAACAAATCAAAACCTTATAAAAATAATTTCCCTTAAATATATTAGCAACTGACAGCATTATTTATGTGTTAATATGACAAACACCCATCAGAACAAATCATAAAGTCAGTCAGGGGAAATTCCCCCTAAAAATGGCATAACAGCTGATTCATTTCCTCACAGCATGGACCTAGAAGTACAGACAGAGATAGTATAAGGGAACCAAATTACAAGGCGGAGCCTTCAAGAATTTAAAAATGCCAAAATTAGAAATGGCGTTACAGTTTCAGTTTTTTCTCGTTGTATAAGGCAGCTTCTCTTCTGAGCCACAGGGTGATGTTTCTCTGTCTCACCTCCCCTTTCAACCAAACTCCAGCACATTCCCTGGATGCAGGGTCCTTTCTCACCTCCAGCCTCACCTGACCTTCATCTCTTTTCCTTTTGGTGGGCAGGTCACACTCTGCAGCTCTGGTCTTCTTTTATGAGAAGGAGAAAAGGCACATTTTGGAGAGACAGGTAAGCACAAATGCCTCCAGCATGGATCCAGGAGCTGCTCAAAGCCTGCAGCTTTGCACCCAGTTACTGATCCTGAGCAGGATGTTTGTGGGCATGGGCTCCTGCAGCTGACCAGATGTGGCCACACCTCGGTGGAGATGCTGGTGAACACCTCCTGCAGAAGGAACCCCTGTGCTCTCATGGCAACTCTGCAGCCAGGAAGGGGCAGAAAAGACTGTGGCTAAGGACAAACCCATCTCTGCTGGATCAGGACAATTCTTTAAGGATTATAATATGGAGAAAGTCAACAACTGGCTTCAGAGCGATTCATCTGACAAGCTTCAAATCCCTGCCAAAAGGGAGAGTGGTGACAGATTCTCAACTAAAAGACTTTGCATTATATATCAGCTTTAACTGGAATCTTGGCTATAAATAGATTTACCTGCGACTTTTAATGTTCACAGCTACAAAGCTAACTCAGTGCCTCTAGAATGCCAGCCAGAGCCCTGCCACTTGGAGCAATTGTGGGAAACTGGAAAGAAAACTGTACACAGGAGGGCTCCTAGTAGTGTCCATGGAATGCTGCTGCTTCCAGCTGGAGGGCACATTTCTTGTGCCAACACAACGATGTCCCTCTGAACACAAACAATTCCCTTCTTCCTTGTAAAGCACTGCCAGGCTTTACAACCAGACCCTGCAAAAGTACTGCTGCTATAGATGAGAAAGGCAGAGAGGGACAAGAACAGGGTCTCTTAGGAGCGAAGGCACACAAGCAGTTTGGCCACCAGAGGACATGAACGCGGGAAGCAGATGATAGTGACGCTCGCCATCTAATGGCCAGGAGTCAGAAAACAGAGACGAGGGAGAGATGATACGAGCAATGAAGAGAGAAAGGACTCACTTTAGAAGAGCAGGTTTGGGGCTGAGCCCTACTGACTGCTCCTATTTCTAACCAGAAATTCAATCTGTGGGATTTGCATCAGGGAATGGCAAAAGATGGTTAGTTCTGACACTGAACTTTCTATGGAGCCCTGCAAATAGCTTGGACAGCCAAGCTGCGCTTATCATATAGTCACATGTTCTTTACTGCAGGAAATATTGCAGAATATCTATATACTTTTGGCTATTCTTTAGAGAATAAGAAGTAGAGAGGGAAAAAAGACCTGTTCCCATTTATTCATTTATAAGGATGCTGCAGACAATGCACATCCTTGGTTAAAAAGTATTAACAGCTCACCAGAATCTCTGCAGCTTCCCCAAGGCCTTTCCAGAGTGCCACAAGAGAGAAGAAGAGTTTTCACCAGCAGAGTGCGGTGTTTCCCTAAAAATATGGCAGCATGACTTCTCAACATCGTAAAAGGTACTCTCCCAGTCTGTGCAAAAGCTGTTTTTTACTAAAAACAGTTGCATTTTCTGAAAGAAGGTGCCCTTAATAATTATTATGCTAATCAGGGAAACTATGCTGTAAGGTTCAAATATGCACAGCTGTAACAATCTAATTACAGTGACAATTTCTGGCAGCAAGTCTATGTTTAATGAAATGCCTAAGTATTACATTTAGCATGTGAATAGACAGTGAGACTAACCATGTGCTTAAAGTCAAGCAAATTGCTAAATTCTTTTGGAGATCACATCATATTTAATATGTAAATTACTGCCAGGTTGACTTCCCTTTTTAATTCTTTTTTAAAATTCTAACTATTTTGAAACATGTACCTACTTCCCCGAAGGAGTTTGTTTTCCCTTGTTTATCCAGAACATCTTCATATTGCCACTCTAGCTTTCCCAGAAAAATTGTGTCAAGATTAATCCTTTTCGTTTTTTAAAGAAATGTTAGAGGAAGGAAAATAGCTAAAGATTTTCTTTTGAAAACAAATATTACCCATTAATTACAATGTCTGTCCAACAAACATAGTATATAGTTCAAATCTGCAGCCAAAAACCTCAGGAGCAATCCTTCAGGCAAGTGGAATGAGTAAATACAGTCAAGGAAATGGAAGAAAACCACAGTCGTCCTCAGCTATGGCAATGCATTCCACATCCACTTAACCTGTCATGCTGTGACTTTGTAAGAATACTGCTTGGACCAAATGTCTACTTTTGCACCTTGCTAAAGCACATATAACCACCCCACTTAAGATGTTAAGACATGAATAATATCAGCTGCACCCACCAAAGGATCAACCATCTTATTTCTGGCAGCCCCTCACTCATTTCACATCAGGACTGCATTTCTTCCTGGTATATTGAGTGGGGGGTACACTTCCCTTCGTTTAAATGAATAAATTTGGCTCAGGTTATGGCCAACAATGAGAAACAGATACTTCCACTGAGGATTTATCTGAGTGCTGTAGACACTTACCTTACTCTTAGGGTCTTTGGCCTTTGGAGGTGCACATTTCCCCCTGTGGCTGCACAGAGGGAGGCTGGAGTGACTAACTTTGGATGACTAACTATTTAAACAGCTGGCTTAAGAAAATAAACCCCAACCATATCTTTAAGGGCACTTCTCCCCACACCCCCCATCCCCCCCCCAGGAACTACGTGACTTAGTATGCATTACATTCCTAAAAGGGGAAGGGGGCAGGAAAGGAAGGGAGGCCAAGGAGAGAAGAGAAAGAAAGAAAAAATGTTCTTTTGCACTCTCTACTTCCCTTTCAGTTTCTTTCTCAAAACGGATATGGGGAGCCATTAAATATCCAGCTCAGCCAGCATGGCTCAAAGCTCAGTGTGACAAGGTCATGCAGAGGTGGCAAATGAATGTACAATGAATTCAGCAGAGTACTGCTGGCTGCTGCAGTTCTGAAGGGGTCATGCAAGCAGGGAAAATAAAGAGAAGCAAAAATTTTTGCATAGAAATGGAAAGAAATAAAAGTGTATGTGCTTTGTATGTCATACCTTGGTATTTTTTAGTTTATCACTATTTTTAAGCATCACTGTACTTTCAAATCTGATCTATTATGATTGTTAGAAAACTAAGCAAGCAAGAACAGTTGTGCTGGAAACTATATAAAGAGTGACAGACATGCTAGAAATTTTTCTGTGGGCAGAGGAAGCATCTGGCAGGTATGCAAAGAAAAAGAAAACGGAACAGTTAGGAATGTGTGAGAAGGCTTGGAGAAGAACAGGAATCAAGCAAAGAGTGGCATCCATGAGAAAAGATAAGCCATGCTTTGTTTTGTGCCATTTTGCAATAAAACACACAAGTGTATGCACATGAATGTGCATATACCAATTTATAAAACTGCATGGTTGACAATGGTTTATTGTATTGAAACTTTTGGCTTTTCATTATTTTTGAGACCTCTATAGTAAACTAGGATTCACTTTCTTTTTCCTCATGGAACTGCAAGATATAAAGAAACTTCTTTCAACAGAAGTAGAGATCCATTGATTCTGCAATATTTATACAAAATATTAAAGAACAAAACAACATGCTTTAAAAAAAAATCTAAAGTTCATAGCACCTTACAAAGCATCAGCCAATATTCAAACTGGTGTGAGTGGACTGTGTCAAAATTATACACTTCATATCCTGCCCCAGGAATCACTTTCTGTCTTCACAAGACAAAATTAAAGATTTAACTACTCTTTTCCAGCCTATTAATCTAATTTTTTTCCTGCAACAGGATCTGCCTGGATGACACATGAGGCAGGTGTGCTAATTTTAAATGCAACTTCCCTCAGGATGTGGAGCCTTTCAAGGATCTCAGCAGTAGTAGGCTGTCTGCCTGAGAAAGCAATTTCCCCTTACAGCTGGATTGAAAAAAAATACAAGAATATGTTTAGACATTTGCTTTCATATTCTATCAGGACATACGTTTTAAGTATTTTGTAATGGAACAATACATTTCCTCATTGTTTCAAAGACTGCTGCCAAATACACAGGAGAAAGTGCATTGTCCTGTGAGAGGCTGTGACAAAGCTTTAAAATATGCATTAGGGAATAAAACATGTAAGTATCTTCCTTGATTAATTATTGGCATGTGTTAATAAGATGTAAGTTTCTGCTCATTCCTTTAACTGTATGAAAATTATATGATAATTATATTATGAAGCAAACAGGTTTACATACTGGGGCATTTTGAGCCAGGACAGACACCACAGAAAGCCTTTCCTCAAAAAAAGAGGGATGGAACTTGAGGATGACCAAGGGACCTCAGAGGGATGACCAAGGGACCTCAGCTGTGCAATGTCACTCCTGGTCTCAGTGATCCTCGCCCATGCTGCGATTTCAGTCTCCAACCAAACGCAGAGGAGAAGCCAGTCCTTTAACCCAATTCAAAAAGCTGCTTGTGCCTAAAATCATGGTCATTGCACCAGCACTGACTTGTCCTCTGTCTTCACTGAAGGTCTTGGTGGTGTCAGGGTGATGGTGCAGTGGGACACAAGCACCTTGATGCAACTGCTGCTGTGAGTGGAGCGAGAAGCCACCAGGGGCTGTGGTCAGGAAGCTGTAAGGGCTCAGAGTGGGGGGTGGGCATGGCTGTGCACTGGGCTCAGATGTGCTGCCAACCAGCAGGAATTGTGGAGTTGAACATTCACATTGCAGAAGATCTCTAGGATCATCCAGTCCAACCATTAACCTAGTACAGCCAAACCCACCACTAAACTGTGTTCCTTAAGGGCTATATCTCCACATCCTTTCAATATCTCCAGGAATGATGACTCAACCACTTTCTGGGCAGCCCATTACAATGCTTGATTTCCTCACCCATTTCGTAAGGAATTTTTTCTTATTATCCAATCTAAATGTCCTATGGCATGACTTGTTGTGTGTGACTTGGGAGAAGAAACCAACCCCCACCTGGCGGCTACCTCCTTTCAGGTGGTTGTAGAGAGTGATCTCCTCGGCCACCTTTTTCTCCAGGCTAGACAAGCCCAGCTCCCTCAGCTGCTCTTCATAAGACCTGTGCTCCAAACGCTTCACCAGCTCTGTTGCCCTTCTCTGGACATGCTCTGGTACCTCAATGTCTTGTAGTGAAAGGCCAAAAGACTTGATTAATCCCAGACCTTAGCAACCCAGACCCCACTTCTGTGTGTGCTGTGGGTTTAGGCTTCATTGAGCTCAGAGATGAGATGTGACAGAATTTTTTATTTTTTTTAAGACTTTCAAAACGTAACATAGCATTGAAAGGCTGCACATGGAAAACCCTGTGGGGTAGCAGAGGTGTCTCTCCTGGCTCTCAATGCATAATATTCTGCTGTTCATCCACCTTTTTTCATGCCAAAAGGAGAATCATCCTTATAATTCTTCAATAGCCGAATTATCAATATTTTGGAAGCCACTATCCCTCCAGAATGTCTGCAAATGGCCAAGTATAAAACATAGAGAAGCACTTCTATCCAAGGTTTCTTTAAATTAAGGTCAAGAGTGAAGAGTGATTCATTTCCTCAACCTCTATCCTTGGATTGGCTGAATCATCTAAGACTGTTGCCCTGGTTGTGGGAAGAGTCTGGGCTACAGCTGCAGACAGATTTAGGTGGGATGACTCGCATCCTCTGCGATGCTTTCAGGGGGAATCAGGGAGTGTCCATTTTTTCTGTAAGTGAGACTAAGTTTTCCAAGTCACTTCCATTTTTTTGAAAAAGACTGTCTGCCAGGCTGCTAATAAAAGTCCCCCTCACAAAATACCTCTCACCTTGACAGAAGACTGATTACTGATTCTTACTTTTAGTGGACACGTTTTGTAGGGGTTTCCCATCCTGGCTATATTTCCTCAATCTGGTTACAAGAACAGGAGTGGTCTCATGGGCCCTAAGGGAGTGAGGATATTTTACACTTATTGCTTTCCCATTATCCAAAGAAAGAAACAGGATTGGCTTGATCCTTGTTGGCAGTTCTTTATAATGATGTTATCTTCTGGGTATTTAATCTTTTTTTCTGAGGCTTGAAGTTAGACTGTTAAGTATATTATGGTGCTTTGTTTCTGTATCCCACCATTTAAAAATTAGTGTGGCCTTTGACCTTTACAGGTTTTCAGAGATCTCTCTTGTCTCTTCCACATTCTTTGAAGAACCCATTATGTTATTACTTTTATTTTCTCCATAAATATGTTGTCATATTTCATCAGAATGATTCAGCTTGAATACATTTATCTCAACCTCACTGCCTAACTCAGTCTTCTCTTAGTTTGAATGCCACTCCTGTCTTCATCTGTCTTAACTAGTGTGATTAAGTTCTCACAGAGTTTACCTTTTGGCACTCAAAGGCATAAGATGTTTTCTCATTTTCCTTAAAATTTCATAGAGAGGTTTAAGTTTTAGCCACTCATTTGCTCAGAAATTTTTATTTCATGATTGTGGATACTTAGTATCCACTTACTTATTACTATTTATGTCTCACCCCATATTAAGGCAGATGGACATCACCAACTAGATGGCAGGGTGATAGGAAATAAGACCTTCTGAGACAATTCCTAGGACGTACAGCAATTGTCTGGGGAATGGAAGATCTGTGATTTCAAGCCATGCCCCCTCTTGCCCCTTGTCCCATGCCAATTGGTTTCAAGCCATGCCCCTTGCACTCATGCTTGTGCAATGTATTTCAGCCCATGGTGTGAAGGAGAGATGAGGTTCAAGAGGGTCTCCTAGTATGTTAAAATTTTAACCCTATAGGGTGTGAGTAGCTCCATCTATCTGGAGGTTGCCCTGTCTTGGATGCCAGAGTACAAAGAGCAGGCACTAGCACATGCTGCACCTCTGCTCTGCAAAGGGCCAGGTGACATCACAAGTGGAGGACAGAGGGGTTTGGTGTCCCCCTGAGCACCCGTGGAAGGCACCACCTCTGGGAGATGCCTCTGGTCCCTTCCAAGTCTAATCCAGGAAACACAACTACAAGCACACCACATATTCCCCTGCAGCTTCCTGAGCTCCCATTGTAGACCTCAGGACAAGTATGGTAGCAACATTAAGGCAAATTTCGCTCTCTCCCCTGCTCTCCAGGCTGCATACTGAAATGTTCAGTGAAGCATTGCCTATGTTTGGCATCTGGATTATGGCAGGCTGGATTTCATCCAACTGATTCTGATAATGTATTTGTAAAAACTCAGAGGAGCACTGATAGTATGCAACCACACGGGTACTTTAATACATCATTTGAAAAGTGGCAGATTATATAAAGTATTTAAGATGCTGAAAGAAAAATTATCCAAAATACCCATTTATATATACAAAATCACTTTACAGTGTCTCTTGAAATTTTGCCCAAAAAAAAAAAGCTTGGGTCAAAACTTTGTGTCAGAAAATAATTAATCAGTTCTCTGAGGCAGACTGATCAGTCTCACTCTTTACTACATTCTTTCTTCATTACCAAATCACTCCTTAATCTTTCATTCCTTTCCTTTGCCCATTAATTGGAAACAGCAGTTTTCTCTCCCTGAGACAGTTTTGACTAGAAGCATCAAAAGTAAATCTCTGATGTCCCCATCTCAGCTGATATTGCACACCCTCAACCCTCCTTATAGTCTGGGGATTTTAGGGGGTGGCCACCAAATTTACCTATTTTGGCGCCAAACCACAGGACAAAGACAAGTGCTAATGGCATACTAATTTAAATAATATCCATAGCATATCTTAGCTGGTGCAAAAGAAATAATGGACTCTTATGATTTTAAATTCAAGTTGAGTTACTATGGATGCCGGGGGCAGATGGGCAACTACCCAGATTAATAAGTAAAAATTACTTTTTATGCTGGCTGACTTTCTATGTTATCTTCCCCAAATCAAAAGGGACTTTGGATATTCAAAAGATTCAATGGCTGAAATAAAAAGAACAGTCCCATTCGTAACTTCTTTGTCTGTATCTAGTTTCAATTATTAAAGGCAAAGGAAAATCAAACTGCTGAGCTCCAAAAAAATGCCCAAAGCATAATGACATAGGATAGCTCATTTTGAGCAATCCATTCATAAGTGCATTAATATAACTCATGCCCATCTCCACTTGGCCTTACCTTGGCAAAACAGTATCCCCTGAAAACACCAACTCTCTGTTTCATGGTATTATTTATTTTCTCCCTTATTGTTTGTTTCCTAGGCATTACTTTAAAAAGCATGATTGTAAAGCTGGTGAAAAGCAGATGCAGATGCACAGAAGGAAGGAGGACTGGTTTGAATTGCAGTAAAGACCACTTGCTGCCATTTTCCATCTCATTCAGAAGCTCTAGAAAGGGAAACAGTACACAGGAGCCAATGAGTAACACAAAAGTAATCAATAATTCTGAAAACTTCATCAAGCCATTAAATGAATAACCAGTTTGCTCTCATCTGGGACAACTGCCTAAGCATTCAGTAGCAATAATATCACTCTGGCTAGCCAAACAAGGTGGCACCATTGGTGTGACGGAACCATGGTCACCACGCTTTGCTCTGTTCTCTGCCTAGAAAACAGAGAGGCAGTCTCAAAAACCATGACAAATATCCATTGCAATGGAACCTGGTTGGGCTGCACTGGTTACTCTCAAAAGAAGACAATAAAAAGCATCCTGATGAAGATTTGATAAAGGTAATGAATGACACATAGAGAATAACTGGAGATATCTGTTTATCACTTGCCCTCGTAGCAAAAGCAGATCTCCAGTGAGAGTGGAACACCAGGCATCTGCTGTTGGTAAAAAGATTTCTCATACAACTAAAAATTAACTATGTGGATTCCTGCTAGGTATCAAGGAGAAGAGTTTGGTAAAGCTCATGAAAAGTGCTATGAAACAAATGCTCATTTGAGGTCTGTTCTTCTGAAGGAGTACAAAGCCTCATGCCTCACTCCAATTCACAGTGGACTTCTCACATCAATAATGCAGAAGCATCCATATCTCAGTCTTTGCATGGGCCCTTGCAACTCTGCCACATTGATCACTTACTGTACTTAGACCTCCATATTTACCTCCAGCCTATTTTTCCTGCTGTTTCTAATCTATGGCACTATTTTTTCCTCACTGAGTTCAGAGTCCCCATAAAATATGTTTCCCGTAAGTTGTGGGGTTTTTTTGGGGTTTTTTTGTGGGCTTTTTGTTATTGTTGTTGTTGTTGTTTTGGTTTTTGTTTTGGGGGTTTTTTTGTTTGTTTTTTATGGGGTTTTTTGGGGTTTTTTTTTGTTGTTTTTTTTTTTCAAATAAAGCAGCTACCTATTCTTGTTTAATCTCTGCTCTACTAGGCCTTGCATTCTAATGTGTTAGGGAGCATCTTCTTAATATTTTCCAGAAGCAATATCAACATATAATAGAATATTTTCTGAGCATATGTTAGAACTCCAATTACAGTTCAGCTAATGAAAGCCATACAAATGTTCAATTAGATAAAACATATGCAATGCAGTCTACCCACCAAAGTACTTGCTCAGCAGCTGACTGTAATGAGATGATGTGGATTCCTATCAGTTCTTCTTCTTCAAAGCTTTTGGGGTGACTTACTGACTTAGAGTATTGAAAATTAAATCAAAAACAAGTGAGTGCTCATCTCTCTGACTGCAGGTTGTTCATCACTGGGTCTCTCATTCTTACTAAGAACAGGAAACTAAAAATCCTCAGCACTTCCTCTTAACTCCCTTCATACTTCTTGCTCTTCCTCTCTTCCCTAAGGAAGGAAAAACACCATAAATTTTAGGGTTTCATCTTTGCCTCTGTTGATGTTAGCTTTTAAAAATGGACAAAACTAGTCTTCAAAGTCTTTGTTTCATCTTCAAAATAAATTTTCTTATTTTCCAAGTCCAGTGTAAACAGCAGTTATTGGCAAAGTCAGCAAATCCAAAGCAAGTTATTTATGGAGCACATAACCATGGAGTTGGAATCCCATATGCTGTAGATGGATGGGGATGCTGAAGCAATTGTGCCCAGTGGTATGGGCTCAAGAAAGTAGTTTGAACAAAAGCCAACAGACTCTTTCATTTCTTGTTGAAGTATTCTACGGATTAATTGAGACAGACAACTAAGTACCATCCTCCTGCTATCAAAGAGTGGCATTCCCATTTTTTTTTATATAACCTCATATTACTCTGGTAGAGGATATATAATTTTAGAATCCTCATATTAATGAATCTTAGGGGAAAAAAAAAGCATACTACCTAACTATTAGTATTATTATAATACTACCTATTATTACTATTATTTCCTTAATGGCCAGAGCCTTCCTCGTTGCAGTGTGTTGGAGTTGCAAACATAGGACAGAAAGATGGGTTTAGACTCACTGCAGAACTGGAACAGTTGTTTTGCTCACCAGCAAGTGATAAATGTAGTGCTTGCAATAACTCTGCCCCAGGATCAGCAGGAGAGAGTCTCTTTAGACCACTGTAATTCATTACTCACTCAGCAATGAAATCAGCCCACATTTACAGAGTCCTAGTCCCCCACTCTTTTGAAGAATTTGAATAAAATTTGAGATTTTTCAACTTCATAGTAAAGATGGTGATAGCTGTAAGCTGCATGTGAACAACAATTTTGTGCATGAACCCACTGCAGGGCTGTGTTTCAATTCTGTATCTTCTTTTAATGGGTGAAAATGTGTGCCTCAGTGGATGCTCCTGGGATCCAGATGGGAGAGCTGAGCAAACTGTGGGCTGTGCAGCGCATACTGCTACCCCCAGTGCAGTAAGGAGGGGTAGGATGCTCCACGATGATGCAGCTTATCAGGAAATCCATTTTGGCTGAGGACCCTGAATTATTTCCTCCTAAATAATTTTGCCCATGCCAGTAACACATCCAACTAGGAAAGATTCTCCATTACCTTTGATGCTTTTTTTGTGGTGTGTGAACTCAATGTGCAACATTAACCCTTACTGCCTGAGTAGGGTAAACCTTTCCAGCAAGGTAAAAAATGTTAATGTGAATGACACGCAGGCTAAGAAATATAACTAAAACATTGAGTCAATATAGCATGATGTAATATAATATTGTAGGTATACTACATTATCATATTACATTAAAAATGTACTGTATATTATGCTGCATTTTATGTTGCATATGTATTACATATTTCATATTCTATGTTTTGTATTACAGTATATATATATAATATGTGTGCTATATTTTGTACTATACATATATTACAAATACATACATGCACACACACACACATATATATATGCATGCTGTAGGTACATATATATAAGGATTATCATCTCCACAATCTCTGGTGCCATTCTCACAGAAATGGTAGAAACAAACATATTTTTTGAGGAGTCAGGGCTCTGCTGTAAGTTAGTCATGGTCTGATCAAACACTAAGGAATTCTGGAGTGATGAAATTTCTAGATCTTTGATAAACTTAGTCAAGCCAAAGCACTGGGTTCTCAAAGCAGCTTATGTGCCTGCTTCTCCTGAAGCATGTATGGATCATTTTAGACCTTCAGTGTCTAAAGCCTGTGTTTTCTTGAATACTGATGTTCAATCTTATGTGCAAACCCACAGCAATCCCCAATAAAATTTGAACCTCACAGTTTATAATCACATTCCCTCCAAATAACCAAAGTTAGGACTAAGCAATGGCAGGACTAACATTAGCAGATGCAGTGTAAAGTTTATTGTGGGAAAGTGATCCCTTAAGGAACTTGAGGGTGTGTCTAAATTAACATCTATGCTGAGTGCGTATTGCTGAGAGAGAAATTAAACTTTCCATCTAGTACACGTCTCCCTCCAGCTGTCCTGTTCAGGCATGGCTTGATTTTAGACCTGGATTCTTGGAATATTTCCGCTATTATGGCAAGCATTGCGGACGTGTAACATCAACAGTGTGTCGATACAAACCACAGCCCACTGGTGGCAGCAGTTCGTCAAGAGTGGACAAACGCTGCTTGAGCAGCACGGGGTCTGCACGCAAACACGTCATTTGTGGGCAGAGACAGACAACTCTTACATCTAGTTCCGTCTACAGGGACTCTCCTCTTTCTTATCCCAGAATGTGTGTTTCATGAAGACCACTGCTGTGAAATAAAAGTAAGGGAGACAATCGTCCGAGTACCACGAGGCTATGACTTGAGAGGTGCTCAATTTCACATCTGTTCTGTATAAGGCACACTGAGTAACCACAATGAGTAACTGTGATAAATGGAAGTTGGACCCTTATTAATATCAATAGCAAACGACCATGGACTCAAAAAAATTTGCAACCTACACATTTTTACTCTATCTCCTTCTGTGTGATAGCTTGCATTCAGGTTCAAGGTAGCTGTACACCTTTCTGCATAAATGAGCTCTGCCTGCCTGCAGTGACATATCTCAGCAAAAATCCATATGTCAATAGATATTAGTGCTACTGTTGTTTTTCATGTACACCTTTCTGCATAAATGAGCTCTGCCTGCCTGCAGTGACATATCTCGGCAAAAATCCATTATGTCAATAGATATTAGTGCTAGTGTTGTTGTTTTTCATGTAGTGTAGTAACTTCCTACCAACCTTAAAACATGCCAGGGAATCTTTTGTTTCTGTTAGACATAAACAAACTTGTATCTAAGATAATGAGCATGAGGTGAAACTTGAGATGCCACAGACCCTGTTATCGCCAGAAGCTGTGAGTAAAGCTGAAAGCTCCTCTTCTTGCAAGGGAAAATGGACACTGCTCCATCTGTTCCCACCACTACTTTTTTTTGCCATCAGCCATGTCTGTGGGTGTATGCCTCTAAGCCTGACACTTTAAAAACAAAAATCACAAGCTTTATCACTGTTGAATCTCTAGCACTGGTCCATACCTTTCTGTGTAAAATAACCTGAAATCTCCTATGGGCAAAGTGGTGCATTCCTGAGCCCCCTGCCAGTTGGATTTAATGGCCTCAAGAGCAAAAGTAGTCCAGGTGAGATGATTTGAAAAAGTGAGACAGTGATATAACCTGAGAAAATTCTAATTACCTACCAAGCAAGGGTCATTTTCAACCCACACAACCTGCATGTGTGACTTTGCTACAACAGATGTCCCTGCCAGTCCGCACCTCTGTTTACACTTAGACATTGTAATTCCCCTCCAATTTAAAAGAAAAATGAGAGAGAAAAAGACCCGCAAGTTTCAGGAACTGCGTGGGGGCCAAGGACACATTTGTCAGGTGATAAGAGAGCTGTGAGATGAGAGATGCTGTGGGAGCTGTGCCTTTCATCCTCAAGAAGGTTAACCTGCAACACAGACATACACACACACACACACACCCCTAGTCTGTGACACTGGTGGAATACACCAGAGACAACTAAAATCCAGGCTTATGGCAGTTACAAGAAGCACTTCTTCTCCCTTGCTTTTTGCAAACTGGTACTATAAAGAAAGCATCACATCAAGAAAGTTTAAATTACTGGATGTGCTTTACCTCATGAGCTTCATCCCTCACTCCTTACCCTGGTGTCAGATTGAATGTCAAGGATGTGAGACAGGTTTTGAGCAGACTTCCTCGCTATCTTTATATCTTGTTAAATGGCAAACCTAGTTTCTTCTATTTTCTTGTTTTTCTTTCTTTTCTCCTAAAATTAAAATAAGAAGGGAGTAGTGTTGAAAAATAGATAGATAAACCCATAAACCTACGTGTAAACTTTGAAAAACCTCACCTGCCTACAACCTTTCAAGAGACATAAGATTGTTGCACTTGTATGGGTTTGGAAAGCCAAAAACACAAAGAAGCTTGATAGCTGAGTATGCTTAAGATGGTTTTAAAGCAAATGCTTCAGATATGGCTAGCAGCATTCAGCACAAGCGGTAAATCCACCCAAGAAAATCAACATAAAGCAATAAACCTGGGGTGAGTTCCAAGTGGCCACTAGTTTAAAGCCAGCTCAGAGATAACTACACACAGAGCACATAGCACAGGTGTGGCTCACAGGTAGTGCCATTTTCCAAGCTAAATAAATAAGTCCTTCCGTTTGCTCATGCACAGTGACTTACACTGCTCTTCTGTGTCATGCCAACTTCTCATGTGAATGTTGGTTGTGGAAGGAGGGAGACCCACTTTGGAATGATATAATTCACCTAATTAATGATGCTTGGTATATTTTATCACCCTGAAATTCATCCAAGAGTACAGTATGCAATGTGGATATCCTAGGGATGTCTCTGACAGGTAATTCTTTATTTCTGTGCTGTTTCTTAAGAGCAAGTGGACTGGCAATCCTCAAGGGGACTGCCAAAGCCCATACAATAGCCCAGGCAATTTGACGCTATTAGTCATTGTTTCGTTCTGAGTGTTTACTTCGGTCATTCCTTTTTCAATGGAAAGCTGATTAGAATAGCTGCCTTGTCTTTTGTATGTTGAATGGACACCACAGTATTTCAAATGCCTATCTGGCTTTACCTTTGCATTGAAAGAAACTCATATTCAATGATGGCATAAAAATCCAGTCTTTTCATTTGCCTGAGATTTTTGTTTGTAATCTCTGTTGACACCCATACACATGCCATAAAATTAGCACTTTTTCTTAGGAGAAACCTAGCATTGCAGGTAAGAAGGGTTTGCTGAGTTGCACTACGAGAAATGATTCATCATGCTTTTGTGATGCATAATGCTGATATTGTCATTTACATGCTTTCAAAATTATTGTTTTTACTCATATAAATGAGAGGAAAGCTGCTGAAAAATTCAGAAAGTGATGGCAGGCACTTGTGAAACTTTGGCACAGATTGCTTTTCGTCAGGCAGGAGATATGCTAAGGTATTGTTTTTCAGTTCTCTCAGGTACTTTGCAACCCAATCACTGTTTCTAGAGATAGCTTTCAAACATAGTGTTTACATATAGAATCATACAATAACTGAGCTAGGAAAAGACCTGTGAGATCATGAAATCCAGTCATTAACCCAGCACTGCCAATTCCACTGCTAAACCATGTACCTACCTGCTCTGTGTGAAAAACACAAGACAAGTAACTGGAAGTTTGGTGGTTCCCTGCAAACTTACAGATATCTTTATGAAACTTTGAAATACACATCTATTGCTTCTTCTCCATTTATTAGAAATTAGAGTATGATGGCAATAAATTATTAGCATCACTGAAAAGCCAGAAATGACATCTGAAGCACCCCCCCTGCATTTTGTTTGCTTTGTTATTGATGGTATGCAGGCAGCCTTCCACTTGCCTGGCTTCCAAACTGTTGCGTTGCCACAGCTTTCCGTGTGCATTAAATAAAGGCTCAGCACTCTTCATTTATTGTTTACGGGTATAGGCAAGGCAGGGAAAACAGAGTCAGGCAGATCGGTGTGGGAGAGGAGCATCTGCTGCTGGAGGGTATTTAGCTTCCTGTGCAGCAATCTGAGCTTCCCAGCCTGGCTTCTCTTTTCTTCTCCCGCTACTTTCTGAAAGTCATGACCTGTTGCAAAGTTCCCCTTTTGTCAAGCACTGTAAAAAAAGGAAATGTCACTTTCTGTAAAGCCAATTAGCACCAGAACCTGTCCAGCTACGACAAGCATTTTGTAATCCCTCTTCTGAAATCGAGTGGTGGGGGGATGGGAAGGTTCTCCTTTTAAAAACGTTGCTCCATGAATCAATTACCCTTTTTTAATTGTAATTGTCGGTAGCAATTTGTGGAATGTGGCACACCACAAATATTGTGCTCTGGCGTTTGAACAACTGAACACCCAAGCCCTGATGTCACTGTCAACACCCCGCTGCTGTTGGCAGGGAGGCAGTGCAGAAAGCGACTGCCCAAAGGGATTGTCTCTTCACTTACACTCTCGGGCTCACTGCCAGCTCCTGTTTCCTCTAGCAGTATATGGAGTGAGAGAAGCATCCTCTCTCAGAGAGTCAAGCATGTGAAAAGAAGATTTCACATGTGAAACTGAGACCTGGAAAACAATCACTTGGCTTCCTTTTCTTTAATTTATTTCCCATATGATGGAGAAATTTGCATAGAGAGTTTATTTTTAGCTTACTGATCCTTTTATGTGCCTAGAATCCCATTTTTAATAATAAGGTGAGATGAGAATTAACCTTGGGAGCTTTATCACATAGGTGTTCCATGGTACTTTACTTTTTTATTTATTTTTTTTTTAAATAAATGTGTAAAGTCTATGGCAGAATAAGCATAAGGTTAGAAGATTTGTGCTCCTGATCATGTTTCAAAACATTCTTCAGACAGAGTTCAAGGAAAAGTCCACTGAAGTGAGTTTGACATACAGACACTTCCACTGACAGCTGCAAATATCGGATTAAACCCCTGTTCCATGGCCTTGAGCAAGTCTCATATCACATTTAAGCCAAGAAGATCAGTATGTGCTTACCTGAAGAAATGCTTATGTTTTTTGTAAGGCTTCAAATTTGAACATACAAATTAGATGCAAGAACTATGGTTTAGCAGTTAGTACCTTTCCTGCAATGTAAATTTCATGGAAGGCAAGAAGGAACTTGCTGCCTTGCTCCAGTTCATCCCTTGAAGGTGTTAGAGGAAAACTGTTAGCAAGGGTCCAATTTCCTTCTTGCAAATGGAATCACCAATGTGCTGAAAAGTGCCTTCCTTTAACATGCAAATGACTGATAGAGGACATGTCTAGCAGGGTACTACAACACCAAATATTAGTTGACTTTTTCAACTGATTGGTTGGGTTTGTGGGGTTTTTTTGTTTTTGTTTTTTTTTATAATCACAGGAAGAAACTGCTGATACAAAACTCAGTAAAGCACTAAATATATATATATATATATATATGTATGTATGTATATTAGCTCATTGATATCCAAACTAAGAATTCCTAAGCTATCTATCCTTTACAAACCACGGCCTCAGACATTTCTTGAGGATGTCAGCTCTATCCCATCTAAGTGTGCTTTGTTGTCCTCAGAAGTTACTTGACATGTGAAGTTTTGCATGAACACATATCTTCCTTGCATCCTCCTAATAATAACAAACGTAAGCAAACAGAAAAGGACAAGGAGATGTGCAATTTCTCTAGCTGCACCACGAATGCAAACCATTATGGAGAGGATTTAATTCTACAGAAATTAGCTGACCTCCTGCCACCAAAATGCAACAACATTCATTTAGCTTCACCAGAACAATCCTGCTTTGGTATGGAAAGTACATGTAACATTACCAAGGTATGTGACTACCTCAGGATTACTCCACCAGAAAAAAAAAAAAGGTATAGGAAGGCAGAGAAACAGCAACAGTGTAAAACTTTTGTCACTGTACCTCAGAACTATAATTGAATCTAAGCTCAGCAGTGGACTCTGCTTTGTAGATAGCAGCAAAGCTCCATCTAAGGCTCTGGCTTAACACTGATTTAGGGGATCCATGGCTCTGTCCCAAAATGAGTAGAAGAAAAGAAGGTAATGTTGCTACTGGACAAGAAGTTTCTGGAAAAAAAGCCAAACCCCAGTCATAGAAAAATTTGCTGTTCTTTGATTTCAGACCATTTCCTGCAGTGAAGTCTGGGGAACACTGACTTGCTTAGACAAATCTGTGAGAAGTTAGAGAATCCATAGCTGAGAACAATTCTAAAGAATATTTATATTACATTTACTCTCACTTAAAAATCAGGAAAATCTTTGGCAAAACTGAAAGTCTGGGTCTGTAACATCATTGGGGATGCTTATGAACTGATCATCAGTGTAATTTCACAATTCCTAGTCATGAGGTTCAATGCCCTAAAGCATCAAAGCAGTAAATGGTGATAACCTCGTTTTACAGAACTTGCTCAAAAGCTAGCAGAGTTAGCTGGTATCCAACACAGAAGATCCCTTGGGAACATTTTTTATGCCATTATTATGAAAATATGTAAATAACCCCAATGATATTATCTATTCCTGGTCCTTGCCTTCCTGAGATGTTCCTTTGGCCTTCACTCTTGCACAGTTCCTGACTCACACCGTGTTCATCTCAGTTTTGGAGGTGCTCATGCACTGCAGGAAGAAACTAGACTTTATACATCACATCTCCAAATGCAATGGAGCTCAACTTTAGGAAGAGTGTGGGCTGACTGGAAATCCTGGTTTACTATAGAAAGTATTGTTGGGATTGCCATGGGGACAAGATTTTACCTCCTCAAAAATACAGTTCTGGAAATGCTATGAAAAATAGCCAGCCAAGGGGGGGGAGGACAACCATGAAACAGAGAAAGCAGCATCCCCAGGGATCTTACTGAAATGTATTTACAGTTCTCCTTGCATATATTAATACTGTTTGTGACTCAGGGCTTTTAATTCACCATCAATCACACTTGCATCGAATACCCTGCTGGAGGGCAAGGAGCAGGGAGGAATACGCTCCGTGGTTTCCATTCAAGTACACCAGAAGGAGCAGAAATTAAATGAATTCCCACATGCCTGCTCCTGTACCCCCTCCGACCTCGAAAGCGAGCGTGCCTTTGCTGCCGTGCAGGGCTGCTGCCAGACAAAGGCGCAGAGATTTCCCCGTCTCCTGTCAGTCAGCCACACGCACTCGCACACACACTCCCCCCGGCGTCTCTCGGATCTTTCACGTGAATACTTCAGTAATTTCCCAGTGCCGTATTTGCAGAAACAGGAATCACGCGTCCCATACACTCCCTCTGCCCCCTCCCCTGCAGCAGCTGCCCGCCAAGCCGGATGATGCTGCGGCTGGGAGCGACTGCTGCTCGGGGCTGCCTCTCTGAACCCCCCGAGCCGAGGGAGCCTGAGCACATCTGGAACACCGCAGCGGCGGCAGGCAGCAGCCCAGACCCAGCCAAGGCCCCCACAGCCATGGCCCAGCCCTGGTCCCAGCCGTTTCCCTCCGGGCCGGGCGGTGCCAGGCGGGGCCGCCCCGCTGCTCGGGAGCGGGCCGGGAGGCAGGGCCCGGCGGCATCCGGCCAGAGCCATTGTCTGCTGGCCCGGCACCAAAGCCTGGCCTGGGGGCGTTGTGGGGTGGTTCCCTTCTTCCACTGCAGCAGGGGTGCAGCGGCATCAGCAATGGGATTTCGCTGTCCCTGCATCGGGATGCAAAGGCAGCAGGGGGTTGGGGGGCACGCCGCCGCCAGCTCCCGGAGCTCTGAAGGGACGAGGGTTTCGGCTTTTCCTTCTAAACGCCGACATTTGAGTAACGTTATCAGCGAGGTGAAATTGCTCAGCCGGGAGAGCGTCGCGCAGGACGCGGAGCACAGCCACCGCCCGGCTGCAGCCGAGCACAGCCCTCCGCCGCCGCGGGAGGCGGCTGCCCCTGCCCTGGCCCCGCTCCCTGCCTCTGTCCCGGTCTCAGCCCCCGGCCCGGCCCGCCCCGGACACGCAGCAGCCCCGGGATGGGGGCCTGGGAGCCAGGGGCAGTGGTCGCGCCCCCCCCGCCCCCAGCCCGTCCTGGGGCTGTCTCCCGTCGTCCGGGGCCGGGGAAGGGACCGAGAGGGATGGGGGCCTGGGAGCCAGGGGCAGTGGTCGCCCCCCCCCGCCCCCGGCCCGTCCTGGGGCTGTCTCCCGTCGGCCGGGGCCGGGGAAGGGACCGAGGAGACTGGGGCGATGCTCGGCTACGAGCCGAGCTGAAAGCTCCGCTTGTGTCTCTGAGTGTGCCCGTGTCTGTGTGCGTGTGTAGCTTTGTGTGCGTGTACGCGTGTGCACGGGGAGAAGGAGGGCTGGGCGAAGAAGGGAGGGGGAGGAAGCAAGAAGAAAAGAGAGAGAGAAAAACGCGGAAAGCGGCAAAAATGACATCACCGTCATCATTTGCATAGGCGCGGGGATAAAACCGCCCCGCCAGCGAGCGCCCTTTATACTGGCGTGCGGAGCGGCGGCAGCAGCGAGCGGCGGGACTGAGCATCACCGCGCGGCGACACCGGTGGGTCCCGCCGCACCCCCAGGCACCCCCCCGGGTCCCTCGGCACCGGCAGCATGAACCCGGCACCCCTGCCGGGGGGGGACTGCGGGCAGGGCAGGGCAGGGCGCGGGGCTTCTGTCCGGGGGGGTGGGAGGGAGGCGAGCAGGAAGGGAGGGGGCTATTGTCCGTGTGCGGGTATTGTCTGAGGGCGCGCTGCTGCAGGGCGGTGGCGTGCGAGGCTCCAAGGCGGCTTTGTTGCCGCCACTGGGCTATGTTTTTTAATTAATTTTCCTTTAACGAGTTAAAAACGCGGTCAGCGCCGGGCGCGTCCCCCCTATTGTACTCCGCGGCGCGCAGATTGTGGGACCTGCCCCCGGTGCAGGCTGGCGGCGAACCGCAACGCTTGGGATGCTGGATTCTACAGACGCTTCCCAAAAATTAGAATTAATTTAAAATGTGTCGGGGGTGAAGCGTTTAACTTGCAGCGAGCTTGAGCGTGCGGGTCCCCGCGTTGGGCGCGGCGGGCGCGGCCCCGCAGGGGCGGCGGGCAGCCCTGGCCGGGGGTAACGCGGCTCTTCCCCTCCTGCGCAGACACCTGCCAACATGTCCGACAAACCAGACATGGCTGAGATCGAGAAATTTGACAAGTCCAAATTGAAGAAGACAGAGACGCAAGAGAAAAATCCGCTGCCTTCAAAAGAAAGTGAGTGAGGGCAGGCGGCAGGGAGGAGCAGGCGCGGAGGGAGGGAGGGAGTCAGGCAGGGAAGGAGGGAGACGGGCAGGGAGGGAGGGAGGAAAGGATGAAGGGGGGGAGGCGGGAGGAGACAAAGAGGGGCGGCAGGCGGGAGCCGGGGTGCGGCGGGTGGAGGGAGGATACACGGCTATGTCTGTGCTAGACAGCGAAAACCTGAACCCACCGCCTAGCAGAGCTTAATTTACAATTATCTACACCCCGTTTTGATCTGTAGCTAAAAATATACATTTATTTTATCAGTTTATAGCAATTGTCATGTGAATGCATATCAGGTTCTCGATTTTCATTGTGTTTTCTCCTTTTCTGTTTTTTCCCCCCTTTTAGCAATTGAACAGGAGAAGCAAGCGGGTGAATCGTAATGAAATCTACCCTTCCAAATTATGCACTGTACATTCCACAAGCATTGCCTTCTTATTTTACTTCTTTTAGCTGTTTAACTTTGTAAGATGCAAAGAGGTTGGATAAAGTTTAAAATGACTGTACTGCCCCTTTCACATCAAAAGAATAGAGAGAACTACTGACACTGAATGAAGGCGCTGCCTTTCCCTCTGCCTGTCTGGCTTTGGTCCTGGTGGCATGAAAGAGCTTGCATGTTGATGAAAGAAGAACTTGGGTGGGACTACAGTAAACTAGAGTAACACGAATAAATGCAAAGCTGTATCGAGGTCCTGCGAGCTGTAAAATGCAGTTAATCGAGTGCCATTTTTTTTTTTTTGTTCAAATGATTTTAATTATTGGAATGCACAATTTTTTTAATATGCAAATAAAATGTTTTAAAACCTGGATGGTATTTATGTCCTCTATTTGGAGAACTGTATCAATGGATAAGAAGCATAAGAGCCGGTACTGAGACACAGGATACTATAAAACCTTTGGAGATGCCTCAAACATCAGTCGCCATTCTCATTTTTTTTCAATAGGTGTGCTCACCAATACATAAACTTTTGATTCTTGAAGCTAGTTTTTAGACAGATTTCAGTAAAAAATTGCGTATCTTATAATTTGTCACCATGTGAGTATATTCCTTTAAATATTTCTTTTATGTAGAGATTGATAAAGGCAAAAAAATCGGGCTGCGTTTATTGCTTTGCCCCACCCATAGTGTAGCTCTTTTATTAAGAACCATTCTGTACTGTTGCAGAGATTCAGCCTTGGTTGTATAAACCCCTAATTAGTTTGTTTAATAATTAAGGCTTGTTATTTTGATACGGTATTTAAAGGAAGCTGTAACTTGAATTTTTAAGTCCAAGGTCGAACATAATCTTTTTAGTTTCATAAAGCATTTGGTGGTTGGTGTTCCATGGAAATAAAAATAATTTTGCTACTATGTTGCTCATGTTTTGAACAACATCTTGTAACAGTCTCCTTGATCCTAAGAACTGGTTTCAAAGTTTATAAAGCTACAGTCTTCTTAAAAATTCAAAATGGATCATTTGGGGACAAAAACATTTGTGGTAACTTATAAAATAAAGATCATAACAAATCTGGCATGCAAATAGCCACACTCCACTGCTGGTTTATGGCAATTCTTTCAGGCCTGGAACGGTTTTTTTGATTATTTTTCTTCAAATGACTGCGGCTAAAACCTGTGATCCAGGGAGATCAGTAGGAGTTGTCTTTAGTAGTCATGAATTTCATCAAAATGGAGTGAGTAATGAACATTCTGGGAAACAAAAATGCTGTCAGATAACCTGTAGGAGGGTGGTGAGCATGCTTCTGCAGTGCCTTAGTTTTATCTTATGGATTTGAGGCTGCATTAATTTCAGCCAGTTCCTATAAAGCAAAATTAGTCCCTCTGGGGAAGCTTGAGTTTTGCTGAGGCTGCTGACTTGGTGGGGTCATGTAGACTTGGGGTTTCATCCTATCACTGCTTCCTAAAAGCATCTGACTGCAACAATAAGCTGTCCTTGGTTTTACACCACTGAGGGCAGTGAGGCTCCTCTCCTTGGAGATTTGGTGGATGTCTGTGCTTCTGGAGAAGATGGGAGCCAGAGGGGTGCCACATGCTTGTGGGCACAGTCCCCAGCCCCCCAGCAGTGGAAAACTTTCAGAATTGAGTGATAAGAATCTCAGTTTGGGCTTGAGATTTTTTTGATGCAGTCCATGGGAAAATTTGGGAAGTCCTGGTGTCATATAAGGACCTTCACAGTAATTTAAGGTGATGAGTTCAGGAAGGAAATGAACCATTTCTTGTGCTTGTTTAAGCTCTGATTTTATTCCCCATGTATAATGGGAAAGATGGGAAACTTACAAGCTGAGTTTCTGAAAAGTCAATTAATCAACTCCCAGCTACTGATCTTAATCAGGTAGCAGGGGATGTGACACGACTTGGTGCAGAAGTGTACAGTATGAGCTGCACGTGCACAGAGGAGCAGAAGCAAGTGCTTGCTTAGTGTGGATTTATCTATAGGAAAAAACCAGCAAGGTATTTCTGAGGGAGGCAAAGCATGAGGTATACACAGCTCTGGGTAAGTCAATGAAAATGCATGCTGTAATACAGCACAGTTCAGCAAAAACATAATGAGTAATGAGGCCTATGACTTCAGAACTGCACGTCCAAAATGATCAGTGCTGGTCAAAGGGTACCACCAACTGCTGCTCGAGGTGGTGAAGCTCAGATCTGTTTTCAGGAGATAAGGCACTAAGCCACTACTACTCTTATAGCTCTGTTTCTGCCATCAGGGACTGAACAAAATTACAAAATCAACTGTGAAGAAATCCTTCCAGGTCAAATTCAGGGATTACTGACTGGAGTCAATCATCCCTTGCTTTGCTCCTTGTTCAGCTCTTTTCAAACATTCAAAGAAAAATGTGGCAGGTCTTTGCCATGCTTTGCATAGGCAATACTGAGGTGGTCTCATCTGACACCTATTTCACAGCAATGCAATTGATGATGTGAAACATGAAGGCTTGGAATCGATTGTAATACTCAGGTCTGTGTCTGGACTGGTTGTTGGGTGTTGTTAATAAAATCAGTCTCTTCAGTTGTCAGTCTAGAAACTTTCATCAGCCACAAATTAACTAGAAAAAAAAAAATAAAGCCCAAAACCTGGTTATGAAAAAGGGTCATTGGAGAGAGAAACATATGGGTTTTGATCTCACACTCAGTGCAGGCACAGTCTGCCAGCCCTATGAGACTTATGATGTCTGGAGATGCTGCCTCCCCACCCCCAGCCGAGAGGCAGCTCTGCCGAGGTGATGTGGTGAGAAGCTCTGCCCTCCAGTACTGAAACAAATTCTTTCTTTCTCAGTATTTCTCAGAAGATTTTCTCTCCCTCTCATGCATGCCCCCAGATATCATTACCTGTACATATATTGGACAGAAAGCATATGCTAACGGTATCCAAAATAGATCATTGTGGTATTAATTACAGAAATGTGGAGACTTCAATGTAAGCATTTTGGTCTCCCAGGCTATTTTTGTGCAATGTTGTATGTGTGATAAAACACCACTTCCCCTAGTAACCCTTTACTTCCCTAGAAACAGTGTAGAAATGAGCAGTTCCTATTGTGTATTGTGATCATATATGGCTGCCACATACATCTGCTGCACAGCAGAATTTTATTCATAAGGAACCCTGTGCTACTCCAAGCATCATATAAAACACAATGAGCACATGATACAGTGCTCAGTGCAATAGTTCCACTGGGCTGATACTAAAATGGGTGTGAAGAAATAAAAAATGCAGCTCTTGCTTATTTGTTGATATACAGTAGGATGACTATGCAAAGCAACCTATGTCAGGCTTGTCCCTCTGTGAGACCCTCTGATGCGCCAGCTTTGTGCATGTTCAATTCAAACAGGCAAGGCAATCAGATTCTAAAAAAACAGGCTATTTTTTAATTCAGAGAAAAGGAATTGCAGACAATATTTATTCATTATTTGTATGCTGTCTGGCAGTTTCATTTGCTAGTGTTCCTGTGATATGGTGATTAAAGGAAAAAAAAACAAAAAAACAACACTCTGCACTTCACCATACACCTGTTACAAAAAAAAAAAAAAAAAAACCAAAACAACACTCTGCACTTTACCATACACCTGTTACAAAATTCTGTGGCTTAATGACAGGAGTCTATTTTTCTCTCTGTTTTCAGCTGAAGTTAATGACCTGAATTCCAGTATTGCTTTTACCAGGTTTTAAAAATATCAGAACCCTTTCTGACTTCCTCTTCTTCCTGTTTAGAAAGAAAAAATAAAAATTAAACATGGTGGATTCTCAGAGATGCTTAATTTGCCTCTGGGTTAATGAGCTTTTAGCATATTGGGAGCAGAGCAAAGATAATTTTTTTCTCCTGTTTCTACAGTCGTGAAGATTACAACACCACTTTTTCTCATTGTAATCAAAAACTGGAGTTCTCAGGAGATTTTTCAGTCTCATGGAGTTTGGGCTTTATGAAAACTGTCAGGCACGACAAGATTCATGCAATGTTATGGGAAATGGCAACTTGGAGGTTCTGCAACCACTGCTCCCTCACAGTAAGTGGATATTGATGGCTAAGCAGAGTCAAATATAGCCCTATAGCCTTGGTTTCAGACCATAATATGCAAAGAATGGCATAGTAAGATGACTAAATATGGTGTTTTTTTAATTTCCAATTCCTGTGACCTTAGGTTTTCTGATAGCTCTAGATTTATTTTTTGCCTAACACAGATTTTCCTTTCAGCAATATTTTGGAACTGACTGAGAGGATTTACTCCAATTTAAAAACATTTCCAGCATTTGAATAGTGCCCAAATATTCACCACGTTCCCCATCAAAACATTGTCTTGAAAAAATTTTCATCATTATATTGACCAAAGGCTTCTCAGTGATGAAGAAAATTTTTCCCACTATTGTAATTCTCATCATTTTATCCTTGGCATGTGGTCATGGGCTTGAAATTTGGTCCTGGAAAAAATCTCATGTGATTTTTAGACACTGCAGATTCCATGAGCAGACACTTGCAATGCTCTTTGTTTGCATGTAATTACCAAATATTCAGTACAGTTACTACACTTAGAGATATGTTTGAAAATGGAAAGAAAATCCCCAAAAATCAAAACAACTCCTCTCAACAAACACCAAACTAAGAGGAGGAATGAATTTGTGTGTTTTATAATATCTGCCATGAGCAATTTAATTATTCCTAGAATCTTCCAGTGATGTGAAACTACTGCAGTAACATTCTGGTCTCTAAAACAAGTTAAATGAACTCACTGAAATCTGCTCTATAGACCAAAAGTATGAAATTCAGATTCTCAGATGGTTCAAATATTAGTTAACGTATTTTGCACATTATCATACATATTACTTTATGTTTAAATTTTTATAACGGTTCCTCCTTTCCATCAGACTATAACTATATATGATATGGTTTATATTAGTCAGGTATAGCATTTTTAAATGTCTTGAAATGGATAAATACTTCTTCAATCATCACTTGAGGTTTTGGAATTTATCTTTAAAGCCTTCTGCTCAGCTAGATTTTGATGTAAGATAATGTAAAGAATTGTGGAGCCACATAATAATCAGAAAAATAATTTGCTGGATTAATTTTTCATGCATCTTAGTTCACCTCACCTGCTCTATATCATGTGGTTTGTACAAGAAAATTGAGCCAACAGAAGAATATTCTTCATCCTTCTACCTAAACTGGACACTGCCTCTGAGAAATGCTACTGACCTGTGCAGTGTGAATAAAAAAGTATTTTCTTTGTATTGCACATATTTCTTGATGTTTAATGCGGGAACCAGTGGTGGTGAAAAAGAGGCCATTGCAGAGTGACATCCTCGGACAGAAAAGTGGACGTGGCCCCAGGCATCCATGCTGCCAAAGTGGAAACCATCTTCAGCATGCTGAGCACCCTCCAGGCTCACAGCAGGGTTACTCACACCATCTTGGGTCCTTGTGAAGGTGACCCGTTGGCACAGGTCACCCACAGTGTCATCCTGTGGTGTGCATTGCTGGCAGTATCACGGGGGAGACCCAGGGGCAGCCCCAGAGCACTCCCCAGGGCAGCAGAGACTTTTATTTCAACATTTCAATTCAGCTTTCCCCTCACTTCAGTCACAAAGTTTCAGCCACACAGAGCAGAAACACAAAATGCTTGAACCCTACTAGTACTAGGCCAGAATGCAGACCAGCCATAACCTTTTGGTCCTGGCCAAGTGATGGCTTTGCATCCAAAGAACAGGGCAAACTGCTCAAATGTAAATCCATTACTTAAAGAAATTGATTGCTAGATTAAGGATACTGCAACCTGCATGAAGGCTTTGGCTGATGGGGGGCCTGATGCCTACCTCTTCAATCTTGTCCTTACATTACACCAAAGGCTAGAAGGTCCCATGAAGAGTCATCATGGAGGACATAACAAAATGACTTTCACGAGAAAGCAATAAAAGATGAATGAGCTTTATACAAAAATTCCTATTCCCTAGCAATAGCAAACAAAACAAGAAATTGAGTTGGTGAAGGCATCAATGATTTTTCTCCCACAGTATTGTTTCAAAATGAATTAGGAATAAGAAATCTCCTAGCAGCTGAGCTATACCCCATGACTGTGACATGTTGGGGCAGGACAGATGGATCCCAGACAATCTCATCTCCACAGCTCATAACTACAAAAGCAGCTGATGCTTGGATCATGCAGAGAACATTGCTCCTGGCAAGAACTTCACGTTTCTTTAATTTTTTAAATTATTTTTTTAGCAACTTTAATTACCACTCTGAGAAACACAGAAAAATCTGCTGCCTGCTTTACTCGTGGTAGCTGACTTGCCAGCATTAAGTGGAGGGGGGAAGGGGAAGCCCTGAAAATTAATGAGGCTAAAAATGACACCACTTCTCAGCATGAGGAGTTAGAATGATGCCAAGAGGAATAGAGGTGAAATTCTGGGAGACATGCATCCCTTTACAGGGGTCCATAACTGTACATATTCATACATGTCTGCTTCCCTGGTGCTTTGCTTGTAAAGTCATCCCTGATGCATGTGGGAAGTGTGGGTTACACTGAGAAATGCCAAAGTCGCTCTTGAAGTCCTTGCTGCATTTTAAAGGTTAAAACTAGGAACAGACTGGCATTCTCCTAAAGGTCTTTAAATGGAAGAGCTGTTAAATCACATGCACTGCAGCACGAGTACAGCACTGTCTCTTCTATGTCATTCTCAGCTGGAATTTGTGAGCTGATAGGCAGAGAGCTTGTTTTTAGCACAGGCAATGCTGTGACATCTACAGTTTTCTCTCTCCAAAATCATAAAAAAACCCAGTAAGTAGTGTTTTGAGACCAGGAAAGGTTTCACATAGTTTTTAATTTGGTTGCCTAAAAGACTTCTAAATGCACATTTAGGGTTAACAGTTGAATGCTCACACCTTCCAGTGAAATTTCCCTCCTTGCTGAAGTGAAGTCCCTACAAAATGTCAAGGTGCTGAGCAGGTGTGGTTGCCTTCATTTCACTGAGTTTTCTAGATGTGAGGCTGTTTTTCATTTGTGTGTCTAATTAAGGGTAATAACATAGTTTTAGTCCCATGCAACTCTCCCCAGTTTATGATACTAGCTTGTATGGGGCCTCCTGGCCAGGACTCTGTTGCAATGAGCACTTCTCAGCAGGAATGGGAGTATCCCCCCTCTTTGCACAACACATGAAGTGCAATCACATATCTCAAGGCTTTCTCTTCTCACTGTCTCCTTTCACATATTCTAATTTTTCATGAAATCCTGCCCTAAATTTGTTCTACTCCATCTACATAAGCACCCTAATAATACCACCATTATGTGCCCAAGAAGTTTGGTCTTCTCCTTGGCCCTCACTTATCAAACCCAAGCCGTGGGTGTAATACCCATGTCAGCAACTTCTCCCTGCCTCAGATCATGTGTCTGACTCCACTGCATGGTCTAATAGTCTGTCAGATTGCTTGGTGTCTCCAAATTGCTCACTCTCAGCAGGAGACTTCTGCCAACTTTTTGACTGTGGAACTCTATCAAGTATCTTCTGCCTGAGATGGCTGTGCCTTTAAATGCTGCCAGTGAAAGCTTCACTCTTTCCTTTCCCGTCTATACAGAGTGACCAAAACTGGTCCTCAGGGCTGATCCAGCAGAGGAAACAGCTGCATGCCAGCAAGCTGGAAGGGTTAGGTGCTGTGTAGGCTGCCTATCAGGAAGAAAGAGCTCCTCTCTAACCTTTATACAATCCTTCCTCTTGTCTGTCTCAGCTTCAAAACAATACATTTTAGAGGGTTGTAATGAGCTTGTTTATTTCCAGTGCTAAATTCCTAGACTTTTCCTTTTTCACACTGCTAGCCAGCAGTGGGAAGGTTAAAAATGCAGTCAGTTACCAGTGGCAACATACCAGTGTTGTAAATCCTGCCCACACATCTTCATATCTACTGACATTTGAAACATCTAGGTCTTTTCTGTTAGCTATGCCAGTGTAATTATGTCTTGGTATAGCTTTTTTTTCTACATGTCATCCTTCAGGAGTGCTCAGATAAGTACATTTGAAGGATATAAATGGAAGGAAAAAGAAAGAAGGAGGCTGAAGTTACAAAGAAAGAAAGGAAGCCATTGCAAATAGTTCACTGGGGTGTTTGAAAAAGCAATATCACATATTAATAGTTGCAATTGAATAGCAGATTACTGATTCCTTTAAATTTTTTGAGATTGTTGCCTATGACTGCAGGACAGGCTGTGCCAGTAAAATCAATTACATTTCATATCAGCACCGTATGCTTATCTTGCACAGCAGGGATGTGGAAGTGCTGTATGTCCTTCTAGTCAGCAGTGCTGAAGCTAAACAGGCTGTATGTAGTGGAACTGGCATATATGCTAAGGCAAACGTGTGAAATCCCCATGTGAAGACCAGTGAGTCATTGCTGCTTCTCTTTGCAGTCAGCAGGGAGAGGAGACAGCTTTGCTCTTGGTCAGGATTCAGCTCGATGCAAGGCTGGCCTGAAGGAATGTGAGAACCTTTTACAGATAGTGTGCACACACACACACACACACACAGAAACAAATGAAATTTCCAAATGGAGTGTGTTTCCAAATGCTGAGAAAAAAAGGTTTTACTGTTCAGTCAAGGCCTTCCTGCCTTGCTCAGCAGCCAAGACCACTGCTGTTTCTGCAGGGCTTTGTGAGAGTCCACCCCAGTGCAGGTGACAAAACGGAGCCTCAGGTGATGGGAAGGGTGGCCACAACTTCAGCTGGATATGTCCAGGGTAGCAGCAAGTCCCAGCTAGAGCCTGGCCCTCCACAACTTTCTTCTGTGCAGTGCTTTGGAAGAGGGCAGGGGAAAGGGTCATCCCCTCATGCCCAGCTCTCGTAAGTGATCTTGAAAAGTTTGTTATTTTTGTTACTTGGTGCTGGCCCAGAGACAGCAAGGATGGGTCCACTCAGAGCACTGGTTTTCCTGGAATAGAACATCTCACTCACCATCCTTCACACAGAACAGTATCCAAGTATGCATGTAGAATAGGCAGATAGGAAATTGGAGTACCATCCAGTAGTTAGCATGTCTTAAAATTCCTTTTTATTGATGATTTTACAGAAGTATTATAGCTTAGATCAGTGCTGTATTATGGGCACCTTAATCACATATGTCTTCAGGTATGGTATCTTTGTAAAATATTATTGTTCTTAAAAGAAAATGGGCCACCAGAGAGAAAAAAGTAATACAGGCTTATGATTATGAAGCAATCACTAGCAGTTTACACCCTTGTCCACCCCTGTGTGGAGGAATTTTTATGGGGTGGGCACACTCCAGGCTGTGAAAGGGTGGCAGTAACCAGAGGGACTAATCACAGGAGTAAACACCACACCAATGAAAAAAGATTCGGCAGTTGTTCTCTGTGCAGATAAATCAATTAATTATGTGATCAAGGCCTGCACTCTGGTCTTTGCCAATGTTATTTATAACACCATGCTGAATTTCAGCCGTATATACTAAATTATTTCAACAAATATAATGAAGTCTGAGAAATTATCCTTTGTGATATGAATGTATGTTAGTGGGCCCTTTTAGATTGCTTCTTCCATAGATGCAGTATATAGATTTTTAATTTGCTAATGGACTGTCTGCTGCCTTCAGCACCATTCTTGCATTTGACAGTAGTGAGGCCATTGTTATAAATCCAGCACAATTTATCCACAGTTTATTGCTTGCCTAGAAGGGGCATATCACACAGATACTTTCCTTCCTAATATGCAAAACAGGATTTCCAGCAGGGTAGTCAAACATACTTTTGCCCTTCTGAACATTCAAACATTACAGCACTCAATAGTGCACTCAATATCTCCAGTGTAAGTTTGCAGAATCCCGTTTATTAGTGTACACTGTGCACTTAAGACAAACTATATATATATATATATATATATATATATATATATATATAGAGAGAGAGAGAGAGAGAGAGAAAAGCTGTCTCTAAATTTGCATTCTTGGTAGTATTTTAAGAGTTACTATGCATTTGACCCAGCTGACAAATATTTTTAATGTTAAGATATGATTCAGTTTTATCTCAACAAACATGGAGATATGCAGCTAGCTACTTCAGACATCTCTGTAGACATTAAAAGGGAACTTGCTAATTTTGGTCTTTCAAATTGTACAAAACTTAGATCACCAAACCAGCTTAATAGAGATGATGTGGATTCCCTTATTACAAGAGCCTGTTACTGCACTTTTTTTTTGTGCAGGTTCCATTTCAAATACTCAGCTGGACTGAGAGCATGGATGGGTCTGCAAATTGAGCTTGGAGAAACTGTTAATTTATATGTCTTGACACATCATTTACTTCCTGAAATTACTAGATTTGGTTACAAAAAGAAAGGTGCCCACAAAGACAGACTTTTCTACAAGCAGAAGCAAAAGAACTTTCCTTTGATGGGAATAACCACCATCTGCACTCCTCATCACCATCCCTGTCTCCTAAGATTGAGGAAAATGGTCCTTGCACAAGAGCAGCTGTTTTTTCTTCCTCATCCCTCAGCAACCCACAACACACTCACCAAAATAAGGAGACAGCCTGAGGCTGCACTATCACTGCTTAGAGAAATATTTAATTTGTATTTCAGTGTTTGTCTGGAGTTGGACAAAAGTCAACAGACACATAAGATGCCGCCTTCTATTTCCTCTAGGTCCTGCTATGATCCTTCTTTGCTTTTCAGACAATTCAATCATACATGCATTATCCCTTAAGAGAATGACAGTTGTTTGAAAAATCCCACACTTTTAACTCAGTCAGTAGCCAAATTGACAAGAATATGCATACTTTCAGAAAGCAGGTATGAGTATATGAGGATTAAATGAAAATTAAATGAAATGGTTTTATTATGATATTTTTTAATTCCTTTCTCTGTGGCCAGGGATTCTTACTGTTTCACAGTAAGAAGTCATATTTCAGCAACAAATTCACAGGGCTGGAAATTAATAAATGCCCTTTTTCAGGGCCTCTAATTTCACCTCTGTTTTTTCACTTATACTCTTCTGGGTCTTCTGGTTAGTTTACCTTAATGGTAAACATTCAGTCATTTTAGTGTAATAGTGCAGCTTGTACCATACAAATGTGTGGAATGTACCTTTCTTATGCAGTATTCTCTGAATTATTTTCTTGGTACAATTTCAACAGGTGCAAATATTAGCTTGAATTTCCATCATTCTAAAGATAAAATCTGGGACAGGGCAGTGCCTTGTTTCCTCTTAAGAAAAGTGCAATTTATGGATATTATTTGGTTGATTAGGACTTTAGAGCTCAGGGTTATAGTATAGAAGCTTAGTCCACTTTAGGGAAAGCAATCTTAGTAAACACATTATCAAATATGTGTCTCATAAATCCCCCATGAAATGAACCAAATATCAAGGTCTGTTACTGTTAACTTCTTGTTGTCTTGATTTTCTTCCACAACAAAATGTGTGAATGGCTGATCTCCCATACAAAAGGATCCTACTGATAGTTTTATTTGGCTTTTCCCCCTAGATCCTATGCAATTGTTTTAGCAGGGGTATTTCATATGTTGAGTGAGTGCTGTATTTAGGACCACATATGTGTAATCTGCACAGAGTATTAAAAGTTCTGAGTACAGAATATATAGTTATGTGAAGCATTATAGTGTAATATATAGCCTTATATACCAGTAACATTTGCCTAGCCCTACTGCTTTTAGGAATATAGTTTTCCTCCTACTTTGTCTTTCACTCTTTGAGTTTATTCCTATATGCTTCCTGATTTACAGTGTTTCACACTCTGCTCCTTTGTGTTAATCTGTAAGGACAGACTCCAGTGCTGAAAGTGCAGGATCCCAGAGCACCCACACAAACAGACTGAGGGAAGGGATTGTAGTGCACATCTCGTAATTAAGAAATGTGCTCAGAGTGTTAACAGCATCAACAACTGGTATTTCTGTAAAAAAAAAATCTTAATTATGCTGCCACTTCTCTTGTTTAGACTACAAACTGGCCTGAGTACCTGGACTATCTTCTACATTACATTTATGTCAGCCTTTGGAAATCAGTTAGTATGCACAGATGGGGACAGATCTGCAACAACATCCAGTTCGTTTGGACACATGTATGCATTGAAACACCCTCGTTTGGTAGTAGCTCCAGTTGTTCTGTAAAGTCATCCTTAAAGGACTGGGCCATTAAAAATTGGACTCAGGAGAAATTTTAAAAAAGCAGGTTCTATGGAGTCTACCACAGTCTTTCAGGTGCACTGTGATCTGCAGGTATTATGGTGGCTTGGGAAATAAATGTCACCTCATCTCTTTCAGTAGGTAATTCAATACAGGCTTTTTTCAGTGTATAGCTAGGTCAATTTTTGTCTATTCCTGGGATGCTCAGCTAATTTTTTTATTATAGGGCATTCTCAGATTCCTTCCACTTTTCCCCTTTGTTCACAGTTATCAAATCTCCCAGTTACTTCAGGACATCATTGTGTTACTTACTGCTGACAAAAACTAGCCCGTGTATTCCCATTTTTGGTGAGTTTTTATGTGAAGCTTTCCTATCAGTTTTGTATTCATTAGCTGAAGCAACAGATGGGTATCTCCATAACAGCAAGGAATTGTTTCTGTCAGGTGTGGGAGGGAAGCAGGGTGAGAAGGACTGGGGCCCTCCAGCAGTAACAGAAGCTGGAAACCCCAGTGTGAAGCCAATGTGCCTGCAGTGCCACTGCATCTTTCCGTGTCAGCCGAATGGGAGTTTCCACTTCCCTCCTTACTTTGTTCTCTGAAGGTGCTAAACACTCAGCAAGAATTTTGTTCTTTTGGCTGTTGTTAAGATGAAGAATCTGGAATTCTAGTCTTGCAGAAATAATGAGTATACTTATGTAAGGACACTTGTAAGACGCAACACAGAGTACTTACAGGAGCAGCAGAGTGGCTGCTCCCTCGGCCCGTATTGTTCCTATAGGCTACCTGCTGGGCTCATTGTCAGAGGTAATGTCCTGCTCTGCCATAGCTGAACGAGAGGCTAAGTATGATAGATTTATTCTCAACCTCCCACCAAGACACTAATTCCCGTTCCAGCAGCTATTTGTTCCCTTGCCTTTAGTCTGCTCCTTCCCAGGTTTGCCACGCCCCTCCCTTCCCGCCCTGCAGGGCTCCGCTCCACGGGGAAGGAGAGGGGGCAGCCTTTGGAAAGGAGCGTGGCTGGCTCCAGAACAGCGCGGCTGGGTGTGCTTTGCACCTTCTCTGGGCTGCTAAGCGTGTAATTTGCACCCTGTGAGAAGCGGCTTCCCCTGGTGTCCCGCTCCCACGGGGCCGGCGGGGCTCGGGGACGCGCGGTGGCCGCGGGCGGGGGGCGCAGCCCCGGCCCGCCCCGCACCCGGCTCCCGGCCGGGGCAAGGCGGGGGTGCGGGCTGCAGCAGCTGGGATTCAACCTGGCCCACTCACCATAAATAGCAAACTGAGCCTGCCACGAGGCAAGCAGATGGATGTGGTGCTCTTTGGTTCCTTCCAGTTACAAAAGTAATTATTTTTTCTTGAGTCATGCCTAGCAGTGGTACAATTATTTTTGGACCACCACCAGGGCAGCACTGATATGACGGTCGTTTCTGTGGTACAGCTGCTGGCCATTACTTGTGGCAGAAGTATGAAATAGTGTGTTTAGACCTTTTTTTTTATTTCTAGATATTTGTGCAACTCAATTTAAAATTTTCTTATTGTCTAGTAAGACAGTGTATGGGGCTGAGCGCCCAAACTGAAACACATTAATGGACTCTGAACCTTGATAAGCACTGCAAAGATTGTCTGTCAAGGATAACCATGTAAGTCTGTGGGACATTCCAAATGTACTTTTTCCCAAAAACTTTGTCCAGACACCTGGGTATATTCCATAGACATTGCTGCCTACAGTTGTGTAGTTTGAAAACAAATCCCTTTTTTTGGTGTATTATTCAAGTAGTAAACCGATATGGAGCTCAATGGAGCTCATCAATATTGATGTGATTATTGTATTATTTTTATGTACTGATTGTATTATTTTGTGTTCGCTGTGTAGCATTTTTAGAAATGGGACCCTAGGATGCATCTTGAGTGACACTATTGGAATGGCTGGGTGACGTTCCAGCATTTAATTTAGCTGAGGTCGGAGGACTAATTCTTAGGCAGAGCAGTGAGTACAGACCTGAGGCTCTCCATACAGTTAGCAGTGAGAAACATTTTCCTTTAAAAGACAGACACCAGTCTAAGTTTTTCCATTACTCTAGGCAGTATGTAACTGCTGCCATCTCTCCCATGCTCGTGTATTCACGTCCATATGGGCTACTGCTTGCATCCTTACCTCCAAAGGAAGTTTACTGTTTTATAAGTGGACAGTGACACTTCTCTGCTTCTGTGGTCCCATGTGAAGGGGATTATACTCCAGAATGAGCCATTAGGAGATGTTATGTATTGTGACTTTCATCCTTTGAGGGAACTTATTTGCCTGACAGCTGATGACAGAAAATTTACTTGTCTTTCTAAGATCAACAGCAAACAGGAGACAGTACAAGAGACTCTGGTGCTGATTTTCAGGACACTTGAGCAGGATTGTAAAGCTGTGTTTTCCCCTCTTCCCCTTGACACTAGCCATTGTGACATATGGTCAGCATTTGACATGGCCACAGCTGAGCAGCTCCCCATTTAGGTCTGGGCTGCATCTGCCTCCAGAGACTCAGGTGGAATGTGAGCCATCTGTCTAATGCTAAATGCAGAGCCAGCCCAGGGATTGTGCCCTTATATGACTTTTTCTTTTATTTCCTTTAAATAAAAAGATTAATCATTCTTGATCTTACAAGTTTGAAAACAATGGAGGGTTAGAAACTACAGCTGGGAAAATGTTTTGGGGGGCTCCTAAAGACAACAAGCTCGTTGACATATGGAAGCAAGTCCAGTGGAGAGCAATTAGGGACTTGAGCATACAAGAGGAAAGACTTCAAGAGCATCTGGCTTTGTGCATCTTGGAGCAAACCCAGCTTTAATGGGATGTTGTAGAGAGGATACAACCAGTCTTTCCACCTACAAGTTGCAACTGCTGTACATTAGAAAAAAGCTTACAGTAATCAGGACAGTCAACACTGGAAGCAAAGGAGACCTCCATCACCGAAGATCCTCAAAGTTCCAAGGGCTCTGAGCATCCAAATGCAAGCTTGGCTGTGCCTTGGGTGAAGTGCAGGAGCACATGACCTGCAGACATCCTTTGCAAACTAAATGATTTGATAGTAATTTAGCACATGGCATGAAGGCAGGGAACTGGCAGCTGCGTGCTAGGGGATAGCATGAGCACAGGGCAGCTGAAGCCATGCATAATTTATATCCTATGATCATCATGGCATGAACTATTTCCCTACTCTTTAACCGGGTGTGTTGGCAGACTATCACTATCAGATCAGATCAGATCAGATCAGTGCTGCAGTGGTTCTTGTAATGCGTTATTTGGTTGTGGCATGCTAGTCATTACTTTTCTCCAAGCAGTGAGATTGATATTGGCAATGTGGTGACTATTTTGGCATTATTTGCACCAGGCAGGCAATACTCAGTCACATAACAACTGCAGCTGTGTTCATATCTTGTTATATGTAACTGTTCACTTCTGCAGTGTCTATGGGTACACCAGCCTCAATCAACTGAGCATTTCTTCAA
Organism: Passer montanus; assembly: GCF_014805655.1. Classification (NCBI taxonomy): domain Eukaryota; kingdom Metazoa; phylum Chordata; class Aves; order Passeriformes; family Passeridae; genus Passer; species Passer montanus. Next base: position 8,936,912 of record NW_024367707.1, on the reverse strand, counting down.
CTTTCAGCATTTAAAGGCTTGTGAAAATATTAAGGCAAACACACATACTACTTGCATTTCACCCTTCTTACCCATTGTATTGTCATAATTTTTTCCTTGTGTAGTCCCATGATGACCATCAATTCACTGCCAGTGGCAGGGACTTCCTTCTGACCAATGTCTGAAACAGGGAAGATCCACCAGAGACTCACATACCCAAGAAGTTAAAGACACCCTTTCCTGCTTGGGGCAAAAAACCCAAGCCTGTATCCATATCAGCCAGTGTCCCTGACTTATTTCCTTCTGCAGATACCCTTGTCCCAGGACCCAGAATGCTGTGAGCTTGCAGAGTCACTTACCATTTGATTGTAATTTAAGAGACATTTGGCTGGAATTTACTGTCTCTCTCTGTCTCTCCCTTTTTCTCTCTCATGACCTCTCAAAACTCTTTCCAGTCCCAATTTCCAGAGCTATGCAGAATAGAACATAAACCAATACCACTATCTCAGCCAGGCTAATGTTTAAGTATTAGGTTTAAGATTTCACTTATGAAAAGGACACAAAATAATGCAATCAGAGGCCATGAAGAGGGAACTTTGGACATTCTGGGAGAAAGACACATGTAATCTGTTAATTATAAATGCTGGAAGCCTGTTTTGACTCTATAAGCATTCAGACATCTGGAGAACTACATATGTTGCAAAGAATATTGAAATTCTCACTGAAAACAAAATTTTTTGCTGTCAAGCTGGAAGACATAATTTTATTGCACAAGACAATGACAAATAAGTTCACAACCTTTGACCTGGAAGTCTAATAAAACACTAGTGCTGACACAGTATCAGACAATACATAAAAATGATAAAAAAGATAAACAGGAATGGGGCATGACTTCATATAGATGCCTGAGTCATGTGTAATTTAAGGATCCTGGAGTAGTTTCTACCAGTTTCATCAGGCACATCATTCAGCAACACCTTAAACCCAGACACTGCTTCTGGCCCCTGGTTCAAGAGCTCTTCTGCTGGATGGGTGTCAAGCAGACAAAGAAGAAACTTGTCCCATTGGCTGTGTTTAGTGACATGAGTCAAGCTTTTCTTGTCTGAAGAACTTCTCCTTTACCCCACTGTAGCAAAGGTGAGGGTGAGGGGGTGACATCTGGCTGGGCAAGCAGCTGTGTGAGCATTGTGGGGTCCACAGCACTGCTTTCAAGGTGAATCAGAGGCTAAGAAGTAGGTGCTCAGTGAATGTCATAGCTTGTAGCCAGCAAGGTTTACCCTCCCACCCCATGTCAGTTTGATCCCTGAGCCCGTGGGTGTAGGCTTGGGTCACCAAGGCACTGTCACAGACAGGGTGCTGCTGTTGAGTCACCAGCTGCCACGCAGAGTGACCGTCAGCCCGCCAGGCAATAAACTGAGTAATATTTGATATCATGAAGTGAAAGCGAAAGACAACACAAATGACACACGGCTGTACCTGGTGCTCCCGGATCTCCTTACTCTTTAATTCCACTGGGAAGCCTCCATGGGTGCTGTGGTCTGGAGCAGGCTTTGAGCCACCTCCTAGGTGATCGTAGGACTGGGATGTGCCACTGACACGGAAAGGCTTTGCTTTTAACATTTTGTCCCTGAAAATGCTGCTGCTCATCTTTTAGGTGCTTGTGGCATGCAAACAGAAGTTGGTGGTTAACCTCAGCTGTCTAATGCTTATAGTAGTAACTGGCAGTGACATTTGTCAAGAGTTTTGTTCTCAAGCACAGGGAACACTGAAGTGTGACAGGAAAGGAGAAAATGTGTGAAAAACAGGAAAAGGAGGGGAAGCTGCTCATGAATTTCAGAGTCTGGGGCTACACTCGGTGAGGCAGAAGGCCAGACTGAGCCTCAGAGTGGCAAAGGTGAGGTGGCATATGATCTGAGATAAGATGCAGGGGCTAATACTACAGGCAGCAGTACTATTAGCCACTAGGAGTATTAACTAGAGTAGTAGCTACAGGCAGCACTCAGGCTGTCCTGTCCCTTCCATCAGCTTGCACCTCTCTGTGCCATGAGGGTGCCACAGAGGTTTGTGAGGAGATGGGGTGGGAATCTTTCTTTTCATCCTGTGAAAATAGGGATTTCAGAGCAGGAGAGCAGCCAGCTGTCCTGCTCTGAAATAGAGGAATAGAACCTCTCTGTGCCATGAGGGTGCCACAGAGGTTTGTGAGGAGATGGGGAGGGAATCTTTATTTTCATCTTGTGAAAATAGGGATTTCAGAGCAGGATAGCAGCCAGCTGGGAATAGAGGAAAGAGCCAGCTCCAAAGTGACTGGAAACTCCTGGATTTGCTACAGGAGTAACCTTTCTCTGTAGACTGCTACTAGGAAAAATGAAGAATTCAACATTTTCTCAGGATAGTTTGCCAGAAAATATTGTCTTCATTTAAGATCAGCAGTAATCAGAGAAATGTGTTTCATCAGGTCTTTCTCATTCCAGGGACTTGGAGAGGACAATCCTTAAACCTTCTTCCTGGAGGCACATCTTTGGTCTCCAGCAACAGCTTGGGCAGGGCTCTGGAGCTCTGCATGTGGCCTCTGAAGGAAGCCCGTGAGCATCTGCAGAGGTGGAGTACCACCAACCTTGCTCTACGGATCAGCTGCAGTGGCAGAGTGATGAGATACCCCTGTTGAATCCCAAGGAATGGGATGAAACTCAGGGAATCAATAAGCTCTAATTTCCCAGATGCTGTTAATTTAAAAACTAAGGCAGATGAGGCTAAAAGCTTTTTAGGGGGGAGAATGATGAATGCAATCTGCTGTTGCTGCTGCTGCTGTTGCTATCATTACTAATAATGAAGAATGGCTTTTTTTTAAAATTTCAATTGCCTGTGAAAGGCTTCCCTGGTAGAAGCTGGATCAACTGCTTTCCCAGATAGGGGGAAAGCCCCCTCTGACACCCTCTGCTGTGGTGTGTCAGTGTAAGGCTTGGAGCCCCTGCCCTGCTGAGCAATAATCAAGGGAGAATGTTTCTCTGGGAATCCTGCTCCCATGGCTGCTCTCACCAGCACTGCTCATGTGTCTGGGAGGGAGCACCGCAAGCCTGTGACAAGGTCATAACCAGTCCTATGGAGGAGAATTCCTTCAGGGTTTTGAAATGAGAAATGCAATATGCACACCCTCTGAAGCCTCCATCCTGTGAGAGTGAAAAAAACCAAAACAAAGTGCCACAACATGTATGGGGCACTGTCCTGGGGAAAGTGATGGATTTCCTTCTGCTGCAGACTTCCTGCTGCAGTTGTAGGGCTACAAAGTGAGGCACCTCACAGCCCAGCACAAGGCAGCTGAGAAGAAAGCCCCTTTGCCTTGGGCACATTACTATTGGATCATTCTCACTGCTTGCTTGTCCTTCTGCTGGGGTAAGGTGTGTTGAAAGCAAAACCACTGATTTCCTGCAAATCAGTCATGCTGGCACTGTGTTTTGCTGGAAGCATTGCTTTTGGGGCAGGAGGCGTTCATGGGGGACAGGAGAAAGACACTGATCTGCACTCTGCCCCCAAGGTGGGAGTCTAACAGGAATTCTTTGAGACACTGATCTTTTATGAGACAGACGGAAAAAAAAAAAGCCAAAAAGTAACAGCTTTGATAGCATTTAAAATGACTGCCCAGATAGTTGCATGCATCCCAGCAGAGCTTACTTGAGAATAACTGCATTTTCATTTAATTTTCATGTAGAGTGCTGAAACAACAGCTTTTTAAAGCACTCCTTTTGCTCAGTGGTACCTGCTTTCCTGCTCCATGCTTAATCTCTTTTGTACCCTAGCTGTTTTTTTATCAGTTGTGTTATAACTTCACTTAGGCAGGGACATGCTTTGGTCCTTCCACCACTTTGCTCAGTAAATGCCCTGAGGTGTTTGCTGAAGCTTGCACTGCATTTTATCCAGTTTCAGTTCATCTGCAGAATCCTACTTGGTCAAATAAAACTCTTGAGACAAGTCTGAGTCGGCTCAGCCTTTTGTTTTCAAACAATGTAACATAGAAGCATATGATCTTCCTTTACCAAAGAGAAAAAAAAGGCAGGAAGGCAAAAGAGATGCTTTAAATATTTTCCTGAACTACACAATGATGAGTGCTTCCGTGTTTGGTGCAATCTCTTTCTCTGGCCAAACATGGTAAGGAAGTGACTCTGCTCCCCACAGCACATGCTTGCCAATATCTCCTTTCAGCTGCTGGAGGAAGAGAGGAGGCTGTATATGTCTCTGCTGCTGGGAGCTTGATTTCAGCGAAAGGCAGCAGTCCGCAGAGACACTGTCTTTGGATCAAATCAAGGAGGAAGTGATTAAAAATTATATATTTCAAAGATACATGCAGATCACTGAATTGTTCTTTGTTTATCCAAAATGTGATAATAAAAAGAAAATCAAGGTTAGGATTTCTACATATCCATAAGCCCAGAGCAAGCAAAGAGGTCTTACCAATCCACCCTAATCCAAGGCAGGGATTCAAACACTTGGGGCTGGAGACAACCCCTTTTGGCTTCTAAACTTTCCCTTCACTCCTGATCACAGAAATGCAGCACCTAAAAAAAAACTTACATAGAACCACATCCGTCCCCATTTCTCATTTGAGGCTCAGCAGCTGCTCTGACCCTTTACACTGAGGCTGCACTGTCAACCCAAAACCAACATTTCACCAGGGGAACTGCATTAGAGCACGTTATCACCGCAATGTGCCCTGCTTTGTTTCTCACCAAGGTCTGGGAGCGGTGTGGAGAGGAGGAGGGTGCCTCATTGCTGTGGCTTTTGCCCTTCTCCTATCTATGGCTTCTGCTGCCTGTGGCCAGCCTCCCTGGGCTCAGCTTCGTGCCTCTGAATTTGGCCACCCGAATTGGTGACTTAATTTGTGCTAATCTGTTAGCTGGAGGCGCTCCCTTTTGTCAAATATATGAATGGTATATAATTTTACTGCATGGTGTGAAAATCCTTGCATTCAACCATTTTCACTGCATTCACTCAATTTCTGGTGAAACCTGCCCCGAGTAGAGCTTTGGAGCAGATCACAAACCCTGCAGAGAGGATGTGTCTGGCTCCGGGTCTGGCTCCTGGCTGCGAGCACACCCAGAGTCCCGGAGAGGTGATGCTGAGCTGGCAACAGCAGCCATGGAGTCCTACATCTAGCAGTGACCTGTGTTAAAGTCTTGGCTTGCTTAAATAAAGGCCAGCTGTCTCTGAACACTGAGCAGGTTTCCTTGAATGTAACTATTTGAAGTTAAAGCCCTCTCTGCATCAAGTCTCCAAAGGTGTCACCTTTTACTAGTCACAGAAAAGATCTGTAAAACCAGGGGAGGATAAAAAATATCAAGAGCAGTAGGTTTTGTTTTGCTTAACAAAGCACTGTCTGAAGTGGCACAATGTGGAAATTAAAAAGAACTGAAGGAGAAGAAGGCTGGTAAGGGAAACCTGTGGACTGCTTGACAAGAGGAAGGCTGGGATCTGTTGATTTGGACCCTGTGTTTCAGCTGGGCTCTGCTCAGAGCCAACCTGTCTGTCAGGGAAAAGCCTTAAGCAATGTTTCTGAAAGATAGGGAGAGATATCTTTAGGCACAAGGAAAGGAATACCCACAAAATACCCATTTCTATCTCATATTCAGAGCTGCCAAGTTTCATACTCAACTATAAATCTATTGCTTTCTAACTATAAAGCTGCCTTTGTGTTTTAATGGGAAATCATCTGAAAATTTCCCTGCATGGCATTTTCAGATGATTTAAGAAAAGGCTGTTGATTTCAGACCTCCATAAGTGGTTTGGTAAATAAATACAAAACTGAACAAAAAGATGATTTGATGTTTCCAGTGACAATTTGGTGGCAGTTTTCAGAGACACAATAGTTCTGCATGCAAAATGCATTTCTTTTTATATCATGGCTGGCAGGAATCAGATATCCTTTTTTCTTTTTTTTTTTTTTTCTGCAAATTCATTGAAGAAATTCTGTGGTTTGGTATTAGCAGTACTGTATCAGAAAAACTCATTGACTACTGCTTTTTGCTCCCATTAATAACACCTTCTAGAGGTAGTTCCCAATAACTGCATAATGCATTATAAACCAGATCACTGCCCCAATACTTTGAAAGGTAATTTATGACTGTAATATTCTGTGAAGATTAGCTGTTTCAAAATTCTCACACTTATGGTTTACTAACACAATTTATTTCCAAGTCTTACAAAGAGAGTGAGAAATAGAGGATGGGAGAAGTTGCAATAAATATCTGCTATACAATTTCCAAGGTGTTATTTAACTTTCAAGTCACACTTGGTAGCTGCACAATAGCAGAACAGTATTTTTTGCTGAAGTTAAACTTTTAAAAAATATACTGCATTTAGTATTTTCAACTATTATATAGTTTTTTCATTTCATTATGTGCATATTATATTATTTACTTTTGCCATTATGCATTTAGGAACACATTTTTCTTACTATTATTCTTAATGTTATTGAGTAGAGAGAGCTCAGCTTTAGCATTTTAGAGTGCACCAGAAAAGAAGAAAAAATAATTACATTTATACAAACTAAGTTTGCATTTTTTGATTTCCAGTTTTAAAGATTTCAAACAATAAACTGTCCAACAGCCTCACCCTACAATACTAGAGGAGGTCTTGCCTTCATTATTACTTCTGTCAAAAGCAAAAACCTGCATTTTTTAAACCCAGAAGAATAATTTACTGAACACTAGTTTACTAGGCTTTCTGTGAATAACTTAATGTGCCTTTAAGCATTGCTGAAATGTATTTGCAATTATTTATGGAATGAGGGGAGAGGTTTCACACAAGAATTAGTGTGGGGAGCAGGTGAACATGTCACAGGGAGCCAGAATGAGCAAAGTTGTCAGTGATATTCTTCAGGAATGTGTTTGGAAACAAATGCAATGCAATTCTTTCATTATTCACCTGGGTACAAAATGTGGCCTGAGCTTAAGACATTTGTCAGTAATATGAAGAGGCACAGGGGTCACTGATGCTGAAAAGGATGGAGCATCATTCATCAGAGAGGAGCAGAGCACCCGTCAGAGCAACAGACACTGAGTGAATTGCAGAAGCAGCAAGTGCAAAGCCACGAGCATGGACTCATGAGCAGGGTCCCTGTGTCAGAGGCAGCAGGGCAGGGAGGGGGAATGTGGAATGGTGGCTGAAGATCTGTGCACCACCAGTGTGATACTGCTGGGATTCAGTCTCAGGGAGTCTGAAGAGCAGGATTGAATGTCTTGGGTAATCTCAGGCAGTCCTTGTCCAGCCTTACATTGCTCCCCTTCTATGATGTATCAATCCAAGCACATTCAGCAGAAATAAAAGGAAGCTTTAGTACAACTGTAGAAGGCATGTGTATCAATACCTGGAGAATATCAGAGTCTTTTGTATATTTGGAAAAAAAAAGGGAATTTAAACTGAAATGGAACCAGAGGAATTGTACCAAGGTGATGAGGAAACTGAGAGTAAAAAATGAGAAGACATTATTGGATCTTGGCTTATTTAGCTAAGCAGAGAGAAAGGAAAGAATAGGATTATTTTTCACATTACTCAAAGAGTTTATACTAAAGAGAAAGAAGATTGGGGGAAGTAGAGAATAAGAATAATGGTGCAATCAGTTCAGATTTAGAAACTAAACTTGTTTAACATAACCTGCCAACTTCCTTCTTAATGAGTGAACAGTTTTGGGAAGGTGATTTCTACCTTTTTCTTTAGCCTCACAGTCTGGACTCTCAGCCTCTCAGTTCAAGATGAAAAGATGGGTGAACACTGCTGGCAGTGCTTTGGCATGCCTTGCTGATTTGCTCAAGGTTAGACTAATTACCTGAACCAGGGTCATAAACCAATTTTACCCATCCGTTCAGGAGGGACTTCTGAGAGAGGGAAAATGCAAAGTTTGAAGAAATAGAGATGAAAATTCTCAACTAGCACTCAAACTCACTAACAAAGCGCCCAGAGTAGTAAAACTGGAGTTTGATTTCTCATTTTCTCTGTGAAGCTGCAGGATTGGCCCTTGTATTCAAATGGGGAAGCTGAAAAGTTTTTGTGGCTTGTGGAAAAGGCAACGATCAGGCTGGATAATGCTTTTCCTGCCCACTGCCTGTGACTATGGGGTGTTGGTCAGCCTCAGATATCCCTGAGCTCTGGGTGCCTGGTCCCTTGGAAGAGTTACCATGGTTGGGACACTTTGTGCTTGTGTTTTGTGAAAGAAGCAGCTGGGGACCGTCATGTTGCTCAGGAAGGATTGGCTGAGGGTGTGCTAGGCTTGGTGCAGCCTTGGTGACCCATCCTGCCTGCTGGTCCGTAAGTAATTAAAGCATTCAAACAGAGGCCAGTCCATCGACAAGCGATGACTTACACTTTCTAGAGCTCCAGGAGTTTTCTCAAAGGTGTCACAAGAGCTGAACTGGCCCTGTCCTGTGTAGTTTATAAGATGGGCTCACACAGGGTAATTGCTGACTTACATACAATGGGGCACAACAGTAGGAGAAGCACTCAAGCCATCAGCCCTTTTCAGGCCATTTACACTTCAGACACAGATTGGAGAGAGAGGTTTTATTATACTAACAGCCTGGGAAAGAATTAGATTTTTTTTTTTTTGTTATAAACATGAAAGGATGATGAGAGTCGTTGCCAGCTTGAAGAACTAATGTTTATAGAATTGAACAGCAAACCAATGTACCTCAGGAGCTGAGACCTGAGCTGTTGCTCTGGATCACTCTGTTAACCAGCTCATCCGCCATGCTGCTTGCTCCTTCTCTACCTCCCTCTTCTTTCAGGAGTTCAAAAACAGTTCAATGTATCTCTAGGCAGGATATTTCATAAGGAAAAGAAAAATACCTTAAAACATAGTCCATTCCTTGTTGAGGTGTGTCTTACCTTACATATGTCTAGCAGAATAGCTTGGTGACTGAAATATATTATTAAGAGTAATTGCTGGTGATGAGCAGTTGCAGACTACCTTTTAAAATGTATCCTTGTATGGAAGCAAAAATGGCTGCAAAAATATGGAAAAAATAATGCTTCATAGATTTTTTTAAATGAATACACTCAGTACCACAGTACAATGCATACCTATGTAATAAAAATTGTATTTTGCACTAAAAATTTTGTCTTTTTTGAACATGCAAAAATATCATGCTGTATTGCAACAACCCTTCACAATAAACATCACACTGACTCTGTAAGAATCATTTATATGCTAATATCAATGTGGCTTGGGCCGAATTCATTCTATTTCAGCTTAGATTGAAAAGATTATTTTTATCAGACTCACAAGCAGATGAACTCATAAGAATATTAAATGAAATTCACAATTGCCAAGAAGAAAAAAAAAGAGAAATGTGGAAGAAATAGTATTTTGGACTTGCTGAAACTAAACTTATGTGGATAAGTGTATCCATCTTCAGATGTGCCCATTGTGCCTGTTATTTTTTTAATTACCTACTTCAGCTACTTATATCTATTAAAAAGTTTATTTATCTATGAAGCTTACTGTAGAATTGAAATTTTGCAGGCAGGCACTTATCTCAGGAAATATCCATTGCTTTTAATCCAATTCAGCTGCCTTTGGTAGTGTTAATATTTTCAGTGAATTTTGCTAATTTTGTTTTAAACAGTGCATTCAAAGAAGCAGCATATTAACAAGGAAAAGTGTAAGAATCTTGATGACCTGATGTTTTTCAGTGCTGTGCTTAAATTTAGTCACTGGGCTCATTATTTCAGGTGTTGTTCCTTCATAAAAAAAAAAGTCTTGGTATCTCTCAGAACTTTAGACACAAGCTGTGATAATGTGCAAAACTGGAGTCAAGTCTGAGAGTGAATTTGAAAGTATGGGTGTCTGTGCACAGCACCATTTTACTTCACAGTGAGATTTAATAGCATGTTCTGAATCATTTAGTGCTAGTGTGGAGAATTTTTGATTGATAAATTTCAAGGTTCAAGTCTTGTAACAGTGTCTGGAGACTCTGAATTCCTGTTTTGCAACATTTTCAAATAGTCCAATTTTTACTGCATCACCTGCTCTGGAAATCAGCATTCTTCTGGGCAAGGTGGAATAACCTAGTGCGGTTTTTTTTTTCTTTTCTGAAGAGGATGAGGAGAAGCTCACACAAGCCCTCTTTCTGTGTATGTGTGGAGTTCAGGGAGTGATCTTCATTTTGGGGCAGAAGGCAGTCCAGGCAGTTCCATTTTCAGTCAGAATAGCTGTTTGCAAAATGAACATTGGGTTTTAGACTTGTGTGTGTTCTGCAAAAGGTTACAAAACCTGAGGCAATGGGCACAGGGGGTATGCAATGTAATGGGTTTGATTTTTGTCAATCAAATCCTCAGGCTGTAGATACTTTTATTGTTGGGAGTTGAAGGAAATCCACAATTTACAATTTATATGCTGCCCTCCTTTTATGACAATTTCATAGCAACCCAGCACTAATTTTTATTTACCCAGGATGGATGGAGACTCCAGAAGGCTGAGGGAGGCTGACCCATCTGGATCAGAGTGTTTTTGTCCTCTGAAGTTTGTCTGTCACTGCTTACTCCTTTGCAAGTTTTTCTGCAGTCTGTACCTGACCTAGAGTTAAAGAAAGGGCCACTGGATCAACAGCTCAGGGCTGATAATAGCTGCTGACTAACCTTGAGAGGCTGTGGTGTACACCTACCCTGTATCACTGTGCTGAGCATCCTGCCTGAGAAGCCAGGCAACCTTAGAGTCAACAGCCCCTGCCCCTGCAAGCCAGATAATCCTGGGGCTGCAGGGGTTGTTTGCAGGGGGAGGCCCTGGGGTCTGGGGCAGCTGGAGCAGCTACAGGACCCTGAAACAAAAGTTGAACAATATGAAAATACAGGATGGACACTGGGAGCTTGTCTGCAACCTGCCAGGAGTCTGTGGGTGGGGTCAAGTATTACATCAGAGCACTAAGGATAAAGTCAAAATGTTCAGACGGATGTTTTTCCCAACTTTTTTCTCCTAAGGATGGAGCAGGCTGTACTTGTCTCCTAAAAGAAGGTGCTGAGCACACAGTGGTGAATGAAGGCAGGCATGCTGCTCTCACACCATGTGCCTGCACTGCTGGACTCCCTTTCTTCACTCACAGCCCTGGCCAGGGGCTGCAGCCATCCCTTTTGCAGCCAACAGCAGTGGTACTTGGCCACGATGTACCTGGGAGCCAGCCTTCTCATTCATCCTCCTGGGTTTATGCAATAGTGCTTTTACATCTCTGCCTGTGCAGTCAGCCCCAAAGGACAGAAAAGAAATCCAGCTCATGGGGGTGGCTGGTATTGATTCTCTTTGTGCAGCTGGAGAAGTTCTCACACAGAAAACTCCCCAGATGGCAAAAAAAAGTTGGACTGTATCATGTTAATCTGTGTGAAGGCTGAAAGCAGGCACATCTTCACAAAGACTTTCCTCTGTTTCCACAAATGAGAGTAGAGAAGACCAAACCCCAAGAACTGTTCTGAAATTTAACTCAGGAAATGCTTAAGCCTAAATTTAACTGCTCAGACAATCCTGTGCTTAAATTTGCTGTTTGTGTTGCCTGACTGTGGTCAAAAAGTCCTTAGAACTCTTGAAGAATGAGGACCAGGCCTGTTGAGGAAGCTGAATAGAACAGGTTGGATCCTGCTTACCTAGTGCAGTCCTGTCACTCCATTCATGGTTTGACTGATCATAGCAATAAAATTATTAGGATCTGACCCAGTCATTGCACCTAGTTGGAAATAAACCCTTCTATGGTTTTTGAGAGCAGTTTCTCAGCCTCTAAACAGATGGATTTTTTCCAAACTTTATCAAATTCTGATTAAATTGTTGTGTGGGAGTCAACAGGTACATATTAAATAGGCTGTGAGATTACTTTCCATCATGATGGCACAACATTAAATTAGAGAAAGAGAAATGAGGCTGGAGGAGCATGACACAAAGCTCTGGCAGGAGCTCAGGTGGAACCAGAAGAGTACATAATGCAGTCTGCAGACCTTTGACCAGAGGTTTAAAGATCTCCACTAAGGATTGATTAAGCTGCATCTTTTATTTTCTTTCTGCCTGTTTCTCATGCAAATTCTGCATGCAGAAGGACTGAACAGGGGTTGGGATCTTAATGTGTCCCAAGCAACAATAAGAAAAAAAATATTGCTTTAAATAAATACAACAGCTGTAAGAGGATTTTGAGCTGGAGGATAAGGAAGTTCTGGAGTCTTAGAATAGGAAGGAGTGCCTGTGTTTTACTTACTGATGATAGTTGTGCTTCCTCTTGTGACCCCACTGCAGTGTTTCATAACACTTTGGGAACTGCTCAGTCTAACACTGTAATGAGGAACAGGGATTCCCAGTTCCTCCATGCTATCTGCCAGAATTCAAGGGCTCTTTGGTTATTACAAAAATTGCAATAGGAACTGAAGAAAAAAAGGCAAAATTCCCCAGCTGAAGAAAATTTCCAGTTTTGTATTTCCAAGAGCTCATGTACATCAGTGCAGGTCCTGAGTAAAACTCATGTGGATCCTGAATGGAAATGGCCACACTAATTTTCAAAGGGCATTTTAAAATTCATCTGCACAGCCAGGCTCTGAGCTGCACTGACAGTCAGACCAGAAAAGCAAGGACAGGATGGGAGGCTGCTGATGGGAAGGCAGATCTGAACCATCCTGGGGACTGACATAATCTTGTACCATCTCCTCATGGGTTGCTCCAGAAGGGCAAAATGTGTTCCTATTGATAGGCTGTATTCCTCTTTCTGACTCTTCTAACAGGTGACCTTTACTGTGCATTTGAGCTGTGGTGAGTGGAGGGAAGGAAGGGATAGGTAAGAGAAAGAAGGAATTTTTTGGATAAAGAACTCTTGTTGATATACACCAGAGTGCACAAACTCAAAATATTGGTTAAATTCCTTTTGGACTCATTGATTTTACTTTCCAAACATAAATAGATATCTTACTCTCTGCATAGGCTTTTATACTAATTGGGTAGGAGGAAGGGACTTCAGTCTAAAGACCTGCAGCTTAGCAAGAGGCATGTGGGTAGGAACATAATATTTGCACTTTGATAAGGCATAATAACTTACTGCAGTTTAAATTCACAGCATTTTAAAGTAAATCTAGCTAGGCTGTGTTCACTAGCAATACACCCACACAACAAATACTATGGTAAGTGGCAATGAGATAAAATCTGAAAAGGCAGCTGTGAAGCAAAATAAAATATCTGTAGGGATAGGTAGCACATAAGTCATATGAACAGTTTTGAATCATCTTATCACTGGAGACATATCTTGGATGGCTGTACTTTGTCCTGCAATACCACTGAGACAAACAGCATACATAGAAAAATTGTAAGCTAGTGTCCACTAAGGAGATAATAAGAGATGGCCAAAGAAACTGAGGAGAATTTGGTGGAATAAAAAAATTTTAGTACACAGCTTGTGATGTTTGCCAATGTATTTGATGCATTGAAAAGCTGTATTTGAACAGAGAAATGCTGTTTGTCTTGTGTACCTAAATTCCTAAGCAGAACAGAACAAACTTTATTTTCACAGCACAGTAATTTCATAAGTAATAGGTCACAGTCTCCAACATTTATCAGATCTTAGCCCTTCCCCTCTCTGTTTTCTCTTATTCTCTTTCACCTTGTTTTGTTTGTTCTGTTTTAGGAAATGTGGATTTTGTTCTGTGACTAAAACAAAACCATTCTTAGATGAGATTTACCTGTCTGTACCTAATAGACCCTTTCTGATCAAAGTTATACTGACATTCCTCTATAGTAACTGTTCCATTTGCAAGAAAATTGTATTTCTCCAAAGACTACCAATATCATTTAACCAGAAGAAATCCTGACCTTCTCCAGTTTATATGCTGTGAAAAATCTTTATGAAACTGCATGGAAGATGGAAACCATCTCTGAATGGGTTTTTGGCAGCATGTGGTGTACAGGTTTCCCAGGGCTACTCCATCCATCCACTTCTTCCTGACCCGGATGGACAAGCTGATCAAGACCTCCAGCAAAATTGCCAGCCCCTGCCAGGGGTTGTGTAGGTATGGATTTTTGCACAGCAGGGAGAATTTCCATGATGAAATTGAAGCAGTGTTTTATCTCTTCTTGGAGACTCTGGATGGATCCCAGCTATTGTAGGGGCAGGTTTGTGTGGCACAAGAGAATTGCCAGCCCCTGCCAGGGGTTGTGTAGGTATGGATTTTTGCACAGCAGGGAGAATTTCCATGCTGAAATTGAAGCAGTATTTTATCTCTTATTGGAGACTCTAGATGGATCCCAGCTAGTTGGAGGGGCAGGTTTGTGAGGCACAAGAACAACAACCATGTCTCATGGCTAAGCCCAGGTGCAGAACACCCCACCTCCCTTCTGCTGTGCTGTAGCCATCTCAATGTCACCAGAGTGCTGCCCGAGTGCTTGGGACAGTGATGTTTGTGATGCAGGTGTAGATAACATGCTGCAATGGTATCAGCTGCTTTTAAAGACACTGTATCTAAGGGGGAATAACATGGAGATTATAAAATGGACTGCTTTGCATGGACAAATAAAAGCAGCCTTTTACTCAAAAGCAGGCTTTTGATCTCATTTATACCTTCCATGCAAACTTATTAGATTAACTAGAAAGTTTAAAATAAATAGTCTAAACGTGGATAAGAAATCAAGATGGAAACTCACTTTCATTTCAGGTGAAGATTTGAAAGAAGACAGTGTGACCACTTGATGTATGTTGAGAGCAGAGCCAGAAGTAGGTTTTTACCTATGAGGCTGAAAGGAAGACAGAAATCTGCCTTCAAAATTTCGGGCATGTAAGCTGCATCCATTCTAAGTTTAATGTAAAACTAGGGCTTGACTAGGAAAGTGCAACTACATTGTAGGGTTAAACTCTCATTCACCTCATTTAGCCTTTATACCTTTCTAGTAATGGATAAAGGAGAGAAAGAGAAATTTAAACAAGATGAAAGTTCAGAAGGTAAATTTTAGAAATGGCATAAGAACAGGAAAAGAAAAATTATTAGAGAGTTTCTGTGATGAGAAAAGTCCAGTGAGGAGCTAGAAAGAAAGGACAGAGATGGTGAAATGTGCAAACAGTCCTACCGTACCTACTAGGCCTTGGAGAGTAAAATTCCTTCAAAGAGGAAAGGTAATATCTTGGCTTATCTCAGTCTCTTTTTCAAATTGAGTATGTGTTATTTTACAGTTCCTGGCATAGACTGAAAGAAGTTAAAAATTAATGATTTATGGGAAGTGTGGTGCTTATGGCAGAGAGTGCAGCCAACATCAGCCCTGTTTCTGTACCAAAGGACCAAGCATCCCCACCTGGATTTGTCCTAGCACTGGCTCACAGCAGCAGGAGGATCTGGGAAGCCCTACAAGCCTTGCCCCACACAGACAGATCCATTCCACCTCCAGCAGGAGCAGCACATGGAGAGACAGGGACACTGTCCAGCTGAATGGCGGTGCTTTGATTTAGTGCTTCTCTTGCAACTTCTGCCCTCAGGGCTTCTGTGATGGCTTAGCTGTGATTGAAGCTGTTTGAGGTGATTTGCCTGGGGAATGAGAGCACAGGTGACATCTGTGCTTCCCCAAGATGAATGCTACCAGGTAAATGGCATCTAAAAATGGCATGGGCTTGTTGAAAGCTGGCTTAGATACTATGATCTTGTACTGCAGTCTGCAGTCAACCCCATTCCTTAATGCTGAATCTGTCCGTAAAATGTTCCCAAATGCTTCCCAGCTGGTCAGTGTGTAAGAGGCATTGTCCCCAGAAAAAATATATCAACAAGCCTGCACAACTGCTTGACAAATGGGCTGTTCTGTGGTTTTCTGCTAGCTCAGGTGGTTTTCTTAAAGGGATTACCTCCAATGTCTGTGAAAAAGGATCCATCAGCCCCTTCTACAAAAGATATAGAAAAGTCTCAATCAAAACTTCTGGAAACCTGTTTGTCAAAGTAGCATTTGAAATGTTACAGGTTCACCATTTTCTTCTCCATGTATATAAAATGTGTGTGATATAACTTTTATAAAATCTGAGAGTGGGAGTTGCACATATATAGTTAAAAGAAAGGGAAAACAAAGAAAAAATAAAGAAAAACAATGGAGAAAATGCTTCCTGGCAAAGACCAGCAGAAGAATGTAGCTGCCAAAAGAAGAAGCTGCCTTTGATTAACCTTTACATGCAGTGGGCAGTCATGATTCTTTTCATTTGGGTCTCATTGCACCAAATGCATAAGTCCCTGATTAATGTGATTGCTTTAAAATATTTTATTTCTAACAGCCTCCAAATACAAATCTGCATATTCAGGATATCTGAATGCTGTCTTCCTGTTCTTCCTATAAGTACCTCACAGAGGCTGTTTTCTGTAGCATGGGGAGCAGCGTGTTCTGGTCTGCAGATGGGGTAGTACAGTCTCTCCTCCCTCCAACAGCTTTACTTTGACAGCCACATCTCTTACATGCCCACTCACAGTAACAAATGAGCTTGTATGAGGATGGAAGTGTGAGACCTGTGTGGTAAGATTTACAATACCTGGCTGTCAATGTATTGCCAATGTCAATGGGAGAAGAGAAGAGAAGAGAAGAGAAGAGAAGAGAAGAGAAGAGAAGAGAAGAGAAGAGAAGAGAAGAGAAGAGAAGAGAAGAGAAGAGAAGAGACCATTCTTTCCTTGTATCTCCTTCACCCCATTGTCATCACCATCACCATCTTTCCCAGACCATTAATCTCTTGCTCCACTCAGAACTCCACTCAGAAAATATGCTTCTTCAGCCAGCTGCTTGTGGCTCTGGAGCAAGTCTGGCAGTGAGAATAGGATTGGGCAGGGTGCCCTGCCTGCAACAAGCCCTGGCCCAGCATGGGGCAGCAACAGGCTCTCTGCTGCACCCACACCAGAGTCTAGTTGCATACACAGGGTGGTATCTGGGGACCCATCATTTTAAAGTAGCTGCCTAGTCTGAACTAGTCATCTCAGCTTCTCTGGTCAATATGGAGAGTCTAAGGGAGGTGCCTGAGGTGGGAGGGGTGGCTCTTCCTCTGGAGCTGTCTGCATATCTATTAAGTGACCTTAGACAATCAACTCTGACTAGATATCCAACTTCTAGATAACTAGAGCTGCATAATAGAAATACCTCTCTAGGGCATAAAGATGAATGGAGGAGAACTAACTCAGAATGATGGATCATAAAACATTTGTTCCTTGAGAACTTAAGGTCTATGAGCTCTTTCCATCAAGGATTTTGGAGTATTTCATTATTTTTTTCTCAATAGACACATTATATATATATACCTTTATACCTTTCTCCTATAGATGTCTGAATAAAGTATATAATTTCCTAATGGAAATTATGGAGCTATTCCTGTGCTAAATAGGTGGAGGTTTGTATTTTGGAGCTAGAGGCTTTGTAGACAAGTTCCACGGACCATTCATTGTATGTGTTATTGCGCAAACCCTGAACAAAATTTCTCAGCATGTGATGAGCTCACAGCAAACCTGTCCCCATCTTGGCAGCCAGGGCTGTGAGGATGCTAAAAGTGCTGAGTGGAGTGCTGGAGCCCAGACTCTGGCTAGAACAGTGGGAGTTTTTTTTGAGCACAAATGACAAGGCAATTCAGGATTTATGTTACAGAAAGAGCTGTGGTTGCATCTGGCTCCTGCAATGAAATGCTGACCATTTTCAGAAAATCTGTAACTAACTGTATTAAGTCTAGAAGATTTAATTGGAAGATCTGTCCAGCTGGCTGCTAACTAATAGAACAGAGAATTTGTATTCCAATCTTTGATAACTGATTAGGCTTAGATGGCAACCTGTTCAATCAGGTTAGCAGCAAGGCACTTCTAGGCATGCTCAGCATTGCACCTCTAGGAGTAGAGGAATTTAAACCAGTAAGTATAAGGAAAAAATTCCCAAAGAATCAGAGCCAGTGGTTTGGGTTTTGATTTTTTAAATTTTAGTTTTCAATTTTTTTTTTGTTTTCTTTTCCAGTTTAATTTTGGATGTAGGTCCCTATGTGCTCCCTAAATCCTCAATGTATTTCTTCAGAAATGGTCATTGGCCAGTAAAGCCTTTTGTCCTGACAGTTGTATTGAAAATTGTATTTAATATGTATCAGAATTGGGATCTGAAAGTCACTCGTATGAGTTTCTCCTCTTAGCTGGGAACAACAGAATTGAGATGCAGCATGTCTGCAAACAAGTATTTCCCAGCAAGATGAAATAATGATGACATTGAGCCAGAACTGAGACTGCATGAAATTGGGGCCCGATGTCCTACTTTTGTCTGCCAAGCAGGATCCTTTCCTTTTACAGCCCCTGTTGGGCTGCCTTTGTTATAGTACCTGTTGTCACAGACAAGGAGGAGCTACTGATTGAGGCCCAAAGCTACAGAGCTGGACTCTAGCACTGGTGTGCATCATGCAACCACCTGCATTATTTATCAGGAGTGTGTTTCTGGGAAATGCAACTGTTAGTGGTATGGTGGACAGAAAAGTAATTTTATCAAAAGATTTAGTGTTACAGAGAGGAATGCATGCAGGCACTCCTAAGTGTGTTAAGAAAAAAAAAAAGTGGAAATGCAAAAGGCAGTATATACATTTTGGAGGATGGAAAGGCAGGAACAGGACCATTATCAAGAGGAGATGCTGCCTTTTCAGAACAGATGGCCTGTATGGAAGACCTTGATGGCTTCATCTGAGACTGAAGCACCGATACAAGACTTTTAGTGTGCTTCTCCTGAGATCTCTCTTTAAACACTTACATTTTCTTTGCATCATCGTGCCTGAGATACATTAAGGTTTATTGAATGTGGAGGATATTGGCACTCTGCAATGACAGTGGCCAGCAGAGCAGGCCATTAAGTGGCTGGTGGTGGATTTCCAAAACAAGGGATGCCAAAGTGGCAGAGAATTGGGCATTACTGCCAAATGAACTAAATGATATACAAGAAGGAAGATGTCCTTCTGATGAGTATGATGTGAAATGAAAACAGATGAAAAGTTTGTCAGCTCTGACCACAGCAGTTATTTCTTCCTTGCTTTCAGAGGGCAATAACCACACAATATTGAATTGTGTGGTTACATGCAAACAGTAACCATGCTCTGCAGGTTGTGTCACTAGAGCCCATGAGAAGTCAGATCTCCACAATGAATATCTGTGTGTGTGCTTGTATTCCTCAAGAGTGGAATGATCCCCATCAATTGCTGCACGCAGGCTTGTGGGCATGGATTTGGAGGCAATGGGGAGATTAGCTCTCTGACATCTCCTCACCTTGACAATAGAATTTAGCCTGGAACAACTTCTTGGGTGTAATCTGTTTAAAAAGAGAAAAGACACTGGCTTTATTTGTATCAAGGAATTTCGTATTTAAACTATGCTTCCAAGTGAAATGTGCCCTCGAGGAATCTCTCTAGTGATGCCAGATGTTTTCATGCCTTGCTTCTACAGAGGTGGTGAAAAAGGAGTAGAAAAAGTCAAAGCAATTGGGAGCCTTCCCCCTCACACCACTGTAATTACTGCACAGAGAGCATTGCATGTTTGTCTGCTCTCCCTAAAGCACTGCTTCATGGCACTCTTCACACGAGCAGTGAATTTCCATAAGTGAGTGGTGACCTACATTCAAGGCAGAAGCCTTGCTGCTTGCTTTCGGGAGTGTGCCCTGGCTGCCTTCCAGATCAAGCCTGAGATTCAGCATTTCATTTCCTGGCTCATCCCGATGGGTTTTCTGGGGACTGGGCTTTCTGCAGAACATCTGCACAGAAAGGTCACTGCGAAAAGAAGGGTTGGAATGAATTTTTGTGGTAACCTTAAACATTACTCTGACAGAAATTATAAAAATATAGCCTATGATGAACACAAATCAATAGGCAGTTAAGAAAGCAGCAGCCTGGTTAAAATCTGGGCTTCTAAAAATCAAGGCTGTGATTCAGTGATAAAGTATTTTTTTCAAACTTCGTCAAAGTCTTACCATTAAATGAGTTTCTGAATTAAAAGTTGAGTCTTTGCCATTGGTGCTTTACCCTGCTGTGTACCTTATCACTGACAGGAGAAGCTACCAGCCTGTAAAGTGGTGTCAGAGTTAATACAGAGTTAATAGCATAACAAAAGTGCCATCACAAATCTTTTGTGTGGACAAAACAAGAGTGTGTAAACTAAGTGCATGATTAATTTTTTAATGTATTACACAGCAAACTGGCTGTGAACTTCCTAATTTTGGTTTGGGCTTTATTCTGCAAGTAAAGTGTTTGAAGCGCTGCAGGGAGCTGTGGTAGGAGCATATGAACACTGACGTCTTTCAAAGGAAAGCTCTGCTCCAAGTGTGGCTGTCCCAGTGGTGAGGTGGCATGGAGACCAGACAGACCAAAACCAAAGCAGAAATTAAATTAGTCAAATCTGCTCAGAGATAAACATTTCTAGGGAAATTTAGACCAGCTGTTCCTTTGGATTCATGCAGCACAACTAGACAAATACTTCAGAATAAGCAGCACTGGCCTCACTAACATTTTCTACAGCTATGAGGGTAATTGAATATTAGGATGTGTTTCTTGGGCTCCGGAAGAAAGTTTCCTCCTCCAAGTCATCTCTCACTAATGTGAAAATGTGCAAGGGCTAAGGGAGCATATTCCTGACTGCTCCAGCCTATCACACTACATAGAGAAAGGCGAAAAAATAAAAAGATCAAGTCAAACTATCCGCAAGGAAAATCTCTCCAGACTTACAGCCCAAATGCTGAAAATTCTGAAAATCTTGAAAATTTGGCAAACCAAGAGAACTTTTCCTGGCTAGTGATCAAATAGGAAAATTATGAGTCATTAAGGTCAGGGCTAGTTCAGACTTCAGATCAACTGGAGTTTGTTTCAGGCAACTGACTTTTTCTGTGACACAGAGAAAGGAAAGGCTGACGAGGCAGAATGAAAATAACAAGTGACCGTGGCTCCACAAGGCTCCTCTTTCCCAGTAAGCTGGCTAATTGCTGGGAGGGTACTTACTGTGTGGAAGGGCTATGATATGTTTTTTTCAGTTTCTTAACTTCAGCCAAATGCAGTAACCATACCTGAAGCTGCTTCAGCATAAAAATAGATCAGGAGTGGTAACAGCAGTGATGGAAAGCTTTGAGATTTTGCATGTTTTGACCCCAGGCTATTTCTCTTAGCCAGGAGGTATTTCCCACCTTCCTTTGCACCACTCACTTTCCAGAGTGCCTCATTCAGTATGACTCTGCCTGACCAAGGGGAGTGGAGCAGAACTGTTTCTGTGGCAGCTGGCACAGCAGTGTCCTTAGCTGCAGTCATGAGAGAGAGACCCTGCTGCAGGCTTGGGCCAGGGACTGGTACAGGGCCTGAGTGCTTTATGGCTGAGAAATGCTGACCCAGCATGACTGGTTCTGGTGTTCAGTGTCTCTTTGAAACACCCCCTTTTTCACTTCCATTTCTGCTTTTGCGCCTGCAATGCACGGCTGTGTCTCACTTATTTCTCTGTCTTGCACTGTCTGCTTCTCATTTTCTTTCTTCTCCCTCAGCTCTGTTTTTTCCTTGTTCTCTCTTCTCATTCTTGTTCAGTGTGTGTTTCCCCTCTGGCCTTCTTCAAAAATTTCTGCTGCTACCCTCCATGACCAACGCTCAGTGATCCTCACCCTTCTGGAACACTGAGCAATGTTAGGAGCTCAACCATCACAACAAACCTGGGGGATGAACTTAATCCTGTAAATTTCTCTGGTTGCTGTGCTACAGAAAAGGCTGTTTTGTGCATGAAGATCTAAGGCTTGCCAACCATGCTTTACCTGGAGGAATGTGGCAGCCAAACCTACACCATACTAACACTAGCTTCTAGGTCCAATACTAACACAAGCTGCTAGGTCCTAAGCTGAACCAGGATTTTAATTTGCAAAAATAAACAAAACTACAGATCTACGTTGTTCAGTGTAGAATTCAGTGTTCTCATTTTTCACAAAAAAGTACAGGAAACTGAAAAACAGTATTCTGCCACCAGGCACAGCACGAAGCAAGATAAATGAATAATACTGGGCTACTTTCTTTATCTAATTGCCTGGGGAAATCACCTAAAAATTTTGAATGCTAAAAATGTTTGCAAGGATAAAAATATCAAGTCTGGGCTACTTTCTTTATCTAATTGCCTGGGGAAATCACCTAAAAAAATTTGAATGCTAAAAATGTTTGCAGGGATAAAAATATCAAGCAGTTTTCAGTTAAAAAAAAGATGAATACTCTGAAACACTGTTTCCTCAGTGATTAAAAGTGAGTCTTCTGGGGTTCCATCTCTCCTCCTGGTAATGTGAGAGAAAAGCTTTTCTGGAAAAAACCAACATGTAGTTGTGTTTCATTCAAGAAATGTTTATCTTTCTAAAGCAAAAGAGCATCTTTTACTGATTGCTGTAAATTCAGAAGTCATGCATTGGTATCAGCAATCCACACCTTGCCATAATTAAACCTTCTGTTTCTTTCCTATCCAGCCTGCTGGACTGAAACACAACTCCAACACTGGCATCCTTTTATCACATTTGTATAAACTGCAAAAATATCTACTAAACTGAGAGCAGGCATTATATATAGCTAATAAATATAGACCACACTAAGACATCAAAAGAAAACTCACCTGGGAATATTCCTTATAATAACTCTTCCTTAAATCTATTTTGACTTTTTAAAGAAAAATAGAAAATCTAGTTAACACTTTGATTTCTTTCAGGTTGTGTGTAGTTCTTTTTAATCAAACCCAAAACTCCCATCAGAGTGAAGTAATATGAGATAGACAAATTCTTCTCAAAGTGGGGAGCGTAGAATAAATTTCGGATGAATGAGGGAAAAATACATCTCACCTTTGTTTCCATTCTTACTTCCCTGGTCTTTGGGACCCCTTTCTCCTTTAATAGCCATAGGATGAATTGCCAGCAAGAAGACATGAGGAAAGCTCAGGTTTTGTGTAGTTCCTCCCCTGTGAGACGGCATGGCAAGCTGAGATGGGGGTCACAAAAGCTGTATCTGCCTACCACTGCTGAAGCAGCCCCACGGGGCCTTGCCCAGGGGAGGAGGCAGCTGATGGGCTCAGGGGAGAGTGCAGAGAGCTCCTGCCAGCAGCAGGGATGCATGGCACATGGGCCAGGGCACCAGGCTGAGCCAGAGTCAGCCTCACTCTGAAAAAGCTGATGATGGAAGGAGTTTAAAATGTTATCTTTAATACAGACCTGATTGTTACTTAGGAACATTGCGAATTTTTATTGCATTAGTTAATCAGCTCAAACGGATTGTACAATCTGAAGGAAACAAAGAGGTAGGCGTGGGCAAGACTGCATGGGGCAAATCCATATTACTTCTGAAATGCAGATTCTCTCTTCCTCCTTTTCTCCCCTCCCCTTTGCCAGCACTCTGACTGCAGGGTGCAAAGAGCACTCCTTGGTTTGCTATGGTGAACATTTCCCTTGTTCCGTCCTGTGGGAAGCAAGGCACCCAGATGCAGGGAGACCACAAGGCTCAGCAGTGGTATGTGTGCACCAAGTCAGCTGGCCTAAAACACTCTACCCATGTTAAAAATGACAATCTTATTCTGAACAGTCTCTCTTCTTGCATCCACAGGGGGTGTATTACAAACACAATTAGTATGTATTTCTTCTTTTTTTTCGTATTCTCAATAATTCAGCAACTAGTCAGTTTGCTTAAGGAGATTGAAGTTCTGAGCTTATTCAAAAAACCAAAAGGAACAGTACCTTTTCTACCGCTTTCTTGCCTACTCCTTTGTGCAACTCAGTAACCTGGCTTAAACACTGTGATAATGATTTAATTGCTTACACACTACCTATCAATGATTCTTTAAAAAACCACATCCTTCTTGGGTTTCCTGGATCTATGTCTCAGTAGCCTAAGTCATGGCCTCAGAAAAAGAAAGGGAAGGTTGTTTCTTTCTTTTATAAAAGACTTATTATGTTAGGAGCTGCACAATTCTCAGGGACTCAAGTGGTCAAGGATATGTGAGAGCAGCAGTGCAGGGTCTTGCCACTAACACTGCTTGGATCCTACTTCTCAGACAGAACTGCAATTTTGTGTGTGTCTGACTGACGTGCACATCTGACATGCAAAGCCAGGATTTGTACATGCACAGCCCCATTGCATGAGAAAATGTAAAATTTGCTGAGACATAAGATTTCTACCACATGCAACGATTGAATTTCTGCACTATGATAAAGCTAGGCTTACATATGACTTCCCTTAGTGCTTTGCAGACTAGAAAGATTAAACAATATGGTTCGGAAGATTTCAGAGCAAGAAATTTGGTGCCTAAGGATTTAAGAATCACTATTGTACACAAAAAGCTGACAAATGTGTGTGGGTGGGAAGGAAGGTCAGCCTGTTCCTTATGCAAAATCACCATCAATAAGAGCAGAGTGATGGCTGGGGTGCGAGAAGGGGGTTATGTTGCAAAGAACTGGGATAAGTGAGATAGCAATAGCTGCAGTCATTATAAATCAGTTCAGATTTTAATCATCATTGTATACCACAAGAAAGAGGCTGTTTATCTCTTGTTTCTCCCACCCAAACTGTCACCAGCTACCCTACCCTTCTGCTTTAGGGGCACAACCCCTGCAGCCTCTTCTTCCTTTATCAGATTTCACCATGGACTGTCTTCTTCCTGGCATATAATTTTGTCTACATCCCACTGCTTGCACCCTAGTGTGACTACACAAGCAAGTGCTGCACATTTTCTCTACCAGAACATCACCTGGTCTGTGCCAGGCCCACCAGATCCCCCATGGCTCCCCTCAGATTTTGAGTGCATTCACTACAGTGTCCACTGCTCTCTAGTAGCAGGATCTAGTGCAGCTCTTTAAAGGCAGCCTTAAAAACATCCTTTGCTGTGTTGCTTACAAAAATCTGAACTACAATAAGGAAGTGATACCTTCAGCTTGCTGCTCCTCTGCTCTCTTACTTGATCATCCCTGTTCATCTTCTTTGTAGCTGCTACTTTAATGGGACCCAGAAAGGACTTTAGAAAGCCCTCTGGTTGGGGCCATGCATAGCAGAAACCACAGGTGAAGTTGCTGAACATTACATCCATTGAACCTCTAATAAGCAGAAATATAAAATCTAATATCAAGAAACATTTGGGCTGGTCTGTCTTGATTGATCTGTTGAAATAGGCAGTGTCTCAGCTGTTCTGGCTCTTCACAGTTGACTCAGAACTTGTTGCCACAGTGCTCAGGTCCCATATGCACCAGTAAAAATGTGAAGTGTGTAAGTATGACCCATGTTACAGGTTAGCATTTATTCAGGAGTCAGTGGATACACTCTTTAGATTTCTTTTGTGGTAATTAAATAATGAGAGGTCAGAGACTGGGAAAGCATTAGGGGGAAAGAGTTTAGACTCTTGGCCCAGATTGCTTGTTTCATTCTCAGTCTGTAAAGTCGTTTTTTTCCTTTCACAGAAACAGTTTCTGTTCTGTGTCATGCAGCTACACATCTTCCTGGGGTGTGACATGTGCATGTTCAAAACCTCCTGGCAACAGCAAGAAGAAAAAAAGCTCAAGAGAGTCTGTTCCTGTCAGCCAGCTGGACATCATCATGCAGGTACTGTGGGGGTAAACCTTGGTGCATTTTCCGTGGTGAGTTTTTGCTCTCCAGCTTACAAAGGATTTGCAAAATCTCCTCTGCTGGAAGCAGAGTGTTTGCAAATGAGAAATCCTCCTCTTCCCCTTTCTCATCTGTTATCAGTGATCTCTGGTGTGAACAAAGCAAAAGAAACCCCAGAGAATAAAAAAGCACTGAAAATGCTGCTTTAGGCCACAGAAGTATTTTGCAGTTCCTGATTGTCAAGTTCACAGCCAGGACTCAATCTGTATTTGTGGCCAGCCCTCATCACTTCCTCAACAGCTCTCCAGTCACTTCTGGCATGCTGTGGGGCATGTAGGGGACAAGCCCACGCTGTGCAGAGCTCTGCAGAGGTGCTCGGGAGGCACCAGGAGCAGGCTGGATGGTTAGCACCTACATGCTCCTTCACTGGAGATCCTGGGTGGAGTTTCCCAGGGGTTTAGACAAGGGAAGGGCTGGGGACCACGGGTGGCAGGAGGAGAAGGAGGTGCTGAGAACTGGAGACAGAGCAGACAACTGCCCTCAAAAGGCAGAAGCAGTGATGCCAATGAGTGGGGCTTGCTGGAGGATGTCTTATCTTCTGTTTCAGGAACTGACTGTGATTTCAACAGCAGTTTTGACCAAGGTTGATCAGTTACTTCCAGTACAGCCCTGGCTTTTAGCTCTGCAGCTCACTTAGCTAATGTCTGTATAGAGCACCACAAAGACACAATGGCACAGAGCAGACAATGCCATAAAGAGGGTGCTACGTGTGCTGGAATGAGAAACCATAGTTCCTCCTCCTTGTCTTTAGGTACACTGGCCTCAGTGTAACCCAGTTAATACATGGAACTGCATGGAGCTGGTGCACTTGGACCCTTGTATCCCTGCACAATGCTTCTCTGGATGACCACTGTGCTGTGGGTGGGAGACACAGAGGGGCAAGATCACAGGATAAACAATGTTTATGGTTGTCCAAACAATACAAGGCAACATGGAAACTAAGTTCCCAGACCATGTCCCATTATCTTTCTCCAGCCTGCTTAAGGAAAGCAGTAATACTCCTGCAAGAAGCAGTGCCAGATATGCTGTTCTCTACTGGAACTGGAGATGGCTGCTGACCTACAATGACCTTATTTACAATCCTTTTCTTCTTGTCAGCCATTTAAATGCCCACTCCCTGGGCTGATTTAGTGAGGTGTTCAGCCAGTCCTCCTGGGAATAAAGCAGTCTTAACAGTGTTTTGCATTCAAGTCAGTATCCCTTCTTCTACCATCATCACCCCAGGATTACTTCACAGCCAGCCAAAGACAAAAGCCTGTGACAAAAGTGATGACAGCAGTTTCCCAGGCTAACATGTCCCAGGGGCTCCTCAGCTGGGCACCAGCTTTCCTGTGCAGTGGGAAGTGAAGGGGCTTTCTCCCATAGGGCAACCCAGAGCCTGGGGATCCCAGAGGATGTTTATGTTGCCAAAACACGGAGTGGAGATGGGGGTTTCGGTGACCACAGTGCTGGGAGGGCAGTGGTCTTGGCTGACTGCTCTCTTCAGGAGCAATTAGTCATCACCACCAAGTGTGTGCACCCAACCCTGCAAGCACTGCCAAGGATCCATTCCAGAAGGGATGAAATGTATCTGACAACACCAGTGCAGCTGTGAGTCTGCTACACTTCTGTGTGGAGAGTCCTCTTGCTAAATACACTGGGAGACTAAATGACTTGCTGCTGCTATGACAAAAAACATCATCTGTGCTGTGGTCCCAGCAAATTCATCCTCAGCATTTTCCTTCTGCTTTGCTCTCAGATAATATTTTCCCAGCGCAAGAGGTCTTGCTTCATTCCCTCTATTTCACAGAAATAAAACACAAACAAAAGCACGATGTAAACATATGGGTCTCCTGTGTAAAGCTCCATTAACCAGTGTTCCTGCAGGGCTGGGTGAATCACCCTGAGCAGGGACGTTTCTAAGCACACACTGTATGTGCTTTAGAGCAAAATAGGAAATACCTGCACTTCAGTCTTATTACAGTCATGCTTGAATCAAAGCAGATGATTCGTGGGAGGGTCAGGTTCACAAGAAAGGGCGAGGTTGCTAGAAAATCAAAATGATAAAGCTTCCTGTTTTTAGAGATAGATTTCAACAATGATTATTGCTGCTTCAGAGAAGGGAAGGGATGCCTGCTAGCTGAAAAGTACATCACTGTATCTCCTGGCATTTATGTGCCAAAAAGTCACAAACAACAAGTGAATTGTGCTGGAAATGAATGGAGGCTTCCTTTTGGAGTTTTCATCTACAGTAAAATTACTACACACTTACAAAATTAAGGCTGCTCTGGTTTTGGCTGTTATGCAAACTTTAGGCTTTCTCCTAGGCAACGCAGAGTGCCCTTAAGAATTAGAAGTGCTCCATGTCTTATGACTTTCTTTTCCTTATATAAACAATGATTAAAACAAAAGACAGCTGTTAATTTCAGGAAAAAGCCACCATGCAATAAATCTTTTGTGCAGCACCATAATAACACTCCTCTTCAGACAGACACAATTGAGCATAAGAGCTGTCTACATTTGGTACTACTTACCATAAGAAGGTATCCTTTTATTTCCAAATATAAGGGAAAGTTGGCTGCACATCACAGAGCTGCTGATCATGATACATACAGGAAGTGAAATCTCTTTTTTTTCTTCTTAAGTGACACTTCACCAAAGGCATTACGTGTTTTCTGTGTCATAGAAGTATATAGTCATGGAATGCTTTGGGCTAAAAAGGACCATATAGAACATTTAATTGTAACCCCCCTTCCAGGAGCAGGGATATTGCTCACTAGACCAAGTTGCTCAAAGTTCCATCCGACCTGGCCTGGAACATTTCCTGAAATAAGTACCCACTGATTATTTTTCACTGATGTCATCACATGCTTTTGTAAAACAGGTGACAGATTTCATGTTTGCTGTGAATTGCGTTAAGTCAGTCAACCAGAAGGGTCTGAATCACCTCTTTGCTACAAAAGCTCACCTTGTCCGAGCTGAGAGGAGCAAGGCAGGAAGAGGCAAAGCACTGAGTGTCTTCCTAGTTATGTATCCCAGGAACCATTGTACTTTACTCCAGATAGGAAGGCACAAAAGCAAGTTTGAATATCAGCTCCTCTTCCTGGGTGTGATGAACTTATGGTTTGATTAGCAAGGCAGGAAGAGGCAAAGCACTGAGTGTCTTCCTAGTTATGTATCCCAGGAACCATTGTACTTTACTCCAGATAGGAAGGCACAAAAGCAAGCTTGAATATCAGCTCCTCTTCTCCCTGGGTATGATGAACATATAGTTTGATCCAGTGCCTGAGGAGCACTGGAGATGGGGCCTTTCCCACAGCCAGGCTGTTGTGTAAAGTCCAGGCTTGACCTTCCTGAGGAATTAATCTGCACTTGTGTTTTATTTTTGAGGGGTAGTTACAAAACTGAGTGGACAGCTGTTTTTGGAAAAAAAGCTGGGTTTCATTCAGTCTATGCTGGTTCTGATCTGATCAAGGTAACTATTCATAATGAATTAGAACAGGTATAATAAAATAATCTTGTTTCAAAATGAGACACCTACCATGGGACATGCTTGTCCACCAGAAGCTGTAGAAGTATTTCTTCAGTCAGTGTCTCCCCACAGGAACAGCATTTCCTGTTTGTATCTTCAAGACACATGGTCACTTGAACACCCAAAGCACCATCAAGTATCCCCCCAGCTGCAGCAGAGCACACACCCCCACAGGGCCACAGCACCACAGGAACAGATCCATAAGACAAGCTGATGAGCTGCTGCTAAAGGATGAGGCATGGATAAACACATTGAGGCAGAAGCATGCAGATTTTCATTGCAGTGCTTTGATACACACTCTAAAATGATCAGATGCAAAGGGGATCCTGCCTGGATGCATTAGCTCCCCAATAAAACAAGGTCTGCTTTTGTTTTGAATCACTCTGAACAAAGCAGTAGCACAGAATTCATGCAGATAAAAAACACTGAGTCAGCCTCCTTGGTTTAATAATTTCTCAGGCTCAGCAGGTAAGCTCCATTAATATCTCTGAGGATTTTGAGAGAGATAAGATTTTATGTGCCAGGTGTTGTAGAGGATTTAGTGAACCTCTTGATTTCAACAGTGATACAGAAGGTGGTACGAACAGTTCTTTGTTGAGGCCCTCCTACTCGTCTCTGTTTTTGGAGGCTGAATATAAGTTCAGTGTCACCTTGAATCTATTTTTTTCAGGGTATTTATTGTGCAAGTAAGTAGGTAATTTGATACAAAGAAGGTACAAAGAAAGTAATTTGTACAGATTTGATGTTTTAGAAACAAGAGTACTTATGAAATGATGTGTGAATTCAGGGTTGTGGTTCATCTTCTGGGGTCAGTTCTGAAGTTCAAGTTTGGAGCCAGGTGCACTTTTCAGACCATGTCCTAGGCACATGGGAAATATGATAATTGATAAAACAGTTAAGAAAACATAACAAGCAATCCCAAAAGGTCTTTTTCAGGTTTATTTGGTTTTTGAAAAATGTCTTTAGACTGGGAGAACTCAGATTGGCCTGTGAAAAGTTTCTTTGCATTTAGAACCTATTCCAAATAAACATTTGTGTAGGGAAGAAAAAGTATGGCTGGAATATTTGCTGCTATTGGAGAAATTCTGGGATTATGAAATGGACTATTTAAGGCAATGTGTTTTATGTTGGAAAAGGATGTGCGGCCTGATGTGCAAGGACTGTGGGAATTATTAAGATACTTTAAAGCAACCTTTGCCTGTTCAAATCCCACAAAGAATTCAGCAACTTTTCATGAGCATGCTTGTAGTGCTAAGTAAAAGAAAAGCAGGGAGGACACACAACACTGCATACTCCTCACTTACCCTGTCCCATTGCTAAGTCACCTCCAAACCCTGATTTGGGCCATTCCAACAAAAGAAATTTCTTCCGGAGTGGAACATGAGACTTGGCTTGGCAGTGAGAGACAAGCCCCTGGACTTCCTTTATGCAGTCATAAAGCCACAGTATCTCAACCAACTTGAAAAACTCATCCAGCCCCATGTAACCTAAGCATATTTAAACAAAGAAACAAAAAAAAAATTAGAATACTTAAAACTGTCATTAAAACTGTAGTTTCATCATACATTGAGCTGGTCTCTTTAGCTGAGTACCATCCATGGAGCAGAGAACTGGTAGAAACAGGTAAAAACACCACATTACCTTGGAGAAAATGACCTTCATAAGGATGGGATGCCCTTGGTATATTCTCTCCAACCTCAACTATTTTGTGATTTGTCTTTCAAAATCTATTTGTCCCAGAAAACGTTATACCTTGTGGTATATGCTTGTACATGCTATTCTAATTCTGCCCTGACAATTTCGGTTTCACAGCTGGAATGCCATGAACATAGAACCAAAAGAATGAGGTAAACACCTTGCTGGGAGCCATTTCATATTCAACAGATGTGCTATTTTTTGCCCAGACTATGTCCAAATCACACCTGACTCCTGGTATATATTTCTGGTATTGTTCACCACAGGATCATGTTCTACAGTCAAAAATGGAAGCTGTAACTTTTCCTGGCAAAGGCAGTCAAGGCCCCAAAACAAAACCACCAGCCTACTTATTCTTATATCTTTGCTTTTCAGCTATGACCCAGTATTCTGGATTTTCTGCTATGCTCTGCACCAAATTTAACTAAAACTGACAATCTTCATTGCTGCCTCTTTCTGGCCACTGGATATCAATAACCTTTAGCTGTGTTCTGGTAATGGAAGCTGTAACTTTTCCTGGCAAAGGCAGTCAAGGCCCCAAAACAAAACCACCAGCCTACTTATTCTTATATCTTTGCTTTTCAGCTATGACCCAGTATTCTGGATTTTCTGCTATGCTCTGCACCAAATTTAACTAAAACTGACAATCTTTCCATTGCTGCCTCTTTCTGGCCACTGGACATCAAGAACCTTCAGCTGTGTTCTGGCAAGGTGGACTGAGGGCTGGTATTTTCAAGACACAAGATTGTTTCCTCTAAACTTGTGGCCATGAATAAACATGTACACACACCAGGAGGCCAAGCCTCACTGAAAAGAAAATAACACCAAAAGACATTCATATAATCATCAGTCTGCCTGAATTTTTAATAGACCCTTGCTTTTAGAAAAAGGAAAGAAGCCCGTCTGCAGGCAAAGCATATATCTAAATAAACCTGAAACTCAGTAAGTTTGGGTTTGGAGCAGAACAGGTTTGCTTCACAAAGAATCCTGGAATCCCTTGGGAGAAGGTGAAGTGAGATGACATTTCTTTATAGTTTTCTTTAATATAACTGAAAGGAAACATTTTTTTGCTGCAATATAAAAACTTCAGAAAAAAAAAAGCAACAAAGAGCTAAAGTGTGCATTGCAGGCTGGGACTAAAACCTGCTTAAACTTTGGGATTTCCTTCACCTGGGATTTCCTAAAGATCCCAAACAGTCATAATGCCAATGTGTTTCTTATCATATGTATCAGTTTCTTAAGACTGTGTTTCCATGAGTTAATGCTTTGAAACCACCAGCAAAATGTGTAGTATTGGCTGGTTGTGACCTGGATACTGGCTGTCTGGAATTAGGCAGGACCAAATAACTCCCAGGTGACCTAGCACAAGCGTGAAGAATGTCAGGAGAAAATATTACACTGGGATTTTGGAATAGTTATACTGAAGGCAGTTGCACACCAATGGTATAAATCGTATTTAGCACCAGCTAGCTGGAATGAGCCTATTTTGCACACTCTGCATTGTGAGAAGAATGGCTGGCCATTAACATTCACTACATCCCTTCTTTTTGTACTCTAGTTATTTTATCATGAGGTTCATATAATTTTACACATAAAAGTTGTTTTGTGGTTTTGTTGGTCAGCATGGCTTACATGTAAATTATCTTTAAAAAAATCTACTTTCCTCCCCTGCACAGGCTGGCTATTTAAGCTCACTGTTTGGTTGTACCTTTGAGTAATTGTTAGTTCAGGGTATTAACCATTTTATAGGAAGAATATGGAGAGATTTTTCAGTCATTATGAAGAGTGTGTTATGCATATGATGTAGCCCAGACTCAGCAGCAGGAATGGCCACAGCTTCAGCTAGGTGGAAAATAACTTAAACCTGTAATAAATGGAGTGAAATAACCACCTAGCTAGCCCAAGCTATTTTTGGTCCAAGCGACAAAGAAACAAACAATTCCCCCCCTAATAAAACCACCCCAAACAAACAAAAACCCCTAACCTAAAGCAAAAGAAGAAGATAGATGTCTGAGGAGATCTCCGCCAGGATTCCTGATGGATTGTTCTTGTATGAGCAAAAATATACCTGGGAAACCAGATATGTTTAAAAGTAAGGCCAAAACAAAGAGAAGGCCCTTGCAGAAGGCAGCCTGAAATCCCAGAAGGGAACTGCCTTCATTTGTGACAGATGACAAGCTAAGTTTAGAATTAGGAAGTTTACTTGAGAGGCGAGTAAGTAAATGACTCCTCCAAGTCATTAGCTAATTTGGATTAGGAAGAGAAATACTTTAAACTCCTGTCCTAGACACCAGCTGCAAGCCCCCACTAGAAAAAATTCAGCAAATTTTCTTGTTCCAAGAAGCAGTGCCACTGCACAAATCACATCTTTGGATTATGATTTAGGCATAGGTTGTTAATTTGACATATGGCAAACAGAACATCACTTATGATCTTAAAGTGTCCAGCAATAGATTCTCCAATCTAAATCCAAAATTCCAGGAAATCCTGAAGTTACTAGAGCTGTAAAATTATTTACCTCACAAGGGTAGTGGTGGTGGGAATTAATTTTCAAGTAAGGACAATTTGGGGTTTCCCCTTAGTTTTGGTTTTGTTATGGGTATTGGTCTTTCAAAAAATACTTGATGTGCAGATTCTTTTGCAGCAAAAGCAAAACTCCCAAGCACTAGCAAGACTGAACTAAAGAACAGTTTGATTTCTCTTCTGCTTTTTAGTGGCCACTGGGATTGCTTTTACTTTTCAAGAGGCAAACTTGAGCAACTGTTGCAGAGTATTCATTCCCAGCAAGAAACCTGCTTTTAAAATTCAAGCAAACATGAGTCTCCCCCAGTGTCTGTGAATTCCAGACACCCAGCTGGGTGCTGCTGATAATGAAAAGGAACTGACAGCTATGTCCCAGCTGTCCCAACACAGAGTTAACTTCTCTGTTTCATAAAGAGAAAACCAGCCTCAAGTCTTGCCTGTATCCCTAAGTGGAGAGGGTTGATTGGACATTAGAAATGGGATCTGGCAAGGGTGAAAGTAGAATAACAAGTGGTAAAGTAAGAGAACTTTCACTTTTAGGGGAGAAAAAAAGCAGTAAGCAGTAAGCTTTTCGATGTTGAGTGAAGTATGAAGCAATCCATCAATTTCTCATGCAATATATTTCTTTCCACTTGCATCCCTGCCTGCTGTACTCTTCTGAACGAAAATACCAGCAGTGGGGCTGGATGCACCACGGGGCATGATGATTTCTGGATGATTTCTGTGGACACAGAGTGATACCTCTCCAGCAACAGCAGGCTCCAGCAGCAATGTGTATCCATGGGTGTCACTCTGGGCATGCACAAATGTGGTTCTTTGTTCCATCAGCTGCTCTGCATGTGACAGGGGGCTGTTTCGGAAACAGCAGTTCCTTGTTTGTGCTGCCCTGAGGATGAATGAATATAGACTTACTTAGTAAGATATCCTCGCATTGAAAGTCCAGCTTTTCAGCCATGAGGAGTCAAAATTGACACGGCCTTTCCAAAAGAGTTAGCAATTTTGTGGTTGTGTCCCTGCTCCCTCCCTCCAGTTTTAGAGAGTAGTACATGCCAGCCCTGATGTCCCTCAGTGCTTTTCATTCACCTCTGCATGGAAACAGCAGTGGTTTGGTATGGTGTGTGGTGCTGCCTGCTTTCTTCCCTGGCAACTGATTGCTGCTCTTAAGGTACACAGTGCAAACCTGCTAATCATAACCTTCCTGCATCAGCTGTTTCTCTGAGCTAAAGAGCTTACTGCTGGAGCTGCAGCATCCCTCAAGGATATTTGCGGCCTCAGTTTGCCATGCTGAATAATTTTTCTATATCAATTAAGTCCTAATTTTTTAAGCTTCTAAGAAGACCCTTTTTTTTGCATTTTCTCTCTCTAGCTGTGACCCCAGCAGAGACATTTTTGCATGGCTTGATTGCTTCTGCTTCCTAATAATTATTTAGTAATTACCTGTTGCTGATGAATGATTGCTAATAATTAGCACAGTGTAACTAGAAGAACACTTCCTCCCTGTAAGCATGTAAGATATCTATAATAACCATGGAATACCATCTAGTGTATAGAAACTTTTTGAATGAAATACTAATGCAAGTTAAGGGTGGTTTTAAATTATCTGCACAGGGCTTTTTAAAAAGCAACTCAGCATACCTGCAATAAGGAAAAAAAGTTTTACACCAAACCCTGAAATTTTCCATGTCAAATTTGGTAAATTTTGTCCTTCCTTGACAAATGAAGAACAGTAGTCTCTACAGCTTTGATGTTATTCTACCTGCCATTAGCATGTCCACATGAATTAAAGCAAATCAATCCAATGGCACAGTATGTTCTAGAGGAACAGGTGACACTACGGGAGATTTCCACAGGGAAAAAACCACACCACTGACAGGAATAGAGAAATCTGGGAAAAACTGGCCAGGAGCCAGGGAATATGGTTATATGGCCAGCTCTCCTTCCTACAGAAGTTGATGGCTGCATCATAACCCAAGATTAGTTAATGTGAGCTGCTCCTGCAAGGTGTGTAGTGCAGTCTTGTCTCTTGTCTGCTGGAGCACAAAGGAAAAAGGAGGGCCAGAGGGCATTTAGAACAGGAAATCCACCCTCTGGGCATCAGTTTAGCCTATGTACACACTTTCCTACACAAAAAAACTCTTTTGCAATTCTGCCTCACCATTGCAGATGCCTGGTTCCTGTGGGGCAGAGGGAGGAAGTAGGATTTACTGACCATGTATCACAAACATGGTTAAGTTTTGCAGCATTTTGTCTTTACTACCCAGTGGTGCCCACTGATATTAGAGTGCTGCATTCCCTTCTTTTTTACACACACTACCACAGGATGCAAGAAAACATCTCTGTGTTCCGGGCCTGTACTTTTTTTTCTCTTCCCCATAATATTTCAAGCACCATACAATCTGCACTACAGAAGTACAACTCCTAAGGTGCAGGATGCAGTACTCCGAACATGAACAGGCTGCCCAAGGAAGGGTTGAATCACCACACGTGGAGGTATTTAGAAGATATAGATGTGTTTAGGGACATGGTTTAGTGGTGGCCTGTGGGGCATAGGGATGAAGCAGGATTTACTGACAATGTCTCACAAACATGGTTAAGTTTTGAAGCATTTTGTCTTTACTACCCAGTGGTGCCCACTGATATTAGAGTGCTGCATTCCCTTCTTTTTTACACACACTACCACAGGATGCAAGAAAACATCTCTGTGTTCCGGGCCTGTACTTTTTTTTCTCTTCCCCATAATAATTTCAAGCACCATACAATCTGCACTACAGAAGTACAACTCCTAAGGTGCAGGATGCAGTACTCCAAACATGAACAGGCTGCCCAGGGAAGGGGTTGGGTCAGCACAGGTGGAGGTATTTAAAAGATATAGATGTGTTTAGGGACATGGTTTAGTGGTGGACTTGGCAATGTAAGCTTCACAGTTGGACTCCATGATCTTTAAGGTCTAACGAACTTAAATGTTTCTATGACCCTATTGATTCTATGTTGTGCATGGAACATGCACACGTAGATGCTGCCACTGCTGATATAGTCCTTTCAGATCTTTAAGCCTAAATTAAGACTGCAACTTTCATGTATTTTGGTGATTTATTAACCATTATCTCATTTATCTTATTTTTCTTTCCATTGCCTTAGCAGTGCACCAGAGCTGATGCATTGATATCAACATGAACCAAGGAGCAGATTTATGCCACAGAACATTTCCCAGGCAGCAGTGGCATAGTGGCTGGAGGAGCACAGAGGAATGAAAAAAGCTACACTGCAGCACAAAGATCTGAGCCTACCATCACACTAATGCCTACTTTCACTGAAGACATTCTGCAATACATCAAGAGAGGTGCAGACACAATCTGAGTGAGGAGGAAAAGAAACAAAGTATTTTGAATACGATTATTCTTTTAGACAAATATTTACAGTGCTAGTAAATTCTGCAAAGATCCTGTTGAACTAAAATCTACTTGTAGATTTGTTAATGAATAGCAAAATAAAAGTGGTTTTAGGCACTGCCTCAATTAATGAGCTGTCCTATTGCCGGTACTCAAATACCATATTGCTACATTCACCAAATGCATCGAGAGGGTAATAAAGGTGATTAATGAGCTATAGCAAGTGACTTATTAGAAGGAACTAAATATATCAGTCTTGCTGACTCTGAGGGAGCACCTGCAAATATTTATACAGGAAACTGTGAGTTCTTAATCTGAGGTTCTGCTGAACAATGGTTGTACCCACCAAACAGCATCATTGAGGTGGACACAGTGTCTCTGGATCAACACACTGGCACAAATGAATGACAATAGTGGTGCCAGATTTCAGAAGAGATAAAAGAGTGGTTAACCTGGTGCCAGTTCAGGGATAAGGTGGTAAAGAGGAGGGAAAAAACCGAGAAGTTTAATGGCAGAAAAAGTGTTCTTAAAGGAAAATTCCTGTCTTTGAGGTAAATAAAACAACTGGAAGGTTGTTGTCTGAACTGGATTGTGATGGCAAGCAGATGGTGAAATATTTGTTGATATCCTCTAGCTCTAACATGTTTACAATTCCACAACCTTGCTGTGACATATAACAGTCAAGGCTACTTCATACAGGCATGCAGAACCTTAGCTTAAAAATGATGCAAAAGCTCTTAGAAGAGACCACATTTTTTGTGGCTTGTCTCTGTGGTTCCTCACCCTTCCCTGGACTATTGAGACCCTGCAAAATGAAGGCTGAGTTCAAACCTTTGAAAAATATCTAGGTCATTATCTAGCAAGTGCAACAAGGAGCTTCTGAAGAGAAGCTGTAAACTTTCTGCATCAAGAATTTAAGCTGCAATAATAATGCAGAGAAATGTAGGCATGCCTGGAGATGGAAGGGTGAAGAAGGAAGAACTCATTCATTGTCTCTTACATTCTCCACTCTGAATTTTACAATTCCATGGATTCAGGTTTTCTAGATCCATAGGAGTCTCCTCCCACATTCTTGCAAGTCATATTATTGCCTATCCCAGAGCTACAGGCTGTGATGTCTCCTTCCTTCCTGTTCATTTTCAGCTGAAACAGGAAAGCAGGAAGAAGTATGTGGCTGGCACTCAGAGATGAGCAAAAAAATCCCATTTTTATATTGTGCCCACAGCTTTTCATTAAAGCTCCAGCAGGATCTTTCTGCTCAGGGACCGAGATTACCTCGTACAAAACTGAGAGGGTGGGACGAGGGGAATAATGAATCCTAAAACACACAAAACTGTATTCATGAAATCAATTTGGGCTACTGGGAGGCCAGGGAACTTTATGGAAATGAGGCGACTAGTAAAGCAATGTCTAAAGACTCCAGGAACAATGGGCTCCACTTTCACAATCCTGTCTGGGAGGCAAAAACCAAGCACAGGGCGTCAGTGCCTGTGGCTCCCGCACCTCCCTTGTGCTAGCACAGCAGCTGGCCCTGCACAACAGGAGATCTCTGACCCAGAGAGGCAATGTCTGCGAGACTGAGCGTGTACACTGCTGCTGGGCCTCTGGCAGTGGTTTTGGTGGGTTTTTTTTGATTGGTTTGGGGTGAGGTTTTTTGGGTTTCTTGGGTTTTGTGGTGCCACCACCCCGAATGGCTTTTGACTGCCAGGCTGAATAATTTCTGCTCCACCCCCACCCCTCCCTCCCTTTCTCCTTTTACAATCTCATATTGTTGTGGACAGTTACCAGGGTTTGCCTTGTCATTGTTTCACCAAATGTAATGTTAACACATATTTTGTGCTCTGCAGTTTTCTACCCATGCCATTCACTATTCACTCTTCTCCTTGTCATTGTTTCACCAAATGTAATGTTAACACATATTTTGTGCTCTGCAGTTTTCTACCCATGCCATTCACTATTCACTCTTTTTCTTGGGTTTTTTTTTTTTTACTTTTCAGAATTTGCTCTGTCTTGTCTGAATACTTTCCTGCAGTTTTCTACCCATGCCATTCACTATTCACTCTTCTTCTTGTTTTTTTTTTTTTGTTTTTTTTTTTTTTTTTTACTTTTCAGAATTTTCACTGTCTTGTCTGAATACTTTTCATGTGGAGGCATTTAAAGTTGTGTGTAATAATGTCTTATCTACCATAGCAATTGTAGTTTAAATTGTGAGAGCGAGAAACTTCAACATTAAATACGAAATACTAAATATTAAATACTAAATACAACTAAGTACTTCAACAATAAATTTATTGTAGAGTATCTTAAAATATGCTCTAGAAGACATTTTGGACTACCTTGAAGCAGTAGACCCCAGATGCACTTCCCAATTGGCAGGTAGAGATGAACAGAGCTAGCAGGTCCCACCTGAATTTTAGATTGGAACCTGGACCAGCATGGTTTTGATTTTGGACCCACTCATGCTCTGTGTACCTTGCTTCCCACAGAAAGCAGCCCAGTGCTTTCCCACGGATCTCCCAGTGAGGCAAAGCAAGGGGGCAGAACTGAGGGGCTTGTGGGGAGCCTCACTCATGGAAGGCTCACAGGCTTAGTGTGAGCTGAAAGGGGGAAGGAAAATAAAGGGAAGAAGACAAGGTTACAGCAACACATCTCTGGGTGGTACAATGTGTGTGGGTGGTAGGACTCCGGAGCCCAGGCTAAATTTTTCTCGTTAATATGGTGTGACTGGTTATTGTCAAAAAGCTTAACTTTGTAGTGACTGCTGGCAAAATATTTGGGAGTGTGGTGAAGAGGAAAATGCTTAACTTACAATCTAGCACTGCACAGCAAAGTGTGATTTGATGCATTGTATAACAAGTGGACGAAGCACAGTATAAGACAATGCCTCAAAAAATAGTCTTAGAAAACCAGATGTAAAATACAACCCGGTTACCTGACTTACCCTCAGCTGATTTAGTCTTGACCAGGACCAGAGATGTTTAAAATCTGAAAGGTAAGCCTTATTTAACGGAAGGCAACAAGTGCAATTTCAGTTGTGCAACTGCACAGTTGTATATTGACACTATCCTCAGTGTACTCTCTGGACTTGATGGCAGGGAAAAAAAAGCAGAAACAGGAGCTGGGTGTAGCAATTTCTAACTTCCCCTCTTGCAGTGGATTCAAACTTTTGACTGGACAAATGTGTAGAGAAGTCCAAGGCAAATGTACCTCCTGGTATCCCTTGATTCTGAGTACTGCATTTCATTTGCAGATTTTCTTGTTAGCTATGCATGTGCTAAGCTTCAATCCTGTCCTCCATCCTGCATGCATTGTATAAAGAAAACTTGGTTGAGAGAAAGATGGGTGGTAAAATAATGCTTCAGCTCTTCCCCAGTTCAGGTTTTTCAGTTCCCTTCTAACAATATATAAACATTACTTTTGTCTTTATTGGAAAATAGAGACAGAAATTTTGTAAAGTCCTTCCAGTACTGGAAACTAGCATGTTGGTTCAAATCCAAAACTGAATACAGTTTTGTGGAGTCAGCCTGGGTCCCTAGAGACTCAGTTCCTCTTGCTACAAACACAAAAAGTTGTGACTTTGCTGCAACCAAGATCTCAGACATATTCCTACATTACTTAAATGAACACATCTTATCATTGTTTGTACTAATGCCTAACTTCTGCAACCAAACATCTTGGATAAAATCTTAAAGTGAATAAAAAAAATAAAAACTGGGTGTAGCTAATGCCAGGCTACCCAATATCACCAGATTTATTATTCAGGTAGTTTTATGAAAATCTGTTTCCAGTAGACTTTTGTCCTCTGGCTCATTTACATCTAGTGAGGTTAAAGTTCTGATCAAGTGTTGGATTTGTGCTGTGTTTTCCCAGCTTCAGCTCCTCTATATTCACTCTGGTGTGGTAGGGCCTGGCTTTATGAGCTCTGACTGCAGCCTTCCCCTCTGCTGCACCATGGCCTTTCTCCTCCACTGACCAACAGCCTCCTGCTCCCAGCCACCAGCTTTCATTAAACAGATTTTGTTGACACTTCTGCCCCCTTACAAATTTTGTTGGCACTTGTGAATGGGCACAGATCTCAAACAGTCAGGCAGAGGCAGATGGAGAGTTACACACATACACTGTGGTTGCACAAGTGTCATTTCCTTTGGAAACCAGACAGAAGAGGAAATTCTCTCAAAGTGCATTTTATGAGCCTGCGTATTTTTACTCTTTGCCTGTTTGAATCCACGGTGTCTAGTCTGAATAAAATGTATCAGCAATCCTGCTTATACTGTGCTGTTTTGCTAGTGGAGGCCTTGTGCAGAACTACCATTTGGAAAAAAGTACCCTAAGTGTATCTTTGTCTGTGGGAGCTGAGCATCAGTAGGTGTTAATCCATGCTTTGCTGGTGAAGTTTTGTTCAGTAGCTGTGATAAACACAGATTGGAG
Organism: Passer montanus; assembly: GCF_014805655.1. Classification (NCBI taxonomy): domain Eukaryota; kingdom Metazoa; phylum Chordata; class Aves; order Passeriformes; family Passeridae; genus Passer; species Passer montanus. The sequence goes on along the minus strand of NW_024367707.1, from coordinate 8,895,798 downwards.
ACAGACTCCATGCTATTTTTATGAGACATATTATTTTGGTGCCTTCTTCACTTAACGGTCACAGAGGATCATGGGATGAGTGTTGATATATCGATTGTAATATTATGGCACATATTAAATCCTTGCCAACCAAACTGTGAAGTCAAGCATTATTGTTTCAGATGTACCCTGACTACTAGAACAGTTAGTAATTCTATCTTGAGACTAATGGCCTTTCTTCCAAACAAGTTAAACCTACCTATGTCACTTTTCCCTAAATAAAACAAACCAATAAACAAATAAATTGTTCTCAATGACAGCAATATCTGTTCCTTTACTTGGTTGTCTTGCATTTTTGCCAGATGAACTTGTTTGACATTAGCATTCCTGTGAAGCTAATAGAATACTTCTATTAATCCCTATCCTTCTCCTAAGTATTTCCATTCCTAAACCATGTATACCTTTGTTGAAAATCTGAAAATTATGCAGCCAATTCTGTTAGCAGACCACGAAGAGCATGGCCTTCACTTGTGAAAAGAGCTGGGAAACATGCTATGTCAGCAACACAGTGTAAACAATCTCTGTTATTTTATACAGCATCTTTTTTCTGCTCTGGTAATAACAATGTGAGTTTTGTTAGTGACTGTGGCAGGATTTTGCTTGTTTATGCCTTTTTTTTTTTAAGTCACAGCACTTCATAACAATCCCCAACTCTGCATTTTACTCCCTAGCACTTTCATCAAAAACCTCCAGAGAGAGTGCTGGAAGCACTTTTCCCCACAAGCTTTCTTTTTGATTAGAAATTCATCTTTCAAACTGAAAGTCACCTCTGTTCACCACAGGAAAGAAATAATTTATGGCCAGGTTCATTTAGCAGTGCCTTCTCACGAGCAAAGATCAAACATTTTGTGAAGGATATAGCTGCCCTCCCTGGAATTACTGGTCAATGCTGAGGTTTTGCTAAGAGCTGGCCTGCACAAGATGCCACTGCTGCTGTTTCCAGAGATGCTGGGGACTCAGGGGCATGCTCTGCTACTGAGCACAGCTCCTCTCAAGCTCTATTCTCTCCTGAAAACCTTTGGTTATGAATGGAACACAAAAGGATTCCCAGGGCAAAGTGACATGACCACAGCTCTGTGCAATGTTTACCCAAGGGCCCCTTCCAGAGCCCTGCTGATGCCTCAAGCACTGGGATATATTTAGCCCCCATCTACTATGCAGAAGCATCTCCTGTTTTGTCTGGTGCAAAATGTTTGCTTTTTTACTTCCTTTATTCTTTAGGGTTTATTTAGTGAGAGGATCTGTTTTTCTTCCCCGAGTGGCCATCCCTAGCTCATATGCCTCCAGATTTCGAGGCAATGAGACTGTCCTGCTTCTCTCTCAACACCTCTATGAGGGACAAGTGTCACAATAGTGCAGTCCTTGAGCTCAAACACTTCAAACATTTCTTATTCTGCTTTGAACCCATGTTATCAAATTAATTCTCCTAAAAGAATTATAAACAGTCCAAGGCATTTCAAATACAGCAACTGTTTCTTGCCTCTTCCCTGTGTACTGTTGCTGCCACAGTGATGCTGAGCTCACATAACAACTTAGTGAGGACAGAAAGTGACACTGTTATGAGTTTCACTTGTTTACGCCTGGCCCTCTGTGGCTTTTCCTTCATGTCACTGTCAAAGGGATGACATTATCATGGGCCAACATTCAGCTCAAAAGGAGGAAGAATTTGAATTGTTTTTACGCTGATAACCCAGGCATCCTCTGATGCAATGTAATCCACCGGTCCCAGGCAGAACCCCTTAGGTGTGATACTGCTGTCCTTGCCCCAACAATGCAGATCCAGATATGAAACCTTATCAGCAAATGATGTCTCAGTGTTTTCATGCAGCTGTTGGTGTCAGCTGGGTTTCCTGACAGGAACTGGGCCAGTCCCTCCAGTTCACCATCTCAGCTCTCCATCTTTCAGCCTTTTATGAGCGTCTCTTCCAGTTCTCTGATTAAGGATGAACTTCTCACAGGTGTGGAGAACACCACTGGTGTCCCTGGCACAGCCTTGCACAGTCACAATGGAGATTTTACCAACAGATCCAAACTGTCAGAGTCACAGACAAGGAAATGAAGGAAAAGCAAAGGGATGTGGCTGACTCAAGAGCAAATCCTTCATTCACCCCACACTGCTGCCTTCCCTGCAGGCATGTCTAGGATAGGAATGAACCACAAGTTTCTGATTCATTGCAAAATCTCTCAATTAGCTGATGCTGAGGGATTTGCCTTCACCCCAGTGCTATGCTAAGCTCCAGGCAAAAGATGCTCTGATCCCAATTTCTGCTTCTTCTGCTCACGCCTCATTTTTTCCTGTTAGCCAAACAACAGAGTGAGGCAAAAGGCTTATTAGTGGTAATGTTTTCTATATTTTCTGAGAAGCTGGCATTACCTGCCTCAGCCTGTTGTGCGTGGGAGGGACCTGCTGGTCCTGCTGTGAATAACCACCACTGGTTTTGTGTAGCTGAGCAGTGCTGAAAAGCTGACGATGAGAAATGTGCCTCCCACCCAAAACAAAAGGCACAATCTCTGGCATCATTCACATAGCTACCTTCAGAGCTGATCTTGACTGTATCTGTGTTCAGTTTTTTAAGTGGCAGCACTAGAAAAGCATTTACATAAGCAGAGCATCCAGAATACGCTATACAAGAACAGCCATATCTGACAAATCATTAAATGGATTTTTTTAATGGGAAAGTGTATGTGTGTACATTTTATTAGAGTTTGGGGGACAATTTGCCTCAGAAGCCCAATAAATAAAAAAGCACAACTCTCCACCATGAACTTTATGTGGTATTATATTGTTGAACAATCTTGTTGCATGAAAATTCAATTTATGTTTTACACATAATTTATTTTCCATTTAAATGGCTTTTTAATTACTCTCTAGGCAGTAAGCAGAATCAAATATAATTTATGGCACTTTTAGTAACAAATCCATTGTACATTTTCCTACAGAGCTGAACACACCAGCAAGGCAATGTTGAAGTAGCTTTTATTCAGACAGCTCTGATGTTTTCTAAAGAAAATGTGTGCCAGGTCCACAGCCTGAGAGTGAGAATGCATCTTTGTTTTAGGAATGATTCACATACAAATACATAAAATACCCTCCCAGACAAAAGGCAAGGGGCTAGTGAGGCTTTTGGAGAGACTGCACAGCACAATAACACAGCAATTGCTATTTCATTTCAATGTTGGCTTTTGCTCTGAAGAGAAGCTGCCACAGTGCGCCAGACATGAATAAAAATCATCATGGGTAAATAGCAGGCTATTTATTTGGAGGTCATACTTCCCTACCATCATTCAGCACAATGAAGTTACATGTAAGTTAAATAAATTAAATACATTTCTCATTTGTGTTTTTATGCCTAACTCCACAGCCCCTGATGCAATCATGTAATGAAAGACAGATGCTGCTTTAAAGATCTTGCAGCTGAAACAAACTACACACAGAAATGGAAGATGTAATAGAGAAGCTGAGTTATCAGATCTTATTAATTTAATGTTTGGGTTCAGAGCCATCAGAGGAATTTTTTTTCTGCAGTTAGGAAAAGAATCACCAGGGCCGTATGTAGAAACAGTGCAGAGAAATAGTCCTTGCAGAGGGGGATCCAGAGCTGAGCTCAGCCCTGAACAAAGGAAAGGTGAATCCAGTCGTGGGTGCTGAGCACAGCAGCAGGATTAGCACCCACCGAGCCTGGCAGGAGATGGAGCCAGCCCATGATCCTGGCCTGCTTTCTGCACAGGCTTGTGTCATTTCCACTCTCCTGCACCAGCAGGACACCTGAGCTGCTGTCCACCACCAGCCTGTGTGATCTCCACCCAAGCTCCTGCTGGGAGCTCCTCATGCACCTGAATGCAGAAAGAAATCTCAGCTTTCCAAGAGATTTTATGTGGGGTTTTTTTTCTACTTAACACTGAACAATTGCTATGTGCCCTTGGTTCTATATTTGGTTGACATTCCATGTCTTTGTATTTTCCTGTTTCTGTTGTTTTCAGTTGATCCTATGGAAAGTTTTCTGGATCATAAATACACCACTCAATGCTTTTGTTTTGTCCTCCATGGAACAATTTTTATCTAAAACTCCATTATACTGTGTTTAATAACAAAAAAGCTGTGTACCTATCATAGCACCATAGCTAGCCCACAAGGCTTTTATCTTGAATAACATCCAGAGTTCTCATTTTTCCAGTGGTCTTTTTGATTAAACCAAGAAGTAACAGCTTTGCAGACAAAAACTTAACACATTTTCTGCAAACCAGGTAACATTCAGCACAAGGCTTTTATCTTGAATAACATCCAGAGTTCTCATTTTTCCAGTGGTCTTTTTGATTAAACCAAGAAGTAACAGCTTTGCAGACAAAAACTTAGCACTTTGTGACATTTTCTGCAAACCAGGTAACATTCAGATATTTGGTTGAAAAATATGTTATTCATCAAAATTATGGTTTTTAGGAAGACAGAATCTATTCCTAGAATTTAACAAATCTTGTGATTTCTCCAGGTAGAAAATGAATACTAAGAAGAAGGAAAAAAATGTTATTCTCATTGCTTTTTGAAACAACATTTGGAGTAATAAGCTAATAATCAAATGGGTTTAAATATCAAAAACTGAATTTAGCATTTACTTTTAGATTAAATAAAACTTTTGGTTTCTACGAAGCACAACTTAAAAATCTCCTCACTTGTTTTTTTTTAAAAAAAAGTCATGCAATTTAAAAACTGTACTTTAGGTATAATGTGATTCAGCCATCAGACTGAAAAATACACCGCTCTGGTGTTGGTTTGGGCAACAACAGCTGATCTAGCCTCAAGAATGATCACAAGAAATCTTGACTTCTAGGCCCTGGCATTATAGAAGTGCTAGTAGTAATTCAGTATTTCAGAATTTAGGTACAGACAACTCTGTCTGGTATTGCCAAAATACTGCACAGAAGACCTACAGTGTTTGGTAAAGAAGAACACTTTGCAGTGGGTGTCTCAGATGGGTACCAGCAGATCAGGTATCACTAATTTGCTGTCTCCTTTAGATCTCAGAGGGGCTTGAATTAGATCTCAGACTTAAAGCTGCTCCACATACATGATAATGCCAGCTACAGAGATTTTACACCAATGTTGTGTGCATGAACCTGGTGCTGAGTTCAGTGGGGGACTGGGTACCAGCTAGGGGAGGTGACTCTTGTATTGCACCCTGTGACTTCTTCAAGCCCGTGTCAAAGTCTTGGTGTGAGAACCCTCCTGTTTGTCAGGCAAGCTTGCCCAAAGAACAACCACTCTTGGTGGCATCTGTGACTCCCCAGTGAAAAAAGCACAGGTCAAAGCCTGGAATGTACTGAATTCCACAAGCCTTTTTTTCCCTCCCTGCTGTAATGAATGGGGAAAAGGATGATGGTATTGGCTCTGGAGGAAATCCTAGAGGGCAGTAGTCTGAGAGCCACCAGGAGGCTGTGATCCAGCTGCTGAACTGAACCTTGTGGAAACCAAATCCAAAGAGGATCCACAGGGAAATGAATCCCCAAAGCCAAGCTGAGTTGATTTTGGGAGTAATTGTACCTTAGAGCTAATTTGACAATGCTATAGGGTGCAGACAACCAGGATTCAAATCCCTACACTAACTTTGATTTACACAATTACATCCCAAAATTCTTTGTCTGAAATGAGTGCTTCTCTCTTTCTAGAGATGTTCTCTTGTGAATAAAAAACTGCATATGAAGATGGAAAAAATGGGTCTCTAGCCTACTATGAGCTGACATTTTACTGCATCTGGGGTGCACCTAGTTATGTCCCTCACTCAGATTTCCATCACGGAGAGTGAGCTCTGGATGTGTGCTGAGTCTCTGCCATCTTGTCTGTGCACCATTGGCCATCTCTGATGGGTAGCTCCCAACCCCTTTTATTTACCAAGGAATTCCTAGGCCTGACAAGCTGCTCCTAGTCTTGTCAAGGTGGACACAAGTTTCTGAGTTAGCATAGTATTTTCTCGTGGAAAACACTTGCAATTAAAAAAAAAACCAGTAACCCAAAACCTGACAAGCTCTAGGTATGCTACAAGTATCTATTTGATTATGTAAAAATTATGTGTGGTTGTTTTTATTTTAAAAAGAACAGACCAAAAGTATGTAGCGTATCTCATGAATATTTAATTTCCAATGAATTCAAGAGGAATTCCTTAATAAATTTAACTGAAAGCAACACTGAACCACCAGTGCTTCTTTTTACTTATTCTGATACTTTATATTGTTTAATTCTTACGATCAAAGCTACTTATTCCTACCATAGAGAGAAAGTAATGGAGGGCTTCATTTAGACTAAACTCTGTATAAGCAGCTCAAATAACTTCAACTTTATGAACATGTCAATCATCTCTTATAGTTCTACAACATCTGCTCCAGCTATTTCCTCCATTTGGGGTAACCAAGGCAAAGTGGTAATTTTTAAAGAACCTCCAGGACTCAGAGGCAATTTTGAAAAGGTGTTAGGCTGACAGGCTTCCCCACATTTAAAAACATTAAACAAACCAAAAAACAATCTCACAGATTGCCTCAGGGGGAGCCATGCAATCCCACTGGATATAATTCTCCAAAGCACCGAAATACTGAATTGAGAGAAGTGCACCCCCCTTCTCCCCATCCAGGCTCATTGCCCCCATTGGGTAGGTTTGGAGGGAGCCCTCAGACCACACAGGGAACTGAGATCGGTCACAAGGTAATTTTTCATTTCTCTTTTAGGGTTTATTATATCCTTTACTGCTTTTTAAATAGTTCCTGAGAGAGAAGAAAGCCTAGCTACATATAAATAAAAGTACATAGAGGGAATCAGCAAAATGAGGAGGTTTTTTCTACACAATTAGCTCTGTTTTAAGTAGCAGGCACATTTGGTTCTATTCTTGCAGTTGATTTGCCAAGGCTCTGCAGGAACCCAGAATCTGACATGTACAGGAATAATCCTATCCTGACAGACCTGACATAACAAACCACCACATTTTTGTGGTATTGCAAAATATGTAAATAATTTTTAGAGTCTGATTTACTCATTTTTTTAATGATGAAATGTTGATGACTTATTATTCATAACATAAACTGAGTCGGAGTTCAAACATCTACACATAAAATTCAACAGTCTCCACATATTTCAGAGAACACAGAAGACAAGGCTGAGAGCACAGGGTAATATTGCCATCAGCACTCATGGGTCCTGTTGCTCACCACTAGTCAAGAGACTGCTGACTGAAAAGGCATTTCACTTTCTTGCCTCCAACTGGAGACAAAAAGCCTGGCAGCGTGTTGGAAGGGTCTTGCAAACAGCAGCCCCTTCTGTTCTTCCCAACAGAGGAAGAAGGCATTTCACTTTCTTGCCTCCAACTGGAGACAAAAAGCCTGGCAGCGTGTTGGAAGGGTCTTACAAACAGCAGCCTGAGGAAGAGCCTGATAGAGCAAGGAACACAAAAAGTGCTTACAGTTGTAGTTCCCACTTAGCTGAATTAGGAACCAGTTAATTTTCTGGGTGCATCCATGCATCCAAAGCTGACATTCTTCAGTTGTGCTCTGCTCAAAGCCCAGTTGCAGTTACCTGCAAACAGAAACAGACAGGCATCCTGAGAGCATCCCCCAGCACTAGGGAAGGTTGCTGTGACCCAGTCAGGCTGGGAAAAGGATGGTGACAGCCTGACTGGGGAAGCCCGTGCTCTCCAGGCTGTATCTGGACTTGTGCTCAGCACTGTCCCCGCAGCCCTGACTCCGCAGGCAGATGGAACAGGGGGCTTGTTGAAGAAGTGACATTCCCAGCTGCCCAGACATCCCCCAAATGCTGTCAGAAAAATGAAGGAAGGTTGTTCATTCCAAGGGGCAGCTGGGATGTAACAGCATCCCTGGGAAGTGCAGCCAGGCACTGCAGTTTCCATGTAACCCTGCAGGGAAGACAGGAGCCACTATGCATGCCACCCAGTACTTTGGAGTCTCCACCTTGTCCAAGTTTTAAAGCAGGGCTTACAGCATTCTATTCCAATGGTTTCTTTCTCTTTGCCTATGCTTACAACCATTTATTAGCTCCTTAGCCTTTCCATATTCTTTCTTTCTTTCTTTCTTTCTCTTTGCCTATGCTTACAACCATTTATTATCTCCTTAGCCTTTCCATAACTCACTCTTTCTTTCTTTCTTTCTCTTTCTCTCTTTCTTTCTCTTTCTCTTCTTTTTTTCTTTTCTTTTTTAAATTAATTATGCTTTCAGAGCTACTGTTTACCTCCTGTGAAGGTATTTGAAACTGTGCTATGTACTTGACAAAAAGCTGCCTGCCTGCCCTACAGAGTGGGCTCTGTGACTATGAAAGACAGAAGAAAAAAAGTGAAGACTACACAAGGACCTTCAGTGTCCAAACCATCGTGGCAGGCAGGCAGGAAGTCCCTCTCAGTGGCATGCCACAGGCTGTCCCACAGAGAGCTTGCACAAGGCCTTTTGAAATTAGAAAATAGCATCATGTGCTTCCTGTGCACATTTGAAACTGAAGAGGCACTTTGCTGCCCTGAGGTCTGGAGGGACTGGTTACACCTCTGCAATTCCCCCTCCTCTCACCTGCCTTTCTTCAGCACATAAATACACTTGGGGCACTTTCTGGCCCTTCTACCAGGAAGATTTTTACACTGTTTGGACAATTAAACATTTAGACAATGCAACTGTTTCATCTAGAAAACGGGACCTGGTATGCTGTGTTTTAACAGACAGTTAACACTTACAGGTCTGGACACCTCATTGTATTAGGCTTTTTATTCTTCCTCCAGTACTTCTAGGACAAAGTCAAAGAGTACAATTTAAGACAAAAATACTCCTCTTTCACTTTTTCAGTTTTGGGTGTTTAATTTTTCAGCTTCAGTTCCAGTATCTGTCATGATGGAAGTAAGGATATCTTCGCAATGCTGATGAGAGCTGGGTTTGGGTGGGAAGTATGCAATTAGTGATTCTGCAGAAAACACAACTGAGTGGCAGAAAACTGAGCCCATGCATACAGCTTATTAGCTATATAACTCCTCAGTTTTCAATTCTGAACGAGCTGGCTTTCAGGTATAAAACTTTCTCAGGTGTTCTGCACTTTCAAGTGGAGAGGCTTTAGCCAGACCTCAAAATACACCAAAGTCCCAGTGCTCTCAGCTAATCACATTAATGGACATTTGCATCTACTGTGGCAAAGGAAGATGAGACTATTTGAAAATCTGTCTCTAGTGATAGGACTAGGCACTGTAAGAAGAAAGTTCTACCATAAAAAGAGTTTCAAATCCTAGTTGAGAAAACCTTTTTTTAAAACAATGTTTTCCAGGAGGAATCCTAGCTTTTCATAGTTTTCTTCTATTAGTCAGAAAACCCTAAAGCCCAAATTATTCATCAGCAAGAATCCCAACTGCTTTTCAAATAAAAATTTAGTAACACTAAGCACATATGTGTGCTAAAAACATACATAGCAACATGCAAAAACTGTTACATGCTGTTCCAATCTGTTTCATTAGTTTTCTTCCCTGGATAGATACCATTTCCACAACTTAAAAAAAAAAAAAAAAAGGAGGAGAGAAAAACTGTAGACTCTGTAGACTCCACAAACAATCTTTTCATAGCCACTCTAATCTCTGCTATCAAGCCTCATTTTTAACCCTCAGTAAGCAGCCAAGCATGACAATTAGAAAGTAATGCATTAAGAAAGGTTCTTTTGAAAGTGCCTGTCCCCACACAGTACTTCCACAGTTTAGAGAGATTGTGACAATTATGACCCAGACTATGGGCTGGCAGCACAGGGTGAGAGGCACGGGGTGAGGCAAGTGGGAGCATTCATAATCCTTAGCCCTCTCTTTGGCTTGTGCAGAGCAGGAGGAAAGGTGCATTTTGTTTCCTTAGGATCCCATTGGATAACAGTGAGGAAAGAACTGCTCAATCATGAATGGGTGGACTGGGAAATGCAAGTCCTTGGTCCACCTAAAGAAGTTTCAGGCTACTCCCCAGAGCTGGCTCCAAATTTCATTTTGAGACTGAAGAGCTGATCATGGTAAAATGCAGCTGATCATGGTAAATGTTGGTACTTTTATGATAACTTTCCCCCTTTGAGAGCCGTGGTGCATAGTCTCCCTAGCTGCTGCTCCTAAAGCAACTATATGAGTTAGGTTGTTGCAAGAAAACCCACACAGGTTTCCTGTTGCTCATGGTTCAAGATAAAGGTTGCACACAGCATGAGCTCAGATCTTTACAGCAGCTGATTTCTAGTACAGTTTCAGTGCAGGATTTACAGTTAACTCTATCTCAACCAGCTTATAACTTCTCATAATAGTTAAAGCCATTTCACACAAAAGGATCATCCCATCACCTAAAAAAAAAAATAAAAACCCCATAAGAGCACAAGATATGAGTATCTGTGGTGTCTAGTACAGCATCACTAAAATTATGAATATGGCCCTGCTTCAGATCAGAGCAAAGGCTGGTAGCTAGCAGCCACAAAAAGACAATGTCATTGCAGCATAGAAATCCTTCCACTGCAGTGGATTGCATCCCCTGCACTCTTCTCTCATAATGGCTTCTCCTCAGTTTGCTCCCCCTGGAAACCAGAGGCACCTGAGCCATGAGAGGGAGAAGCAGGTGAAGGTCAGTGTGTGCCAGCAGTGCAGCGGGTGCCCTGCCTGCCCTGGGTGTGGATGTGCAGGGCAGCCCCTGAGCAAAGTGCCCCTGAGGGGTGGCTCTGGCACTGCAGAGGTGCTGTGGGCTGGGGACAAGTGGGACATGGCCTGCCCAGGGACCTGCACACATGTGTTTACCTGCACAGGGTCTGCACTGCAGCTTTGATGTTCACTGGTGTAAGCTCATGCCCAGAGCTGACGTCAAGGAAGTTGCTCAGATGTAAATTGTCTTGGAGATAAGAATCATCTTGTCTTCCCTCATATGGAGTCCCACTGGGGAGGCTGCTGCCATGGCTCTGGGGTTTGTGTTTGTCACTGCTTCAGGCAGGCGCTTCAGAGAAATGAAAGATTACTGGTACATGCGATTTCAGTATCTCTCCTCATCTGACAGACAAGGCACCCTTCAAAAAAGGCAGGAAGGAGCTGGCACTGCTTCCAAAAAGTGCTGTTCTAAAGAGCTGAAGGAGATGGCTGTCAATTGATGAGGCTACAGCACCCCTGCCACCTTTCTCAAGCAGAAAGCAAGAAACAAGGCTGGGATTGGATCAATAAAAATTTGTGTCACCACAAGCTCCTCTGCTATTTTCCAATATGATACTGAAAAAGAAATACTAGTTTACAGAGTCTGAGAGCTAAACATACCCTGAACTGCTGGTGTAAGGAAAGTGAAACTGAGAATCTGTGTTAAGCATTACCTACCTCTGCTAACAAGAGAACAGCACTTATCTACTTTTTCAATCTTTGATCCTAGAACCCCCAAAAGAAGAGAGAAATGTTACTTGAATCCATTACTAAATGATCCCAGTACTAGTCAGAGAAACATGAAATGTTTAGCTCTGCTTGAGTTGGGGCAATCACTCAGACACCACTATGCAGTAGTGGTATGTAATAGTCCTGCTGGATGTCTCAACCTCTATGCTATAAAGCTATTCTGCTCCTGTCTGGTCCCTCCTGCCAATTCTGGTGCAGGTTCCAGACCCTGCAGGGTGAGTCAGTTCAGCTGTCTGAACTGGCAAGTATCATCTGTGCAAAAACAGGAGGCAGGGGTATGGAAATATTTTTCATTAGCTCAGCTACTACATCTTCTCTTCCTCTGTCCAGACAACTGCTAGGTCCAGTTTGAGACAGAAGGTAAAACCAAGAAGCAGGACCTTTGGGAAGGTCTCATATTTATCTCATTTGAGGTGTAATACAAAACCACATCCTTAGAGGCCCAGGTAAGGAAATGCAGCAGCTGAGGCTCAGATATGCCAGTTCTTCTGCCAACCTGCATAGGGAAAGTCACCCTTGCTGGCAGAGCAGGCACATTTTAAGTGCCCACAAGTGTTTGTACAGTAATCTCCTATTAAAATCTTCAGTTTCTCATGTGAGCTCATTTTGAGAGCTGATGTGTCAAGCTCCTACAGCAGGAGGCATTTTTCAGGAGGTGAGGGTGGATATTCAGAATTCCATGTACTAATCACTAGAATTCACATGATGCTCTGCAGAGGAGAGAGATCAGCCTGAGCTTTTTTAAACAAACGTGAAGGTACATGCCTGATATATCTCTTACAGGGTAGAGGCCAAACCCATCACTGGGTTGCACAAGAGATGGGTTCCCTGTCCTCCTGCAGTGCTGCACAGAGGTGCAGGAAACACAGGCCCAAATCCTAGGGCTGCAATTTAAGTGGAGAATACAGAAAAATAATGCATCCAGAAGAAAATCTGGGGCAAAACATAAGTTCAATAAGCCTTCTTGGAGGCTTCCTGCTAAATGCAGCCAAATAACAGATAATGAAGAAAGCTGTCAATGTATCCTATTTCCTGATTAACCCATTCTACTCTCTGCAGAAAAGTGCAGCTTCTTTTGTCCTCCAAATGCCATTTTAGTAGCTGGAATTTATTTTGTGCCACAGCAGAATTTTCTTTGTAAAGAGTGCATATAAACTGGCTTTTAAGCACTGATAGGCACACTTTGTGTATGTGTGTTTTATTTACAAATATTTCAAGCATAACTGTGCCTGCCATGAGCTCTGACACAAACAGATTTCCCAAATGTTAAGGGTAAGCCAAAGTCACTAATCACTGGCAAATCCTGGCTGTAATGGTACCTGATTTAAAGTCCTTTAAGGTCACTAGAAAGAATTCTAGTGCCCTTCAATTACACCTATAAAACACACATTCATGTCTGTACAAGTTACACAAGCACAGGGATGACGGATCACGGTGCAGAGGGGTGCCAGACTTCTGTAAAATGCTTTCAAAATATTGCTGCTCTTGCTTTCAAATTGCAAGCTCTAGGTTTGTATGTTTCTGCATTCATACCAGACTTCTGTAAAATGCTTTCAAAATATTGCTGGTCTTGCTTTCAAATCACAAGCTCATCAGGCCCTCTAGGTTTGTATATTTCTGCATTCATCTTTACTGTTAATGATGGAGACCTGCTATTTGTTTAGCAGCTTTCCCCCCACACACAGTGTTCTATGTGTCTTATAAAGCCATACAAATATAGGCAAGGAAAGTGTGCAGCTGCACAAGGTTGAAATCTCTTTCAAATCACAAGCTCATCAGGCCCTCTAGGTTTGTATATTTCTGCATTCATCTTTACTGTTAATGATGGAGACCTGCTATTTGTTTAGCAGCTTTCCCCCCCACACAGTATTCTATGTGTCTTATAAAGCCATACAAACATAGGCAATGAAAGTGTGCAGCTGCACAAGGTTGCTTGAAATCTAAAGGAAAACTGTGGGAAAGCAGGAACAAAAAAACCAAAAGCTTGGGGGGCCCCTTCTTCAGCACCCTTGCCCTATCTGCTGCACAAGGTTGAAATCTAAGGAAAACTGTGGGAAAGCAGGAACAAAAAAAACCCCAAAAGCTTGGGGAGCCCCTTCTTCAGCATCCTTGCCCTATCCTCACAGGTCCTAACTGATAAAATCAAATTGGCTTAAACCAGAATGTCTGTCTGGTAGAAAAGTTCACTTCATCTCTAGCAGAAACCAGTTCTCTGCCTGGTAGTGTTCCCCTAAGCAAGTGCCTCTTCCCTTGCCCTGAGGGAATTGTTTCCCTGATTCTGCAAGATTTAATTCTACTGAGGAGAATCTCTGGTATCAGGAAAGTGGAGGAACAAATTCTCAAGTGAGGAAATATTGCCAGGACCTGATTCAAAATGCATGCAAGAACAAGAAGGCAATTGACATGTCTTTGACATGTTCATTCATATTGCATCAGCACATTCAAGCCTTACTCATGCTCTCTGAATTCTGTTTTCTAGAGATACTTCTTCACTGGTAGCACTGAACCCTTCTTTTATTTTCCTCAGATGACACTTTTTCATTTGTATAATTATCAGTAAGCTGTGTCCCAAGAGAAAAATGGCAAAATATAACCCAGATAACCACGCAGAGTGAGAGAACACCTGTCCCACTCTGATACATCAGAATCAGCAAGGGAATCTACGCGTCAGACGGTTCACAAGCAGCACTACACATCTTCCTTCTTCTGCTACCACACTTCAGCTCAAAGAGAGCAAAAACCAACCTGAAGTTAACAAGGCTCAGCTACTGTCTTTTAAGACACTCCAAATTTAACTCCCAACCCTTTTATTCTAATTGAAAATAACCTCTACAAGCAACTATGATGCAATTTGGAAAGGAACTCCCCATATTTGGCATAACACTTGCTTCATTCCAGAAACCTTAAATCACATTGACTAATCACAGACATAGTTTTCATGTGAATATGAAATCCTTTTTCACCATATTTGCTCATTCCCATGCTTGAAAAGAGAAAGGGAGAGCCAGCTAGGAATTTGAGCTTTTTGTCTGATTCATTCCTTCACATAACTCCTCATCTTCCTAAAAAAACCCTTTCCTCCTAGAAGTGAAAAGCTATGTGTGCATTTCTGCTTTATGGAAATTGTATTCTTTGCATTAATATAAGTCCCAGATATAAAAATGGGCAAGATAGCTGGCAAGCAAGGGTCTGTGTATAAATTGTTAAAGCAAATTGATAGAAAACCTGTAACACCATGTAAAACCAGCTCTGGTTTTGCTGTTTCTCTTTATCAGCATTGTTAGCCATTGTCCTTCAAGGTACTTGTCCATATTTACATAGACAGATACATCTATATTTTAATGTAAATTATTCTAAAGAAAGGTAGGAGCTGCCAGAAAGAAAGACAAACAAATTATCATTCACTTCTGATAACTACTAAGCAAACAAAGACAGGAATAAATAATTTCTTGCTCATTTTCTTCTTTTTTAGATACAGACTTCAAAGAATCAACCAATTTGCAGAGATAAGTCTGCCTTTAAAAACAAGTAAGAGCCTGTAATCAAGAATATGCAAGTTGGTTAGTCAGGTTGCTACTAAGCTTGGGAAATGAATTAACTCTGTTGCCAAATATAGCCATATTTTTTCCCCAATCTGATTTAACTGGTGGGAAACATTGTATTAAACACACCCTTGATTTTTTAAGGGAAGCTTGAAATTTGTAATATGCCCCAAGTCTGGTCACAGGAGTAAAGAAAAATCTTGAAGACAATATGTTAGTGCCTATTATCAGGTTTGAAGGTTTGGTATGATACTGAATTCTCCTCGCTGCTTTCTAAGCAGATCTGCCAAAAAAGGCAATCCTCATTTTTGCAGAGGAATTGATGATATGGGCCAAGAAGCTGTAGGATTTAGGCAGTGCTTTCCCTCAGCCTGTTCCTGGTGTCCACCTGAGTAGCTCACCACTGTAACAGGCTGTGCAGCTTGGGGTGTTTTTCTGCATCCAGATGGTGGGGTCAGATCCTCCACTCATCCCTCTGCTCCCACACAAGACATTTGACCCTAAGCAACAGAGCCTACCTGCCAGGAGACAGGCACATACAGGCATCTGATATTTTCAGGGAAGCAGCTGCTGCAAGCCTTTCCCCTTTTCCCTTTTCCCATTTCTATGTCCTCCTGATTCCCAGACCTTTCAAGAAAATCCCCTCCACTTCCCATAAAATGCATTTGTTTTCAGCCAGCAAGTAATGAGCAGGAAACTAATGAGCAACAGCCACTTATTGTTTCAGTTCCCTCAGTGCTTTATTACTTTGCTTTCCAAACAGGGGACCTGCTTTCCTTCAGTCCTCATTTCCTTTCCAAAATGGCTCTCAGAGTTCCTCCTCGACTGCTCAAGCAGCTACTCTCCCTCCACACCCAGGACACCATCAAGTCTGGCAGCCCTGACCAGTAGCTGTTCTCTCTTGCCAACCCATTACAAAAAACACCATCCCACCAGCTTGGGGCCAGGTCTCATTGCTGCTTCCACCAAGGTTTCCTATCATTCCTGCATGTCCCAACCTGCTCCACATTCCCTTTTGCTATGGCAATGTATCTGTCCAGGAAGACCACGCCCTGTTTATACCCATTTTGTTTCTCTGTTTGCAGGTCAGTAGGTGTCAGCTGGATGAATTCCTGATGTTTCTCCTAACCTGCTGTGTGCAGACACATGGGCTAGATATAAGTGTGCAGAGACACAGCAGCAGCATGAACAGAGGAGTGCTGCAGCCACTTCCAATTCCTGATGTTTCTCCTAACCTGCTGTGTGCAGACACATGGGATATAAGTGTGCAGAGACACAGCAGCGGCATGAAGAGAGGAGTGCTGCAGCCACTTCCTTCACCAACAGAGCTGGACAAGGGCCTGGAGCAGAAGTCTTATGAAGAAAAATCTTGAAGACAATATGTTAGTGCCTATTATCAGGTTTGAAGGTTTGGTATGATACTGAATTCTCCTCTCTGCTTTCAAAGCAGGTCTGCCAAAAATGGCAATCCTCATTTTTCCAGAGGAATTGATGATATGGGCCAAGAAGCTGTAGGATTTAGGCAGTGCTTTCCCTCAGCCTGTTCCTGGTGTCCACCTGAGTAGCTCACCACTGTAACAGGCTGTGCAGCTTGGGGTGTTTTTCTGCATCCAGATGGTGGGGTCAGATCCTCCACTCATCCCTCTGCTCCCACACAAGACATTTGACCCTAAGCAACAGAGCCTACCTGCCAGGAGACAGGCACATGCATGCATCTGATATTTTCAGGGAAGCAGCTGCTGCAAGCCTTTCCCCTTTCCCCTTTTCCCATTTCTATGTCTTCCTGATTCCCAGACCTTTCAAGAAAATCCCCTCCATTTCCCATAACATGCATTTGTTTTCAGCCAGCAAGTAATGAGCAGGAAACTAACGAGCAACAGCCACTTATTGTTTCAGCTCCCTCAGTGCTTTATTACTTTGCTTTCCAAACAGGGGACCTGCTTTCCTTCAGTCCTCATTTCCTTTCCAAAATGGCTCTCAGAGTTCCTCCTCGACTGCTCAAGCAGCTACTCTCCCTCCACACCCAGGACACCATCAAGTCTGGCAGCCCTGACCAGTAGCTGTTCTCTCTTGCCAACCCATTACAAAAAACACCATCCCACCAGCTTGGGGCCAGGTCTCATTGCTGCTTCCACCAAGGTTTCCTATCATTCCTGCATGTCCCAACCTGCTCCACATTCCCTTTTGCTATGGCAATGTATCTGTCCAGGAAGACCACGCCCTGTTTATACCCATTTTGTTTCTCTGTTTGCAGGTCAGTAGGTGTCAGCTGGATGAATTCCTGATGTTTCTCCTAACCTGCTGTGTGCAGACACATGGGATATAAGTGTGCAGAGACACAGCAGCGGCATGAAGAGAGGAGTGCTGCAGCCACTTCCTTCACCAACAGAGCTGGACAAGGGCCTGGAGCAGAAGTCTTATGAGGACTTTTTGATGGATTTGGGATTGTTTAGCCTCGAGTAGAAAAGGCAGAAGTCCTTGAGGGAGGACTTTATTGCTCTCTACATCTATCTGAAAAGAGGCTGTAGCAAGATGGGTGTTGGTCTCTTCTCCCAGGTAACAAGTGACAGGATGAGAGGAAGTGGCCTCAGGTTGCAACAGGGAAGGTTTCGATTAGATATTAAGAAAAATTTCTTCATTGAAGGGTGCTCAGGCATTGGAACAGGTTCTACAGGGAAGTGGGGGAATCACATTCCCTGTAAGTGTTCAAAAAAAGTTTGGATGAGGCACTAGGGGACTTGATTTAGTGGTGGATTTGGCCTCCATTAACATTTGGACTTAATGATCTTAGAGGTCTTTTTTAACCTTACTGAACCTATGAGGAGAGCCTATGATTCCTGAGTCTATGATTTCTCACCCTGAGGAGGAATGGTGGTGGGAGGTGCAGGGTTGGATTTTGGGGTTTCCAGGCGATGGGTTTCGAGTCTGCAGGCTGCTATCCTTTCCAGGAAGAGAGCATGAATGACATTGAAATGTCTCAGCACCACCAAGCCTTGCTGTGGAGCACAGTGCTGCTCCTGGAGGAAAGCCTCCGTGCTTCCATGCACAAGCAAGCACTAGGTCAGCAGCCGGCAGTGGGGGATGAGGTAGCACACGGGATAACATGTAACAGGAAAGAGAGTTTAAAAACAAAAGGAAGGGGAAGTGCTGGAGCAAAATGTCTGATTTCCATGAGCTTAACTGTTTAGTCCCTCCAGTGTATTGCAGTTTCAAAACAGTGGCAGTGTCCTGGTGAGCAATGGCATGACAGGAGCCAACACTGATATTTAATAAGTGTAACTATTTGCTCAGCAGCGACAGGCCTTGTTCCTCTATGTACTGAACAAACATAGTGGGGCACACTGCCTGCTCCAAGGAGGAGCTGTAGCCATGTGATGGCTGTAGAAGGAGGTGAAGAGAAAAACACACATGCACAAGGGCAGGTCAGTGACAATGGCTTTACCTGTGCTTCAAGCAATGGGAAGGATTGTAGCCTTGTGCATGGTGTTGTGCTCTGCCACAAGGTCAGCAGCACAATGAAATAATCTTGAGTCCTTCACAAATTGTGATATCTGTGATCACTATCACAATAAACCTGTTCCACCCAGCAAATCAGCCAGACCAGGACCGTCTCTTTCTTCTCTCTAGCAAAGACAAGGGATCCTTCCTGACTAAGCAAGGGCTTTCC
The DNA here is from genome assembly GCF_014805655.1 of Passer montanus. NCBI lineage: Eukaryota > Metazoa > Chordata > Aves > Passeriformes > Passeridae > Passer > Passer montanus. The sequence continues at coordinate 8,877,151 of NW_024367707.1, read as the reverse complement.
CACTGGGAAGCCTATGCAGTAATGTGTGGTCATGTGAGACTTATTTTTGCAAGATAGATGGAGCCTTCACTTCTCATGTAATTTTTAATATTTCATCGTTGTTTATATGAGTAACTAAGTGATTCTTTAAATTGAGGTCCTTTTCTTTCAGGGACAGACACTGCCAGAAGAAATAATATTTGATATTTTGTAGGCAGTAACATGATCTTGGAATGGGGACAGCTCAATCACTCTTGTGTTTTATTAAGGTCGTATTTAACTGTCTCAAACTAATAACTCTTCTATTTTTTAAGTTAAGGGTTATTCTGGTGTAGGAAACACATTTTTTAATAGTGAAGGAGATCAGGCACTGGAACAAATACAGAATGCCTGATTCTATCTCTGATCTTCAAACTACAAAATATGCACTCTGGCCAAAAGTGTTCTGAGGCTCAAAGCAGAGGAAATCAGAATGTTACAGTGGCCTGTTAAATGCAGAAGCCAGAGAAGATCCAGCTTCAATGACTTTCTCCTCTGCAGCTCCTGTATACATGCCTCTTTGTCTTGGTGTAGTCTTGGTGTTGGCAGAATCACAGGATCATAGACTGTTTGTGTGGAAAAGGACCTTAGAAATAATCTAGCTCCAATGTCCCTGCCATGGGCAGGGATACCTTCTGCTAGACCAGATTGCTCAGAGCTCCCTCCGTCCAGCCTGATTTAAACACTTTCAGGGATAGGACATCCACAACTTCTCTGGACAACCTGTTCCAGTGCCTTACCATTCTCACAGTTGAGAGTTTCTTCCTAATATCTAATCCAAACATACTGTCTTTCAGTTTAAAAACATTCCCCCATTGTCCTATCACTACACACCCTTGCAAAAAGTCCCTCTCTGGCTTTCTAGGAGGATCACTTCAGGTACTGAAAGGCTGCAATATGGTTACCTTGGAGCCTTCTCTTCTCAACCTCAACAACCCCAATTTCACATGCCTTCCTCATAAGAGTTCTCCATCCCTCTCATTATCTTAGTAGCTCTCCTCTGGACTTGCTCTGACAGGTCCATTTCCTTCCTGTGCTGGGGACCACAGAGTTGGATGCAGTGCTCCAGATGAGGTCTTATGAGAGAGGAGTAGAGGGGGAAAACCACCTCCTTCAACCTGCTGGTCTCACATTGGTGCAGCCCAGGATACAGTGTGGCTGTGAGCACACAATGTTGGTTCATGTCCAGCCTCTCACTCACCAGCAGCCCCAAGTCCTTCTCAGTAGTGCTGCTTTCAATGTGTTCATCTCCCAGACTGCACTGATATGGGGGCTTGTTCTGACCCAGCTGCAGCACTTTGCACTTGGTCTTGTTGAAGATCATAAGACTCCTGTGGGCCCATTTCTTGAGCCTGTCCATGTTCCTCTGGATGGATCTCATCCTTCAGGAGTGTCAGCTGTACCACTCAGCTTGGTGTCATCTGCAAACTTGCTGAGGGGACACTAGATCCCTTTGTCTGTAACGCTGATGAAGATACTAAATAACACTGGTCCCAATAAGGACCCCTGAAGGACACCACTTGTCACTGATGTCCACTGAGGACTCTGAACCATTGACCACAACCTTCTGAATGTGACCATCTAGCATATTCCTTATCCACTGAACAGTCCATCAAATCTTTCTCTCTCGACTTTGGAAAGAAGGATATTATGGGGGACTATATCAAAAACTTTGCAAAATTTCAGATAAATGACAGTTGTAGCCCTTCCCTTGCCCACTGATGTAGTCGTTCCATCATTGAAAGCCACTGTGTTGGTCAGGCAGGAGTTTCCTTGGTGAAGCCATTCTGGGTGCCTTCAATCACCTCCCAGTCCTCCATGTGCCTTTGTACAGCTTCTAGGAGGATCTGTTCCATGATCTCCACAGGCACAGAGGTGAAAATGACTGGTTGGAAGCTCGCAGGATATTACTTTTGATCTCTTTTTAAGATGGATACAATGTTTCCTTTTCCCAGTCACCTGGGACTTCACCATTATTTTTTGAATAGCTACATTATTTTTTGATAACTACATCAGCCACTTCCCTCAGAATTCTGGGATGTATCTCATGAGGTCCCATAGACTTATGTACAGCCAGGTTTCACTGGTGGTCATGCACCTGGTCTTTACTTACAGTGGGAAGCACTCTGCTTTTCCAGTCCTTGTCTTGCAGCCAACTCACTCAAGAGGGGTGGGGAGAGATGCTGCCATTGAAGACTAAGGCAAAAGTCTTGTTGAATACCTCAGCCTAGGTAGCCATCTCAGAGCTGCAGAGTGACAGCAGCCAAGTGATGAAGCTGTGCAGCCCAGTTACAATGACTGAATTGACACAGTGCCCGTGACTATGGGAAAGAATCTCCAAAATCCTTTTGCTGAAGGTTTTTGGAGGCCTCTTTGTCCAGCTATGGGCAGCTCCATCCAGAGCAATGGGATTGTGAACTACTCCGACTGAAGCCCTGCACAAGAAAGTCACTTGATGTCTCATTTACACACTTCATGCCCTTCCGTGGTATCCAGCCAGGGTCAGACCACAACTACCATATACATTTCTGTCTCACTTTGATTGGAGTGAGCAGTTTTCTAAGAAAAAGAGAAAAATCTAAAATAAAATGGTAGCCTAGTTAGTAAAATTTCAGATTAATAGAAAACCTTTTGATTTGGTATGTTTGTTTTGTTTGGGTGTTTCTTAAAGTTTTTTGGTTTTTTTTTCTTTAAACTTCTTTCTTTTGCAAAGATTTCCTGAAATCAATCTTTATTTCTAGTCATCCTCCCTTTGTATGCATCTTCAAGAGCTTAGATTTAGAAGAGCCACAAATATTTGGAGATAGAAAATCCAAAGACCTGATATATAGCACTTGCTGAAGATGTCTATGAAATGCACCTACAGAGAAAAAACTATAAGAAGACCTATTTACTGACAGGTGTCTAGGCAAGACTATCCACTAAATAACATTATTTGTAATATGATTCTGTAATTATGCCATCCTTTACACAGACATGAAGTGACAATTTACAAAGAGGCAATTACTGTGACTATGTCTTCTCAGGGCTTGGGAAGAGCTAAACTGGATGATAGTTGCCCAGGAAAAAAATGTAGGTGGCAAGCATGAGTGCCATTGTGTCTAGACAGGAAGTAATGGTTTTTTATACACTCAGTTATCTGAAATTTTCAGTATTTCAGAAATTTTACACTTCTGAACTGCTTCATCTTATCAATGAAAATATTGTTTTAGCAAGCATTCACATAAGATAAAGCAGGATAAAACTAATCTAAAATCAGTTTGATAAACTTTAATATATGACTTCAAATCTACAAGTATTTTTTGATCAAATCAACATATTTGATTGTCATTGAGGATATATTTCTGTTTTTATAAAATGTAGCTTGGCTTTTCTTGGTCATGCATGTGAAGAGTTGACTTATGACATTTATAAATGTCAGAAGTCATAAATGTAAATCAGGCTCTATTTCTTCAACAATAAACTTGTCTTTATGCTTGGTGCATGACTTATACCTTCTAGAAATCATCTGTTGTGCCACAGATAGTCAGTGTGAAGCTTTATTTAATTCTTCTCAATTTTCAGTTTTGTTTTTAGAAAAGTTCAGCTTAATTCAGAAGACTGTGCTCTGGAGGTTTAATTTCAAGTCTCACGAATTTGCATTTTTTTCATATAATTTAGATACACAAGAACAAGCATGTCTATTTTGCTTTGGGATGGAGTTCCTAAGACCAACAGTTTCCAAATAATACCTGAGAGAAGGTCTTATCCTTCAGGAAAGCAAAGCATGTCAAATTGTTTTTCATGGGAAAATAAGAGCATCAGGTTCCAAAACCCCAACATCATAAGGCAATGGACCTCAACAGCGAAATCCAGTTTAACCCTCAAATGAGCTGAAATGGAGCTCATGTCAATTAAACAGACCAAAATTAAATACATGGATATTTTGAAATCAAAATGTTTCAGAATATTTTTCCTCATAGGCATGTTATGAAATATAGAAAATAGCAAATCGAATACTTGTATTAAGTGGAGAAAGAATTTTAGAAAAAAAGTGCTATTGCTCTCAAGGTTCTTAATTGCTCAGAGGGATATTAGGTGGCAAATATTTTTTGGATGTCAGCCTGAGTTCTTCAAGGATCCTTCTGATGCAGTTTGAAAATTAGAAAGACAGTATATAGCCAGGGATAGATTTAAGAGATAACACTGCAGAGCAAATAAAGCCCCAAACTGTCAAACCTGGAAGACAGAAAGAATGTGCTAGAAAAACAAATTATAGTAACGAACACCCTTCTACAAACTGTGAGAGAGACAGAACCCATCCTAATCCCTCAACACTAAGGAAAATAAATGGTTTGTATTTATATTTGATTACATGGAAAACTGAACTTTAAATAATAATCACCTGGTCAAATTTCTAAACAGAAAAGATGGAAAAGATACTAAATTCCCAGTGCGTGTCTCCTTGGCATTTGCAGGCAGTCATGAACTGGTTCTGCTCAGCACAGCCTGTCGAGCCTAAATTAACACACCCTGCAGGGAGTCAGGATGTTGCCAGGTGCTGAGCATCTCCCTCACCTGCCTACCTGGTAGGTGAGCTGAGCTGTAGCTCAGTCTGTGTGAGCACAGGCTGACCCTTAACTGGTCTGGAAAAGGCTCAGGTGCTCTACGTGCCTGCTGCAAGCTCAGGCTCCTGCTGTCACCCAGGCAGTACAATCCAAGGGGTCAGAGTCACACCTGTGCCCTGCATCCCTCTTTAGGCTCCTCTGGCTGAGCTGATCAGGGCTCAGGTCTGTTGCTTAAGTTTAAGTATTCAGTGCAATTAGGCAATCAAGGATAATCAAAGATGGTGTTGGCCCTGGCAGACACTGATAGAAAGGCAACTACTGAGGGCCCAGCTCTTCACTGCCTGCAGCAGGAGCTTGTACACCAGGTTCACAGCAGCTACATTACAGCCAAGTGAATGCAGGTGTCTCAACCTGGTTCTGAGGCTGCCAGCCTAGGAAAAAATCTGGAGCTATTAATGTAAGTAATACGTTCTAGATGTGTTCATGTGAATAAAAACTGCCCAATTAAGTGAATACAGCTGTGGTGGGAGCACAAATAAAGCTGCTGTGGGGTCACACCCACATGCATGGAATAAGAATCCTGTTTAACAAATTGATTAGGGCTAATAACACCTTTCTGGATGTCAAGTAGTATTAAACTAATGAGAGAAAAATCTGAGCTGAATCACCAGGAGTAATTTCTTCCATCCGTCCTCTACCTGCAGCCACTGAATGCTTGAGCTCTTTCTCACTTGTCCCTGTTGAGGCATAGTCACACTGAAGTGGAGGGAGATATGAATGTGATTGTTGGTGGCTGAAGTCTGAAAAGAAGAAAATTGTAAGGCAGAATTGTCTCAGTCAAAATGCCACTTTTGCCAAGGAGTGAGTGGAACATCAGGGTTTTCTTGTTGGGTTTGTGGGTTTTCTGATCACAGGGTCAAAATTTGATTAATTCTAAAATCTATCTGGTTTTAGGACTAGATCAAAGACTTAAGTGCCTGAATTAAGGACTGCAGCAGCTAATCATGAAGAAACATAAATAGATTTAAGACATGAATGTAAAATTAACAAATAGCTGCAAAACAAAGGAAATCCCTTCATAGCCATTGTTTGCTTTTGAGAGAAAACCACTGTTTTTCTTTAGTTATTACTGAGACACTGGGGCACCAGTCAGAAAAGAGGTGCATTCAATACTTCAAGCAAATTTCATGTGTCTTCCCTGTTTTGCAAATGTCCCTTCTCACACACATTCTTTTTTATTCTTTCCTTGTCCTTTTTCCCTTTCAGCCTCTTCATTATGGTGAGAGTTTGTGCATGACTCACTTCGTTTTATCAAGGTCAGATTACTGCAGGGGATGAAGGTAAAGAGGGGAGACAGAGGTCACCAAGCAGAAGAAGGGGTAGGCAGACTACCTCAAAATGCATTTGCATCTCAGGGTTAATACTCCTTGAAAAAAATGACGTGAAGTTAAATCATTTCCCCTTCTTCTCTATTTCCTTCCCAGTTGGGACCTTACAAATAACATGGTGTTATTTTTATTTGTTATAATCTTAAGTTGAATATTCTCAAAATTTTGCATTTAGTCTATGTCTTTGCTTAGACTCCGGGAGGTATTATGAACCTCTTAGGAGATCTGATTCAGCCAAAAGGTAATGAGGAGAGGAGAGGAGAGGAGAGGAGAGGAGAGGAGAGGAATTTTTGGTGAACCAGCTCCCTTGAGCATGTTCAGGACCAGAGAATGTGCAAGGCTTTGGATGTACAACCTAGTATGGGGAGAGAGGTATAGAAATCAGATTGGACTGGCTGCTACCTGAGATGAACAGGATAAATTGCTCATGGAAATGCCTTTATCTCTTCAATAAATACTAAAATAATTTGTACAAGTGTCTTAGGCTGGGCAAACACCTGTCAAACAACTTTAATTAGAAAAAAGAATTCTTCCCCTTGAAGATATGTGTGTTATTGTGGTTATTGCTGAGTTCTGGATCCAGACTCCTTACAGGCACACAAGTGGGAGCAAAGGGAGCTCTTGTGTCCAACAGAGGCTTTGTCTCTCTTCCCTGTTCCACTTTGAAATCCTGTGCACAAACTAATCATGAGTAACACCTGGCCCATTGCACATTTAATTAACTTAGTACTGGGACTATTTACAGTCCTTGACAGACTCAGATCCTTCTTGGCACAGAGTTGTACAGACTAGGGAAATGCTTTCTGCTCTGCCTTATTTACAAGCATTGTCATGAGGATTTTTTTTGTCAGCAGAAACAAGTCTATGTTTGAACACTCTGAGCAGTTCTAATAGTAGAGGTCCAGCTAATTACTACTAGGTCCCAGCTCATGTTCCTCAGAAAAAGATCAACGGGCTATAAAGGCAATTGAAGTCATAGCTCAGCTGGTGGCAGGAGTTCCAATTACTCACGGAATCCTATAAAACCACAAGGATGCCTACTGTCCCAAATTTTACACCTTCTTCTGGACAGTGAACAATTTATGTCCTTGGTTTTTCTCTCAACTGGATTGTTTTGTGCCGGCTTGGGCACAGAAATGCAATTGTTTTGACTTCCAACAAAACCAATTAAAATGCAATGACCTTCTGTCAGAACAAGGTTTAGGCAGTTCTGGATATCTCATACCTGTTTGGATATCTCACCAGGAGGTGAGACCTGGTTCAAATCATCAGGAGTCCTTCCTGATACAGTTTCATGTTTAGCTTTGGACAAAGGAATTAGGATTCCTTGAACATATGGTCACTTCCCACTGTGTCCTTGCAGCACAGATGTTTTGTCCAGCTGCACACTCATGGCTGCTGGCATTGATTATGTGGAATGAGTTTTGTTCTAGCAGAATAATTATACAGCAAAGTGGGCCCACCTTTCCTTATTCATTTCACAGAACTGTCGACATGCAGGTGCTTAAAGAAAAGCTTGTTTGTGCTCTGCCACCAGGATGAGATGAGGGTGTATAGATTTCATCCTTTGGACTGCCAAGATTCCCTGAAGTTCTCGTTATGTCCAGCACCTATTTCTACTGCAAAAACTGTTATGAAGATCTATTTGAGGTTGTATACTCTGACACTTTGCCATTTTTTTGGTCACTGGAACAATGTTAATAGCAGTAAACAAAAATCAATGGAGGACTGTGTTCTTGCACTGGACACAGGGAGGGATGGAAAGACAATGTGACAGGCTGAAAATGGTGTAGACTTGATTATTCTTCCTTGCACTGGTGAGGTAAAACAGGCAGGTGAGTTCTGCACTGTCACTCAACTGGACACCTGGGATATCAGCAGCCCATAGCAGAAGAGGTTACAATAATTGAGATATTGAAAATACACTTCTTGTGGCAGCCCTTGCCTCTTAACTTTGCTAAGCACAGTCCTGCATCCAAGTGATCTGTGGAAGAGGCACGTGTGGAAGCCAGCTAAATCCCAAATAAAATGCCTAGTGTAATGGCATCTTCTGTGGACACTGCAAAGGGGCTGTTTTAACTAGGACAAGGAAGAAGAGAGGAAGTGGAGTTTGCTTAATGGTTGGATTTGATTATCTTTGAGGTATTTTCCAACATAAGTGATTTTATGATTCTATGATTCTAAATGCTTTGTGACTTCCTGACATTTTAGCAGCATTGCAGAGCCAGAATCTCTTTGAATATCCAGGGCAAATATTGCTTGCTCTGATCAGCTGGTGGCTAAGGCACTGTGGGGTGCTTTGTTATACAAGATGTAAAAGAAGTCAGTAGCAGTGGCTGCTGAAATAATTTAAATCAATCTTAGAACCCAATGATGCAGGAAAAGATATCCTCAAATGTTTATATGACAAGTAATATTTTACCAGGGACATTTCTACAGTTTGAATCGCTCCACTCCTGCATTGTTCCCCACTATTCACCAGATCCAGCATTTTATTATGGAAGTATGTTGACTGCTGCACACCAGCAACAACTGATGGCTGTTCCTTCTGCAAGCTGCTGAAAGAGGTGTCAAATGGGGTAACAACTCCTCCAGCATCTGGATGTCAGGGGTGACGTGAGAAGGCAAGTCCTAAATCTTCTTCTTTTTACATCCAGACATTGCTGACAGAAATGCCAGAACAAAGTCTGTTTTGCTCTGTATTCACAGATATGTTTTGTCATAAAAAGGCTCAAGGTTTTGAGGTCCTGGTCTTTAGCCATGTGACATTCCAAAGCTAGAGTGTACTTTGCCAGTACAATGTTTTCTTCATTTGTTTACAAGGCAGGAGGCAAGCTTTTTAAAGGTATTTTGCTTACAATGAAAATCCACTTTCTCCTAGTTTTTTTTCTATTCCTTGTGATAAAAACCCTTACAGCTATAATGAGCATTCTGTTTAGTATTGAGGTGCCTTATAAATACATGTGCAGTTAATGATGTTCATTTCAGTTCCTTTCACTATGCAGATAAAGTATATATTATTCAAAAAGCAAGTCAGCTTTCATTATGATGACATGAATAAAAACACAAGGGAACACATTGCTCTCCCAAACCCCAGAACCTAAGCAGCCAGTTCTGTGGAAGGTTTTTGTTTCAGAATTTAAAGGACTAAATATTTCAACCAAGCCCCTGGCTGGAGTTTGTATATTTATATAAATTCTTTTTTTTTTTTTCCCTTGGAGCCTGACCCTGTTTCCTGAGGCTTGAGTGAAGGACTGGCTTGCTTTTTCCAGCTTTTGAAAGGCTTGTATTTGTAGTCCTGCTTTCTTATTAAATGAAGATCAGGGACCCTAAAAGTCAGTTTACACCACTTCCACTTGCTAGAAGATTGCTCCTTAAAGACCCTTTCCTCCATCATTAGGAATAAGCAGTTTGTAAATTACACATTTTCATTAACAAATCCCTTGCATAATACTAATGCTCCCCACTCAGATTCCTATATATCATGTGGCTTTGAGACTGCAGCATGCTGAGGTCTTCTGGCTCTATTATTTATATCTCTCACTCATGAATAATAACTCTGCTGACATAAATTCATCTAATGGAGGCAACTTTATGCTCAATAAATACTGTGAATGCTTGCTGGATATCACACACAGTAAGAATCTCTTCATGTACTTCCCACCAAAGGAGAGGAACTCTGTTCTGCATGGAAATCACTTTAAGCCTGGCTCAAGTTTCAACCTGTCACTATGTGCACTCAAGTGAGTGCAAGCCCTGTCCTGACACAAATTGGAAATGAAAGATGTTGACAAAAATTTCAGCAATGTGAGTAATGATTTATGACTGGTTTTGCCCAGGCACCTCAACAATGTTCATGAATAAAGCATTGGGGTTCATGGTAGCAAATAATTCATTAGAAAGAAAATTTCAACTTGATTAGAGATTTCTGAGAAAGAAAAAGGAAAGGCCAGAACACTTTATGAATCAACACGCACTTGAGTTCTTCTTCTTTAAATGTCTGTGGCAACATGTAAAATTTAGGTCACATCTTTAACCATAGGCACCTGCTGGTGACATGTTGCCAATCTACAGCGCTGTTGACAGTGTGAGAGTTTATACTGTGACCACATCTGAGAGTCCAATTTTTGCGTTAGAACCCAACATGACATCTGAATATGAAACACCGTGACCCTGTAAGCTTCATGATTTTTCCCCTGTTCTCTACTGTCTTATATAGAGAATATTTTATTTAATGATAATGTGATAGATAAAAGAAGGCCTGTTGTAGGCAGATGATACACGATACCAAAAAGGTCTTGTAAGTATTCATAGGATATCACTCTATTTCTGAACAGAAAAACGAAATTTTCCTTGCCTTCAGAAAACAAAATGAAAGTCTTTTAAATTATTGATATATATTCATGTGCAGTCTTAAAAATATGGTTTGCCTCAGACTAAGAGCCAAGTGTGTGCCCTTAAATCACAGCATTTCTGTAGCTAGCATCTGCAATGCCAAACCCCAAAAGCCCCACCCTGCAGGAAAATTGTCCCCCCAGATGCCCTTTCATTCCAGACATACTCATTCAGACGCTGCTTTCACAGCCTTTTAATCAAATCAACCCTTACAATCTTCCTTTCACATCACCATCCCGTCTGTCGCGCACAGGCAAGCCAATTTTACACTGCAATTGTCCTCTCATTTCTGAGCATCACATCAGCCCCATTTTCACTCTAAAAAGATAAATCCCTTTTTCAGACTTCTATGAAACTGAGAGAACTTTATATAACCTGCATTTTGAGGAGGGAAAAGAAATGGCAATTACAGTAAAGCACAGAAGCTCTTAGAAGGAAAAATTTTTTCAGCTTTCCCTTCTGCTTCCACCTTTTTTCAGACCCAGTTTATAAGTGCAAGAAGCCTTTAAAGAGCAGTGGCAGTTGTAAATAAACTTAAATACTCTGCAGGTGATCCTGCACCTTTAGGAATGTAGACCAGAATTTGAAGGGAGACCTAAGAACTTTGGTACTGGGAAGAATTTTTGCTCACTTTGAGCCCTGTTTACAAGAACAAGGCTCAGAAGACTTTTATGTTTTAACATTCTATGATTAAAAGTAGTGAGGATTTCTTTACAACCTTCTGACATTTTCGTGTGGCGAATTGGGTCCAAACTGGTAGTGATCCTTGTTCCAGCTTTGCCACTTTGTCCTTTGGGAAAAAACCCTGAACAGTTTGTTTGTCTAATGTGAGCATAAAATATGGCATGGTGTTACTGCAGATTTGCACATGAGTGGCCAGTGGCTTAATCAGAAATTGGGAACACTAATACTGTGATATATTCCTGCCAAGATGCAGTCTGAAAACACAGATAAGAAAAATCATATGTGATAGATATGAAAAGAATTTTTTTAGCAATAATAAGCACATAAAAGCTCTTCAACTAGTGCCCTAACAAGGAAAGAGTTGATGAGAAGTGCTAATAGCACTGAAGGAGTGAAATCAGTTAGAGCCTCGTCTGCAAAATAAATTACAAGTGCAGAATAAGTGTCTGTTTTAAGCAGTTTCCAGATCATCTGGGAGTTTGAAAACCTTGATATAAATGGCTTTACTGACATTGCCAGTGTGTCATCTGCTTGACAACACCAACTCTACTCTTTTGTATTTAACAAGGGTAGTTTGTAACATAAAAGAGCATTGTAAGAGTTTGTACTGTGACCACATCTGAGAATCCCATTTTTGTATTTTGGCTACTTAGAATCTGCATGGTCATGCTGGCAAGAGCAATGTACTGGCTTTAGACAGCTGGTGTATGAGATCAGCTGTAGGGTGCAATGGGGCTGCACATCCATGGGGAATCAGAGCAGGCAGATGTGAAGGACACAGCTGTTCCCTCCTGTCTTGGGATGCTCCCTGACCAGCTATGTCCCATGGCTGCCCATAGCCTTAACCGGACTGTGCACAGTACAAATAAGTGTTAATCCTGTACTTTAAGGTTGTTGCAAAATGTTTGAGCATCTACAGGATGGCCAGTGTATCAGACCCAACCAGCAGGTGTTTAGGAGGGATAGGTTGTGTTTGATCAACCTGATCATGCCTGGTGGATGCAGGGCAGGCTGTGGATGTTGTCTATTTGGACTTCAGCAAGGCCTTTGGCACTGTCTCCCACAGCACACTTCTGGAAAAGCTGGCAACCCACGGCTTGGGCAGGAGCACTCTGTGCTGGGTTAGGAACTGGCTGCATGGCTGGGCCCAGACAGTGATAGTGAATGGTGTTGTATCCACCTGGCAGTCAGTCACCAGTGGTGTCTCTCAGGGGTCTGTACTGGGACCAGTTCTGTTTAATATCTTTATTGGATATTTATATGACTCATCATTTATATGGATGAGGGGATTGACTCTTTCATTAGTAAATTTGCAGATGAGACTAAGCTGGGAGAGTGTGTCAATCTGTTGGAAGGGAGAAGGGCTCTGCAGAGAGACCTGGAATGGTTGGATGGATGGGCAGACTCCTACAAAATTAAGTTTAATAAGTCCAAGCGCCGAGTCCTGCATTTTGGCCACAATAACCTGCTGCAGTATTACAGGCTGGGGATGGGGTGGCTGGACAATGCCCAGGCAGAAAGGGACCTGGGGGTACTGGTGACATCTGGCTGAACATGAGCCAGCAGTGTGCCCTGGTGGCCAACAAGGCCAAGGGCATCCTGGCCTGTATCAGGAAAAGTGTGGCCAGCAGGAGCAGGGAGGTCATTCTCCCCCTCTACTTGGCACTGGTGAGGCCACACCTTGAGAGCTGTGTCCAGTTCTGGGCCCCTCAGTTTAGGAAAGACATTGAGACGCTTGAGCGTGTCCAGAGGAGGCAACAAGGCTGGAGAGGGGCTTGGAACACAAACCCTGTGAGGAACAACCGAGGGAGCTGGGGGTGTTTAGCCTGGAGAAAAGGAGACTCAGAGGTGGCCTTATCACTCTCTACAGCTACTTGAAGGGTAGTTGCAGTCAGGTGGGGGTTGGTCCCTTTCTCTAGGCAGCAACTGGCAGAATGAGAGGTCACAGACTCAAGCTGCATCAAGGGAAATATAGGTTGGATATTAGGAAAAAGTTTTTCATTGAAAGAGTGATAAAATACTGGAATGGCCTGACCAGGGAGGTGGTGGAGTCACCATTCCTGGATGTGTTTGAAAAAAAGACTGGATGTGGCACTGGGTGCCATGGTTTAGTTGAGGTGTCAGGGAACAGGTTAGACTCGATGATCCTTCCAACCTTGTCATTCTGTGATTCTGTGATTTTCTCAAACGGTTACTGAAGCATACCTCTTGGTGTACGAGCAGCTCGACCTATCTGCCCATCCATGGGATCCCAGGCTCTGCAACTCAATGCTTTTCCAGTGACCACAGACTGGACTTCACCACATGATTGCTGTAGGTTATATACACCTACATCAAATTCAGCCAAATCAGCTGTCACATCAGCTCTCCATTTTCATACAAACAGGCAACAATAGTTATTTCCACTTGCAGTGCTCACCAGCTAAATCAAATTTTCCGCGTGTATTTAAACACCAAGGTCATTTTGTCGACAGTAGATGAAGGAAGAAGCAAACTCTGAATTCTAAAAAACCCATTTTCCTTCACACAAAAGGGATCATTTTATTTATGCAGTTCACATTTAAGGCATCCTCTAACATATTATCAAATCTGTGATTCCCCTTCTGGTATGAATGACCTATTTCATGTTGTATGATGCCTCTTTCACTGCATCCCACATGAGACAACAATACTTTAAAATTTCACCTTTCTGCAGCTGCACTCAATCACTTCTATGCATCTGTATAATTTTTACTAATTCAGGGTCTATGACTGGAAAGTCAAATGATTTCTTACTAGAGAAATATTAATGCTCTGTTGTAACAATGCTGACTGCATTACTGCTACTGGAGCTGTGCACAAAGCAAGCATAGTCTGGTTTTTGTCAACCTAAGCATCGTAAACATAGGTCAGAATCAGTCTGAGCAGGGACATACTAGTAGTCATGTCAATGTTCTGCCTGACCACTGCTAAACTTAATCATAAGCATGTTACTCAATTAGATGGATGTTTCTTAATGTCTTCTGGCAAAAATATTCTGCTTGGTATAAATATTTAAATGTCCAAACAAGGATTTCAGTCTAACTATTCTGTCTCCCAAGTGACTCCTTCTGTCTCCTTCCCAAACTAATCTCACTATTTTCCTCATGCAATGCAGTAGAATTTAATTATTTATGCCAAGCACAACAGTTTAGCTAGAGGAGATGGAAATAGCGTGCCTGTTTCCTCCCCCTCTATAGCCTGGGAGTTCCCATGGGCCCTCTGGGACATGAAGTCTATACATTCCCATTCCTGTTTCTGCATGGGGAAGGTATAGGAAGAATGTTCACACTGCATGTGTGGGCTTCCCCCCTGCTGATGGGTTTAAGGTGGCATCACATTGCTTTTATTCTACTGTAAGTTTCTGCACTGGGTACCAGAGGCAAAGCAGACAAGGTTGCTGACCCCCACTTGTGCTCCAGTGCAAGTTTTTGACAAGGATGGGTATTCACATGTGTAGAGGCAGCAGCGTAGGTACCTTGGTGGTTTCATGAACCAAAACACAGATCCTGAGTTTGATCCTGACTTGTCTTGCTATCTGCAGCCAAGTAGTGATGCAGGGATGTAAGACATCATCAGACATCTGAATCCTGGGATCTGGCCCCTGACTCGCAACTCTGCATCAGATGCTGACTCCAGTGTGTTTTCAGCACTGTCCCTGTACCACGAGTAGCTACCACAGCTCATTTGGGATGTTGAATGAATAACATTTTTCTTGACAGGTGAAGAAAGAAGAATGTACCCCTTCTCAAGTATCACTAATCTCACTTACCTAACCTGTCATACACAAATATTATCAATAATATTATACTACATCGAATAGAACAAAGGGGAATAAAGCAGAACCAGAGATCAGCAGCTGGCTACGTAGAGACATGCAGTAGCAACATTTTCTTTTTCCATTTAGGTTATATGAACTATTTGTTTATTTTTAAATTTTCTTTGCTTGCTTGGTACAGGAAGAGATCAAAAGATAGTAGATGAAATTACCTCAGTCCTTTAATAAATTGGTGTATTTTTTTAACATGAGCATTTTTGTAACAGCTTACAAAAGATCTCAGTACCTGGGCATTTTGGCATTTTGGTGTTAAAAGACAGAGAAAAAATGGGATTTTTATTTTGGTGAGATGCTTTTGTTGTTTTATTAAATTTTTTGGGGGTTGTTTCTCTGCTTTCCTTTTCTCTTTGCTCTCTAACCACCACTTCAGGTCTGTTGAATGTATCTAACAAAAATGTTACCAATCACAATGCCTCAACGTGCCCTCGTAAAAATACCAAGCATATCAAGTAGAGATCTATAGGGCCAGATTGCAACTCATCCTGTAACCTCATTATACTGTGAAGGAGGGAGGGAGAAACGGAGGGAGTTTTCTCAGGTGATTCCTCCTTCCCTTCTCTTCCTGAAAAGAGGAAACAAGGAGTATTTGGTCCATGGCACAGCCATGTGGTTTCAGCTCAGCATTTGCAGGTGGCTGGCATGACTCCCTGCCTCACAAGCATGATAAGGGATGGGGTAGCCATCATGACATTGAGCTTTACAGGCTCTTATTCATAAATAGTCCTCAAGGATCTGTCAAATCCAGGCAGTACCTTTTTGTGTTGGGCCAGAGGCTGAGACTCTCTAGGCTCTTTGCTCCTGGGCCATGCTGGTCACTACAGGACACCACAAGCTCTGTGTGGTGCATCCCTCATTTTGTATGGCCAGGATGTGCTACAACAGCCTGGTTGCAGACTAGAGTTTCCCACCTGCCCTTTTCCTGTGTGGCTTGGCACCCTGCCTTGGATATATCCCTCCCTAACGGTGATGTGAGAGACTCACACATGATCCCTGGGAGTGGACCAGGTAGGGAATAGCGTGGTTGTCCTGCTGTGAGCTGACAGCAAGGGGCTTGTGCTAAAGACAGCCTGAGCTCAGCCAGCACATCTCAAACCTTGCTCACGGGCAGCACCAGAATGTGACTATGCCAGTAGGTAAGGGGCAAGCTCAGATCTCTGCCCCTACTCACCATGCAATAGAGATGCAGTCATGGTACCTCTATGTAAATAACATTTAAATAAAACAAAGCCAAAGAGCCTGAGCTTGCAGTTTTCTGGTGGATCCTCTTCTCATGTAGCTAAGCACAGAGGCAGCAGCTTCTGCACATCACTGTGAATACCACTCTGGAAGAAGCAGTCCTCACTTCTTCCATACCAGAAACAAAAATGAGCCTAACACTGGGATTGTTTTCTCTTTCCCACCATCCATTACTAATTTTTGGCTATAGGCAAAGATCTGAAAGACAGTAGCATGTCAACATTCTTTCTTGCATTGTCCTTCTATGGTGCACATCAGAAGACATGTCATTATTTCTTGCAAGGCAATACATCCATTGCAAGCCTGGTTCATGCTCCCTGGAGTATCTATAAGGTGGGAAATGCAATTAATTCTAGAAGGAATCCTTCCTGCTGGCAGGCAGCCAGAGATAGCAGAGCCGTAATAGCTTTTGGGCAGCCACAGCACAGAAATTACAGCCATTCACCAAGGACACTCCCCCTGAGCTTCTGCTTTCTTGAAGTAATTGCAAATAATATCACTTGGATTCAGATAGCTGGAGGGGAAACTCGGGCACCAATGAAGCATGAAACAGCCTGGCCTGAGACCTAAAATAATCCTGCGTAAAAATTCACAGCTGCCCGTAGTTAAAAATAAAAATAAGCCCATATCCCCCTCTGCTTTCCCTCAATGAATTTCCTTTTGTTCCCTTCCCCCACAGCCTTTCCTCCCCTTCCTGCATGCCTGCCTGTGCCCTGTCAGACACCATTCCTTGCCCTGCAGCACCTGGAGGCAGAGTGACACCGGCATGGGGGCAAAGGGTGCCCAGGCTGCCCGCTGAGCCCACGGCAGCTGGTGGCAGGAATGGTGGCCCCATACACACACAGCTCCCCACAGTGCTCTCGTCACCTGCAGCTCTGGCTGCTCTGAGCACAGACCGTGCCAGCACTGGGCATCTCCAGCTGGGGGAATGTCATCTGCTCAGATGGGAGCTGCATGGCTGCAGACATGCTGCACAAAGAGCTGCCACCTCTGGCCAACAGGTTGGCTGGTGTGAGTCCCACAGACAGCATGGGTTTTGGCAGGAGAAAAATCCCAAGCTTCTATTGATCTCCTACCTTCCCATGCCTGAAAAGCCTCATCAGAAAGAGATTCAAAATCTTCATATATTTGTTTCAGTATCCTGAACTGAACACTGTGGCTAAAATACATTATGAGAACCACCTAGGAAGGAGGAGATGCAACAAAATACAATAATAATTACAGTTAATTATGCAAGTTCATTGATTGACTAGATTCTGATCCTTTTCTCACATTAAGTAATGGCTTACTGCCATGGAGTAAGCAATGCCTCTTGCAAAGAAGAATACTGTAAGAAATTCATGATATGACATACAAAAGTAAAGGGCATACAGTGGCATCCTGAAAAAATGGCCGTGTTAAGAGTAAGAGGTCATTCTGAGGGAGGAAGGCTGGCAGTCTTTTCTGCCCACAATATCTGCCTGTTTTTTAGTTCATATTACAGTAGCCCTAAGGGTGGCCAGACCACAACTAGAGTTTCACTGCCTTTCCTTGGCAGATGTGCACAGTAACCTTCTCTCAGAGTCATTATGATCCAGAAGAAAGGGAGAGATGATACTAATTTCTGTATAAGGAAACTCTAAACCAGTTCTTCCATACAAGGAATCTCAGAACCAGTTGGGATGCCCTCAGACTTGTGAATCCTTGTCCCGTCTCCTAGCTCCTCCACCTCCTTAAGGGATGATTTTTTTCTATGGAAATATAACTCTGCATCTAATAACGCCTTGCACTTCTGTAGTTTCCTCTATGCAAAGATCACAAAACAGTTCCCAAAGGAAGGGAATCGCCACACCCTACACAGTCAGCTCTAGTGCAGACATCTAAGCCAAAGATAGGTCACAGCCAGCAGAAAAAGAGTTAATGCCATCAGGGAAGCACTGGCTGTACAGTGGGATTCACCTCATTGCCCAACAACTCATGAGACAATGGAACTAAAAGTGGAATATCCCTTGTAGCTGCAGGCAGCCCTTGTCACCTCAGCACTGGTACAGTCCTGCTGGGCAAGGTAAGGAGAAGGTACAGTGCCCCAAGGGAAAGCTTTATCCTGTGCTATCTGGGTCTGGCCCAAAGCTAAAGCAAGGAGAAAGTTATTTCAATATGACAGGTTTTGATCAAACTACCTCCCTGGCTGCTTAGGAGAGCACATTATTGTACATCCTCTCCTCAGAACTTCTGGAATCCACCAGATTCCAGAATCCAGGCACTGGATGCATTCCCTGCCTCCACATCTGCTCTTGAGATGCAATGATAGTGCAAAGGTAAAGAAATAATGTTGTTAACAGATCTTATTTGGCAAAAGTAAGACATCACAGGAGATTGTTACCCAAATTGGAGTAGGTAACTTCATTGTGAATTTTTATCTATACTGTTGGGGTTGCAAATTCCTTACCTAGTGGGCTGCTTGAGAGATGCTGATCTGCCTCCCTACCAACAAAACTGGGTGCTGGCCTTGCTGCCCCATGCTTTGGGCACCTCCCTTACCACAGAAAATAAAGCCTTCCTTTACACCACTGTTCAGTGGCAGATGGCATTTATGAGATGATGTAGGTGCACATGCAACGCACATGCTACACATCTATCATTGAATACATGCACCCCACACAGCAAACCAAGACCCAAAACTTATTGTAGTGTCATAAAGAGTAAATAGTTCTTGTTAGATATAATATATGGCATGAACATTTTACTGCTTCCCATTCTTCACTATACTCAGGGCAAAGTGACTTTCAGAGAGCTCAAATCTGCCTTTACAACTTGGGTTTTGCATTATTTGAGTTCAGTCACCCAGTTTTAACTCCCCCTGCCTTCCCAGCACTAAGTGCCAGCTTGCCTATCCTGTCCCCCTTACTAAGATTTCCCAGTTGCTTCTGCAATCCTTGCTTCTGATTATCCAACACCTGGTTTTGTGCTGCTTCAGGTAACTTTCCACTCTTTTAAACCCCACACAGAATCTGGAAAAACTGGTTTGTGTAAACTTTAAGTAACCCCTTGTGCCAAGACTATTTCTAACTCAGTAGTGGAACATGATGGTTTAATGGTCAGGGATTGTTCCCAACAGAGAAGTTACAAAATATTTAGGGAGGACAGGAGAGAGGGGAATTCAGACTCCGATGCATTTGGCTGCAAACCTCCTATAAAATTTGTGTTAAGATTCATGTCATACATTTATGGGGAGCTATTTTCAAGGAAGTGCACCAAGTGTGTTAGCATGTCATTGGGAGTTAGAAAGCTTTTATTTGGCTGGAGATTGAGCTGTTCCAAAGACCAGAGACTTATGGCTCATCACAAGCTTGAGCATTGAATCATTATTAATACTGTTGTCAGGAACAAATTTTGGTCTCACAGGAGAGAGGCTGGAATAAGTCTGCATAAACTATGTGTGGAATGGTGTCAGTGTAGACTGAATCTTAATGTACTTTCACACTTACAAGCCACTATTTCTACTTAATAGAAACACAAAGTCTGAGTCAACACTAAAAACCCAACAGAACTGTTACCAGTTTTTACAGGAAATATGTTTGTCCTGGTCAGAGACCCTTCATTTCCACAGCCTGCATCTTTGTAGAGGCAAGCTGAGCTCCCTCAGCTCCCAACTGTGACAAAGCAGCCGCACACAAACGAGTCCTTCTGCTTGTAGGAAGCCAAGCACTCATAAGGAAGCACAGCTAGAGGTTCACAGGATGTTAGTAAAGGGATGTGTGCGTGGGATGTAAGTAAATTACAAAGAGCTACAAACACACTGAAATCAAGACAGGAAGCATCTGTGGGGGTCACTGAGGAGCCATGGAGAACTCAATCCATTCGACATTTTCTGAGTCATGAATTTTTTTAAATGTAGTATAGAGCTAGTTTTCACTAAAATATTTTACTTCTTTTTTGTTTTATTCTCCCGTCATTGATACTGCAACTGGTCAAATTAGATCCTATGTCAAACAAACTGTCTTCAAAGCTAAGGAAAAAAAGAAAAAGCTATTGGAATCTAAAGGGTACCTTCTTAAATGCTTGAAATTTCTGTGCTTGCAGTCTTTTGAAAGGCAAATGGCCTAGCCAGGAGAAAGCAGACTTCAGAGTCATGGAGGGAGTGTGATTTGGAGGAAGACTAGAAGCTATGCACATAAACCTTGGTGAAGTTCTCCAAGAGGTTGGACACAAAAATAAGTGAAACTATACATTCCTTTAACCCTTCTGTATTTTCCCTTTAGACCTTTATGCTTTCTAGTTTAGACCTTTCATTAGGTTACATCTTTATATTGCTTTTCTTGCCCGTTCTATCCCATTTTAATCAAGATGTGAGAAGTCGTGGCTAAGCACAGCAGAGCCCACAACCCAGCACCCATCCTCTCAGCTGTGAATGAAAACCATTTTGAAGAAAAGAATAAAAAGTACGATCAACAGTAAATCCTTGGTAACATGTACAAGAAATTCAGAGAAGGCACCAGAAAATGTATTGCACAGAGAAAACCTAAGCTGATGTCAAGAGGACCAAGTGCATTTTTTCCATCTCTCGCTTCCGTGATTCTGCAGCATATGAGATCACCTTCCTTTTCATAAATGATATAAACTTCTGTCTGGGGCATTGTTTCCACAAGGCCCAAAGACTGCTTGTTTCTCAGCACTGATCTTAAGTTAACCCTGCTCTGCAAATGTATCCTAGATTTGTTCAGCTTCTCCCACTTTTGATTCCTCTGTTAGAACTATGTCAGAAATAGATGTTTTTTCCCTTGGATATAGTCCCATATTCATTATTTAGTGAAGACACCGTTAAACCAGCAGGACTGTGCATATGGGAAAAATAGATTAGGAGGTCAATGAATAATGATGGATCCTGTCAGAAGACCTCTTAAGAGAAGCTATCAAGCAAGGTCAGAAAGCATAACCTTTCCCTCTTAAATAAAAGGACTTTAAAGAAAGTCAGAAATCAACAGCAGTGGTACAGAAACAACAATAGCATCTATAAGGGGAGTAACATTGTTCTGTGACTGTGACACCCATCCAACCTGATAAAGTTTCATTCAAACAAAAGTCTCTTTTTATTAAGAGTTGCAGAACAAAAAGTATGCATAAGGGAGCCTAAAGTGTTTTTGCTCGAAGTATATAGAAAAAGTGGCAGGTTCTTTCACTTGACTTGTTCCAGTGGAATTGAGAATTATGTATCTCAACTAAGTGGCAGGAAGGTGATCAAATACATTCACTAGTTGGCATTTATACAGGACATCTGTACCAAGAAATGTAAGGCTGCATAGGCACAGAGTGCGAACATGGAGTTCAGGACACAGCAGAGCAGTAACAATTCAAATCTTAGCATGATCAAAAGCAGTTTTTAAACTAAGGGTGCTCATATTCAAAATCTGGAAATTAAAACCAGTCAAATAAAACTGGTGCTGAGTAACACACTGTTCCCTTAAGCTAATGATTTTGGTTTTCTTGTTGTGGCTTTGCAGGGGGCTGCTTTGACAATAAAACATCAGTAAATGCAGTTTCAGCACCTGACCTATGTTAGCTGCTAAGCTGAGGTGGTAACACAAAGGGATGGCTGCACAGCAAGAGGCATCTTGCAATACAGCACTCAGTACACTTTCGGATCAAGATCAAAGGTAAAGCTTTAGCTTCAGATCAGAGGCTTACTGTTCATATAAAAGATACCTTACAGAGAATCATTTACTTCTTCAGTTTTTCATTCATTACATAACCTGTTATCCTTAGAAGTACAGGTTCATGTGCTAAGCCTTTGCAAACATCTGATTATTAAGGTACAAATATTGCTGTATTTAAAATATTCCTTCAAACAGAAGACTAGGAATGATTCACAATTCAGTATTTCTTGGCCTATTTCAGAGTCCAGCCTTTGCTAATCATGGTCCTTGCGCCTAAAATAACATTTTCAGCTTAGTTGTCAAATATCATCACGACTGCTAAAGGCTGTATTGACACAGGAGTGAAATGTACACCTGCTCCTTTCCACTGACTGCCCACGGACTGCTAGCCAGGCAGTCACAGACCGTGGACAGGCCAGATGCAGTTAGCGAGCCTTAGATGAAAGTCTGCAGTCAGTCACCTTGGTGTTCCATCATAAAACATTTGACTCATGCCAGGGGAACATACCCCTTTTCACTCACAATCTGTGAGTGCTGCCACAGGTGGACACTGGAGGAAGATTTACAAACAGCAGGATATAGATAGAATATCTGAAAATATGAGCTTGCACCAGAATAAAAATAGTAGTCACATCCTTTTTATGCGTGACATCAAACCCAAAATGGAAAGTACCTTTCAGAAGACTGTTTGCCTTTATGAAGGATGAAGGTACATTTTCAGTCTCTCAAAATGCTACACACAGACTTCCTGCTGTCTCAGTGTTCTACCTCATTCATGGATATTATTAAACACCTCAAAAACATGTTTATCAAACCTAATATTTATGATACGGGGCTCTATCTTAAAATTAAAGGTTTGCCATTCACGGAGCTGCAGCTTTCAGGGAGCTCCTGTTCAGTGTTTCATTCACGAAGCCGCACGCGGCAGTCATTGCTGACAATTGTCTGCGGCGCTACCCACACCGGCTCTGTGTGCAGCGTGAGTCACTCCTGCAAGCTGCAGCTCCAAGCAGGATTTCTTCATCCTGCAGTAACCACGTACTTTGTTCCAGATTGCCTTCTTTCCTTTTGAGTGGGCAGAATTAGTGAATGCAATTAGCCATAATGCCATTTGTCCCCAGGGTCATAATTTTTCTTAAAGCGTTTATTCTTTTCAGTATGTCTCATATTACACCAAAAAAATTGCAGGAAAACTGGCGTGTAATAGTCACAGATGCCAGAAGAAAGATGCATCTCTGCTGCTGAAAGGAAGAATAGTGGCCCACGAGAATTTGATTCAACATGTAAAAATATTTCCATGCAGTTATAATGCAATTTAGTCCAATTCCACTGCTCTCTTGTGAAAATATCTTCCTACTCTCTGTCAGGAGGGAACAATTATTCTGCACCTTTCTCTTTCCCTCCCAGTGCTGGAGGATAATGCCAGAGGTAAACAGACATTGCTTTGTCTTTTTTTTTTAACTGCCTATTTGCAACCATTCATTCTAGAAACCTGGGTGTTGGAGAGAGTAGACTATCTGTCTGCTGTTTTTCAGGGTTTACCTTTTTTCCTGTTCCAGTTCCTGGTTAGATACCATCTCTCTCCCTTTCCGTTTACTCCAAATATAAATAGATTGGATAGGTGTTTTTATTGAGAAAATAATTCCTAAAACCTCACATAAATGGGAGGTGATTTTTCCTACTTTCCTCATGAGTGCAGCAGGGTAAATTACCTTCACATACTTCATGTGAAGCCACATTTCAGCTCTTTTATGGTGGTCTGACTCAGATTCAAACAGCATATAGATTTATGTGGAGTTAATACACATTGTGCCTGTTCCTCCTGGAATCTGTCCTCACACAGATGCTTTTGGACATCATTCTTTTGGATATCATTATTTTAACCCTGTGGGAAAATTACAGAAAATTAGCAATGGCTTTATACAACAAAGCAGATAAAAATATGACAAGCCAGATACAAGTAACTCAGAGTACTCACTTAATCTATGTATTTCTTTGGGCTTTTTTATTTTTTCATATTCTCTTTGCTACAAAAGCCATATTTGAGACACAGATTTGCTCATGTGAAAAACTGAACCCAAAGAACAGCAATTTATTCCCAGGTGGCAAAACACACCCGCCCCTCTGAGGCGGTTGGGATTAGCCCATGAATTGAACTATACTTATCAACAGATAAGGCTGAAACCCAGCCTGGAGGTTTGCTCAAAACAAGGCAAACTGAAAGTAGAGCTCTCATAATCTCTACCAAACATGGCATCGTGATGGGAGGAGCAGTGCTTTATCTACTGTTGATCTCTCAAAGTGCATTAACTGCAGAATTGCCTCAACTCCTCAACCTTCTCCTCTCTGTCAAATTGCCCGTGGTTTGGTGCAGAATGAACATGTTTAGCAAGGACAGGTGGCTTTTACTAGTTTCTCTGATGTCCCAAGGGTACACACTGTTTTGTCCTTTAATGCTTTAAGGGAGGGCAGCAGTGCCTAAGAGTCAGAAGGAGACTCAAGGGAGTGGAAGAATGAAGGTGGTGTCATTCCAAAAGTCATGTCCAAAAGAAGAGTTACAGCTGTACAGCATACAGCTAAACCAAGTGCTCCAGAGGTCCTGGGAAAACTCCCACTGTCACTGCTGAAACCTACATAGCACCAGGGTGGCAGAGCCACCTTTTTCCATGTAAAGCCTGTCCAAACCTCTCCCCATGGTGAGTATCCTCTCTTGTGGACCCCAAAAGCAGAGGTCCCTAGTGCTGGTTCTGTCACCAGATATTCATAGCTCCTCAGAGGAGCACTTCCTTCGGGCAGCATGGGGTAAACTGGCTTTGCTTGTGTAATGAGACCAAGCACAAGTTAGCTCTTCTGTTCCAGGCTCCTGAGAGGTACTAGTGCCTGCCCCCACACCAGGTTCATCATGTTAATCAGAACTGTAAGCTATGACTATGCTTCCATCAGCCTTTTTATCTTATAGTCATACCACAGGGTAAACTGGCTTTGCTTGTGTAATGAGACCAAGCACAAGTTAGCTCTTCTGTTCCAGGCTCCTGAGAGGTACTAGTGCCTGCCCCCACACCAGGTTCATCATGTTAATCAGAACTGTAAGCTATGACTATGCTTTCAGGTTTCAGCCTTTTTATCTTATAGTCATACCACGTTTCCTGGCCCCACTTGGCTTTGACAACAGAATAACCAGATGTAGCTACTGCATGGCAAAACCGACAATTTTATTTTGCCATGAAGGAAAAAGCAGACTGTAACTTTGAAAGAGTCACTGACACAAAACCTTCCAGGTCAATTAAAACTGGTGAGTCCCAGCCTGGTTGGGAATCAGTGGGATGGACTGTAAGAAGTTCTGTGGGCTAGAACTTGTGCACTATGGTCAGGTGTGTGCCAGCTGCTCACACCAACAAGTGTGGGCAGTCCCCATTAGGTCCCTGCTGTGAGGAAGAAGTATCTCTGGACAAGCCAGCTGTCCTCTGATGCAGTCACACCTATTTACAAACGTCTTTCTACCAGCTTTCAGGTGTAGCAAGTGCTCCCAGTTTCACTTTTCCAAGCCTATACCATCAGTCCTGGGTTTTGGGGGTTTTTTTGTCTCTATTTCTCAAGCATTTACTCTGCCTTTGAACAGGGGAGAAAAACCAACTCAAGCCTCCTTCCATCTTTCTGCCAGCATTAGTCAAAACACTTTACCCACAATACAAATTCAAGAGTAACCTCAAATACACTTTTAAGTTTAGACAGCAATTTAAGTGTGCTTTGGCTACAGGCCAAGCTGGGCAAGGAGGGCAGGATTCCTCTAACTGCAGACTAAGCAGGCACTGGTACCTGCATTAGTCACTCTGACTCCTTTTTATAGCAGAGAGGAACAAACATTTCCAGGGGAGGATTCATCTGACCTACTATTACACTGACCTATTATAGGTGAAATTAATCACACCCTTGAGATGTGCTGCTCTTCCTAGTGCAGGGGGAGCCCAAGGCAATTAGCTCAGCTGCTTTACAGACACTTAAGACATCCCAAATGAACTTCTGCTAGGGAATCAGAACTCAGACTCACGGACCTTAGATATCTGTCATCTACTCTAATGTTGTGGTGTCACCTTTTTGTATTTTGTTTATGCTTCCATGATGTGAATGTGTCCATTCAGCACGTTCTGAATACTACTAATTCTCTGGTGCTTCCATACTGTTATTTTTGTGTCGCCCTAGAGAGAAGGTTGCATTTATCAATAGGGTGAAATGTCAGATCCTTGCCGACTCACACTTGTGGTAGGTGTGTGTCCCTGGGAACCAAGAACAAAAGGTGACCAGACAGTGCAAAGCCAGCATGGTTATTACTGATGTACCAGGTAACACAGCACAGCTGGTAGAGAGAGAGAGATGTCTCCTGGGTAACTAATGGCTGCCCCTGTAAATAAACCCTCAGGAAAAGCCCCTCTGCACCCAAAGGCTTCTAATTTCTGCAATTTTCACTGTGTGGCTCAAGAAAACAGATTACCATTCCTGACATACCTTTCACTGCATGTACCCTTAGGCCATCGCAGCTGTAATGAGTCTACTGCCACATTCCTGGAGCAGGGCCTTTTTCTTAAGAGCAGGAGAGATGGAGGAAAACAAATTACATTCCCTACACAATGTTTGCAAGGAAAAACATCTGGAGGTGATACTGCAGGAAGAGCTAGGGCTCACTAACTGTAACAATTGCAGTTCTTCTTCCTCAGTTTAATGCACTCAGATGAAGATAGAAGAAGAAAAAAATAATAGCAAAGGCTGAGCAGAGCATGCCAGGGAATCAACATGTGGAGAAGCTTTCAGTGTTGTAAAAAATACACATTTACATAAATTCCAGACCAGGAAGCCGGGAAACTTCAGCTCAGAGCATCTTTAGATAGTTACCATCCACTGTGCAAGACATTGCCAAGGCCAGCATCACCAGTACCCACTGCTCCTTTTCTGGGAGAAACATTTCTGACTGTGCTTATTGACAGTAACATTGACAGACCCCATCAGGGTCGATCAGTAATGCTCCATGATGTGGACTGCACACAGGAATATACCAACTTCTGTAATGCAGTAATATTGCAATGGAGGGTAACTTGGGCCAGAGAAAGCCCTGATTCATGCTGCCACAGCAGCTCCTCTGTCACCAGTGTCCCACCTTCAGACACCCTTTTTTTGTTCCCTCTGCATGCTGGTTCTTGCTGGTTACTGTAAACTTCCTCAGGCCTTGAGGAGTGGGAGGGCAGCAAGACCAGCACCACCTTTTATGAAAGAGTGGCCAGAGCAGCTTAAAAGATCACACTCCTCAGACACCCTGCAAAACTTGTAAGCCACCTTTCAATAAGCTGCATTCGAAAATATCAGATATTTCCTAACAGCTTTTTCTCAGCACCTAGCTTGTTGGGTTTTGACACTTTTGATCTTGTTTGATTAGTTATTTCCATTCTACCAGCAGCAATATTCTTATTCTTCTGGTTTTGAAGGGCTTGTTTCTGACAAAATTTCTCCCTCAATTTCACTGGACATCTTTCCAACTTTATCCTATAAATGAGTTTGCTGCAAGATATTTTTATCTGCTGGTTTAGTCAAAGGAGTCAACTGTAGGGGTTTTTTCCTTTCTGAAAAATACCAATTCAAGACAACTCGATTTGGTTTTGTCTTTTAATGGAAGCCCTAATGTTTTGAGGAGATCTACAAGAATAGAAGATGTAATCAGTAGCACTTGGGACTAAATGTTCCTTGCAAATAGCATGAAGCTGGGCTGTTTTCCTCCTTCCAGAAATTAAAAGGAAAGCAAAATGCAGTCCTTACTTCATTTACACAGCTTTATTTCAGCTTATTTAAAATACCTTGATTATGTTTCAGCATCTATATTTCTCCATCTCTACTGAAAAAGCAGTAAAAGCAGAGTTTGGCATCAGAATTATTTCCTGATGGAGTAAAAACTCCTTATGTGATGGCTCAGCTTTTCATGGAGTTTATTTTTTTTTTTTTTTGAGTTTTTTTGAGAGGTGGGGTGTATTTGTATTTGTATTTGCCTGAACACAATAAAATTCTGTGCTTTAATAAACTCAACTTCACTCAGACTCTGTCAGTGACAGAAGTATTGCAGAACAAAGACCACAGTGGGGGTCATGTTCTTATTCTTACACTACATACCCAGTGCACTGTGCACTTTGTGCATTGACAAGTAAAGAGACTGGGCAGAGTACACTGGATATCTGACAAGCAGGTTATATTTAAATAGACATGGAGACAAAATATTATTCAAAAATTATCTTATTAAATTGTCCTGCCTGTTACTTGTTGATTCACCAGAAATTATTGAAAGAGTATTCTGAAGTCACCAATGCCCTTTCAACTTTAAAGAAATCTGGTTATCCAGGAACTCAGCCATGGGGAGGCAATACATAAATCAGTTAAGTGTATCCCTATATTCAGACAATGTGAAAATTATACACACTATGACCTCTAGCACAGTTAGACACTGACACTGAATGTGCACTTAAAAACAGATGTTAGCTCTGAAATAATAAAAACCATGTCCAACAAGAATCTTCCCAATTGCTGTGTAAGAAATGTGGCCTCCAGCAAATTAAAGGTTATACAGCATGACATGGATCTTATAAGGCTGTTTGCCCCCACATTGGGGGTATTAACACCCCACTGCTTCTGAGCTGGGAAGCAGAGGAGGTGCAGACAGCCTGGCCACCCCACGGTGCTCTGGTGGGGTCCTCAGCCCACCCAGACACATGACAGCACTACTGCAATGTGGAAGCTCTCAGCATTTGGAAGAGACATTCTGCATCTTGAAGGGGAAAGAAGCCAGACTGAACATCTACATCTATTCCTGACTGCATGCACAAATATTGAACGCTTCCTCTGCCCCATCTAATATCAACTGGCTTGGCTATGAGTCTTTAGGTCATCAAAGCTCCATCAACAGAACAAAGCTAATGGCAGAGATATTGTGCATCTCCTTTTGACTAATGGGGATTACAGAAAACAAGTGTTAAATTCCAGGTTTGAAGTGCCAGTGTCACCAGAAATTCCTGGCCTGATTGCTGTGGAAAGAGACAACCAATTCAACCAATTTGAGACAGCAGGAATCTGGTGGTAATATATATGGAGGACTTGCAACTGCCAAGTAGTTTTTGGTGTACATTTTTAAGAGGTTCTGATTTTAATATGCAATTCCCCAATGTATGAATTTCATGAACTGGAAAAATTCTAGGTGAAATAAAATAAAATTAAAGCAGTGAGAGATCGTACTCTTTAGGAAAAAATAATCCAGTCTATATTTCTGCATGTATACATTTGTTCTTACCACAGAACAAATGCAGCCTTACTAACCTGGGTAACTCACGGACAATAAAGACATGTGCCAGAGAAATATAGGGTTTTGTCCTCCCCTGAACTAAAAGGACAAAGTAACTGATATACAGCTGGGGACAGATGTATATTCATTTCAGAGCTGAGAGAAGTAAGGCTGCCAGGCATGTCAGCAATGAAACTGGGGACATTGATTCTGACTCCACATTTACTTCCTAATCCCCTCTTCCCAGTTCAAAAGGCAGCATCCAATGTATAATTCTTTTTGAAGAGGAATGGCATTCTCATTAAATCTTCC
Source organism: Passer montanus (assembly GCF_014805655.1). Lineage (NCBI taxonomy): Eukaryota > Metazoa > Chordata > Aves > Passeriformes > Passeridae > Passer > Passer montanus. The sequence goes on along the minus strand of NW_024367707.1, from coordinate 8,847,773 downwards.
ACCACTGACACACCAACACACAAGCTATAACAGCAACACAGCTTCTCTGCTTCTACCACTATTGGGGGCCTAGGGGACATCCATTATCTGACTCCAAAAATACTGATAAACACTCTGTGGCTCTTCAGTTACTAGGCCAAGAGAGTGTTTTGTAGATGGCCATACCCACAGGTGTGGATCCTGCAATCAGTGTTCCTTTCTCTGTTCAGCCAGATGCTGTGCCTGTGCCATCCCCCACAGAGAGAGAGTGGGAGGTGCAGGGATCCCTGAGCTGAAAGCCCAGCAGGTGCCACCTTCCAGCTCATCTCTTCTCCCTAGAAGCACTTTGTGGACAGCCTTTGTAGGTCTGCCTGGGTTGTCCTAGTCTGCACAAAGACCTAAATGCCCCAGGCAACATGACCTGGGTGTACCACAGGCCAGCTTTTAAAGCTGCTACTTATGCGCAGGGTGATCCGTTCTTGAGCACAGCACCAGAACCATTCTTGGTTCAGAGGGCAAAGAGAATTAGAGGAATACTTTCCACCCTCCTAACCATCTTCTTAGATCCAAGTGGTTGGAAACTGCAGTGCAGTTACAGTAGTTTCTGTCAGGGAAAGGCAGGTGCCTGCTCATGGGTAGCATGTGTGCCATGGGAGTCAGGGGAACAAGGGGAACAATACTCTGCATTGGTGGCTGAAGGGACAGAAGCATTGATGAAGCCTTTTGATCATTGCTCTGCTGCAGCCAGAGTGTTTTGTGAGAGTGAAGAAGAGGATATCTGTGCTCATCCCTCTGAGGGTGAAGGAAATGGAAAAACTTGACAAAAACATGAAGACGTGAAACAGAAACATGCTTAAGATTTTCCAGTTGAACTGTTCTGAGTAGTGTCTCTTCAGAGTAGTCTACTGAATGGTCTAAGAGATGGAAATAATTTTCCCTAGTCTTACTAAAGTTTTGGCAAAATAAAATATTTCACTCACTTTTCCTAGAAAGGAAATAAATAGCTCAAGAAAAATTACAAACTGGGAGAAGCATCCAAAGGAAAGGTCATTCATATGAATGTGCATACTGATACCCTATTAAAAAGTTATGGTAAACTTTTTTTTAATGCAAAAAAATAAAATTCATATAAGCATAATCTTAAACTGTATTCTGCTGGATTTGGGAAACTCTGGATTTCAGGAAAGGCTAGTAAGGGTTATGGACAAATGAGAGATGCTACATTGGCATTGTCTTGTTTTACAGCCTTCACTACAGGTTTCTCTCACAGTTAATCTTCCCTTGGAGACTTCTCACAAGTGCTCACCCAGCTTCACAAGAGCATCAGACCTACAGAAAGAGAGCTCTGACATTTTATTTTTAAATTAAGGTTAGATCAAGAGGCTCTTCTATTGCATGTTGTTTTTATAAGACAGATCTCTTGAGTTTTTGTAGCAATGAACACCCTTGCCTCTTTGAACATCAGAGTCCTCCAATTTTATTCTGTATCCATACATTAACCAGCCTGGCCTTTCCCTGTGTTGACTCTTGCCATGTCCTCACATCCTTAGATGAAATTAATTCATGTCTGCATCCACATTCCATCCTGCCAGCTTTTTCAAGCTTGGCAGAGACTTGAAGAAAATCCATCTGTGGACCAGATTTTCCCTGTTCTAAAACACTTCAGTTACTGCACTGTTAATAGCTATGGCAATTATTTAAATCATCCTGAAACTAGTAGTGATGCTTTTATTTAATAATTCTACCTCACTGTCTGATTAATCCACTCTCAAAGTATTTCCTTATTAATCAGATTACAAAGAGAGTTACTTAATTTTTCCAGCTGACTGTTAGCATGTTGACACCCTCCCTGCTTAGTAACAGAAGTCACATGAGATTATCAGGAGCAGAAGGCAAACCCATTTCTGTGCAGAGTGAGAGCACAGCTTTGTTAGCAATCCCAGAGCAGAGTCTCACCCCTATTGACTGCTCTCCTCTGAGGTTTCTTGCATCAGCAACAGCCCTCTCAAATGTCTCCATCTCATTTCAGATCAGATCTGAAAATGTCTTTGCAATGCAGCTAGCCTGTGACCATTTTAATCTTCTCATCCTTTCTCTGCGTGCTCTCAAAAAGACTAATGAAATCAGTAAATCTTTTAGAGGGATAATTTGAATGCACGATAGTAAATAAAAGTGCACTGCCCTTGGTCTCATGCTAAATCAGTAAATTGTATAAAACTGGCAGTCAAACAGAAGAGTATTTTAAGTGCTCTTATCTCAATCCTAGAATAAGGGCATCATTAGGGACAGTTGTTACTGGGAAGTCAGTGCTTGTCCTCATTTTAACAATACACTACAATGCCAAATTTGAATATGTTGAGAGCACGAATGATCTAACAGTAAGAAGGGCACCAACAATTCTCAGTGGCTTGAATGGAAATAGCAGGTGTCTGGTACTTTTCTGGCCCTGAGACAGTAATCAGTCACAGATAATTGACTACTTTCAGATCCAGAAAGTGATTTGCAAGGGATTATATTTCCAGTGTACTGTACTAGCTTAACATTTACTGCACAGTAGGAACCGGATTTTTGAAGTACCAACCACAAACCACTCATTTTTGTTCATTTGAGCCATTTTCTTACCCAGTATATTTGTATGTTCAGACTTCTGGGCAAATACTAATTAAGCCTTCTAATTGCAACACAGCTGCTTTCATTCCCTTTATTAAACTCTATTCATCCCTTATTATTAAACAAAACATAGGGCAGGAAAATAGAAAGGTATTTTCCTATACATCTGTCTCTTTGAGAACAAATTCTTTTCCTGAACAAGTACAACCATGTCTATAATCATATCTAATATACAGTATCACAAGAGTAGTCACATTCATTTTGAAGACCAATCTAGCAGTGAATTATCTCCTGTTTTGTCAAAATGAGCATGCCTGCACATTAAGCACAGCATGATTCACAGGCACAGCAATAAGGAAAACTGCCCTTTGGGAGGTTTAACTAGCTCCACAAAAGTGCCCAGAAGGAACCTCTCCACCTTGAACAATGGTTTAGGAGCAAGAATCAGTTACCAAGAAGATAAGCACTACTGCAACACTGCAAAATCCATCGAGTCTGGAAAGCAAACAGGAGTCCTGACACAGCAGCAGCAGCGTCGAGCAGTCACAGCCCTGCCCACCAGGCATGGGGACAAATGTTTGTCTGAGCCACTCCAGCAACTGTTTCATTTTTGAACCCAGCTCAAAATGATCCCAGCAGCCTTTTATTTTTTTGCAGGTGAAAGAATTAATCAGCTCACATAAGCTCAGCTGTGAGCTCCCACATTTCGATCAGCCCCAGAGATGGCTGGCACATCTGGGCAAAGAAAACAAGGGTATGAAGGAGGGGAACTGAGACTTTCTCCTCCCCTTTGCTATCATTCAGGTCACAAACTGGCTCAGCTACACATGTCATGGCAGCCTCAGTTCCCAATCTAATTAAACAGAGACAACCAAGATAGTTTTCCATTGTCTCAGGAGTAAAAACCCCCAACACTCAGAACTTGTAAGAATTTTTTTATAAGCATATCTGATGCTATCTCTACCCTTTGTCATGGATTTATCTACAGAAAAGTACACTAGGTCATTCCCATTAATGTCCACAGAAAAACACCTGTCCTAGCAAAGGGCTGTCATTAAAATATTCATGTACAAGATTCAGCTATGATGTAGCTGTTGATCTCTCTGTGAAAAATGACATTTTGTCTTTCAAAAATAAAGTTGTTCTCATCAAATTTGTGCTGAAATCAATGGCCAAACATGCTCCTGAGAAGCCAAGGTTTAATTCCAGAGCTGGTCCCTGGAAAACTGGCTTCCTACCACCCTGGAAAAGATGTTCCCTACCAGCCAAGGCAGCTAGGATAATCTCTTCCATGCCTCTTTTACCAGCTAGGTTTGAAGATGAGTCAAGGCAGATGCTGCACCAGAGTGTGTCCTCTCTGGAAGGTCCATCTCTTGCTTCTTCCTGGGACGGATGAGGAACCTGCAGCCATTGCAGAGGGGTCTCTGTGGGCAGAGGAGGGTTCTGCAGCATCATGACCCAGAGGAATGTCCTACCTGGCAAGAGGTGCATTCAAACATATCTCCTTTTACAGGAGGTATGTTTGCATTTCCTCATCTGCTGTGTAGGTGACGATTAAATCTGACCTGTCTGTTCCAACAAATAATTTTCATCAGAAACAACCTGGCTTGGAAAAGAATAGCTTTGTCTGAAGTTAAATGACATATTTTCCTCATCCCACAGAGCCAAAAAAAAAAAAAAAAAAAGAAAAAAAAAGAAAAAAAGAAAAAAAAAGAAAAATAAAAAGAAAAAGGCAGGAAAAAAAAAGCCCAACTAACTGAGCTTAGATGGACTATGCTATTTTTTTTCCCTCTCAATTTTTTGGTTCAACTGCTATACTGAAAAATCAATTATTTTCATAGCTCTACATCAGTCATTCCTTTTTATAAAAATTCTGGTCATACAATCTGAGAGCAGATTTTCCCTGTTGTTACATTGACTTTAGCTTCCAGGGAAGCCAATGAAGATGAGCTCTTTGGGAGAAATAAATCCCTGGAGTAGATAGCCTGACACTCCCCTATCGTGAATAACAAACAGAAAATGTTAAAACAATTATCGCCATGAACAATTTATGTGAAATAACCACTGATTGAAATTTCTTTCTTAAAACAATTCATAACTCTAACCAGCTCCACTTGCTATAAGCTGTTGAAATGACTTCTTGAGCTTTGGCCCTAAACAAGGGGTGTGCTGCTCTAATTTTACTGGGTTTTATATGATGCTACCACCGTAGTGGGGATAGGGTTGTCTGATTATGCTGGCATAGTTCACTCACCCAAAAAAAAAAGGCATTAGTATATATGCATCAGGCAATTTAAAATTTATGTGGGGTTGGATTTTGTTTACGGCGCAGCCTCAAAGTGAATCAAAGTCAACAAATGCTACATTGTCTGTCTGCAGCAACTCCTTTCAGGCCAGTACCACATAAGTCCTGGCATTTCAAGTGAAATATTTTTGTCTCCCTGGGGTTTAAATCATCCCTGGAAGTGCATTTAGCCATCTGCAGCACTGGCAGATCTCAGTGTTTTGTAGAGCCTCTGGGTAGCCTGGCTGGCCTTGCAATGATGGCACAAACAGAAGAGACAGCTACGGCCCCTCTGGGCTCTCTGCTCTGCAGCAGCTGGGACTGCTGGTCACTCAACCAAGGACAGGGCTGCTGAGTACCACTGACAATTCACAGGCCAAGTACCAAGTCCCAGGGCCATCACTGAGGCTGTTTTCAGAATGCCACAGCAGTCACTGGATGTGTCACTGTGTTCAGAATTGTGTCACCACAAGCAGAGTCCTCTCATACTCAACATTCCCCCAGGACCACACTTGTGCCAGCTTATAGACACATGGAAACTGGACCTAAAAGCTTATGTAGTTGATCCATTGCACTTGTGTTTGCTTTGCATTTGTGCTAATCCAGGAGAAGAGGGTCAGACTGCATGGGTTAGAATGGGTTAGATTCTATTATTTTCTATTGTTCTATTTAAAATTAAGAAAAAAACCCCAAAACAAACAAATTTGAAAAGTCAAAGCAAAAAAAACCAAAAAAAAACCAGGAAACCCCCAACAAAATAAAAACCAACCAAACCACAAAACAGTATGGCCAAAAAAAAAGAAGGCAAAAAAAAGAGCAAAACCAAAAATCTTTATGTTTTTAAAAACCACTTGCCTACTTTATACCAGTTTACCATCTTCAAAAGGCAGTTCTCCTTTTCTGCAACACATTTGAATTGAGATCTTCATCATGGGCATCTTTGCATAGTGGGTAGGAAATTAACTACATCCATCAAATTATTTATTTTGTTGAAAATAGCATGCTCAGAAACCAGCATTATGCTGGTTGCTCCTTTGTGAGTCACTGCCCAGAGGGTTCAATTAATGGAGGTTACCTGCTGACCTTTCATTTTTCTCTACACATGGATTTCCATTCATACTGATGAAGCCACATGTCAGTATAATTTCACCAGCATCTGCAAGAGGCTGCCTGCTGCAACCTCCACCTTACATTAGTCTCCTTTGATCTTTGACTGCAGCAAGCCACACCATCAAGACAGAAAAAACATCAATTTTCTTTGATCTGCATCTTCATGGGCTGATGAGGAGAATAAGTCTACATTTTATAACACTACAACCAAATCCCTTGTGTTCATAAGCCATGGGGCTTTCATTCAACAGGGCTCGAGTCATGGGAATTGCATCTCACCTACACCACTACAGCCCCCCACCCCAACTTCTGGAATAAGACAAAAAACTAACCAAACATGCAGCTGCAATACTGCAGTCTATCTCACATTAAAAAAATCAATTTTGTAAGTAAATAAAGACTGAAATTGAATGCAGTAATATTTTTAAATCTTGAGATCTTAATAATAATATTTATTTTTTTCCTGATCCTTAGCACTAACAGTCCTTCTTTGCAGGGATATAGCTGAGCTTCATGATGTGACTGAGGGGGTTCAAGAGGACAACTACACCTCACTGTGAGTTTTGAGGGCACCTGGTTGAAAATAACCATTTCTCTTTGGGTTTTCATCTTTTTGAGTTTACCTAATGCATCTCTCTTTAATCTGGTCTCCCACCAGCTTCAAAACATCCAGAGCTAATGCACAGCCTGTAAATTCAGTGGCATTCTGCCTCATCCTTACACCTAAAAACACTTTTCCAAGGGTGTCTTAAAGTGCTTTTTCAAAACACCTAATGTGTTGTTTCAGCTAAGTCAGCTCCCATTATTCAATCTTGTCAGTCTGAAAGTCAATTCCCTATCCACCACTGGCATTTCAGCATCTAAGAGGTGGTGTAAAAATCTCTTTGAAATGGTAACCCTAAGCTGGGGTCTTTCCATAGCTTCAAAGGCATGTTCCAACCCGAATTCCTTTGAAATATTTAATTTGAATAATAAACTACCCAAGTACCAGCATATTCAAGTTGTTATCAGTTAGCTCTGACCAGTAAAAACTTTGAAGTGTTAATTGTGGAGCTGGACAAAGCTGCAGGACTTTACTAGTTCTTCAGGAAGCAAGAATTAACCCTTTTACACCTCGCTGAGGAGAGAAAATTTTAATGAAGGACTCAGAAATATCTTAGGCATTATACCCAATACCCAAAGTGATCACAGAGATGTGGCAGGAAAAATTTAAATCCACCTATTTAATTGTTTATTTCCAAAGAAACAGTAATTACAGTCCTTGACTACATCATAGACAAAGTGTGCTTACATAGTGGCCTTCACATTGGACTTCTTGCTCAATCTGCACAGCAAAAGCAGCAGGATAAGGATGGCATTTATATGATGCACACACTAAAATGTGTTTCAATCTGTTCTTGGCTGCACCATTGGAGCAGTATTCATGGAGTATTTCAGTGGGACTTGTCCTTTGCAAGGTTCCCACCCCTGGGACATCCATGCCTCCTTTGTGGCCATCCCTCCTGGTTTCCCCTGTTGCAGTTTTCAAGGCACTCCAGCTGAGAACAGGAAGGAGCAACTGAGTCCTTCCACAGAGCAAAGCAGAAAAACCAAACTCACTCATGTGTGTCATCCTTAGAGCAGCCTTTGCAGCTGCTGGTGCTGGGGAAGGACACAGGCATGGGGCAGGTACTGCTGCTGGTGCCCAGAGACAGAGAAATGTGGGTTGTACTCTTGCTGTTGGGAGCTGGGCCAGTCATACCTCTGAGGCAGAGCTACTGCATGTTGTGTAACTCTTTAGCTGTCTCTGTTGCTTTGTTTCCCCACTTTTCTGAGAACCTGCCTGAGGCAGCAGTGTATGCAATTGTCTGCTCTCCCCCTAGGTCACCCTGCACTCCCTCATCCCAGCAGAGCCCCACCACACTCTAAGATGTCACCGCCCTGAAGTTTTAATTCTCTTGGTGATGGTGACCTTACACACCATTACTCACCTGATCTTATGAGGATGCAAAAAACTTTGTGAGGAGTGTTGTTCAGAAAAAAGGTTGGCCTTCCTGTTCCCTACCTCAAGGCAGTATCATTTGGCTGCAGTGACCTGATGACATCTTTGTTCACACCAGGCTTTTCCAGAGTAGTTTGGAGGGTTATCCTTTTTCCCCACCTGGTATCTTGTGCACCCAGTACATCCATATTAGTGTGGGTAACAGGGGGGACAACACTGAGGGAGCACCAGCATCTTTGATCTGCTCCACAGATCCATTCCAGACTCAAAACCATTGTTTGGACAATGGAGCAATTAGAAGTCAGGCATAGCTTGCCTCTCACAACACTACTATTTTTTTCTCCTTAAACAACAGTTTAAGAAGAAACAGGGGTTTTGCATTTGGGAATTAAATCAGTTTAGTCCCAAAAGATGAGGCTTGGATTTCTCAGCATCCCTTGTCAGCCAGTTTAATGTGGTCATGTGGTTATACTGGGAAATCTCTTACTTCTTGCAGGGGACAGTGTAGTGTCCCCACTCCTCAAGTGTTGTTTTTTTTTCCCCAAAGGAATGAAAACATCATTATTTTCCTTTCTCTTCTCTCTGTAACACCACCTGACAGGATGCAGAGTTCACATTTCATTACTCACATGACCTCTATATTCCCATTATCCATGGCTCTGTCTTAGGGGATTTACAGAACTGTGCTTGTATCTAAAAGCGGTTTTTAAATCCTTGAATAGCACTAGTCAGGATTAATGGGAATGTCACTTTCCAGCAATTATCAGAAATCAAAATTTACCATTCTGCAAAGGGCTACCACAAGCCCTAGATATTTCTAAAAAGGCAAAAATAAACTCTCAGTTTCTAATCAGGAGATAAAAAATGGGGGAAAAAAATTGCTGCTTTAATGATTGTCTACCTGAGGTCCAAAGTCTTTTAAGTATTTCTTTGGAAAAATGCACATTCCATTTACTTGAGGAACCCAGAAGAGACCACCTTCTCTGCATTCCACAGCCAATTTCAAATGCTCACAACTTGTTAGGGCACACGTTATAGTGCAAGCATCTGCAGAGATGTGGGCCTGGAAATGGCCCTGGGAGACCCTGAGGGCTGAATGAAGAGAGACACTGAGTGGCTGCCAGGGCAGGGAGTGGAGTGACAGGAGATGGGATGAGGGCAGCTCCAGCCAGAGGCAGGGGCAGGGGGCACTGCTGGCAAAAGTCAGTTCCTCTTTCCAAAAGCTGGAAGCTGGGGAAAGGCAAACCATCCGGTCCTTTGCCAGAGCCACAAAAATCCCTTCCTTCCTGCTTGAATTCAAAGGAATAAACACAGCTTCACAATTCACAGTGCTGTGCTGTTAAACCCAGAGTGCTTTTGTATTTGTATTGATGTTTGTTGTATCTACTGGAATCCAGTGAACTTACTCTTTCCTTCCTTGCATGACCTTTTGTTACTCCTGCTCTCAAAACACATTCAGTGTCCGCTATGGCTTGGCTTCAGTCACCCTTCTGGGCAATGCAGAGTTCAACAAACTGCAGGAAGCTTTGGATGCCACCATCCATGCAGCATACAAAGAAAAATACCTGGCAAAGGGTGTATGTGAGCCCAGAGCAGAGCCAAAGGGATGCTCCTGTAGCCAGGAGAGTCAGAGACCTCTCCTTGACTTTAGGAGCGCGGAATCACGTGTGACGCTCTGCTGGGAGAGTGAGCCATTGGTTCCCTGCCACAGTGAAGTGCCACTGCGGGAGGAGAGACCGCTGTAGTCACTGTGGTCAAGGTGAGTTACCCTCTGCAGCAGGGTGTCTCCAAACTGCAGCTCACTGGCACATGTACCCTCCCCTCTCCCAAGTGCTTTATCTGACAGACCTCTGGGACAGAGATCAATTTGTGTCACCCAACAGGGAAGGAGTATATGCCAATAGCAGGTAAAGGACTTCAGTAACCAGGCTTGCTTTTTTCTCCACAAAAACACCTCCAGCTTTTGGATTATACCTCATCATAGCACATGAGCTGAAGGATCTAATACAAACAACTTAACACGTGTAAAAAAGATAATGCTTCTCTAGACGGGCTCTGCTTCTTCAATAAAACAGGCTGTGATACTGGCACCTGGAGAAACAGCAAAATCACTGGGAAAGGGAATAGTGCTGTGTTAATTCACTAAGGTGAATTTCTAGGGCTCTGAAAACAGAAATGCAGTAAATTTACAAAACCCCAGCAGCAAAGATACCCCAGAAACCCAAGAGTTGCATCTCATCTGACCCCAATAGAAAATCTTTCTACCTGAGCTCAATTCAACTCATATAATGATACTGCAGCTTCATTGTAGCATTGTTCCTGGGAGACAGACCTCATGTCTTTTATTACTCATCTCATGTTGTCACAAATTTTTTAGAAACAACTTACTTGTGCTCTAATTAGGGAAACAATCCAAGTCTTCAGAGCAGACTGGTCTCAAAGGGCAGATTATAATGTGTGGAGATCCACAAGACCTGAAGGCCTAACAAAGCCAATAAATCAGAGCTCACAAACCAACTTTGTGCTGACATGATTTATCTTCCAGGGCTGACCTGCTCGGATATGTTTTTATGATGAAGGCAGTCAGAGATGTGAACAGTAGACTAAAAGAAGCCATTCACAGTGGTGAATCTGAGACTATTTATTTGACTACAACCAATATGTGAGATAAATCTAAAATATACTAGTATTGCAGTAGTGACTGATTTAGGTGAAACAAGGGCTCTAGATTTGTCATAAAGGACTTCTTCCCCATCTCTATCCCAGACATTATTTCTGGTAGTGAAATATTAATAGCAAAGTCCAACAGATATATCTGCAATGGCTGCAGACAGTGGATTCTCAGTCTGAACGGTACCAGGCCCTGAGACAGCTCACCATGGAGTTCCTGTCAACACCGACCATCAGCATCAATAGGGAATACTGTACATGTAATTTTTAGCACAAATGTGTTCACAATATTCAGAAGCTGTCTAGCTGTTCCTACAATGCAGGAGACAATGACAATTCAATTCTGAGTATTATAAAAATAGTAAACCACCTTCAATATGGTCATTGTTAGGAACATATTGCACATTGTCTTTTTTGAGGGAAATGAAAATAAAGGTGTTGTTCTTCAGAAAGATGTGCTTTCTCAATAGCAAGGTGTCATTTTGCTTAATTCTGCTTCAAATTATTTCCAGAAAACTTTATTTATATTTTAGGAATTTTATTTGATACTTATAGGAACATGAGCACCTTGAAAAGCTTAAAATAAAGAATAGTTTTAAAAGTGGGGCAGGTAGAAGGTGATTAATTTTTTTCATTAGTGAAGGCAGCTCTAAAACACCAGGACCATAGCAGCCTGAAACCCTGGTGGATTTTCAGATCCTTGCTTTCTCTTTTCAGAAACAGAAAAAGAGATAATAATTTGTAGCTGAATTCAGAAAAACACTAATGTATCTTTTGCCCAAAGATGCATTAGTGTTTATTTGTGGCATATGAAATAATTTATTCTTTAAAAGAAAGAGGCGGCAACTCTAAATGCATAAGTTCTAAAAATTGTAATAATTTGCTTTACATTGAGATGCAGATGTTTCTACTACAGCATTATGGGGGAATTCTATAGTCTACAGAGAAATGAAAGATTACCCATGTCACCCAAAAATGCATCTCACCAGCATCCTAGAAGCTCTGTGCTACTTATAGGAATGAATGTCATAAATAGCTTTTGAGCATCAGATGAGCACTGACTGTCAAAGCACCCAGATACATTTCAGTAGTCCTTGTTCAAGTGTATTTAGAGACCAAATTATTCACTTAAGGAAATGCCTTTTTACTCCAATGTTCCTGATGGTTTCACATTGAAGTTTAGCTAGTATAGAGCATAGCTAGCATACTCTAGCTAGTATTTATACAGAAATGCTTTTTAAACAGTTTTATGAATGCATAAAATAACAAATGTAATTAATCAATAAGTTTATACTTCATCACTGCTTTAGCCTCTAATATTCAGAAAGTGAACAAAGAAAAAGCAGCCACATGAAAGAGCCCTCTTTAAGTACATTGAAAACATTGCTGTGATTAATGCCTTGGGAATAATTAAGAACAAAAAGAAAACTTTAACACATATTTAAAGTGTTTGCTTTCAACACAGTATTAACTGAAAATTTGCATGCTCAAAAAGATTGGTTTGTTTTTCAGATGTGCCTAGTCAATCTATTTATTTTTAATTGGTCACAGAAATCTAGTAATAATAGAAGAATATAGAGAAATAATTTCTCTGCACTGACTGGATGAATAAATAGCCACATGGGTAAACTTCAAATCCAGCATTTATGGATATTTATAAAGGCAAATTTCAATGTTTCCATATTTACCTTCACAGTAAAATATGCAAGCCTAGCTGTCAAAAATATCTTTACAAATTCAAACAATTATTTGAAAGGTTTCTTCTTCCTTTGTCTGCAGTTCAGGTAAAACTCGATCATCAGGCAGATTTTATATACAGCCTTGAGATGTTCTACAGACTGTGGCCAGACCTTGCACTCTCTGGCTGGATTAGTTATAACTGGGTTACAGTCTTAATGATAAATTACAGTAAAGAATCAAACTACTTATGCTGCCATCATGGTTAGTTTAAAGAACATTTCATTTTCAAACTACGAAGCCTGTTACCATGGGTGGAAGACAACAGATTTTCACCAAAGAGATAATCAGAATCACATTGACAAGTGACCTTCATCAGGCAGAGCTATCCCTATCCTTCTTTGACACTTGCTTTGGAATTGGGAAATTCCAGAAGGTTTTACTTTCCAGTGAATGAAGACTATGCTCTTTGAAATCTTATGAGTATGATGGTGAAATGGTTCAAAGAGCAGGATTATTAGATAGAGAGAATTGTCTCAAGACAGAGTGTCAGAGTTGGTTTGGATTAAACTGTTGTAGAAATACCAACTAGAGAGAGTTCAAATTTACCTAAGACACGAGAGCTACTCAACGGAATTTCACTTTTTCTCTTCTCAGGACCATTGCCACTTTGTCTCTTGGGGATTATGCATTGTAGCTAGAGAGCCCAGAAAAAGGTTGAAAGTCAAAGATGGTTTTCACAAAGACAAGTTGCAGAAAACAAATAATAACTATAAGAAGTGATTGCAATAGAAGAGACAGTTTTATTTTCAAGGCCACCATTCTATATTTTGTACCATAATGCAGCAGCTATGAATTGAATATGGAGGAAGAGATGGAGGAAACCAGAAGTGTAGCAATCAAGTATTAAATTTTTATGATGTTCCAAGAATTTCTGTCAGTTTTTCAATTTGTTTTATAAAAGACTGGAATAATTTCAAGTGACACAAGGCTATATCATAAATTAGGATTGATGCTGTGCAGCAAACACATACAACAGAAAGTAAATAACAACAACAACAACAAAAAAGAGATACTCTGAAGTCCTTGTGCCATAGTGATTGCTGCAAACACTGAGTAAACAGTAGCCAGGAATAGCCTGATCACATGGCAGAACATCCCACTTTCTTTAACGATCCTTCATTGACACTTCTTTTTGGATTAGTCAATATTTCACATGTAAGAGAGATGCAATTGGAAAGCCAACTAATGAATAGTTGAAAGACGTGTATAATCTATCATAATTTGGTGTGCTATTTTAAATAAACACAATTTTACAACAATTAACTTTCCATCTTCTCCCTCTCAGCATTCGTCTCCTGCTTACTACTGAGGCTCTAAGTCGTTCACTGAGCTCTATGCATTGAGAAATTTGTGCCTGGCTGAGCACCCAGTTTTTAACATATTATGATTAAAATATTTCTAATGTACAAAATGGACCATAGTCAATGGTCTGACCAGCATGTCTCAATGCAAAATTGAAAGACTGATTACCTTACTTTCAGAAACATGGAGAAAAACTTAAATTATAAAAATATATACCCACTGACATTTAAAATAAACCCCACAGCTGAATCTAATCTGTAAAGCAGTTTAGATAACATCCATAGAAATAACCAGAGGAAATATCTTAGGAGATCTGTTTTCTCTCTTCTACATCCTCCAACCTCCAGAGGGTATGATATCCCAAAGCCTTAGAAAATACCATTTGGCTTCTATCTTGACTTGGGGCTTAAAAATATCTCAGAAAGATTCATCCATGCCTATTCCCATTTGCACAGCAAAGAGCAGAATGAGACATCAGTCATCTGCTCACAGACATTCATTGCTGTGGTGGAAGCAGAAGAGGGAATGAAAAAAATGTCACTTATTCGAAGAAATGGGGGTTGGATGGGCTCACAGCTGCCCCATCAACAGCTGCCCCATCAACAGCTGCAAGTGCAATGCAGCTCCATATGGACTGACACACAGGGCTCAAGTGGAAGGATAGACCTTGCTCTGGCTGTATTATTTTGCTGGACATGTTGATATGGGGTCCTCATTAACCATGACTGATTAATGTACCTAATTAAAGCAGGGGACAGCAAGGAGAATGGAGTGGTGGAGGAATTAGGTACCACAGAGCATCCTGTCACACTGCTTGCCTTGAATGGGTGTTGGACAGGGTGATATGCAACACAATTCCAGGAATTAACTCTTCCAGCTGATGCTATTATTCTGAATGAGAGCTCCCATGCCACAAGGATTAATTCAATCTATACCATTATTTAGTCAGCAACAACAAATGCTCATTCAGATATCTTGGCAGAAGAAGATGGCTCCACTTAACACCAGAGTCTGCACATCACCCCAGGAGTTCCACTGTCATATTCTGGTCCTCAGCACCCCTTCACATCTAAGGCTCTGCTTATATGCACTGTATTTTCTCTGTGTGTTTGACATTTAAGACAGATATTTGGCAATAACATCTCAGACAAAGCAGTACCCTGTCTGGGAAAAAGTGGAAGATAATTACTCAGATGAGGAAAATGGAAAGTCAAGAGAAACAAGCTATTTGTTCTCCTCCTGCTCTGTTTCCCCTGCAAAAGCTGCTTGCCCAGTCATCGTGTCCCTTCAGTGAAGGAAGCAGAACTGCCTGAAGCCAGCTTTTCTGCTGTGGTTAATGTCACTACCATCTCTTGACCAGGTCCTCAGCTCCTCTCAACAGCTGGCTGTCAGCCCATCAAGCACAAAAGGGCCCACTCCTTTACCAGCCCCAGGAATGTTTGGCTCAATGGAAATCCATGGAGCAAATCCAGCACAAATAACAGAGGAAGGAGATCTGGTATTATCAAATGAGTTAAAATTATTCCAGGACTGGCATTTGGGTCGCAGTACTTGGTGTCTCAGCCTCAATTTTCTCCTCAAATCTGAGAAAGCTGTAAAACCCTGTGCCCAACAGGTTTTTCTGGGACAATAGTCTGCCTGGCAAGACCCAGCTCAAGAAAAAATTTGCTTAAGGTTTGCTTAACCTATTCTTCGCTTTTAATAAAAAAAATTTCTAATTAGAAAAGTAAAATGTTTCTAATTAGAAAAGTAAAATGTTCTCCACTCAGGTGCTGAGCTAAAGCTGGATGGCCAGGGGTCTGCCATGTACACCAAGCAGCTCCCAGCACTCTTCACATGTCCTCCTTGGCTGGGATGCTTTCTGGTGGGAAGAAGCTTTGGGGACTGAAAGTCTCCAGCTGAGAAGCCATTGGGAGAGGAAGGAATAAAGCCTCCCAGGGGTTTTGGTTGGAGATGTTCTCGTAGATTGTGCTACCTAAAGAGCAGGACTCAGTTTCCCTGGAAGACCAGTCAGTCCTTCCAATAGCCCTGCACTATCCCTGGGAAACCTCCCAGGTGCACGTCCTGTGAATTATTGCCTTCTGAAAGAGGGCAAGGGAAGAAGGATATTGCAGAAAGCAAAAGGAGATTTTTTTCTTTCCCCTCACAGCAGGACATGGCTGAGCATGGGGAGAACTAGATAAGTGTTGTGTGTGTTAGGTGCATGGGAAGGTGATGGTGCCAGAAGATACTAAGCAGGCTCGGATTGCTGATGCTGGAAAGGAGTCAAGGTGGGATGACTGAGGTGTAAAATGCTAAAATATCTGGAGATGGTGGGTGAGGAATAGCTGCCCTCTCTTGCCTCAGCACAAAAATAAAAGCACCTCTTAAATTTGCAGGCAACAAGCAGAAAATAAATAGAGGAAGTCCTCTTTAACACAGTGGAAGTTAAACTCTGGAACTTATTGTTACAGGATGCTGCCAAGGCCGAAACCCAAGTGGATGTGAGCAGGGTTATATGAGGGCTGTACCAAGGAGAGCCATTGGACTGCACAGCTTGGCCAGTCCCTGAAGCACTGGCAGCCAGGCACAGCACCAGGAGAGAGGAAGGAGCAACCAAGAATGACTCACATTTCCTACTCCCTTTCTTAAGCCTTTCTGGGAACACTAGGGAACTCCTTGTACTGGGCCAAGGTACAGGCTTCACTGTACAGAGCACAGGGTCACCTGCACTATTGTTCTGACCTGCTCTGGCTGTTCTTTTGCATTCGTATAACAAGCTGAGGGCATTGTTTTCTGAAGTGACCAAAGGCAGGTAAAGACGCTTGAGAAATTATCATGTTTGCCAAAAATATCTTTCAAAGGACTAAAATGGTTGTGAATGATTTAGCCTTAATACAGAAAATAATGCTATTATTAAAGAACATACAGAAAGAGAAAAATGAACTATCAGAACCACTCGTGTCAACTTTTTTGAGTGAAATTAATTTTTTTTACAAAACATCATTATGAGCCAAAAGCCTGCTGTTATTAAAATTAATCGTAACAACCTAAACATTCTATTAGATTGAGCACAGCCTGGGGTACAAGCTTCATATCTTTCTTTTTCAGATTGCTAAAAGGAAAGAGAGAAGCATCTAACCTTGTCCCATGTTTCTGGGATGTGTTTTAGGGGAGCAATACCCGACATTGGAAGTGCTGTCACAGAGTCTGTCCCAGCACGACACAGAGAAGCTGCCACCCCATCAGTGAAGCCTTCCTCAGCCACAGCCCCACACAGAACAGAGGCCAAGGGAACAAAACACAGGGACACAGGGCAGGAGGCTGGGCTGTCAGGGCTGCAGGCACCAGTGCTGGCCAGGACTGAGAAACCCAGCACTCTGGCACATGGTGAAGTAGAGACACCTTTCCTCCCAGAAGTAGGGGGATTTCCTGAGAGGAAGGAGGCTGCAGCATCCTTGCTCCAGTGGTAAAGACCCCTCCAGGGGAAGCCACAAAGCTCCCTCCTGTGTCACAGGATTCCCCAAGCAGATGGGCTGCCTTGGCTCAGCTGCCAGCAGAGGCTTTGGTGAGAATGTTGCTCCTCAAAACACCTGCCCCACAGCCCACAGCAAACACCAGGCATACACATTCCAGAGGGAAGAGACCAAGGGAACAAAACTTGTCTTTATGGATTGACAAAGTCTTCCAGATGGGCTGCCAACACACCTGGGGGAGAGCAGCAGCATTTGGGGGTCAGCTAGTGTCTTCTGGGGTCCTGCAGGAGTACACTGCAGATATGAGTATCTGGGGAGAAATCTCTTCCTTTGCTTTGAAGCCACAGAGTGGTGACTGACCTCTTACCCATTGGTGTGAAAGAAAAAAGGTGATAATTCAATCCTCCAGGCAACAGATAAGTGGAAGGCACTGCACACCTCCACCAGAAGAATTCTTAAAGGTAGTCCCATCACCAAAATTTTCACTCAACTCAGAACTGTCCAAGCAGGAAGAATCACCGGGTTTTCCAACCCTGATTACCAGCTGTCTGAAACAATGACATAATCAACAGGGAGTGAATGGCATCAGTAGTCATATCCTGAGAAGAGGAACCAGATGCACGGAGTATCCTACTGAACTACAAACCTCTCATAGTCTGTCAGCTCTCTGAAGGAGTATTTACAAACATACTGCTGTTCAAAGCTGGACGTATTGTTTCAGAGGAACAGAGGAAACTAAAACAAGAAAAGAAATTACCTTGACGAATATGTTTACTATAATGATGCTTTTGTTAAGCCTGTAAAGAGGGCAGCTGTTGGTACTATTCATAGTCCATTTGAAAGGAAGGAAGGGGGTAAACTAGTGAAATGGTGGAAGATCCAGATTTCATCAGCAAATGTCATTTCAAGGAAAGACAGAAAAGTCACAGATTCAGATAGCTAATCATGTAGAGCCTTCTGTTGTCACATTAAGACCAAATGAATACTTCCACTGACTACAGGAGGCAATAAATCAGTCCAACAATTAAAAAGATGAACTTTCTCCATACTCTTCCCCCTTGAAATCAGTGCATGCTGCTGAGTGCTCTGGCTGTCCTCCAACAGAGCACTCTGACATTCATAATCCAGCCAAAGCCACCAACTCAGGTGTTTACTGGCAAGCACATTTATGTGCTTAAATGTGTGGCTGGACCAAGGCCAAAAGGGTCAGCGAGTTGCAGCTCTCTGCACCCCCAGGACAGTGCCACGATATTCCACGTGGATGGCAGTTTCTTGGCCTGTGGGTCACTGCTGGTCCCTGAAGCGTGGGGAGGTCATCTGCAAAATGTCATCTGCTGCCATTTTGTTTTGAGCCATGCAAAAGGTTTTCCTGTACACACAGAATGGAAAAGCAAACCAAAGAAAACCAGAGACATTTTAACCTGGCTTGGTTGGTGTGCTTGTAAATAAGAAGTGGCAACACAGTGTCAAATGATCTGAATTTTCCCAGTGCGGGGGAGGCTCATCCTTGGATTACAATTTGTCAGGCCTTCACATTATGAGAAGTCATTAAAAATCAAATTGTAAATAATTTCCTGTTGACTGACTAGTCACATGCCAGTCAAATCTCTGGAGGATGTAGCTGTTCCTGTAAAAGAAAGAAGGAGCCCTTGCTGGATTGCAAAAACAGATGAAAAAAACCCACCAGAATTCTTTTTTCTGCTCCCAGAATAGTAACCAAAATTAAACTATGACCTTTCCAGAGCGATGCATGTAATTAAGGAAATCAAAGCTACTGCTATATCTCCAAGGCAAAATAAAAAACCCCTGTTTTGATCACATTTACTTCTTTTTATAAACCATGAAAGCCTGGATGTTCAGTGTTTAGACTGACATTCCCTCTGCAAAAGCAGAAGCGTGCTACTACACATAAAGAGGTATGTGGGGGAAATAAAAAAATACCTGAATGAAACATCAGCTCCAATATACCTTTATGATGTCTTGGCTTTGTAATATTCAAATGTAGAGGTTATTTTCACCTCCTCTGCTGCCTCATGAATTCCCTCAGGGATTGTGATTTGAGCTTCAAACAGCAAAAAGGAAAAACTCTTTTTTATCATGGAAGCAGATAAAATAGGCAGAGGCAAGAAAACTCCTTTTGTTCTGATCTATCAGACCTCAAAACATATTTCAATTCATGAAAATATGTACTTAAACCTCTTACAGAGCAAGAGTATGCATTCTATTTACCTTTCTAAATATGTATTTTAATTTTAATATTACATGTATAATTTTCCTTTCTGGTATAGGAAAATGTTGTTGTTTCTATTTAGATAATGTCTGCTACTTCTGTTCTGTGTTACTTGTTATTTATTGAAGATTAAGCTGTTATGGTCTCTTACATAAATCCTTCTTAGCATGTGGATTATTGATCCTGTACTCTGTAATAATATTGTCTATTCTGTCATCCAGCTGGCAGCAATAAACACTAAAAACACACATTCTAAAATTTGTTGTGAAATTCTACTCAAACAAAAACTAAACCTAAAACAATAAACATGGTCAACAAATGACACTTCTAAATAAATATTGTGATTTTTCTCTAAAAATGCCTAAAGACAGTAGATCATATTATTAGATTTATGGTCTATTAAATTTTAGGCTTAAAACCAAAACAATTCTTTAGTCATGCAGACACCCTTCAATATTGAGTTTGTTGCATTTTGTACTTGCAAAATTTTATTCTTTTTCCCCTTCTGAGGAAAATGCTTTGTTGGATTATGCTGTTTTGAAGGGCTCAGCAAAAGCTGTAATGTGGAATAGTTAGACCAAACAGGGAAATTTTAGCAAGGCTTCATATTCTGTACTTGACACCTAATCCCTGACATGGGCAAGAGCTACAAGGCTGGATTTACAGTGTAACTTGATTTTGAAGTTAGCTTGTGATGCCATCACCTGCCTGATTTCAGCTTGCTCTGGAGTAGGTCTGGAAGACTCCTTCCATCTTTCCACATGGGCAAATTTTGCTGTTGGGGGGGATATGGCCTATTGGAGGGCAGCTGCTGTCCCTGTGATTGTTTAGACACTTCTCAGTTCCAGCCCAGCATCCCTGCAGGTTAATGGGGTGTTGCAACCTGCACATCTGATTTTCAGTTTCATCCCAAATCTAGATTTTTTGCAAATGTGCAGTAAAGATAAACCTGTAATAAAACTGAGTAGAATTTGGGGTTTGACAGTAAGTCTGTGCGAGATTTCAATGTTACAGAGATGTGAAGGGTGTTTTATGCCATCTCATAAGGGTCCAGCTGTGATGTTGAGAGGATGTCTGAGACAGAGCAGTGTCCAGCATCACATTCACTCACTATTACTGGTGCTCTTGGAGTGAAAAAACAACCCACTAGCTCAGGAACAAAATCAATCCATCTCTGTGATGATGGGATAACAGAGAGGCTGTTGTTTACTTGCATCAAATCAAGGAATTGGGTCATTTTTAAACCCTGAAAGCCTGGGCTGCAAGGAGGCTGCAGCCCCTGTGCTTGGGGCTGTGCAGCTTCCTGGCTCACTATGGCAGCACCTCATGGGAAGCACTGGAAGAACATGAAGATCCCTGTCCTGGCAGGTTTGGTTTGTCCTCATTGTCCAACCTTTTGGGGGGCATGAGACCCCACGTGCTCTGCAGCACCCTGAGGTCAGCTTGGGAGCTCATGGCAGGGCACAACTCCTCTCCACAGAGAAGGCAGAGCCTTCTGTGAGGAAAAGACCACACAAGGGCTTTGAAGAGTAGCACTTTCTCCTGGATATTCCTGTGGGAAATTACAGATAGCTAACTTGAATATCTCAGTCAAGGTTTCAGTAAAAACCCAAGTGAAATTCCAACAGTAGGTAAAACTGAAGAGACTACACAAATCTGAATGAAATACAGTTTTAGAAAACTTATGTTTCCCCATCTTATCTGTAGCAACATGTGGCTGTTGATTATGCCTGGTTTATTCACATTATTTTTTATTTGCATAGCTGTTACAGTAAGTGCTTCATAAATCATTTGTGGTTGGAGAAAGTTCCTAAAATCACTCTACCCTGGGAAATATCCAAACAAGGTAGCAATTCTTTCATGCAGGGAGAGAATTAATTTATTCTGGTAAATCTAAATAGCTGGTTAGGTACATCCTGCTTCTGGTGATCAGTCCCCGTCTTCAGAGGTGCTTTCTCCTCTCCTGCATGGAACTTCCAGCTCTCAGCATTTTTGAAGCTGGTGGTTGTCGTCCCACCATCCCTGTACTTCGTAGTGCATCAGATCTGGGACAGGGCAGCACACAACTGGTAAAGGATCTTACAGATGAGATGATTAACCTGCAAAAGTTTTAGATTCTTATTTTTCAGATATATTGTGAAGTTTATTATCTTTTTCATAAGGAAGGATTATGTGTCTTCACAGCAAGTGAAGACATATAATGTCTGCACACTTGCACTTCACAACTTTTTAGTGCATCAATTTCAGCCATCTTTTATGGGGTGGAGTTTGATACAATAATGATCTAAAATACATTAATTTTCTAAAAATTTTAAAAAAAGATGTGAAAGAGGACCCAGTCAGTTCTTCTGCTGGGAGATGAATGAGCCCAATTTGTATCAAATGGCAGAGAATCCATACAGAAGAGCTATCATGACTGCCAGAAATGTAAAAAATGCTTTGGTTGGCAATTGCAGTGCATTGTATACCTGAGACACAAAACTTCAGGAAACCAGGCATCATTAGTCTTACGGATCAAGGACTTTGGCATTTGGGAGAGACACTGGAGAACAGGCTTATGCAGGGATGTTCACTGACTTGGGGTGATTATGTCAGGAGATTGGCTCTGGTTGTGACATGTGAGGTAGAGGCAGCTGATTTAGCACTTTAATATGTTATTATGCTTGGTGAAAAAAATAATGCCTGTAAAGAATGTATCATGCTTTTGGTGGAGGCTTTTATACATCTACATGAATACAGCCAAGATTTTTTAATCTAAAATACATGTATATTAGAGGGAGATCATATTCCCACTTCTCTTTCTGTACATCCCCCTTAGACACATAGTCATGTTTACTTTGTCAAATCCTTCCTTGTACTTGTGGATCAATTGGTCTTATTTCTATACTGTCTCCATCCAAATTCTTTCATTTTAAAAAATCACAAAAGAGGAAATAAATCACATTAAAACCCCATTCAGCATGGTTGTGTCATAATGGTTATGTTACTATGGAAACATCTGTGTGAGGAGACTATGATACTCTTGAAAATTAGCATTTTATCCCATATTTCCAATTATGTCATCAGACTGGATTTTCAGTGGCATAAACTGACATAACCACAGGAAAATTTTATAATGGGTAAAGATGTGAACTGGCAATTATTTGAGAAAAAAAAAACCCCTAACAATTTACATGATGGGGAGTCTGAATCTAAAATTGCTGCTGCCCCGTGTGTATTTGAAAGGTTGGATTAAGTTCTGCTTGAATCACCCTGGAATAATTGTTGTCTCCTAATGAGTCCTAGGATTCAAGTGAGCAGCAAGAGAGCACACAACCTCTGACTCAGTCTGATTTTAACTAGACAGGGTACTAAATGTGGTGCTGTCTGGCAGGAAGGGCTACACTGGGGCATGGGCAGCTATGGCTGCTCTCCTCACTGGTGTCTCTGCACGTTCAGACCTCACCATGCTCTGTCAGACCCGCTTACTCCCACTGTGTCTGGGCACGTTTCCACACACAGCAGCCACTCATAGGCTGGGTCCCCAAGCCAGCACAGCCTCTGCACTTTGCAGAGGAGCTTTTCCTGTGCTGTCATTCACCCTGGTCAGTGTCCCCTTAATCTTCACAAAGGCTCTCCAGGTATGGCTGGCTTGTTTCCAAGCTGTTCCTGCTAGTTTCTTGCACATATAACAGATATTGGAGGTATACACAGTAAAGTATCTTCAAAATATCTTAAAATGTTTCATGTAGTAGGGGTTTTTTTTGTACCAGCAAAACAGTTGTATTTGATAGCTGGCCCAGTCTCTCAAGGAAGTTCTCCACTTTGTTTCATTTTGATAAACAACATGGCCTTTATGGAATCAAAATTCCTTCAAGACCACAAAGAAAAAAAATTCCTATGTTGAAAACCATCAAGTGTATGTATAAATGAAATTGATAAATGTGGTAGAATTATTTAAAATATTAAAAGCAAAATGTAAAGTAAAAGCTGCTGCACAAGGCTTAGTTTTGGCCACATATTCTTGGATTGGTAATAAAGCAACATATTAATAATATCATCAGGGACAAAGACCTTCAAAACAAAGATATAACCACTCATGCATTATAATAGTTCCTACACAATAACACTTAGATGAAGCATGGTATCAGTTCCCTCTTCAGGAAAGATTTATCTGTGTTGTTAAAATTTATTATCAAAAAATCATGCTGATACATTCCAAACAAGGGGAGATCCCAAAGTGAGAATTTGAAGCAGAAGTGTTCCATCTCCAGTCTCAGGGCCCTGTCTGCCCTCACTCCTGTGTACTCCAGAGCCCAGGCTGTGGGTCAGCCAGGAAGCAGGCAGTGGGGATGGAGGAACAGGGACCAGGCTGGAAGATCAGTCTGTCTGATTCTGCATGGCATCTCAGCCCATCCTCTGTGTGTGCATGGGATGGCTCAAGGGGAGACTGCTTGGCCTGCCGAATCAAGCAAAATATGGAGTTTTCTGTAAAATACGCATATGTTTTCACATATTTTGAAATAGCATCAAATACAGTGTATGTGATTGAATATAACTGTAGGTATATAGTGCAATGATCTGAGTTTGGGTGTACTGATGTCATTGTATTATCTCATGCTTTACAGTCAGGCCTGCAGGCAGATGCTGCAGATTAGCTCAGCTCCAATAATTGCAAGGTGACTCCCTCTACATCTCTGGGTAAAAAATAAACACATAGTCCTAAAAAATATAACACACAGAGCTCCTTCAGAAGCCAGTACTAGTTAAGGGAAACCATATAAGATTGGCTTCAGTGATATCATTTACAAGAAATAATTAAACTTGAAATATTGAAAGTTTTAAATCAAGGGAACTAGTTTTCCTTTTTCACTTATTCAACAAAACATACTTCTGCCACATCTTGCTGTTAACTGTGTCTCAATTAAGTGCATGCCATTATTTTGAACAGATTTCTTTAAAAAAAAAAGAGAACGTGGAGAGTGAAAAAGGAAGAATAAACAGAAAATGAAAATGAGGAGAGAAACTGTGGCTTTCCCTTTTTCTTCTGTATCAGCCAAAAAAATAAAAAGTGACACTGGAGTTTCTTGTAAACTAAGTTGCATATCAGTTGCTACCACGTTGATAAGGGAGTCAGTCTCAACAATGTGCCCTGTGTGCCATCTAGACTGTACAGGAACTGCTCGGAACAGGGAGGAGACAAATTGTTAGCAAGCCAAAGTGAACATGGTGCCAGTGCTGTGACTTTGTAACTGAAGTGACGCAAGTGGGGTCAGATTCTTTAGACCCCTTTCTTTCTCTATAGATTTATCCTCTGCCCACACACTGAAAGTTTTTTTCAGTGTTGATGTTATGTTGACTCCCATTGTAGATGTCTAATTCTTCCATCAGACAGGTGACCTTGTAGGAACAGGGGATACTAGCAGCAGACTCCAGAAAGTTATGGCAAAAGTGTTTCATCTTTTATTTGCTTGATTTATTTCCAACAGTAGCAGTAAAGCTCATTCTTCTCTCTATTATAATGCTGTCAATTCAATTGCAATTACTTTTATTAATAATGTAATTATTAATAGTAACTCATAACTTTCCTCGTGGCCCTGGTCTTGAGTTAAAATTTACATTAAGGAATCCTCGTACTTAGCTATAGTACCCTTCAGTGAGTCTATGAAAATTCATCTGTTTTCTCTTGTCAGGAACTGGCTGTGAGACTGGCAATTGGATTTGTTTTTTGGGTATGATAATTTCTATTCAGACTGAGATTCAGATACTAAGTGAATTTTTTGGCGCATTCTTAAGATGCCTGATGAATTAAATAAACACTGATAAAAGGTCCAAAATTTAAATTTTATTAAATATATAATGTGTCCATATAAGCTATTTACATTCTCAAGGACAATTAAGATAATCATAGTGGAAATTGGATAATCTGGTACTTTACAAGGCTTCACTTTCATTTTGAATCAAAACTATTCTTACCAAATATGGTATCTTATTCCTGGCATTTCAACTACAGATTTGAAGGAGACAAGTTATTCCCATTAATCTTTGGAATGCACAAAACTCAAAAATACATTAGCAAAATGTTAGAAGGGTGGGGAAATGTTATTTTCATCCTGTCCTTTCTGTCTTGTCTGCACTAGGATGATCCCTCCTTCTCAGTGACACTGTTGGATGAACTCTGCAAAAGGGCATTCTGTTTCAACAGTGACTGAGTGATATGGCCAAGCATGACTTTACTCCCTGACAAGTTCATCTTTTCAGCTGAGTGGAGAAAAAGAAAATCCTTTCTTTTCAGCTAAGGTTCTCAAAATATTTGTTGTTTCCAAACTCCAGCCAGCATGATCCTCATTAAAACCATACACAAACTTAAAGGTGGGTGAGGTCATGTACATGCAAAATTTTCACCAAAACTGCCAAAAGGGAAAACACTTGCCTGATTTGTGCAGCCCTCTTTCTGATGCTAACACATTTTAGTATTCCTGCCAACAACATTGTAGTCTCAAGGGCACCTTGAAAGAAACAATAAAAACTTTAAAAAAATTAGTGATAAAAATACCCTTCTGGAAAAATAAAATAAAAATAGCACTACTATTTCTGGAAACGGTTGGTTTGTTTTCTTTTTTTTTAAATTAAATTTTTCTGAGGAATTAACGGTCTAGGGATTCAAAGGGAAACAGCAGCAGGGTTACATGTGCTCACAGTGTGGCGTATCTTGTCATCTCAAAGGTTCCCAAGCAGTTGTTCCATAGAGATTTGAGAGGTCACATAGTTTTAACACTTCCCCATCTCCTACTGCTTAATCTCGTTTGTAATGTCTAAAAATACACATCTTGCTTTCCCAGTATAGCTTTCCCATGTAAACTTGGACTTGCTGCCGTTATCCCAGGACATGGTGATGTTCTGCAGGGTGGGAGAACAGGACGTATTTGCCAACTGGAAGAGAGACAGTTTCTGAATGGAAGGGGAGGATTTCCCTGAGATAATGCTTCTATTCATTCTGGAAAATTACCAAGGACATTTTTACTAAGTAGCATTCAGACTGGTTTCAGACACCTCTGCAGAAGGAATTCTGACTCTCTGGTCAGGAAGCTGGGCTAGGCAGTGCCCATGGGAAGCAAGAAAGAGCTGAGGTGTCTGTGCCCAGTGCGTTTTATGCTTATGCATGATAATAACTACTTAAAAATTGAAGAAACCAGAGTATTAGAAGCCCTTACAGAGCAACTCAGGGAATGCTATTCCCTGGAAGGCATATCCAAATTGTCTACTCTAATCAGTTCATTCTTGTTTTTAAATATTTTGAGAACATAAGTATCTTGCTCCAATAAAACATACCACTGACTTTAACCGATTCTTCCACTGACACACACTAATTTTACCACACAATTTTGGTTTAACTTGTTATTTTTTATAATGACCTTAGACTTCCCAAAGTACACCCCAGGCCTTTGGCAAAATTGTTTGCATGCACAAAAATTTCTGTAAGAATAATGCTTGTTTTTCTCCACGAAGATTTATTGCTGTCCTTTGCAAGAATGTTGCTGGGGAAACAGTGACTCCTAGTCATATTTCACGTGATGCCTCCAATTAATCTGTTAGCAATTCGGACTGGATGGCTCTTTCATTTAGTACCTCTGTTAACAAATTTCTCCAGGTAGATAATTTATGTGTATTTTGAACAAAACAGAATCACATATTAGACCTCATTGACAATTATTTTCAATTGTAAGTGTTTTTCCAGTTAGCATGTCCAAAAAGAGTTACATTTTTCAATCTTCTCAAGAGAGTGGTTCAAATAGGTTTATTAATATCTCTTAATGTCAATTAATTTATACAAAAATATCTAGATTTTGAAAAAATGCTTTCTCTCAGGAGTTAGGTTGATTGCACTTTAAACCATTTCTTTTTTGACTACCTAAGCAACATGTATGGAGGTAAAGGAAATGCAATTGCTTACACCTAAGGACAAACTTGATAATGATTTGAACATAAAAATGGAGTCATATCCATGCATTCAGTGAAGGAAAGTAACCAGCATTCAAGCGAACTAGAAACTGGCAATCAAGAAAAGTCAATCTATGTGAACTCATCATCATCAGACTGAAAATGTTTGTTGATTGTTTTGCTTCAGATCTGGTTTGCACAGGTTCATTTTAATGTGACCTAATGAATCTCACACCAAGACTCACAGAGTCTGAGTTCATATAAGAAAAGTACACACCATTTAACTGTGCTTCTAACATGATGGTTTAGTCAAAACATTAGGAACTCCAGGGTCAGGGAACACTATCTTCCCCTGAGAAAGTCAGCTACCCTGTGAGTCAAAATAGGAAACAAATAGGGGGAGCATGGACTTTGGGAAGCAGCAATGCATGAGCTGTCTGTGTCTTGGTACATTACGTAAGGGTTAGGAAGAGAGGAGAAAAAGGAATTCTGGAAAATAAATCTGTTTTAAATTTAATTTAAATTAATCTGCTGGAGAACTGCAGAAAAATGCAGTCTCACTTTCAGACAACCAAAAAAGATGGCCTTGGCAGACCTGGACTTTCTGATCACAGGAACACAGGTGGAATCACCTGTACTTTCTGCTATGCGACCTTACCCACTAAACCACCTGCAAGCTTTTTATCACCATCCCTCTTCACAGCCCACAGAAGTTGTTCCAAGCAGATAAGGTGAGAGAACTTATGCAAAATTTTCAGACAATTTCAGACATCATTCATGATCAAAGTGAGGCATCTTCTCTTCCACACAGGCACTTCACTAAAAATTAGGAACTTTTTCAAGCAGAATGAATTGCATTAGTCTTTCATCTCATCTTGATAATTTTTTTTTGTTAAGCAAAGACTCATTAGCCTCTCGTACAAGCATGGTATCAACCCCTTGTGGCAAGGAATTGGAATAAAGCCACTTATGAACTCCTAGGCCTACACCCCATGCCTTCTGAATAGTTGCACTCAGGAGCAGGGAAATGCTTACAGCTTGCCCAAAGAATTTTCAGTGTTTGTGGCATATGAAAGCAATGCTTTCTCTATGAGACTGTGTTATCATTTTTGAAAATGTTATTTTTAAAACTAGTATACTAAAAATAGCACAGCCTAGTAGCAGACTACTCATTTTAGTTCCTTTAGAGATACACTTTTCCGGATTAAAGAAATTTTTGTCATTCCAGAATAATTCATAAGGTAGTTTGAGCCTGTTTGGAGACAGAACAGAGAAGAGCTGTCTGAAATTCAAAAAAAGGCAGAAATAGGGACCTGAGAAAGAATATCCCATGCATCAGGCTGGGGACTGACCTGCTGGAAAGCAGCTCTGTGGAGAAGGACCTGGGGCATCCAGGCAAACAGCCAGCCATCCATAAACCAGCAGTGTGCCCTGGGGCCAAAAACATCAATGACATTCTGGAATACAGGTCAAAGTTGATATCCTGCCTCTCTACTCAGCTCTTGGGAGGCACATTTGGAGTTCTGTGTCCAGTACTGAGTTCCTCATGACAAGAGCGACAGTGGAGCTCCTGGAGTGGGTCCAGTGGAGGGCCATAAATATGATCAGGGGACTGGAGCATCTCTGACAAGGGACTTGGGCCTGTTCAACCTCGAGAAGAAATGACTGAGAGGGGCTCTTGGGAGGCACATTTGGAGTTCTGTGTCCAGTACTGAGTTCCTCATGACAAGAGCGACAGTGGAGCTCCTGGAGTGGGTCCAGTGGAGGGCCATAAATATGATCAAGGGACTGGAGCATCTCTGACAAGGGACCTGGGCCTGTTCAACCTCAAGCAGAAAAGACTGAGAGGAGAAATCATCAATGCCTATGAGTGTCTGATGGAAGGGGTCAGAGGATGGAGCCAGGCTCTTCTCAGTTGTGCTGAGTAATAGCACAAGAGACAACAGCAAACACTGATGCACAGGAAGCTCCATCTGAACACAAGGAAGAACTGCTTTGCTGTGTGTGACCGAGCCCTGGAACTGGTTACCCAGAGAGGCTGTGGAATCACCCTCCCTGGAGATGTTCAGGAGCTGTGTGGATGCAATCCTGTGCAATGTACTCCAAGATGACCTTGCTGAGCGTGGGCCAGATGACCCACTCTGATCCTTCCCAACCTGACCCACTCTGTGATTCTGTATATGAAAATGGATCTGACTCTGCTGTTACAAGGCAGAATTCCAGAATCTGAGCAGATATAGTCTAGCACTACAAATGTTAGAATTACTTTATACATATTCCTTACAGATAAATATGCAGATTTAAGACTTAATGAAGCCTACAGAAACCAGTGGAAGCTCTTTCACTGGACATGTTCCTAAAACTTTGAAGAAAGCACTGTGTAAATAGAATCAGATCAAAGGATATGGATGCTGGATTAGGCAAGCAGCAGATTACAAAATAACATTAGCATTTGTCCTTTGCAAAGGTTAAATATGTTCCTGTCTTAAATATTGCATCCATGTTCCCATGAGGACTATCCATTAAAAAGATTTTGGATTAAAATGGAAACAGGACTAGAATACAATCAGAAAGAATTTTTTTAGAACTTTGGAGGATATGTTATTATAAATAAATAGCTCAGAAAGCTTTTGAAGGGTCATAAGTCATAAGCAGTCTTGGAAAAAAGGAGGATGCTCTTTCAAGTAATAAAGATTTTTAAAACTAAATGAAAGTCATCTGCTTGTATTAAACTCTCCAGATTTCAAGAAACTTTCACTTTAGTCAGTTCCATTACAAACATGGTGTTCAGAAGCTTCAGTAGTCGATCTTTGAGGTTGCACAAACATTTTCAAAGCAGCCAATCTCTTAAAGCATTTTCATTCTGAAGTCACTGCAAAAACAGATGAAGCAAAATGTTCCTGATCTCATTTGTTTCAATTTGAATCTCAGAGGAAGTTATGGGATATCTGGAGAGAGAGTTCTATCTCAGATTAGACATCTGCCATGTGGATGTATGAATTAGTCACCCACGACTCTGCCTGACTTCAGAGGCAAAAAATGAGCTCTTAATCTGACCTGTCTTGAGGAAATGCTATAGGATAAATTGAACTGTTTCTTTCGATTGATTTGGGAAGAGAGTGGAGGCATCTGGCTCTTCTGTGGACACCTAGACTGCAAGACAGCCTCACTGTGTCAGCTGAATGCCAAGCCAGCCTGTCGTACTCAACCATTGCTGGCTTTGATGCTTCAGCTCTTTCTTCACCTCATACAAGAATCACTTTGCTGGTGTTTCAAAATAAATTAATTCCTCCATAAAATCCAGTATGACAGCTAGTGGAAATTAGCAAAGCCTTTAGAGGTTAAAAAGAATCTCACCCATTTGTTTTTATGGGCCACTAGTCTTTTTTACAGCTTCAACTATGCTCAGAATTTCTTGAACAAAAATTAGTAAATATTAAGAAGGGGAAGGTGTGGAAATACCTAAGCATGGGCTTGTAACCTCTGGATAGGCAAGGAGAAGAAGGTACATAGTACTACAAGTCTGAATTACCCATCAGAAGTAACCTCTCATTCACCATAAATACTCTTACACAGTGAATTCCCTGAACTTGATATACTGTGTTCTCACTGAAAAGAAATAATATTGAGGGATTCTAGATTACTCCTAGAATCCCTCTGCAGGGATTCAGAGTAGGAATCTTATACATACAATAGACATCAAGAAAGAGGAACCAGACTGTACCTTCCCAGAAATGGCCATTTATGTGCTTGTATGAAACACACGTGGAACAAGCTTAACAATACAAGAAATCCCATGCAGATCACAGTCTGGAATCATGCAAAACAAAAAGCCTAAGGAAAAAAAGTAATATTTTGGCACTCAGGTATTGCCTAGCAGAGACTTTAAGTTTGCATGCAAAAGAAAAAAGCAAGTAGCATTATACAGTGAAAGTAATATGTTCAAATATCTATCTAGTTTTGCCCATTATTTGATGCTGTTACAAATTTCTAGCAGAGACTTTAAGTTTGCATGCAAAAGAAAAAAGCAAGTAGCATTATACAGTGAAAGTAATATGTTCAAATATCTAGTTTTGATACTGTTACAAACTTGTCATGATTGCTTTATGCTCTTGGAGCAGACCACTACATATATTCTCACTGCAGATGTGTGGTTACTTACTTATAAGTAACCACTATAAAGAATTATTCTATGTTACCATTATAAAACTACGTTTTAGGAGACAGAGTAATATTTCTTTAATAATAAATACCTCACAGACACATGACTGAAGAATATCTGTAATTAATATTGTCTCTGCAAAATAATATAGCTAGTGGAATTGCAAAGCAAATCAAATTGTTCTGACATAATGAAATAGCTACTGCATTGTAAGGCCAAATTGGAGTAGAGAATTCAAACCCAAGGAGAATATGAAACCAAAATTACCAGCATGCTTAGAAAAGAACACTTTTGGTGATAAAATGACTGTGTGTAAGATGGCCCTCAGGTGCCTTCAAGGCTCCCCCAGCCTCTCCTCCTGTGGCAAGAGTTCCAGTCCCACTGCCCTGGGAGGGTTTCCCTGAACTCCCTCTAATTTGTAGATTTCTTTCCTACATTGGGGGTCCAAAATTGAATGCAATATTCTAGGAGAGGCCTTAAAAGTGTTGCATAGAAGGAAATAAATTTGTTCCTTGGTCTGTTGAATACACTTCTGTTGATACAGCTGAGGATGCTGGCAGTCTTTCTCCCTGCCAGGACTCCCTGTTGGATCATGTTTGGCCAAAAAGCCACCAGAGCACCTGGTCCTGTCCAGGAGAGCTGCTCCCAGGCCTAGCCCATACTGGCACAGGGAACTGGTCCATGCCAAGTGCCAGCCTCTGCATTTATCCTGGTTGAACATCATAAGGCTCCTTGTGGTCCATTCTTAGTGCTGGTCAGGATCCCTCTGACTGTCCCCAAGGGTACTGACTGGTGCCACCAGCTGGGCTTCATCTCCAAACTTGCTGAGGATGCACTCCTTCACATCCTCCAGGCCACTGATAAACATCACAGGTAGGTCTCAGTGCAAATCCCTGTGGAACTGGACCTCTAACCAGTCTCTAGCTGAAATGTGAGCATTTAACCACCCCCTCTGAGCCCAACCATGTAGCCAGCTCTTCAAATGTCTAGTACTCTGCTCAGTTACTGCCGCTGTAATTACTATTCTCTTCAGCAAACCACCTGCCTTTGTGATTTCAGGACCACCGCTGTGGATCTGAATAACAAAAATTAAGGTTTGCCACTACTTTTTACTACCAGTGACATCCCATAAAACCCCACAGCTGTACTATCAGAGAATCAATGGTACTCTGTCTTCAGCAACAGACCCACTCATCAGTGCTTCATTGCTGAATTCTCAAGGCTATATCTCTTTAATGCATTTTTTTTCAGAAGTAAAGACAGATTAAGGTTTCTTGCCTGCTTTCCTACTGGCTTCCCTTTGCCTAAGCTGGTACTGCTCTTGATGTGACGGGCTGAGGAGGCAGGAACAGCAGTGCAGAGATGGGACCTGGAGTGGAAGGGGAACAAAGAGCTGGAAATGGCATCCTATAAGACAAAAACATACCATGGAATGCCACATACTAGTCTTACTCCTGTCTTACCTGAAACACATCCAAACACACAAACACAGTGTCTGGAAGGTGATTTTTGCCTTCTAGGATTCTTTCCAAATCTCACCTGGCAACAGCGATAGTAAATATGAAACGGTATCCTGAATTTTTCCATTTCCTGTAACATCTCTGCAGCAGCACTTAGGTCAGAATGAAATACAAGTGCTAGAAATCCCTCCAAATCTGAGCTAATTTACACAGAAAACTTCCCAAGCCAAATGTTATTTGAGCTCCTGAACAGGGCATTGAACTGTGAAGTTGTGTGAACACACAAAAAAAAGCATGACATCACCCCACCAGTTGTATTTGTTCAACTCTCTTTAAAGGAACATTTGTGGTTTTTTCAGTAGTAAGGGTGACATGGTTCTCAGGAGGGACAGAAGCTATTTTCTCAGGAACCATCACCCTGGGTTAATTTATACTCTTTGGGAATGCCCTTTCAGTTCCTGATGGCAGTTATGTGCCAAAGGGGCCTAGCAGGCTTTTTGGAGATTGTCACTAGTGATCAATGAACGTTGAACTATTTCCTTTCCCCGACACTGCTAAATCATCTCCGCCAGCTCCTAGAGCTGATAAAGTTATTCTGAGTCACAAATCAGTTTCCATCCCATTGAACCAAATTTTACCCAGGAGGAATGGTCATATACTGTGCCTGTGCTTTCTGGAGAAAAATCTTATGAGAGGGAGATAACATTCCATTCTATCCTCGAGCAATCTGTTCACCTACATCCCTATAACATTCCTAGCCAAGGAACCCTTGGCTGAAGTTTAAAGAAACAAGGGTTGTTGTCCACCAGAATGGCTCTTTCATAGGACACGGGGGAACATGGCGAGGGGAGAAGCTGGTTTCATTTCACCATTTGCCAATTCAGAGAATGCAGATTAATATTAACATCCTTCCCGCCCTTTGTTGAACATCTGTAGTAAGGAACAGGACATGAGGATTGATACGTATTATAGGGTGGACAGAGAAAATAGTGACTTGGAAAGAAACAGGGGAATATCTAGGATAACTTATATTCCTTTTAAAAACCCCAGACAAACAAGCTGCTACATGCTGCTCAATTTTAGCAATAAGTATGACTGCGGAGGCTGATATCTCTGCATCACACATCTAAGTACTACAAGAAGCAATTATGAAGAGCTAGGAAAGTGCTTCCAAATATAATAATAGTTTATTAAAATCCAACTGGTGGTAAGACACCAAGAGGGAGTGTCAGTATGAGCCTAGAGAAAGTGATTAAAACATAAACAGGATGTGATGGAGGAGGCAAACAATCTAAAAGAATTTATTTTTTCAGAGCTTCATTAGATGGCTTTTCTGTTACAGCAGCAATGTTTTGCTTGCTGCCAGCTGCTGCATCCCACTCCAACTCAAACACACCCCTGGTATTTAACTATAAGGCTTGTTATGCTTGTGAGGCTTAATTAGTATTTATTAACTGATCAAGATGAAGGGGCACAAATTAGAAATCTAAGGTCTCATCACCATCCTACTGAGGATAGGAGGCCACTTACACCTGTCGGTGTGTTCCCACAGCATGTGATGCATGCAGGGATGTACTCCTCTATGGATCCTCTTCCCTGCTGCCCTCATAGCCTGAGGAAACATCCACCAAGGCTTCTTGAAGAAGCCCTAAATACCCAAGCATTCCTGTAATAACACCCAACTTGTTCAGGTTCTCAAACAAGGTAACACAGCACAGAAACTGCTGCCTGGGTAAGCCATGCCATAACTGCCCATTGGAGACAAGGGGGAATCTTCACTTTTTCACACAAGTAGCCTTCAGAAATTCACATTAGCATTCATGACAACCATTTTTTTTCATCTCTTCTTCTCCAAGATCTGCAGAAATCACACGTCTTTTCCCTCTAGCCTTGACCAACAGTCTTATAGCACCATTAAATAATCATCACACATGCTCACATGCCCACAACTGTGGTTTTGTGCCTTTAAACTCTTTCTTAGACTGTTATTTAGCTATGATTCATCATCTGCATGGAAATAATGCTTAATTTTCCTGTCCTCTCCTTCCACAGGTAGTATTATTCTGAAAGTTTTCAGAAGAGTGTCAGCTATCTTCAGGTAGATGTGGCCACATCTTGTCATTGAAGGAGGTGTCCTTGTTGCTTAAGGCAGAGGGATGAGCTCTCTCTTTCCTTGTCCTGTGTTTTGCTGTTTACAGTTTGTCAAAATCCAGGTCTCTTCTGTCTTAATGGTGTCCCAGTGATGCTGCTTCAGCATGTTGATGATCCTGTCTGGGATCCACACCTGCAACCTTTCTGTTTTTAGAGGGACACATGTTAGGAAAATGGTTTTCATAAAAGCAGTGCTTGCATCTGGTTCTAAACTACTTACAACATCAGCAGCAAACATCTATCATCAGCACTTTAAAGTGAGTGTGCCACTCAGATGAAATGTTATAAGATTGTCTAGAGCTCAACAAACCCACTACATTAAGACTAACCTATTCTAGTAATTAAAAGCATTTCCAGAGATGAAAGATTGTAGAAAATATCTTCTACTGAGTTAATTTTTATTCTTTTCCACATTGATTCAGCTTAGTATAGCCAAATCAAAGCTATAAAACTTGGATGAAAAGGGGAATATGAGAAGTCAAGAAAGAAGTGACCAGTAATGGACCAATTCTGCACTGACCATTGATAAGTAATCAGTATTTATTGTTACTCATTTTGCAGAAATGATCTTCCAGCTTCAGTTCCAAAGCGATAAATAGGATTTTCACTTTAAATTTTGCTGAAAAACACAGTGTAAAAGTTTATTTGCACCATAAAAAAAGTTAATTAACACAGCTATGCTGAGATAGAAATACAGTGAATTTGAGGAAGTTTTAGTTTTATCATGAGGCAAACTTGCCATGGTAGGCCTCGGGCAGGAGCAGAGAGCTGATCTTGTTTTGATAAATGTCTTCACTGTGCCTTTATACCATGGTAACACATGTTAGTTTTTATATTGACAAAAAAAAAATTCCACTAAAAAACCCACAAAACAAAACAGAAAACTAAAGGGGGCAGTGGTGGGAGAAAGAGTCATTTATAGTAGAAGTGACATATATAGTAGCATCATTTATAGTAGAAGTGACGCAGCATCACAAATGGATTCTCACTTAACTTGCTGGTAGTTTTCCACTTCTCCTTGCTTCTCTTATTTTTTTTCCTATCCATAGGCTATCAGAGTGTATCCAGGGAGCTGCATGTGCCTAGTTCTACCCCAGCAGCCCAGCAGCAATAAAACAGTTAATAGTATGTTGGTTTTTCTCCATGTTTCTGAGTGACCTACAGTGTCTGATAACTCTGTGTTCCTGATTCACAGAAACATAACTGTCCAAGGAAAGGCTATTCCCCTTCTTGCTTCATAGCACACAGTGGGCTTTCTTTCATCATGAGTCTGTTCCAAACAGTTTTCTGTGGGGGTGGGGAGGGTGGGAAACTCTGTCTGAATGCCTTATGTTCACTGAGAGATCATTACAATATGCCAAAATTTTACAGGGATTAAAATATCCCAGGAAGTTTTTATTTATCAGTTCCCAAGAAATTTAGCCTACAGAATACAAAAATAAGCCTTAAGTAAATTAAATAAAGTAATACATGCCAAAGGCAGGTCATTTTACTTTTACTTTCTATTTCTGCTACATCAACATTAAAAAAACCCACAAAAAACACCACCAATTCCGGCTCTCTGTCCCATATGAACCCAGAACTGTACAGGTTGCTCTGAAAAACCTCAAATATGATCTGTAAATATGAAGCCTAAGAGCTCCCACATCTGTTTCTTAAACAGTTGGAAGTCATTACTGCTATTCAACCTAGTGTTACTGCAATTCCACCTGAACTGATGTTCCCTTTTTTTTTTTTTTTTTTATAATTTCAAGCTACACTAACATTTTCACTGTGATATGGAAGCAGAGAGTTTCTTATGGTTCCTTAAGTCAAAACCCATTTGAGGACTGTTTTGGATTTCTGAAGAGGGTGTTTCTTTATCTTAAGGATCTGAATCAAGTTCAAGGAGCAAACAGCTGATGCACTTAAAGTCTATACTTCACACTTCTTGTCATTGCTAATTGAGTACAGTGAACCCCTCTACAAAAGAGTCAGCAGTACTGGATACATACCCTGGATGCATGTGCAGCTCAGATGCATCATGGCTCAGTCTGCTTTCATCACCAGTTTAAATTAATCCACATGGATGTGAACTGATGTACCTGCTGTTGATCCCCACTGGCTCTGCAGGTATGTGCTGGGAAAATCTCCCTTTTTACACTGTGGGAAGTGTTACACCCTGGGGAAAGTTGTTGGAAGTCATTATTTATGTGGATGGCTGGATCCTTCAGCTGGGAGATGCAGAGCAGAGGGTTAGGAGTGTTTCTGGCCATCCTAAGCCATGGTATTCAACCTAGTGTTACTGCAATTCCACCTGAACTGATGTTCCCTCCATTTGAGGACTGTTTTGGATTTCTGAAGAGGGTGTTTCTTTATCTTAAGGATCTGAATCAAGTTCAAGGAGCAAACAGCTGATGCACTTAAAGTCTATACTTCACACTTCATGCTATTTGAGTAGAGTCAGCCCCTCTACAAAAGAGTCAGCAGTACTGGATACACACCCTGGATGCATGTGCAGCTCAGATGCATCATGGCTCAGTCTGCTTTCATCACCAGTTTAAATTAATCCACATGGATGTGAACTGATGTACCTGCTGGTGATCCCCACTGGCTCTGCAGGTATGTGCTGGGAAAATCTCCCTTTTTACACTGTGGGAAGTGTTACACCCTGGGGAAAGTTGTTGGAAGTCATTATTTATGTGGATGGCTGGATCCTTCAGCTGGGAGATGCAGAGCAGAGGGTTAGGAGTGTTTCTGGCCATCCTAAGCCATGGTAACCTGGCCACCCTAAAATCATGGTCTTCCTGCCTCCCTGCCTGACACTGTACGTATTTAATAGGCTCTCTTGCCATGGACTTGGCTAGTTTATGGCAAAAACTCAGTGTAGTTACCTTGCAAGAAGGTACATGCAGAATGGTCCTAGAAACTGTGGGGCTCTTTAACCATGTTTTCCTGGCAATGCTCACATGGGAATTCAGCTGGCTAGAAGTGTCCTCACAGCCTCCTGCCAAGCTGCAGGCTGTGGGATGAGTGGGCTGTCTTGCCTCCAGGCAGTTTGTAGAGCCCCCAAAGGGACAGCAGTCATGGTGCAGGGGATCAGCTCACCTCTTCCTGCAGGGAAGCACCCTCAGGATGCTGCTGCCCCTGGCCAGAGACACACATCCAAACCAAGGGGCAGCAGGAGTCAGGACTGGTACCAGCTCCTGAAGTGTGGCTGGATTAGAGGCTGAAATGTGCTTCCACAGCACAGAAGACTGCTGCAGAAAAAAAAAAACCCAAACACTTTCCTCATTTTCTCAAGAAATTCCCATTTTCTTCATTTTCTCAAGAATTAAAAAATCATCTAATGCCTGTTCCCTTGTTGAAATGCCTTTGTGAATTCTCAGGAGGAAGAAATATGATCATGAGATCAAGGATTGCTCAATGGGGAAAAAAATTGCACCCAGGGAAAGTGGAGCTGCAAGAGAGGATGAAGCCCTGTCACTCCTCTCTCCTTCCTGCAGAGCTTTGTCCTGTCAAATTTTGAAGACTATAAAAGAACAATGCCTGCTGGGGAATATGGATATAAGACAGTCAGTCTTCTCCATCTTGGTTGCCTACCACACAAGGGTGGACAGATGCTTCAAAACATTAGTGATGATGTCTTGTTAATAAGACATTATTAACAAGAATATGAATATGTCCTGAATATGCCTGAAGTGGGTAATTTGTGAAGACACAGAAAAAGAGAGATGCAGATCTTTCTCTTTGCTGCGCTATAATGAACTGTCTGGGCTATGTGTACACCTGTATGATAGCAGCACCATCCAACTGACAGTTTTAAGGTATTCAATGGTTTAGCAGAGCAACAGCAGCCATAGGTAGCCAGAAGACAGGCAGAACTACACAACAACAGAAATGAAACAATTTTAGCAGGAAAATACAGATGCAGTAACACAAAGCAATGTTGTGACTACATTTTCAAAGAGCATTGACAGATATCAAACACTCTCCAAATCACACCAGTGCCTTTTGTTCCAGACTTGTCTTGCTCAGACTGATTTTTTCCACAATTTGTGCTAAAGATGCTCTCAGAAGTTATTTCAGTTCCTCCAGAAGGTTTTTTAGTTAACTTTTAGGCAGTGCCTATAAACCACAAGAAATAATTTCTTGCACAGTTTGAGCCATAAGCATCCCATGAAATGCCAAGTGAAAGCTGTGTGTATTCAGCATCTCACACCACAAAGCCCTGAAAGTGTCATGTTTTTGAGTGGTTCCTCTTGGAAATTTGAGTTTTTCCCTGTGGTCACTGCTGGGAACATGATAAAAAGCAAATTAATGTCTGTGAATAAAAAATTACTAAATCAGCATGAGTTGTTTCTAGCCTTTGGGTTGGCACAGCTGTAGAGTTGAGTTGGAGGAGTTGCACAGAGGTTTGCCAGAAGTGAGAGACGGGGAGGGGGAAGTGAGGTATGTGCAACAGCTCTGGAGAAAAGAGAGATGTCTCAGAAAGAGAAAAATAATATCCCTGGGAGGAACTCAGAGCACTAGAGATTTGTCATTAAATGCAGAACAAGGTTTTTATCCCAAATCAGTCTTGTGAGCTATGTATTTGCTTAATTTTGTCTTCAATTCTTCTCTCCTAAGGATGCAACCTTACCAGTCAGTAAGGAGGTGGTTTCTCTTTCTGTGTAAGTGCACAAAATTTCTAATTACCTGCATGTCCTGTGTTAACTAACTCGGGTGTTAACTTTGGTAAAATTCTGGCATGGGTGTCACTAAAGAGAGTTGTTCTCCCATCATTAAATGCACTGCAGTTACCTACAGGTCGATAGTGTCCTCCTTGTGGGCACATTCTGTACCATAGTCACCTCTTGCTGCCTCTAACCAGTTCTGACTAGAAAATGCACTACAGAGCATGAAACTACAAGCATTGCTCCACCATTGCAGCAGCATTGCTCAGCACAGGGACGTTGCACTGCTGGGCAAACTCAGCAGTGTTGGGTACCACAGGGGAGCCAGGCAGTTCTGGGTGGCTCCACCTCTGAGGCCTTGGGGAGTAGGAATCTAGTCTTGGCTCAGTGCTGTCTGGTAAGGGGGAAGGAGAAAATATTTTAAGTCAGCCACCAAAATAAAGGCATTGTAGAGCTGGGAAGAGATTTATGCCCTGCACTCTTTAAATTCCTTTCCTGTTACATCTTCCTGAAAGCCAAAGCAGATTTTTTTTTTTTCTGTGTTCAGCAGATGCAGCTGGGGATTCATAGGGCTGTGTGGGCTCTGCACTTTCATGAGTACATGCACATATGAGCACACTTTTTATGTTCTACATTAATAATGTAAAAACTCATGGTGCAGGGCACTTCTCATAAGCCTCCATGTATTCTCCAGCTCACACAGCATATTCAGCCATCTTCAAACATTTCTACTCCTGTTACCTTAGTAACAGTCCTAGGGAATCCCTAAGTAATTAATGAAGTTGCTTAGCTGTTTAAGGTTTCTTACGAGGGATGCTGTTGTCAGGCTTCTTTCTCATTGATGGTAAAAAAAAATTAAAAATCTGTATTTAGAAAAGAAATGGCATGTGGGTTGTGTCTGTCATATGGAGGAGGTAAACAAGTGCCCATGTGCACCTTGTTAAGCATTTCTTTGGCATGTGTGCACTTACTAAGTAACTGACACCACAAGTAACAGCTGAAGCATGAACCTCAAAGAATTTAGAGGTGCAGCTGCCTGGCTGGATTTCTTCAAATATTTCAGGGTAACTGACACCACAAGTAACAGCTGAAGCATGAACCTCAAAGAATTTAGAGGTGCATGGCTGGATTTCTTCAAATATTTCAGTGTCCATTCTAGGAGACCATCCTGGTTTCTCCTTCCAGTGCCACATTCAGAAATCACTTTCAGGGTCATTAATGCACAACAGAGAGTGACAGCAAGAAACAGCTATTATCATTTAGTTTGAGATCCCATAAAACCCATTCTATAGATATTCACTATTTTATTTTAGTTTGTTTTTTTTTTCTCTGCAGAAGGCAGTATTCTTCCTTCGTACACTAAGCATAGCTGAGCATGCTAGGTTATGGAGGCCATAAAGCCTGCCTTACAGAAAGGCATACCTGTTGGTCCTTTCTTCTAAAGGGGAGCAATTGAAACTCCATGGATATGGACTGTTATTTCTCATTTTAGCATAGCAGCTAACATCAACCCTTGTCAACCCTTTGTCATGGTGTGGATCCCTGAGGATTTTCCATTGGAGCTGTGGCTCTTTGCAAACCAATTCTCTTTCCTGAGTTATCCCCCAGGATCACTCAGAGGAGCATGGCACTCCACAGAAATGAGAACAAAAGCATGACTATGTCAGGTCACTAAATTTTCAGAACAGCTTTTTTCTTTCAAGAGGTACAGATACAAAAAGAGCAACAACAAACACTCCCAAATATTCATAAAAGGTTGCAATTTGGATCAGTTTTCTCTGACAAGTCTTTACAGACTCCAGTGGACAAGACATAGATCCCACCTGGGGAGACTCAGCAACAGTACTGACCAGGGAAGAGGACAATGGCAAATCTAGCCCTTGCTCATCCTGAGTCAGCTCAGTGCCTTGATTTTCACCACCCAGCACCCTCTCTCAGTACTCTTAACACAGTGGTACCAGCTAAAAGGATCTCTCCTAAGTGTTGTGACAGCCTCTGAAAGACTTGCACTGTCTTTGCATGAGATGGGAAAATTTTTGAAGTCACAAAAGTGGTCAGAGGAGGAGATAAGGACAGCAGATGCCTCTCTGTGGTCTGTGCTGTGCCAGAAGGATGTCGTTTAACCTCATTTTTCTCACTTTGCCTAGTGAGTCTTGACAGTACTAACCCCCATGATGACCTGCATGCTCTGCTCTTTAAGTGTGAGGGACTTGCATCTGTTCCACCAGCAGACATAATTTTATTTTTAAATTAGTCAATCCTGGAGTAGTAAAGCATTGTATGACTGTTAGAGAGAATTCCTAACATCAATAAAACTTAAGACATTTATTCTAATAAAGCAAGAAACATCTGAAAAATGAGAGGCAAAAGCTACAAAACAGGCAAAATATATATCAGTAAAATGAAGTAATTAGTTATGCTTAAACATCGTAATAGATTTCTCCAAAGTGCTTAGGGTCTCAGCTGACATAGCAGATGGACCAGCTGCCCTGTCTTCCCCATCTGTGTTGCATTTTGAGCTTACCACCTCAGAAAGTTCTCTCATGGCTCTTCTCTAAAAAAACCCCAGCTCCTTATACTAAATACAGACATGATGACTCTCAGTTTTCTTTTCCTATTTTCTCATATATTCAGCTCTGAAATACAAATGGTGAAAGCAAACATGGTTTATTTTCACCTACCCTAGGACTTTCTCTGCCTTTACACTGTTATACTGTGCTGAATTAACACATTTCTTCTACTCTTCTACTATTTGTAGAAGAACATGGATTCTAGCCAGAACTTGCTGGTTATGATTTTTCCAGCACGACTTTTACCTGATTGTTTTTTCTGACTA
Source organism: Passer montanus (assembly GCF_014805655.1). NCBI lineage: Eukaryota > Metazoa > Chordata > Aves > Passeriformes > Passeridae > Passer > Passer montanus. The sequence goes on along the minus strand of NW_024367707.1, from coordinate 8,805,228 downwards.
GACAGAAGACCTTAGCAACTTAGTAGATCTTAGGGCACCTACGCTTCAGTTCCTTCAGGTTAGGTGAGATGAACTTCCCCAGTGAACCCCAGGGTTCTTAGGAACTCTTCCCAAGACCAAATGTTGCACCAGACATGACTTTCAGTTATTCCACACCTACCCCTGAAGTCCACTCTGTTCCACACCAATGAAATAGGTGTTACAGTAGCCTAGAAATACACAACTAGAATTAAAATTATGACAGTGGGTTTGATGTTTATGTTTCATGGTCCAGCCTAAGGACAGTTTTCTCACTGTGGGAGTCATTCTTTGAGTGTTCCTCCATGACCTCCCGGACAAAGATCAAACATCCATGAGTTTTCACAAGACCTACAGTCATTTAATTGTCATCTGAAACTGCAGAAATACTTTTTTTTTTTAATTGGGTTGTGTATTCCCACTGGTCTTTCATATCTACTGTGTATATACACACATATATAATGTGTATTTACAGGGATTTATATACATGTTCACAGGACTGTTGGCAAGGCAATGCAGAAAACTATTAGCACTGCTGCTGTTGTCTGCTAAAGACAGTTCACCTATGCTCAGATGGGGCTGCAAGTTGTCTTGAAAATGAGTCTCCTTTGCTGTTTCCTTTCCCTCTTCTTTGGATCTATATCTCACAGAAAGTGCTTGCTTTTGCACTCTGCAAATGAGTACTAATGAGGTCATTAAACTTTGATAACCATCCATTTAGAGCTTTGGACAAAGCTGTGTCTCGGTCTTGGGGGAAGGCAGTTTTTCAGCTCTGAACTACAAACAGATTGAAGTCAGGCAATGCGTTGCTGGGCAGAAGAATTGCTCAATGAGGCTGATTAGGAATTCACCTGACAGGAGTTTAGAGGGGAAATTCACCATTTTGGAATGAAAGAGGGAAAAGAAGAAATTGAAAAAGCAAAAATGGCCAGCAGCAAGAGAAGGAGAAGCAGCGCATGGCACAGGTTTTTACTGTCAACATGAGAAAAGCCCTGGCCCACTGAGGAAAGGGAAACAAGGAAATCTGCAGTAGTTTGGTCAAGATATCTACATATCCTGTGTTTACTACATAGAAAACTATCAAAAATTTTGGAAATTTTTCAGAGTTGGTGTGTCTATCTGTTTAGGCTAGTAACTGTCAGAGAGGGGTGGCTTGTACACCAGCACATCATAAATCCCAAGCTCTTGCAAGGGATAGCAGGGTGTTAGTAGGCAGGAGACAGATGCATTCTATGTCCTATTTTGAGAGGGTTACAGGCAGACAGACAGACAAACAGTGTTCAGCAGTCAGCAGGACAAGAAACAAAGCTGTACAAGCTGCAGTGTTAGGGAGCTGAGTTGCCTAATTAGGTGCTGTGGATTTTCATTTAAAGCTCATTGGAAACAAAGGAACTTTGTTCTTTTTCCTGTAGGGAGGAGAGGATTAGTTTCCATGCATAAACTGTGCCTTTGACAAGTGAGAGAAAAATCAATACCTACCACGACAGGTGCCTCACCAGTGGAACATGAGTGCACGGCGTGCCCAAGCAGCGGCTGCTTTCACAGAACTCATTAATCTTTGCCACCACACTCTCACAACTGTGAGGTAGCCTGTGAGGCTTGCAGCAGAGGGTCACTAAACCTCTTGATTAAAATAAGAATGTTTATTTTTCTCAAGACTCAGTTCAGGGGAAAAGAGACTCTGAATGTCTCAAAATGGCTGCAGCTTTCCTCCAGCCTTCCGCTCGCAGACCTCACTCGTGTGCAGCTCACACTGCAGTCATTCCACTGATAATCAATTCTCCTTTTCTCTTCCGAGTATAAATCAATATGTCTGTAACTGGAGGTAAAATCACAGCATTTCTAATGGGGAATGTGGGACAGGCTGAGTTCCTAATTCAGAGAATCCACTGAAAACAGCCTTTATTTTAAGTGTGCACTAAAATATGTTGCCATCAGTGACTTCAGTGAATGGTGCACCCTGATGGAAACTGAAGGATTTGGGGAAACAGACATAGAAGGGACTTCCTGGGAAAGGGTGAGCATGGCCAGCGTGAGACGCCACACAGGTTTCACAGCTGTACAGCAGTGATTCACTAGGACAGGCTCTGGGTCAAAGGGTTTCTTCTGAACTAAAGACAAATGTCCAAATAAGAGTCTTGGGCAACTCAGACATTTTGCTGCCTCTTATAAATCACACACAGGAGCTTGTGGAGGCTCTGAAAAAGCATGTGTGAGAGAGGAACAATTGGTATGTCCTCTCTGTTAAAGATTTTCCCTCACTGATAACTGAGTGGAGTTCAAAGCTGGTCTTCTAAGTGGTGCAAAAGAGGCATATCATCCCAACACCAAAGAGTTGCTGTCTAGTTCATTAGTCTATCCACAACCAGTAATTCATTGCAGCACAGTCAAATAACATCCATCCCTACCTCTCCATTCAATACACACAGTTAAATAACACTCCAATGTGCTTTTTCATCTTTCAGCATCCTCACCTACAGGCTTGGAAAACCAGTTTGGCTGGAGTTCCTGGTGCAGCTCAATCTGTACACTGGCCTGAAACACTGTCCCACTAGTACCATGCATTCACACTCACATATTGCTACGTATGCCCTGGGACATTATGAAAGTAACTTGTGAGAAGAGGTGCTGCAATAAGGAACATTAAGTGAGAAAACTATCTATTTGCGTTCCAGATCACCTGTTGAAAGCATTCAGAAAAACACAGATGTCTGATTTACAGACAGCCAAGTGTGAAGTGTTCAGAATTAATTTCAGGAGCCTTAGAGAATGACATAGCAGAGCCAGGTGGATGGACTTCAGTGGTGACTGCACAAAATTGCACTTGGGAAATGTGTATGTGTGTGACCTTGCAGTGATGAAGAACCACTACAGAGCAAGGAACAAAGGCTGCTCCAGAGGAAGTAGAGGCCACTCCAGAACAAGTGAAGAGCTGTTATTGTGAGATGCAAAAACTTTTATCAAAGGACACTTCCATAGGGGCCTTAACAGTTGTTGAAGAGAAGTGAGCAAAAGAAAAAAGAATGTGAAGAATCTTTAATGTGAGGGTCATGAGATACTGTAACAGGTTGCTCAGAGAAGTTGTGAATGCCTCACCCTTGGAAGTGTTCAAGGCCAGGTTAGATGGGACTTTGAATAATTGAGGCTAGTGGAAAGTATCCCTACCCATGGCAGAAGGATTGGAATTAGATGATCTTTAAGGACCCTTCCAACCCAAACCTTTCAAGGAGCCTACGAAAAGAAGAAAAATATCTGTATGAGACTTAAAATGAAAATCAGTCACCACTTTTGTATTTGATGTTTTCTGTATTCTTTGGAGAAACTCCTACATTTGACTAGAATGCTCATCAAATCTGCAACCACATCTACATTTGCTTACTTGTAAATTCATTTTTTTATGATTCCAGATGTTTTCATCTCACAGAGCCATACTTGGGCATCACCAGTGAAGCTTCTGGTATGGATTTCCAGCCACCTGTGACTGCAGCACATAACATCTAACAATAATCTGAGTCTTCCCAGCCATCTCCTACACAGGGAGCAGTTCAGGTGCTTTAGCATCAGTAGGTAATGTTACCACAATGTTATTTTTGGTCTGAGACTTTCAAATAGCAAATACAACAAGGCATCCACAGAAGGCCTGGGCTGTTTTCGAGCCAGAGAAGTTAGATTATAACACCTAAACCACATTAGGCCCTTTCTTACTATCAAGAAAATTCATTTCCCCTCTGACAGGATTTTGTCTGTCTTTGCAGCAAAAGCCTAGATTTAGACAGACAACAGAGACAGATGACATAGAATTTCTGTGCTCTAGTCACATAAAACACTGATTAAAATAAAAGCAGAGAAATTGGAGAAAACCCCCTAAAGGAAACCAGAGTTTTTCAGCAGCCTGCATATGTTGCTTTTTCTGATATTAACTGTGATATCTTTAATATTGCCTACATGCTAAGTTTGCAGAGTGACACTGATTTTCTCCTTGATAAGATACACTTACATCTGAATTGTCTGGTGGAAAGATGTGATTTTGTGCAGCTCTGCTTGAGACCATGTGCAGACATGAGACGCAGCTCAATACCATGGGATGAAGATAGATGCATCTTCTAAGTGATCAAAAGTGAAATAGCTCATCATGATTCGACTTAAGCTGCTATCTCTGAACTCAGGAGGTAATAATCCCATTGACATGCATGAGATTGTTACTTACCAGGGCTGTGCCTTCATGCCTCCTGCAACTTTGTTAAGACATTGCTATACTGGTTTTGCTCAATTCCTAGGTAATGCACAGGGAGAGTTGGAGCATAGGTCCATGGAAGGGGAGAACCACCAGGAGCTCCTCCATGTGAAACAAGATCTTAATAGAGATTTCCTGTGCTCTATCCTGACTGTCACAAGATGTACCATGCCATGCCTGTCCCCTGCCCAAGGAGGCCCTGGAGTCATTCCCCACCTGCACAGGTAAAACCCACCCTGAGCTGCAGCAAGAGCAGACTTGCACAGAGTGGCATCAGAGCACAGCCAGGGCTTCCCCAGGGGCAGGGCCTGCCAGTTCCACCACACTGCTGGGTTGAGGATCTAGGAAAAGCTTTCTATAGTAATTTTCTGAAGATGGAGGCTTTTCCCAACAGCCAGGTTTTCCTGTCTCTGAGCCTTCACAGGGCTTTTCCTGGGTCCACATAGGCAGCTGAGGGAGGAGATCTCATCAAACAGCAACAACAAGGATATTAAGTCCATCATGAATTCTTGAAGGGAACTGTTGAATGCTATCACAGATGCTGTGATAGTCCTGCTGCATTGTTTTACCAACACTCTCCACCAGCTGAAAACACAGCCACAGCTAAGTCCAAGGTCACTGCTGTGGTCTTCTCAATGGATTTGTTATGACTCCTTGTTGTTGCTCCTGCTGTTGGCAATTGATTTTTCCTGAAAGGTGACTGCAAGACATATATTTACTGTACCCATTAATTCACTGACACTAGAAGGGCAAACATCCTTCTTCCTCCTTCGTGCCCATATGTTCCATTTATGGTCCTGCTTTGTGACTGGTCCTCTTCTGCCATAGCCCTAGTATCTGTTCTTCCCACTACAGCATTTCTTATGTTTTTCTACCAAAAAAATAGTGGCTTCATTGCATTTTCAGGAAGATAACTTATCATGTCTGCCACCTACCCATCTTTTGCTCTCCCCACAAAGCAAATATGCCTCACACTCCCCCAGAAGGGCACAATAGCTGTGAAGAAACAAGCACTTTCTGCTGAGATTTGGCAGTCAGATACTATAAGTTCTCATGTCTGCTTTTCCACGCCAGTCGGAAAACAACAACAAAGTGGCTAAAGCTGCGTGCAGCTCATGGTTTACCTGCATCTTCAGTTCTAATTAAACAGGTTTTTCTCAACAGAAACCTCAACAGGTTACTCTGCCTGTTGACCTGTTTCTGGTGACAGGCTGGGGCTGTGGACAGGCACAGTGATGGAGAAGGCAGCACATGGCATCACCACTTGTGGTTGATGTGCTTGTGGTTTGTGAGCAGCAGTGGTGGCTGGGCAGGGTGAAGGAGCTCCAGCTGCATCCTCTGCCACCTTACAAGAGGAATTGCAGGCCTACAACATCACAAGGGTTAAGCTAGTGTCCCAGACATGTAAAATGCAGGCTCTTGCCAGGGTGTTTGGGAACATAGAGGTGCTGAAAGATCACATCCTCCTTTCCTTTTGAAAGGTCATGACTGACAGCATTAACTTTTGTGACAGACAATTGCATCTAATACCAGAAAGAAGGAATGGTAGGGTTGTTTTCCCTCATTACATTGTTGAGCTTGTCCTACCACTTTAACAGCCTGGTTCATCAGCTATACCTCCACTGTGAGTGAGGGAGCCATCCCTCGCTGTGCCCACAGGACTGGGACATGGAATACCGCCTTTATGGACCCCTGAAAAGGGAACACACAGGACTGCTGTAAGGCTTTTAATTAACTTTTTGTGTTCAGAAATTCTCAGCTGATTTTGAAGGGAATAGGGCCAGTTTGCACAAGTAGTGAATTTGGCCCTAAGAAAATAGTTACCTCAAAAAAAGTAATTTCTCTGGACATGCCCTCACAGTGAACCAGACAACACCAGAAATGATCTTAACTTTTTGAGTGTCAGTGTTGGTGATGAATCAATTTTCGCGAATTGTATGAGCTTTTGTTATGCATAAAAGATTATTTACAGCAAGCTATTTTAAGTTTGAGCTGTAATGGGAACAGACTGACTCACGTGCACTGCCTGTTATAAAATCAGTCCAAGTATCTAAGATGGTCATCACCACTGTAGATGTTTTATGTGGAGGAGGAATATGTTTAAAACTTGGCAACAGGAGTTATTAGCTGTTAATATGATCCTTTCAGGAGTGTTTGTGTATGGAATTTATTAAGCTTCTTTTAAACTTTTAAACACAGCATCCTCCTCTGTGCATTATGCCTGTGTTTATCCAGGAATGCAGTTGGACTTCTCATCCTGGTCTTTCAGCTGTGGTAACTCTGTATAATCAAATCAATAAAGGTAAGTGGAGCTACAATAAAGCAGTATTCACATGATGATTCACAGTTTAGGGTATCAGCTCATTTACTTTGACAATGCCACTTTCAAAGGCCTTAGTCAAATGAAAGCCATGCCTTCTGAAGAATGAGCAATGATTTTACAACACTTTCATGGTTTTGAGGTTCATATTTCAGGAATTTCAAATTTCAAGTCATCCTGCAGATGCTGGGCACTGAACCCAGCCTGTTGCAGCCCTGGGCCAGGCAGTGACATGCAGCAAAGCTCAGCTCTTCTGAATTTCCTGCTTTCAGTGGGCTCAGCTGTACTCGTCTGCTCTGGACTGCAAGTGACTCCGTATGAGTCATCACAGCAATGAGCCTCATGAAAAGAGACCTGCCTTTATTGTAGGGGGCATTTCTATTAACTTAGAGCAGAGATAGACAAGAGCCCTTCATGGTCACATATTTCAAAGGGAACCTCTAAACAGGAGAAGAAGGAACTTTGCAGACAAACAAGTCTAAAGCCAATTTTGCTAAATTGCCTAGAAGCATAAATATTGGCAGGCAAAAATATATTTAATGAACCTCTAAACAGGAGAAGAAGGAACTTTGCAGACAAACAAGTCTAAAGCAAATTTTGCTAAATTGCTAGAAGCATAAATATTGGAAGGCAAAAATATATTTAACCCCTTCATATTTTCCCCCATTCCTTTCTGTTATTAATCCCATACTGATGCCTTAAATTTTAGCTTTCATATTATCCAGATTCTGTACTGCATTAGTATATAACTCTGAACTTCATATTAGCAGGTGCGTTAGCAGGTTCTCTTCATAGTTTAGTTAGACAAAACAATCCTTTTCCAGCCCGAGAACCAAGGACACCATTGCAGCTTCTGACCCAAAAGGTATAAACAACAGCAAATTGAGGAGAGCAATGTGGAGGATGGGACTTCATAACCTGAAGCTGTAACTGGACAATTAACCCCATTACGTAAATGGACCAAAACTTATTAAAGTGTGAAAATTCATGACCCATCATCCATCTTGGATGAAGGCACAGCCAGGTTATTGTACTGCCCAAGGTGTATTCTTTGAAGGCCTTTTATTCCTTTGACACTGTCTAGCCTCTCTTCTAGGTAGCCTCTCAAGGCATAATATAATGAAACACTTGTATATAATCCTGCAAACATCTCATATAATTCAAAACAGTATCTGTTTCTATTTAAGGCAAAGTGAAATATGTGCCACAGATGCAGAACTAAGTTCTTCTGTTGGAAAATGTCCTTTTCCCCAGGCATGCAAATATTTTAGCATTTTTTTTATCTGCTCCAGTACAGCATGCTTGCTCAAGTCTGAGTATCCCTCTCTGTGTAAATAGCATCATAACACTGGAAACAGATTACAATTCTGCCTCACGACTGGTTTCTCTGTCAATGTTCTAAAAACAAGGTTTCCTTTAGTGACCATCTCAGTCACCCAGCAGCACCATTTATCAGAGCAGTGCTAGGTAATTGTTTAGTGAGAGTCATTTCTGTCTGTATGAGATGCTCAAAACTGTTCTGACACGCAACCAGATAAGCCAAGGCATATGATTTTTTTTATTATTATCATGTCAGTCTAAATAGCATTGCAAGAAAGATACTGAGCATCAGGAATATTGCAGTCATGAGAAAGGATGACATTCCCAGTCCTAAGAGCAAATCAGCTGCAGGGCCTCTGCTTTACAGAAAAGGGAAATGCAGCCACAGCAGTGTTTCTCATTAAAGTCATGGCCCTAAGAATAGCTATTTAACATAATTTATTTTGGAGAGGAAATAGATCAATAACTCAGAAACTGCTATTTGCTGTCTTTCATGTCACCCATTCAGTTTGTAAAAGTACTTATCAAGCTAAAGCTTTTTAACAGCAAAAAAATCAAAAAACCAAAACCAATCAGAAAAACAAACAAAGAAAAAAAAATAAATAAAGAAAGTACACACAATTTTACACAACTTTATTTTCAGCAGTCCAGAGGGGAGATCTGTCAAGGGAAACATCTGTTTTGAGCTCAGGAAAGGCATGTGCTAAGCATGAGTGGAGGTTTTCAGCGTCACGTGGCTGAAATGCTCTGGTTCGGTTCTGTGACATTTAACAGTCCTTGAACACAACACAACACTCACGTTGGTGCACACAAACACAGAGGTGGCAATTGGGGTGCTCATAATGGGGAAGAGAATATATAAAAATTCTTTTTTTATATGTCACAAACAACTCAGTAGAAAAGAAAAAGTACTTGAAAAGAGAAAAGAAAGCAGAGTTACATACAAAGAAATTGCCAGCAGAGCTGAGATAAAAGTACAAGTTGTCCTTTCTCCTCTGGCAGCTCCTTCTTCCATTATTAACAGACAAGAATCAGAGCAGGCATAAAACATCATAACATGAGATCACTGTATGCTATACCTCATGGTGCAAATTACACCTAAACCTGGGGACTGTCTCAGCTTTCTCAGTACAAGCCAGACCTTTTCTCTTCCTATTTTAAGGACATCATTGGGCCATTTACAAAAGCCTGAGTTCTGCATATTCTCAGCTGCTACAGTCCCTCTTCTGTTATGTATAATAAAATTTATATACCCAGGCCAGCTGCTATTTTAGCAAGTGAAATTTTTAGGAAGAAACATAGCAAAAAGGTGCTTGAGAGAGAAATTTCACATCATGTGCAGGTGTGCAATTTCTTCTTTGAATGCTGGAAACTGCACACAGGGAGTTATCACTAGAAGAGCCACAGGCATGAAAACAAGAGAACAGAAATAGTAGAGGTAAAGCTGATTCCTGGTTGCTTTGCAATGACAATAAGAAATCAAAGCAGATACCATGAGAAACTGGAGCTAACTTGAGGACAAGGAAGATTCCTCATAGGTACCGTGCCTGGGATGAACAGCACCTCTTGGTCCTCGACCTTCTGGTGATTCACCACCCTTTACCCCTCTGGTCATCCCCTGGCAGGGCTGGCAGAGGTGCACACACACCAGTGCCTCAGGAAAAGACCAGTGTTATACTGCAGGAGCTTCATCAGTGATTTGAACTCAGACACAGGATCCTGTGGGAGAAGACTTCACTGATTCCAGGACAGTGATGATCTCTGAAAAAGAGACAGAGCAGGCAGCTGGCAGGGACTCTTTCCTAAACAAGCACTGCAAGATCTCCTACAGATGAGAGGCCCAAACATACTTTTCCCAGTTCAGGCCCTGGTCTACCTGCCTCTGTTTGTAGGGAAACACCTCTTACCTTCAGCATCTGAAGGCCCTACGCCTTTCCTGAACAAAACCAAAATATTTGTTGCTCCAGTACAAATGTAACCTGAAAGGTCATACTGCAGATTTATCATGTTCAGTTGAGGTCTCTAAAACACTAGGTCCAGTCCAAACCTGTGAAATAATATTAATAAAGAGATCCTTAAAGGCTTTCACTTGGTCTAGAATGAATTACATGTTATACATGGTAACAAGGTATTGGAAAAAGGAGAATTGCTGCCCTGCAAGAACACTTTTGTTCTAGTCACCTGGTTTCCTGGACCTTCTCAACCAGTTCAGATCCACCAGCTTGCAGAAGATGTGAGGCAAAGACTTTTTCTGCACAGCCCTGACTGTCCTGTGCCCACAAACCCTGCCAGGGCTCCCACCACACAGATTCCCAGTTCTGTCAGGTGTCTGCTGACACTGAATTTGTGGCTGTGGAGCCTTCTCAGAGCCTCTGCATTTGAGAAAAAAATATTTTGAATTGCTCAGTAGCTAAAATAAACACTCTCACCTCCTCAATATTCACTAAAATGGAAATTGGACCAAAGCCTGATATTATGTATGATGTACAAAAAGGAAAGCAGATTTCTGAAATCATTACACATTCTCATTTTGAAGTGCTATGCCTTATTTTGCACCACAATCAAAAGTATTCTCCTGCTTCAATTTTCAAGAGTAGGTTGGGCAATTTAGATACAATTGCAGTCTATATTAAGTAGGAGAAAAAAGAAGAGGAGAATTTATATTTATTTGCTCTTTTGCTTTCAGTTTATTGCTGGTTCACTGTGACTGACTTCAGCATCTCATAAGTGATTTTATGCAATAGACCTTTTACTTTATTTCAGTTGCTCCATATTTGGGCTACATTTGTGATGTATTTATTGGAAAAAAATTGTAAGAACACGTGTGTGTTCACATTTGCATATTTACATGTTTATATGCATCCTGTTCCCCACCTATTATTCTTCTAAACATATGGAGAGGATGAACAAATGTTTGGATTTTTCTGTGAGTCTATAGTAATGTCAAAGTTTAGCCCCAGCCAGCAGCCAAAGCCCAGGCAGCTGCTTGATTACAGCCCACCAGGGAGATTCAGGGGAGAATCAGAAGAGTAAAAGATAGTGGACTTGTGGGTTGAGATAAATACAGTTTAACAGGAAAATACACACCCACAAGTAAAATAAAACAAGGGATTCATTCACTGCTTCCCATGGGCAGGCAGGTGTTCAGCAACCTCCAGGAGAGCAGGGCCCCATCACACTTAATGGTTACTTGGGAAAACAAACACCATCACTCCAAAGGTTCCCCCTTTTCTCCTTCTTCTCACTTTATATCCTGAGCATGATGTCAGATGGTCTGGAATATTCCTTTGCTCAGTTGGGGTCACCTGTCCCATCTGTTTCTCCTCCCAATCTCCCTTGCATCACCAAGGTCCTCACCAGCATGGCAGTGGGAAAGGCAGAAAAGGACTTGGCTCTGTGTAAGCCCTGCTCAGGGCTTAATAACAAAAATGTCTCTGTGTTATCAAGCCTGTGTTCAGCACACATCCAAAACATTGCCCCATACCAGCCACTGTGAAGGAAGTTACCCCAGCTGAAACCAGCACAAGTAGTTAGAGCTACTGCAATTGCAAATAAAATAGAGGATGCAGTCCTTTCACACATCAGATCTATCTCTGACTGTTGTATGAGCACAAAAATATCAGCCACTGAAAAACAATTGCCTTTTCAGCTATGCACAAGGCTATTTTGTGTCTAGCCAGGGCTCAGCACTCTCTGCACAACAGACAACAGTTTCTTCTTCCCACAGGTTTGGTCTTTGTCAGCACAGGCCTCCTGTAAGACTAACATTGTGAGGGGCATTTTAAATATTGGGAGGAGGTTCAATTGAGTGGGTCATTCCTCTCTGCTCTACTGCTCCGTTCTATGCCTTGCCCACTTCCCTCCTACCACCCTGAACTTCAATAGGGCTTCATCAGCCCAAGATTTTGTCCCTCACTCCCCCAATGGCTGGTTAAAAAAAAAAAAAAAAAAAAAGCAGATTCACAAAATGCAATGAATCTGTTCCACTCTCTAGTACAACAAAGCAGACTGCTATCAGAGCTTCTCCTTGGAGTACACACACAAAGGGGCAGAAACACACCTGGTTTTACAAGTAGGTTATAAAAACCCATCTGGGGTTTTATAGAAGTTGTGGGAGCTGTGTGTGCAGGTGTGTTTGTCAGGGCAGGGAAGCCCCACAGGAATGTTTGCCCGTGACTCCTCACAGAGCTGCTGCAGGACAGGCTGCTATGCAGCACAGATTGGTCCATGCTCCTGCTGACAGGCCAGACCACCAGCAGGTCTCTGCAGTCCCACCTCACCTTAGCAGAGGAGCTAAAGGAATATAAGGGAGAAAAGCTCACCAAACATCAGTGTTGGGCTGATAAGAAAGCAGTCCAGTACCAGATTTGTTCAGGTAGCTCTTATTCTCCACTGTGAAATGTAGGCAGACAGAGGTGTACAAAGCAGTGTGAAAGATGTCTGGGAGGGAAGACTTTGCACTCGCTCTCTCTGCTTGCATCAGCACAAGCATGTGAGCAGCACAGGGGTGACCATCAGGGACATCACTGTCCAGCGTCTGTGAGGATGTACCACACATATCAGCTACAGGGTACAGGGTTACACGTGTCCCAGGGTGTAACTCTCCCAGTGGCTGATTCATGTGAGGTGGTTTGGTGTCTCTTTCTGAAAGCCAGGGTCTGGAAGTATATAATGTAGATTAGCTTCTGGTTTCAGTTCTTTTAAGTACAGATTCTGTTTTGTTTAGAAGGTAGCTCTATCTGCAGTGTGAGTGATGGGGAGGGGGGAAAGGCAGCCAGGTACTGTTAGTGTGGGACACAACTGGGAACAGGAGCTCCTGTTGGATGATGCTTCTGGAGGAGACTGATGACCAGTCTGCTTCTTTTCCCCTAGGCTGCTCCTTCCCACAAGAAAATCCCCACTTTTTCAGGAGGAACCAATCTGAGCAGTAAGTTTTTGTACTGTTAGTGTGGGACACAACTGGGAACAGGAGCTCCCTGTTGGGTGATGCTTCTGGAGGAGACTGATCACCAGTCTGCTCCTTTTCCCCCAGGCTGCTCCTTCCCACTGTAAGAAAATCCCCACTTTTTCAGGAGGAATCAATCTGAGCAGTAAGTTTTTTTTCCAGCTCCCAGAAGGAGGACATCATATGCAGAATCTATTCAGACCTAAAGGATGAACAGAGTGGATGTGCAGGTGATGTGGCTGAGAGAATCTGCCTGCAAGTGAAAGACTGGGATGGCTTTTTTGACAAGGACAAGGTCTAACAAAAAGGCTGGGCTGTGTTCCAGCTGGGGAAGCCAGACCCACAGAAATCACAACATCAGGCAGAGTTCTATATACACACACATGCAGAAATACCCACACCCCTCCCCTCATTTTTTTTTTTTTTTTTTTTTTTTTTTTTAGGGAGGAGGGAAGCAAAACCTAAGAAGACTTATAGGTCTGGAACTCTTCTAATAATAATCTGTAATAGAGAGCACTGCTTTTGTCCACATTTGCTATTTGTCCACTGGTACCATTCAGTAAAGACAAATGCTTATAGTATTTATAATATTTAAAAGGAACAAATTTTATTTGATTGTATTGGAGTGCAAGTTCTGTATGTGATTATCTGCTTACTTTAGTTATATATTTTGGTGCATGAGGCAATATACCTGAATCCTTGGGAAATAAGCAGAGAGCAAGGACTTGTCAACTCTAAAAAAACTCCTCAGTTTTAGATAACAAGAGAAGTCAAACAACACAACAAAAGTATTGAAAATTAAATAGCATAGTTGAGCCTAATTTAGCTTAATTTGAATGTGGTTTTCCATCTTTTTTATTACAAATAAATATATATCCTAATCCAGCACCTGGACTTTAAAAACACTGTTGGCAAATTAAAAATACTTCAGGAAATACCTACAAAAATGATTCCTGAAACTGTGCCAGATATACTAAGTTAAACTCAGTCTATTTATTTTATTACAGAAAGACTTTGTATATAGATGATTTGAGCAGGTGCACACTTACAGGGAATGGGAGAGGACTAAGGGGGGTGGAGCCCACTTTCCCAAGCCCTGACTGCTTCATGGGAACTCATGCATGCCCAGAAGGACACTTGGCCATTCCACACACTTGAACATGGGCAGCTGCTTCCTGGCCCTGGGACCCAGGAAAGAAGCTCTTGGACAGAGGAGCAGCAGAGACTGTGGACCCAGGCTCCCGCAAATAGTCTGAACGCAGAAAATTTCAGACCAGAAAGTTTTCCAAAACAAGTGGCAACATGCTACTGGGGCAGTACACTTACAGTCACACTGGACTTTCTACCCTTTTATAATCATAAATCAGGCTCAGGTTTTGTTCATTAAAGGCACAAGCACAATCAGAGAAAAGTGCTTAAATGAAGATCTTTGGTCTCTGTGATGCAGAAAGTCAGCACAGAGGGATGTTCTGATCTGTACAGCCTGTGAGTCTAAAGCATTCCTTCATAACAGCACAGGCAGGCACAGCCAGGACAACATGCAGCATATGACCAGAAAGAAATAATTTATTCTCTGTGATACAGGATGAATAGATTTTCACACCATTCAGATCCATTTTTTTTTAACCATCCACCATATGCCGGGAACTGGAGAGCAGCGTGCAGAGCAAGCCTGCATCTGCTTCCTCCTTCATGCTGTGCATGCTTTTTATAAAAGTCCTTCCCTGGAAAGCAGCAGAAGGCATTGCCAGCAGCACTTCCCAGGGTCTGGGTGAACCCTCTGCAGGGGATGGACAGTGGTGGGAGCCAGTGTAAACACACAAGAAAGAGCTGCAAGACCATGGCATAGGTGACCATGCCTAAGCACCTTCCAGCACAACCATGATAGGGAAAGCTGACAAAGATGAACATCTTTAAAAATGAGAAGAAAATGTAATCTTGATAATTCTCCTTTTTGGGAATAATTAAGTGTGAGGATTCACTGTGAGCTGGTTCTGTGTCCACCAGATCTTTCTCTCACTGCTTGGAAGCATGTTTAAGAAGAGGAGATCCTGAAATTTGTGCAAAGGTCATCTTTTATTACAGGACTATTTACTGTGCAAACTATATTAAATTGTAGACTCATCAACCACACTTACAACTCTCACATTTTCTTGGCTGGAGTATTTATCCAACTTTGTCCAGGTCTCTGCTCAGGGTCAACTGGAAGCCATCAGACCATCAGATTTCTTTGTTTATTCAGCTTTTTAATTTCTTTTGCTTTTATCTCATGTCATTAGGCCTTATGTTCAACAATTTTCACAGGGTGCTTGCAGTCAAAATTGACACGCTTGTACATGTCATAGTTGTTTTGAATAATGATGGTATAATTACTGTGTTTATAAACATTAGCTTGCTTGTAAAAGTACTTCAAATTTTACTAAGAACCTGCTACCTCACTAGTGTTTTTTATAAAGTGATGATGGTATTACTACAGCATCAGCAAAAGAACTGACACATCGTTCATAGCATTCACACTTAGTTCAGGTGACTAATTCTAAACTATAAATACTTCAAGATAAATTCATCACAGACTTCCAAGCACCTTGTCTCTGATGCTACAGCCTATTTCCCCTGGCACTTCCATAACATCAGTGAGTGGGAAACTCATCACCCAATAAACTCAGTAATTATTCTTCTTCTTACTACTTAAGTGCATTAGTATTGCCACACAATAGATAGGATTAGGTCATCAAGTTTGCTTTCTGTGTCTGGCGTTGCCTGTATGACAGGGTTTCTTTTCCAAACAAAAGGCTGTTTGTCAGTGTTACTTTTGCTCTAACGCATGTAAAGACAACTGTATAAATAGAGCAGTATTTCTGTAACCACCTCACTGCTCTGTGGTGCTCTGAAGCTCAGAGGAGATGGCCCTCTCTCAGCTCCTAGGCTACATCTACTGAGACAGCAATTCAAGCTGGAAAGAACAGCCTGGCTTGTCATTTGTCATCCAGAAAGTATTTGAGGAGAATATATCGTATTATTGTGTCGTAATTTGTTCAGCTAAGTTTCTGGGCACCAAGACAGCCAGATGGTTAATTCCACTACTTTGTGGTTTGTTTTTTTTAAAGGAGAAGCAGAGACGAGGGAAGTCCCCTGGCACTGGGTTCTGGCACAGCAGGCTGAGCCCCAGCACAGCAGTTGGGATTGTTGACCCAGTGAATGTGCCCAAAGATTCTTTTCAGCCACACAAAACAGTTCAGTTTTGCCATTAGCATATCAGAGGTGGAGCAGTGGTGGGAAATGGCACAGCAACAAAGCTGGGAGCTCAGAGTCTTTGTCTGGCTGCAGCTTAGGGAGGCAGGAAAAAAAATTATAATTGGCCATTGGCCGTGCAGCGACAGACAGATGTTGACATTTTTCTCCCTTGGCTGATCAAACCCCACCCTTATCCCAAGGTCTAGAGGAATGCTGTTGGCTGCCCATTCAGGCAGGCAGCTTTCTCCCCACTCTCCAGAGTGACAGGGCCAGCATAAGCATGGTATAACGTGCATGGAGAAAATTGAGAGGGTGAGAGAAATTGCCTCTGATTTGTTGGGTTTTTGTTTTGTTTGGGTTTTTTTGTCACATCGTCAATCAGATCTAAAATAAGCCTTTAATTCAAATTCAAAAGCACAGGCCACGTACATCAGTTAAATGCTACATCCCAGATCACCTTTGAACCCATGCAATATCTATGGGAAGAGATCAACCTGCCTTAGACAGCCTTCCTTTGCTTCCTTGCCAGAAAGAGATGTTTTAGTCCACTCTCCAGAGTGACAGGGCCAGCATAAGCATGGTATAACGTGCATGGAGAAAATTGAGAGGGTGAGAGAAATTGCCTCTGATTTGTTGGGTTTTTGTTTTGTTTGGGTTTTTTTGTCACACCGTCAATCAGATCTAAAATAAGGCTTTGATTCAAATTCAAAAGCACAGGCCACGTACATCAGTTAAATGCTACATCCCAGATCACCTTTGAACCCATGCAATATCTATGGGAAGAGGTCAACCTGCTTTAGACAGCCTTCCTTTGCTTCCTTGCAGAAAGAGATGTTTTAGGGCCCAAAAACTGCACAAGAGTTCCCACTCCCATACACTGTAAAGTTCCCGGAGGAAGAGATTCATGAGCTGTGTCAGGCTGGCATCTGAAATTGTGCCCTGCTGCTTTCAGCTCCACTCATCTTCCCTCCTCCTGGCAGCAGCCATGAGAGCAGCACTGGTTCTGCTTCCTCCTGACCTGACCACACACAACTCTGGGACAGGAAGGAGGCCAGATCTGAAAAGGTGACACTTCTCTTGACTCAGCAATAAAGTCAGCCTGCATGCTCAAAGGGCAACTTCTCCACTTCTTGCCCAAATCCCTGGAGGCAGAGCATTGCCACTTCATTGCACATCAGACTTTCCCTAGAGCCAAGAAATATTTTAATTTTTTTCTGACACGGAGCTTAGTTGCACTGAATATCTCATCTATCACTTTTTGAATACCATATCTATCACTTTTCTGTACAGAGTCTGCCCACTTCCATGGCTGTTATTCTGTTTCTCTACACAACAGCCCTTGCTTCTGCAGCAGCACTGGGGCAGCACATGAGGACCCTGTGTAGTCATAAGCACTGCCTAGAAAACCTCTGTGAATGTTTGGCAGTGTTGTGAAGACAAGCCCAGCTGATCAGAGCTAAGACCAACACTTGCCCAGCTCCAAATCACTCACAGTATCCCAATGGCCCAAGCAGGGAGGAGTGAAGTGCAGATGCCAGTGTCCATGCAAAGGGTGGCCAAGCTTTGTGTACTGCTGAAATGGAGCAATTTCCTCTGCAGTCATCACCCTTCTCTTCTCCTTCATCAAATGAGCTTCCCACAGGCTTGGCTTTCACCCAGCTTTTGGCTTTTTCCAGTGACAAATCATGATTTCATAAGGTTTTGTTTCTGCTTTGAAAGGCCATCATGAAGCTTGTACCTAAAGCATCTGTTTAGAAAATGCAAATGAGGGCAATGAGTCTATTAAATCCTGTCTAGATGCAGACTGGAGCAGACACTGTCAAGTCTGCATTTCAAATTGACAGCTGAGCTTGGATTTAGGGTTTAATGCTGTCATATTTGGTCCTTATAAGATCAAGGACCCTGTCTGTCCTCAGCCAGTCCAATGAGGAGGATGCTCATGCTGGGCATGTTTCCTTATGAGTGGAAAAAACCTGGGCCCGCAGAAAGGGCCCTTTACACCATTCTGTACTTCAAAGCCAATTGACTCACCCAGCCTGGACAAAGCAACCACAGAGAGTGGTTGCTAACTCAAAGCTCTGCTAACTCTTGCCTCAGGCCAGGCTGAGCTGCTTCAGAGGCTTAGAGAAGGCTTAAGTGGCCCCAAACACCCAGGGGCAGGGGGATCAGACCTGTCAGCACACAGTTCAGCTCCTAGCTCAGCAGCTACTGGCCTCTTGGGAGGGTCTTGAGATTCAGGGTAGGGGTCCAAACCTACATACAGCTTCAAAGATATGTGCACAGTTGTTAAGTCCATCATTTGTTTACAGATATAATGCACTAAGTGAATATAAAACTAGATTTCAATATGTTAGATAAATTATTTATGGCAAATCCATTGAAAATTCATGTAGTTCCTAGTAATTCCTAGTAATTAGCCTAGCAAACCAAAGTGCAGTGGATATGAAGAGTCGTCGTTCTTATGCCATGTCCCAAAGGAAACACACAAGCATAGAGCATAGATCTTAAATGCACATCTCTTTACATGTACCTCTACAGTCACAGCTTGGGAATGAATTTTTATTTGCTTCAGATGTACAGGGTTCTCAGAGTAGATTATTCTGTTTTATGCTTGGTTCTCATCCTTTTATTGGGGCTTTGCAATGTGAACATTTCTCCAAGGAGGCATTACTTTGTGGTAATTGTTCAGCTCTTTCTACATCAGAATACAAGCTCTGTGGCCAAAAAGCCCCTTCTCAGCCCATCCAAACCCTGGGCTGGAACAAACTTAATGCTTCTTATCTCATTATAATGGCTAAAATATATCTTGCTCTACTCTATAGCCATGAGGGTTATTAGATCCTCAGCCTGAGCATTCATTACAAGAGGCTCATAGCTGTTACATGGGTGCAAATTCAGCCTTGCAGGATTTTGGCTGTGGAGAAAAGGGATGGGCAGGAAAGAGCAGTTTGACTCAAACACCACAGAGCAGCATGTAGACTCAGAAAGGAGTGGGAAGCTTGAAGTTAACCTGATTTTCAACAGTTATTATATCTAAATCAGAACTACTTTTCAGCTGTGATGGAGCCTGTTATGAGGAACACAGTCCCCTTCACCACTGCTGACCCAATAGGGGTATTTGAAGAGAACACCCCATTTTCCATTTAAACTCATGGAGTTCAGTCTAGGTTATTCTGTGTTGGGATGAGAATATTTGTATTTACACAGTTTATAGATTAAGTTATTGCACTTAGAAAAGTAATGTAAACAAGCTGTAAAAATTTCAGCAAGTAACCTTTAGGATACAGCATTTTTAAAGTGAATCATACAACTCAAATTAGCAATTATGGTGGTGTGACACCTAAATGTAAGTTTTGCTAGAGATTTACAGCTGCCTTCTGTTCACATTACTAAGCTAAATTTATAGTCAAGCAATCTTTTTTTTCTCAAAACAAGTCTGAGAACTGGACAAAAAGATGAGAAGAAAAGCTTTTTAAATGATCTTGCAACTGCTGAAATTAACACACCTTTATTTTACACCTACAGCCATGCAGGGAAAGAATACCTTACTAATTAATTACTATTTCTCTATTAAAAATGCTGTGTTCTTCACATTTTTGTGTCAAGGCTGTGTTATGACCCTAAATTCCTTGCATAGGTCACCTTGCTGCAAAGCAACTAAAAATAGTATTTTCTAGTGAGGGTAACAGAAATATAATAGCTGGCTTGATTTGAATTCAAATTAAGGAAGGACATGGCTGATTTTTAAAAAAGCAGGTGCTAAAGAAACCCCCAGATCAGATCCTGTGCTTGTACATGATTTCTTAATACTTGCTAAGAGGGAGGCTTGAAGATCACTTGAAATGTGGCTGGTTTTCCAGGGCTCACCTCATTCATGCAGGGCTCCCTGCTGTGTGCACACCCAGACCTGACCTCCTGTGGTCTCTCTCTCCTCACCACTGGTATTACAGAATCTCCTGCTTATGGGGAAGGGTCTCTTTGTGGAACTTTTCATAGGACTGGTCTTGGTAAGCCCTCCAGCAAATGCTCAATTTTGACAGGGAGCTGGCTTGACTGTCCATCCATCTATTGTCTCCCTCTCTGCTCCCCAGCAGATAATTTAGGATTTCAAGCAAGCCATCAGGATGAAAAATGTACAGAGCTGATTCTTTTTAAGACAACCACCTCAATATGCTTTTTGACAACACAAAAATTAATTTTCATCACAGGATGTGACCTATTCCTTAAAAAGCCTTGCTTGATCTACCCCCCTCATTTTCCTTGTTCATGGACATGCAGCACAGGGAGTTGAAATACCTTAACAAACAGCGCTGGAGGGTAGAAAGGCAGTGAGTACATTAGCATGGGAGAGAACACTTGCTATACTTGATAATCAATGCCCAAAGGCTGGTGGAAGACAGCTAAATTATCACACATGAAATTCCCATCTCCCTGGAGATGAGTTTTTCTGCTGAGGAGGTAGGAATGGAACAGTCACATGATACATACATGGATGAGACCATGAGGGAGGACTCCTGCAGCAGAAGGATGAGGTCTTCACAGAATACTCTGAGTTGGAAGAAGCCCACAAGGGTCATCAACTCCAGCTCAAGTGAGAGGCCTATATGGGGATCAAACCCACAATGTTGGTGTTATGCTACAACCAACTGAGCTAAATATTTCCACTCCAGGAACAAGAAAGACATGATGGCTTAAGAAAAGAGACCCAAACAGCCCTTCTCAGCCCCATGCTCCTATGACCCTCAGCTAAAAGGTCTCCAGAACTGAGCTGCCCAAATGTGTGATGCTGGGAGGAGAGAGGTGTTGGTTTTACATCCAATTCACTGTTCAGCCTTTTTCTTAGGGGTTCCTGCTTTACAGACATCAGCCCTGATCTGAACCACACTGGGGACCAGTGATGGTGACCAGTTTTCTTATCATGTCTGAGCAGCATTTTTCCCTTCCCACTTTCCATCATCTTTACATACACCTGTGATAGAGATTTTCGAGACCATAATGTTGAACTGCAAAAACCACAGTCTGCTGGAGAAAGAAATCCCTGCCTGCATAACTGTGTTATTCCCCTTTTGGCCAAATGGTTGAGGAAGTGAGAGCTTGCTCTCATTTTGACGACAGACATTCTGCAGATGCCTTGGTGAGGACAGGATGACACATAAACCTTGCTCTAGCTCCATTCTGACATCTCAGGCAAGAAGAAAGCTGCCTCATATGGTTGGTGAAGCACATTGAGATTCACTTTTCTTCATGGCAGCATCTGCTAGAAAATACATGCAGAGCTGAACCTCAGACACGAAAAAATATTTTTAAAAGTTTATGGACAAATGCCATACGTTCCTTAATGGCATTTGTCTGTTAGTAACTCCTGGAATAAAAAATGTTTTCATTCTCAGTTTCAGCATTTTCTTCCTCCCTTTTGAGTCAACAGGAACTGAACCTATAAGTCAAAATAGCTTTCTGTCTCCAAACAGACTGAGTCAGGACCATGGTTTAAAGAGATAGGGGAATGCTAGTGACTGTTATGAGGCAAGAGATAGAATTTCTGACAAAAATGGGTTGAAGAGTCACAAAACAAAACTTCAAAGCTCATCTTCACTTAAAGAAAATGTTACTGCTGTTTGAATCAGCTGGGCTGCTTCCAATACTGCTGTAACAATCTTTGTCTTTAAGGATGTAAAATGCTTTATCACTTCAAAAGCTCTTGCACATCACTACTGAAGGAGCAAAATTAATGTGCCTTGGTGGTTTGTAATATTAGCTTCACCCTTCATTAAAAGATAGCTGTTTTCAAACAAACCTGCCTCCTGCCACATGTGTATCTACATTTAAATCTGCTGTGGATGTGGGAAATGCATTTACACTCGTGCATTGCAGTGTCATCTGTGTCTGTGCACAGCAGTGCTAGTGACATGTAACAGAAGGGACTTTGCCAACACCCAAAGCACGGCTGCTCAGGGTCTACACAGTTCTTCAGAGAGAGGTTAATTTTGATACAGATCCAACAAACTGTGGAGTCAGTTGGTGTCTTGCTCATTCCAGTGTGTAAAATGGCCCAGAGGGGCTGTGCCAGAGGCAGCAGCCCATGCTGGGACAATGCTTATGGGATTGGTGTCAGCAGCTCTTGGCAGCCAGCACAGTTATGCCTGGGGCTGGCCTCACAGAAATGACATTTCTATGGCCTCAGCTCACTGCAGAAAATAGGCTAGTTAGGTCAACCTTAAAAATGAGGTGGAACTTAGCAGTGAAAGCTGTATGTATTGCACAACAAGAATATTCAAAGAAGCAGTTTGGAATTTGGGCTATTTTTTTCCCCTCCACTTAACATATTTTCTTTTATTTTACTGACCTCTCTGGAAAGCCAGTGGCCCCTAAAAAAAATTAAATATTGAAAAACATGAGAGATCAGGTTCACTTGGAATCAGAAAAAATAAGAGCAACAAATGCTACACTGAGTTGGGACAATGCTTATGGGATTGGTGTCAGCAGCTCTTGGCAGCCAGCACAGCCATGCCTGGGGCTGGCCTCACAGAAATGACATTTCTATGGCCTCAGCTCACTGCAGAAAATAGGCTAGTTAGGTCAACCTTAAAAATTAGGTAGAACTTAGCAGTGAAAGCTATATCTATTGCACAACAAGAATATTCAAAGAAGCAGTTTGGAATTTGGGCTATTTTTTTTTTCCTCCACTTTACATATTTTCTTTTATTTAACCACTGACCTCTCTGGAAAGCCAGTGGCCCCTAAAAAAATTAAATATTGAAAAACATGAGAGATCAGGTTCATTTGGAATCAGAAGAAATAAGGGCAACAAATGCTACACTGAGTGAACTTGAGGCAGTCAATGACAATGAGGATTACTTTGATTCTGACTCCTTGTGCCTTGCTCTGCTCACAGAGCAAACCAGAAAAACAGCATCAGTCCACCCCAAAAAAGCCAGCTGATCTCAGAGATCAAGAGTGAAAAACCAGCCAGAGACTGAGCCCTCTGACCTGTGCCTGGCCAGCAGTGTGGCAGCTGTCCTGGA
Source organism: Passer montanus (assembly GCF_014805655.1). Classification (NCBI taxonomy): domain Eukaryota; kingdom Metazoa; phylum Chordata; class Aves; order Passeriformes; family Passeridae; genus Passer; species Passer montanus. The sequence continues at coordinate 8,782,135 of NW_024367707.1, read as the reverse complement.
CCTCCAAGTGAAAAAGGTTTTAGAACAGATCTAAAAAGATCCCTTTTTAGCCAGGTGGGAAAGATTCTGGAAGAGCTCCCCATTGCCTTCCGTTCATGACCATACTCCAGAACTGTATTCTCCTTTCCCCAGAAGTACAGCCCTCTTCTAATCAGTCTAATTTTAACAGTACTGAAAGAATTCACAGCTGGTTTAGATCTAAGGACCTCACTATGTGTTTGGAAGTTAGACAAGATACTCAGAAGAAAAAAAAAAGAAAAAACAAACCAACAGTGGTGAGAAGAGGCATCCAGACGTCCAGAAGCAGCAGAAATGTTTAGGATGCCTTTTTGATGAACAGACTGCTGCCTGGCAAGGCTTCAAAGAACTGCCCAAAGGCCATGGCAATCCCTCTGTCTGCATAAATAATGTCACCTTACACTGCAAAAAGAAACCTCAACCATTTTGATATTGTTCAAAAAAAAGGTCCATATACCACTTTAAAAAGAAACTTCCAGGATGGAAATATTTTTGGAGCTCCATGTTGATTATCAAATTGCACTTTGGGTAATTGAATATATTAGAAATTTAAAATTTGACTTTTTTTTCATTATTTATTGTATCTACTTTTCTTTGGTGCCATGAGGTTAGGCAATTAAAATAGTTTATAATGAAATTTCAATCAGTTTTCCTGTCAGGTTCTCATGCATTATTTTGAAGTGCTTAGCTTGTAAACACTGCAGGGTAATATTTTTTTGTTTAAAAGTACTTTCATAAAACCCTGGAATGCTTTGTTAACCTTAGATCATTTACGAACAAACAACCATCCTCAGACTATTTCATCTTCCATATATATTATGGTTTAATCCTGTACTTAAAAGTGATTTGATATAAAGTCATATGATCCTTCAAATGCTTCCACTATATTTTTTTCTTTCTAACCAGCACAGAGAGGTCACTTCTCTTCCTTTGCAGTCACTTTTTCATAGAATCCACTTCCCTCTTCCCATTTATTTTTAATACTAGTGGTTTCATCCACAGGAATATATTTGTTATAGAAACAAACTCCTTCACTGTTGGTAACCAGAAATGGCTCTGAAAGACAGTTGTGGCGGAAGAGTTTCCTGTCAGAAAATAGGTACAGCTTTAGCAGCAACCACCACTGCACCCTGGCTTTGATGTGTTTCAGTTTTGTTTGCTTATTTTATCTTTTCTTCATCTTTATTTATTCCATCAGAGTGCTCAGCTGTTGGAGAGAGCAGCAGGGTTATGTCCATGAGGGCTGCCACCATGGCTGGGCTTTTATCTGTGGGTGCTTTAATCTTGCTCTATGGTCAATCCTTCCTGAGTTTGTCAGCTTGTGGGTAGATATCTTCTGGGCAGATCCTTTGTATGACATATCCTTGTCCTCTGCTGCTGGCTTCTCCTGATGCCAAAAGGTTTCAGGAGCAAAATTATGGGGGCATTTGCCAGGTAAAAATGCTCCAGTGAAGCTGCTGCTGCTGCTGTGCAGGATGAAGGCCAAAGGCTGCAGCGGTGTCAGCGTGTGGGTGTTTGGGTGTTGCCGCTGATGTTCTGGTGAAGCAGACACAGCTCTCTGCCTTTGGTTCTATTGAAAAGATGATTGATTTCCTCCTGAAACTGCTGTTATGCAAAGTAGTGGTTACCTGAGAAAGCCTCATTCATAAACTGTGGGTGGGTAACGGAGGATGGGAGTAAAACCTGGCTTTTGCCCTGTGGAGAGAAAGCTCTTACAGTTTGGCTTTGTTCTGCACTGAACGAGAGGAGCAGAGCACATGTGGCCTTCATTAGTGACGCTCCTTTGAAATGCCTCCAAGTCCTTGGGTTGTAACTTTAGCACACAAAGGGGTGGGGGAGTGAGGAAGGGAGAAGGGAATGAGGGAAGAATGAGGCTGCTGGAGTTATCCCTCTGAAATCCATACTTGGACACACTTTCTGTTTTTTCCTTCCCCCCTCCTTTCTTTCTTGCTCTTTCCTCTTTGTCCCCCCACAGGCACAGGATTTTTCTTAACTTTCTGAACTGGGAAAATATATTAATTTTTTTTTTAATCCGCTGCTTTTCTGTCAAAGCAAAACCAAGATGAATAATCTCTTCTAAATTATAAGCACAAAATTATAGAGTGAAACAGTTATCATTTCATTGCTCTTTTTGCATATGTGTATAGGGTTTTGTGGTCACATGAAGCCTGTGAGTCTCCAGTAGGCTGGAGTTTAAAAAATGCTTTTGAAAGAGCATGCAGGGGAATGGGGACAGATCTGGGAAGCTGAAATAATGGGGGTTGATCTCTGCTCACAAGGAACTATGTCACAGAGCTGCAGCCTGATCAACATACCTGCCCTCCAACTTCATGGTGCTTCCTCATGTTTTAAAACTGTAAACCTCTACTCCTTCCCAGGAGCTAATGAAGAAGGAAGTAGTTTAAAAACAGCCATACTAATTCTACTTATGTTAATTTTCCATGATTTTGCCCATCTATTAATTACATTTGAATTTCAGCCCTCTAAAATTCACAGCTACACACACCTGGCTTTCCATATCAGAAATCAGTTAGAAACTGATGAAAACTAAATATTAGCAGGAGAATAACCAACATCAAATACAAAGGGTCTCCATTAAACCCAGGGGCAATTTAGATTCCACCCTGCAGTCTGAGGGAAATGGGAACATTTCACAGCACTGAAAAAATGACATCCACATTTTTAGTACTGACAGACTGCCTAAGTATCCCTTTAACTCCTGAGTGGGTTTGGGAACATCAGTGTCTTCAACTGGCCAGATGCAAGGCATGAAGTCTCTCTCGCACCTGTCCATCCACTTTTCCATTTGTGCTCCCTCCCCAGGGAGTCTGAATTTCCCAGGTAATGGACATTCATGTGAGAAGTACAACAGCTCTATCAAACAGGCTGAAATAAAAAGGTGCTGACGTGGGAAAGGCTCAATTGTCTAAGTGCAGGAAGGCAACAGCCCAGGCCTGCATCAGAAACACCTTCATGGCAGGGCCAGAGGAGACCATCAGATCTGCCTGTAGGAAGAGCTTCTCTCTGAGGTTTTCACCGTAACTGGTGAAACAGATATTTCTGCCCAACTGCAAACCAGGGCTGATGCTCACAGGACCGAGTGCTCAGAGCTGTGGGTAGCAGCTGTAAGCAGAGGGGTTGGTGCCAGGGTTTCTCCACAAGCTCAGCCCCAGAAGATATTTTGCCTCTGTAGTCCTTTTTGTCTTTTTCTTTTCTGCTGCTGCTGTAACACCCGGTGATATACCAAGGGTCCTGTAGTAGCTCTGTTACCAAAAGCACAGTCCAAACATTGTTTGACAAATGAGGCTTGTACAACAGAATGAGTGCTATATATAGCTATGAGCAACTATACTTAACTGGAAAATGCTTCTCTCCTTGCCTACATAAGGATTTGCCATTCAGCATCCACGTGAGGCTGTATCATTCAAAATATCATTCAGTTTAGTATATAGAAATGTTGGGGTCTTGGGCTAATTGTGTGGTGTCAAAGGGGATTGTTGGCAAATGCTTTGTTTGCCCAGGACTGTGTACAGACCTGGTCTGTCCTCTGATCTCTCTTGAGCACAGGGGAGAGGGGCTCCAGCATTAAGACAGAACTGAGCAAGTGCTTCATCATCCTCCCCAGGGCATCTTGCTGACTGAAAAACAGTCCTGGGGGATGTCAGAATGTGCCAGTGGGGTGCAGGAGTCAATGGTGCAGGCTATTTCATTCCTACAATATATTAATCCAGTAAATAATAATACTTTGTTTGCCCTCATTAAGCATAAGCACTCACAGGCTAGGCATTAGGATATGGGAGTTGCCTTGTCTTATTCCTCTTTCTGTATATGGTAATAAAATGCAGGAAGGTGTTACTGTCCCTGTGACCTATAAACTATTTTCTACAGATTTAAATACTGAAAACCCTGTAACATTCAGGTGGTAGATAAGTAAAAAAAAAAAAAAAAAAAAAAAAAAAAAAAAAAAAAAAAAAAAAAAAAAGAAAAACAAACAAACAAAAAAAAAGCTTAGAAGAATGGGAAAAAAAGAAAAATAAAAACAAACAAACAAACAAAATCTTGGAAGAATGGTTGTGGTGTTTTGAAGCATGATTATGATGAATTACATATTTTAGGAAAACAGCCTCAGTCTAATCTCCCAGCAAGTTCACAGCCAGGCAGCTCTCCCAGTTCATAACCAGGGAGATCAGAATCAAGCTCTAGACAGTAATTTTTATGTCACTTGGTGTTCTAGTAATGACTGCAAAAAGGGAACTTAACCCTTTTGTCTCTGTACTTCTACAGACATATTTGCTGTGTAACTATTGCACTCCATTCATAGCTCTTTCTAAAATGTCAGGCTCATTCTTGCTCCTGTAGCTCTTTAAACACTCATTTGTGTCAGAAAAACAGCTCTGAACAATACAGGGCTCTATTGCTTGCTTCTTATCTCACTTTCCCCAGTCTAATCCTGTTGTAATGTTATTTGCTTTAATATTCACAGCCTTGATTAATGCCACAGTAAATAAGATAAAATCGGATATATCCCATGTTGTTCTATGAGAAGACATAAAAATAGTTGAGGACAACCAATTAAAATATTATATTCAAGTACAGAACTAGAATTTTTTTATTCTAAGTAGTCAAAAGGTTGGCTTAGGTAAATGCAAATTACCAAATTGATAAAATGGATTGGTATCAATACACACATGAAAGTCAGAAAACAGGTTAATACAAGCTCAACGTTTATGATGCTATTTCATTTCTGACCAGGTCAGTAATGGCCACAGATATAATTCCATGTTCATTTTGGAGAAGTCTTCACAGACCATACAGGCATTCAAATGCGCCACATGAAGCAGTGCTGCACTCCCACTGCACAGTGAGAGCTTCTGCTGCCCATGTGACCCCCTTCCTGATGCACATGTGCTCCTATAAAATCCCTGTGTGTTTTCCAAGAGCCCCCTGATGCAAAGACAATCAGCTTTGGTGATCAAGGGCTTAAAATGTTTAAAATTCAGAGGTTATGAAGTAGTTCAGCATTTCAGTCTCTCCTTGAGAGTAAAGCTGCAAACCATTCTTTTGATTCCTGTTCATTCCTGCTGCATGTAAAATAAACCAATCAAAATGGAAAATGTATATTAAAAAGGCTACAATAGCAAGACCTTAAAAGTTAAATAATATATATTTGTTACTAAGGTTCACAAAGTAAATCTGCCATTGTTGTTGCAAACTGTGCTACTTACCACACAGGTTTTTTTAACCCTTCTACTTTGGATTATATCTGTAGTATGCAGAGGTACACTTTAGATTAGCATGCACTGAGTAATGAATCACATTCTATTTCAGAAGAGCACATATTTTTTGAGCTATGTCCATTTTCTGTTTGTATCAGAATATTGATGGTGTAATTTCTTCCCTGTGTTATTTTGAATATTTCTGTTGTGCACAGAGACTGGAAATTGCAGATGCAGGCAAAGATTTTTTTTCCTAAGTTAAATAAACATTTTCCATCAGTTCAACATTTGGTTTCAGGTTTCAAGTTCAAACTTGTTCTTATGTTATCCATGTGTTTGCCCACTCTTCACAATAGAGACTTTCTGTAAACAATATAAATTTCTTTCATAAATGCTCTGATCTAAATTTTTGTAATGTGATCACTGTTTTCACATATCAGATGGAAGGTACGTTATTTTCAGAAAGTAAAGGCCTAGCATATTCTAAAACTTCAGCAATTGATCATGTCTCAAGTGGGAAATCTGAATATTGTTAAGTGCTTTACATAAATTTCTTCTCTCTATAATGGGTCTGTTCATAGTTGACACAGAAAATTATTATTACTTTCTTCAGGCATTTCAGAGTCACTGATTTTTACTACACAGTTCATGATATGCCTAACATACATCCAGTGTTTATTAACCTGGAAAAAATACATTTTTATTAAGCATTTTGAGACCTACTTATATAAAGACTGCTACTAAATAGCCTGGATTTAATAACAATAAGCCACAAGTACCAAATAATTCTTCAGATTTTATCATCCTAGCCATGAACATAGGAATAACATCTCTAATTCATTCATTGTTTTTTATATTTTCATTGTACTACTCATGCTGACTTTTCCTCCATGATAGAACAATCTCAATCTTTCCAGTGTCTATTCATTTGGACTGTAAATGTTTTTCTGTTCTGCCTCTGCATCTTTCATCTTTTTCCTCTTCTGCAGAATCATTTCTTCTCCAGGACCAAGCAAGGTGCCACAGCTGCAGCCACTGCTAAGTCCAAGCCCCACAATATTGTCCCATCATGATTTCAGCTATCCAAAATAGCTGAATTTATACAGCTTTAAAGGCCTAGCTTTTTAACATGCCACGCTGCATGACAAATTGGAGCAAGCCTCTAGAGAAGGAAATGTCAATGTATGAAGACGTGATTGAAGGTGTGGAAAGGCTGGGCACATGAAGGCACCTCTCCTCCTCCTCCTCTCTGCATCTCTGAGGGAGATGCCAGATGAACACACGCATGGAAAACCCCCCACAGCTGCTCCCATAGCTGCTTCCCAGGAAAACACACCAAATGTACAGAATGATAGATTGGAGAGGCTGATGCTGAAGGTGAGGAGAGAAGTTCTGCTGTGGTCTTGGACTTGGTTCTCACTGACATTAAAAGGGACCTTTAGTACCCCAAGTCTGAGCCTTGGAGAGGGTCAGCAGAATGCCAAGGTTTTGCATGCATGGCAGAGCTGAAAGGGAACACAGATATTGTGAGAGGGAGCAAACATGAATGTGATGAGGCACTGCACTGTTTGCCTTTACAATGGACTGTCAACAGTGAGTATTCATACGCTGACACTAACAGGCTATTTTCTCATACTGCTTTAAATTCTCTTCAATTCTCCTCACTTCAATTTTCCTGCTTTAAATTTTCTTTAAATGTGGGAAAGAATAGCTGTCTCCTGGCTGTAAGTTTGTTAAGCCTAATATTGCTAACCTCTAGTTCTTCAAGGGCAGTTAAAAACACTAGACCTGCAGGATTGACTGGACCGTGAGAATTTAAGGATCCCATATCCACTTCTTTACAAGATGCTTATAGTGCTTGATTTTCTTGAAGACAGCAGGAGTAAAAGAGTAAAAGATTTTCTCTCTCTTTGCTATACAAAGCGTTTTTCATAGTCAGTGCTCTGTCTAAAAGCTCGCTGCATCTTCCTCTAGGTGATAGTGCCAGGCCATGTTTTCTATGCTCAGTTGTGCTACCTTCTCTTTCTAGCACTAACCTTCTCTTTCTACTCTGCTGCTTCATCTTCTTTCATGCTTTCCCATTTACTCATGAATCACCATTAAACAACAGCATATGCTGTAGAGGTGTCATTGCTTTGGACTGTGTTCTTGTGCTGGGGCAGAGAGCACTCTGGTTTCTACTGCCTTGTTCCACAATGACTTTATAAGCTGTTCCTCTGCACCATCCTAAAGAACAAGGGCTCTACCTGTCCACTTGCATTTTTTCCTGAGGTTCAGTGTAAATCAGCAACACCTTCACAGGTTTTGACATCCCTGGATAAGCAAATGGAATGTCAGGCTGCTTTCCTATGCTACCTATACTGCAAACAGCGTTTAATCTGATAATAAGCTGCAAAGTACAAGACTACGTTGTCATAATTGGAAGATCCAAAAGTAGAGTAACTCTGGCATTTTGGCCTTCTCAAGATGATGCTCACACTAGTAGGCTGGTTCTATTGGACTACTTTTTGCCTGTGTTCTAGTTAGTCTTCTGTGCTATGTTGAAAAGCAGCAAATGAGATGTTGCTTTGTTGCTGGTCACATTTTACTTGACTGGTTATTGCCATTTGGCATCATAAAAAATAAATACAAAAAACCTAGAATTGACATTGAATACGTTCATTATATTTAATGATAAATTTTACTTTGGCTGTTCTAGAAACTCCAGTTTTGTAACAACAACTGCACATAAAGATCCTTCCCCTTTGTAAGCAATAGTAATCTTTATTTACAGGGTGTACCTGGAAGGAAAATATTTCCTTCTTTTTCATTTCTCTCTCTCTTTCATTAAAGACCACTGAAGACAAAAAGGCTAAAATGTTGGAAAGGAACCTGTGTCAGTCTCCTTTTAATGAACAGTGCAGGCTCCTTTGTGGCAAGACCATTTCAATTATGTAGTAATTATGCAAGCTTCAGTAAATTCTCAGCTCTCCAAAGTGAGGTAATGGTGCAACTTTACAGATCCCTGAGAACCGCATTTGGATAACTAACTCAAAATAAAAGGTCTCACAAGTGCTGATGGCTAGTTCTGCAGCAGTGTGTTCAGAACCCACATATATTCCTTTCCCTGAAAATCGAGCAAACGTCATGACAGAAATGCTTATGCTAGTACTAAACTACAAACAAATGCTCTTAATATTGGCAGAATGCAGATTCTATGTTTGGAACTGATAGCATGCACACAAGAAACATGATTCCAGATGTTAGGGCTATGCAGTGAGAGGAAGAGAAGTGTAGCATGAATGTCCACACCCAGTCAAATCAGCTCCAAACTGGACTGCATAGTGGCAACAAAGGACTTGAAATTTTCGGACTAAAGATGAAGAAATTGCAGGAGGGAGAAAGAAAAAAGTCTAGAATCATGAATAAAGAGATTTAATATAAATAAAGGTTCATTTGGTGATGTGAAGGTTATAAGAGCAGCTGAAAAACCATGATTCTAAAATGCTCTCCTTCACATTTTAATTAGAAAAGGTTTAACACCAAATAGAAATGAAAGACAATGATTCATTATAACTTACAGGGAGGTAATGTAGACTATGTTCAGATTTAGTCCAAAATACAGAGTATGTATTTTGTCAAAGGCTCAGTGTTTGGGCTAAAGATGCTTCAGAGCATGAGGCTCAGCACAAATTTATAAGTGCTGAAAACTTCCAAGAATTTTCAATGTGATTCTGAACCCTGGCAGCCCAAGTCTATGACAGCATATCAGCAGCTGTGGCTGTTTTGTGAGTGCTTTTATGACATCACCTCGCCATTCATATGAGAACTGAAATTGAAACTTTCTGTTTTAAAGGCCCTTTCAACCTAAGTATAAAATCCCATAAGAAAAAAAAAAACAAGCTGGTACAGAAAATCTGAGTTCTTACAACTTGTAGGGTGTTGGTTCAGGATTCTGGGATGTTTTCACAATGAAAAATCAGTTGCCCTGATGCAATATATAGAACATGGAAAGTAGCCAAGACTGCAGTAGCCAAGAAATTTCCAACTCCAAAACATGCCCTGGCTATATTTTATCCATTCTTGCACCCAACAGTTAGAGGCAATAGTGACCCTGCATACAGAACAGCCAAAAATTGGCAGCAATAGCTGGAACATGTAAGAGGAGGGGCTGCCAGTCACCCATGGTGCCAGCAGCCTCACAGAAAATGTGCCTGTGCCAGAGGCATCCTGCTGGGCTACACCTGTTGCACCAGTACAGCAAGACTCTCTTCCCAGTGGTGCCAGAGTCCAATCACTTGTGGCCAATAAATGGAGAAGACAGAGCAAATTATTTACAAACCAAAACAAGTGGTAAGGAGCTGATATGTGTTTTGAGTGCCATCATAACCAATAATGGATGGACAGCACAAACTTCACATCTATAAGAGACTAAGGTCCTTACAGACCCTGACAGTAAAGCATAATATACAACCTCATAAAACATTGTATATAATGTGGCAAAAGTCAAAAACAGTAGCCATGTTGGTCCCCATATTTGGAAACATAAGCTCACAAGAAATAAATGCAGCAAGTATGTTCAGGCAAGGAGCAGTCCTCCCCCCTTCCTTTCCACTTGCAGTGTTACTTGCTCTGGTACATACAGAGCATCCTAACCCTTCTCTGCAAAACCAGAACATTATCTTAGCTGTGCAGTGTATCTAATCACTCTGAGACAGTAAATGTACCCTGCCTCCAAATTACCTCTCTTCGTCCTCTTCCTCTCCCACACTCGCAGCCACATGGTCCCACCATGTCTACATACCAGCTTTGGGGCTCACTGGACCTTTCAGAACCCAGGCCAATTCAATAGCACAGTAAAATCTTGTCCAGATGGATTATGTTGGAAGGGAAGAGGGAACTGATGAGCTAACTCAAATCACAGGCAATTGGGCTAGGTTCAAGTCAGGGGAAGTGACAGAATCATTAGGATGAGAACAGAATTTGCTACTTTTGACAGTGGGACCTAAAGTTCAGTTCACTCTCTCTCCTGAAAGCATCAGATAACCCACATAAAGCAATTGAGTAACATTCAAATCTAAAACTCAACCACTGCCTCCACTTTAAGCCAAGGAGCTGACTTACCTTGGGTTTCTACTCCATATCAAAAGCATTCAATGCTGAAGCTAAACTGGGATTAACCTGACTGCAGGACCAGCTTTCAGCAGTAAGTGGCTACCTCATCAGGTTAAAAAAGCAGGCTTACATTTTCTTATGTAGTCTTTGATTCCTGCCCACTTTTATTCTTGATTACACAGTGGCTAATAGGCTTCCTCTTGCCCAGGTGGCTTTAAGTCTCATCTGGAAACCTCAATTGTCTTCTAAGACAATGACCTAGACAGTAAGGTCTTGTCATTCCCATGGAGCTCCATGGTATACCCATACCACCCCTTGAGTGTTGGAGTTACCTGGTCTGCAGCTTGGAGGCAGCCATCCATCCAAGGCCTTCAGTTCTCCCTATGCTCGCCTTTAAAAGCTGGCACTGCATTGACTCATTCCATCAAATCCCAGCCCCTGTGTTTCTGCATAGAGGTGCCCTGCAATATCCCTGTGCCCTTCTAATTACTCAAAAGTTTTACAAAGAATTCACAAAGAATTTAAGTACTCATTTACGATAGGTAAAACCAATCGTGTCTTCAAAGATCCCTGTGCCCTTCTAATTACTCAAAAGTTTTACAAAGAATTCACAAGGCTCTGAGCCTTGAGAAAAAAAATGAGTACTTTTTAACAGATAGGTAAAACCAATCTTGTCTTTGTGTATTGCTGGAATTTCCCTGCTTGTTGAAACAACACCTGCTAAAGATAAGCTGAAGAGATCTGCTGTTAACAGAGACCTTTCTCTTCATCAGCACAGGCTAAATGTGCTACTTTTGACATCACTTCCCACGGACAACCTATGCAACTGCAAAACCTTCAAGGCGCCTTGTGGCTCAGGTTGAGTAAATCCAAAAACCCAGCTCAAATTCTGTGGTGAGAGCCGTAGCTAACATCAGGGCTTAAGCAGAAAGGAATTCTGTAGCAGTGGGTAACTCTGCAGGGGAGAGCTCTCCTGGTGATAACGCTCAAGCATGGAATGAACTTCCTCAGGAACTTCACAACTGACCACAGCAAGGGCTTAAGCAGAAAGGAATTCTGTAGCAGTGGGTAACTCTGCAGGGGAGAGCTCTCCTGGTGATAACGCTCAAGCATGGAATGAACTTCCTCAGGTACTTAACAACTGACCACAGCAGACCACAATTTTTATTCTTTTTTTTTTTTTTTGACCTTGCTCTCGGTAAGGTAAACACATTTCACCATTGAAAACAGAAAAAGAAAAACCACTGTAAAAGCCTAACTACCTTGTTTAGCCAAATCACCACACTGAAACATAACACCTCCCCTGAAGGAGAATGGCCCCCTTGACCAATTTCCATTACCAAACACCCAAGTGCAAACACTCTGATATTACAGAGGTGAAGGAGAAGCAAGAAAAAGTTTCATGCAATATCTCTGCAGTGTCAAATGTGGATCCCCATACATGTGAGATTCTCACACACCATAAGTATCTGGAAGTTTTAAGAAAGCACACCAATCACAGTGAACACAAGCCAGGCTAATAACACTTTGCCTTAAAAAAGGCAAAGCGTTAAAAAAGAGAAAAAGGTCATTTGAAATGACCATTTCTGTGCACAAGTGGAATGACCAATGTTCTTCCCTAGTGCACTCTGGAGGAAATAAAAACCCTTTCTCTGGATTTCCAGTACTGACAGTGCAGATTTTTATGCCTAAGAGGAAAAACCTTATGTTTCACCAAGTTCTACTTAATAGACTAAAATAAAACTAGTCTGCTTTGTTTGCTCATGGATGATGAATCTCTCACTTGAAAGCAAAAAAGAGGGTTTTGTTTGAAAAAAATAAAAAATTGCTGTATTAATAGAGGAATGACATCATGAGAAGACTGGGAATTAGCATGTGAATTCCTACTCCTTGGGAAAGTTTGTGTGAGATTGGGCAAAAGCAAGTAAAAAGGAAATGCCCTCCTTAATTTGTTATTGGAAAATTAGGAGTTTCTACCTTTTAGGTTTTCTTTTTCTTGTTGTTTTGTGGGTTTGGGTTTTTTTATCTGCTGCAGCAGCATACAAGAGTTTCTTCCTTTCTATTGACAGGTGCTGACTTTTGCTAATGGATTTGTATTGCCCTGCTCTGTCAACACATCAGTATTACTCAGTGTTTAAAGAAATGGACTGAGACTTGGAGCCACATTCAGGGACATTTTAATTCAAACCTCCAACTACTTTTAAGAAACCATATCTAAAAGCTCCCTTCCAAGACATTGGAATGTGAAGTATGTGGGAAATGTTATCTTATTGGCCTCATGTCTGCCAGTGATTGTGAAACAGCTTCACTATTCTGGGAAAAAACAACCATGATTCCAGGCAAAGGGAGAGTCATGTAAGCTTGTTAAAATCTTTAGGAAATACAAATAATACAGAATCTGGAGAAAATCTATAATGCTCCATCATGTGAAGAAATGACTGGTGTGAAAAGATTGCTATTTTTAATCACTTCACATAAAAACATGTAGAAATTGAAAAACAACCAAAATCTTAGATCTAGCACAGCTTGTTGGACCTAATTCACTTTTAGCTCATTTGTTCTCAATATGGTCTGTCTTCCCTAGAGACAACAGACCATTTCCATTGTAGTGTGCCACATAGCCAGGTGCGAGAGAAGAATCAGATGCTGCACCATGGTGGCAGATTTGCCTTGCACTGCAGCCCCTGGAGGCAAAGCAGGGTGGGATCTGCCCAGTGGGAGGTGTGTGCAGCCTTGACTCCAGATGCTCAGCACACATGGAAGCTCTCATCCAGCCTGTGGGCCTTTCCAAGGGAATGAGTGAAGTCTTGCACACGCCTAAAATTAGAAGTTAAATTCTGTCTACTTCTCAGCTCTTTATTTCAGTCACTTCTAGGTAGTCCCAGAGAAGGGCATAGCAGGTACATCCACTTCATCATGCAGTGCTTGTGAAGAGACATTAAGGTGCAGAGTGAGGGTTGAGGATTACCATGTTTCTCTCTGGGAACTCACAGCATCTTTTAGCTAAGAGGTAGATTTCCCTGACAGACACTCAAGCAAATACTTTTGTACAAGTATTTCCTTTTCAGACACAGTGTAAAGGAAGAAACGGTGTAAAGGGAGATAACATAGGTCTTAAATGAAATGAGCTTGTCTCTGGCATAATTTTAAGGTTCTCTCAATATTTACACAACCAAGTAAAAATGATGTTATGCTGTGGAGTTATTTCCATTTCAGTAGCCTGATCTTTCCATGGTGTTAGGACATTGTTTGGGAAGTTTCCAAAGTTTGCCTTGACAAGCATGTTAAGCTCCCTATCAGCTACACAGTGTCAATACACAATGCACTACATACATGCTGGTTGCTGGCCAGCTGACATTTTAAATGAGCAGTTCAGGGAAAAGCAATTTTTGGTGAGGGCTGACCACAGCTGGCTTGACATTAGACAAAATTTTCAGGACCTAGCATTGCCAAGTCTCTGGAGACTTAAAGACTCACTTAACATTATTTTAAACTTTGACTGACTCAACAGCTTCAGTAAACAAAGAGGGTGTGAGGGATCCTAGCACATCAAATCCCTGAATATGTGACTCTGTGTATTTCACTTGCTTATTGAATGCATATATTTTACATTATATCTGGTTTTTTGCACAATGATTTGAGTGTCATTCTTATTCTTGTCACAAAGTAAGAGTGGTAGTTCAACTGCTTCCTTGAACATATGTAAATATTACCAAATGTTGCCTCTTGGCCTTTGGAAGACCATAAGGAATATAAGTCTGCAAGAAATAATGCAGTGATACAATGTAACTAAGCTTGTAGTACACTGAAAAAGTCTGAAGTTGTCAGAGAGAAGTAATTGAGAAATCAGAAGGTAGGCTGCTCTAATCAGCACCTGAATATTTCACTCCCAAATACACCAAAGTATATACCAGGAAAAATGTTCAGTAATTTATAACATGTTCCTGCAGAAAATAGTAATTAAACACAGTTAGATCACTGTTTTCTGGTAGGTTCTCTGGAAATAATTCCAGCTTCATCTTAATTTCATATATATTTTTAATGGAAAAGTGCTATTTAAAACCATTTGACTGGAATATATCAAATGAAGTACAGTGTTGATAAAGACATAACATTGTCATAACTTTAAAAATAGTATTCCTCCATTATACAAAACCTTCTGTAAGTCATAAAATATTGGAAGAAAATCAGAAGCCTATTTCTTATAGAAATAAACTGTTCATAAACAGTTCAGTACAGTTCTGGGTGCATCATGTTCTAATTGCCTCTGGTGAGCAATAATATTTAAAAGAGTTCCAAATAAAAAGACTTTATTCTCCTACGCAGTTTATATCTTCAAATGTTAACTGATCCTTTTAAACTGTTAAAAGGAGATTTTTGAAAAACTGTTATCCTTATCTACAGACAGAGAAACAGACATATCTTCCAGTTAATCAACAACCAAGCTGTGACAAGAACTCCCAAATTCTAAGCTCAGAATTTGGCAGATGCCTTCTGTCCAAAAGGACAGGACAAAAAAAAATCTGAATAACATATCTGAAAATATATTTCAAATGGATTCAGCAAAAGATAAACATGGCTAAGAAAGCAATTACAACTAAAGCATGTCAATAGTTTATACTTATAATTAAAGTGAGGCTTATGATCTGCTTTCCCAACACTGCATCGTAAGAACTCAAAAAAATCAGTATATTGTCATTTAGTTAATGATGCAGAGAGCCTTAATTATGATTTTTCCTACCTTTGAAGCTGGACACCTAAGATTTTAATATTCCTATTCCAAAATCTTATAGTATAAAATGAGTAAAGATGAAGTGATTGATTCAGGAAGTTACTAGTACAAAGGACCTGTCAAGACTTTAAAAATATGCAGTAATTTGCATTCATTAGAATAGCCATGAAAATTTCACAGAAAAATAAAAATTGAATCAATTCTCACATGGGTGGCCAGACATGTCAAAGCAGCTAGGTGAAGAGGAGCTCCTTCAGCCCATTCTTCCTCCAGTAGGACAGCTCACTCCAGAAGGAAGATGGGTGATCATTGATGAAGGTTCTGTTTCCTCTCAAAGACACAATGGCAGTGCAGTCTCAGGTGTGATAATAGAGTAGCTAGGATAATTGAAATTTTAGAACCTCTCTTACAGTAGGTCGTGGCCTTGTGCAGAGCTGGTATGGAGCACACTGCAATCCCTCAGTGCTAAAATTTTTCTGACTTTTCAGTAACTTCCTTGAGAAAGCAATATTGGGAAAACAACAAACAGGCTTTTCAGTTCTTGCAATCTTGGTTTGGCAGTGAAAAATGAGGAGAACCAAGGTGCAGTGTCAAAGTACAATATTCTCTGCTCAGTCTATTTTTAAAATTAGGCAGAAAGGGTTTAATGTTTAATAGTACTTTTAATATCTGAAGATTTCTGATGTTAGGATTTTGATTTAGCAGAGGGATACAAGAATGTGTTGAATCACAATACAAGCACAATGTAGTAATTGCAACACACAACTGGATCACAATACACATATCATTACCATTTCCAGTCTCCCTGTGGACTCTTTCATCACGTTTGGCATCCTCAGTCACAGGGAAGGAATGCACAGGTTGAAGCCAGATCAAGCATGTTGCTCTCTTTGAAGTTCATTTTATTGATCATTCAGTTTTCATACTCTGTGCTAAGCTGTGTGTACCCTTTCCCCACGCTGATCTTGCAAACTCAAGAAGACATTGATACTTTTTTGATTAACTCAGGGAAAACTCAGTGTATCAGCTGATCCACTCAACCAATCCAGGAAGTTATCAAAACAAAAGCTGTTTTGTTCGTGCTGAGATGAACTCACTGAGGTGCAAGAGGGGTGGTCACTCCCTGCATTCTTCCCTGAGCTTCATGAGCCCATCACTTGCCTTCTGAGCCCTCTTCCATTGTAGGGTTGGTCCATCACTTCCAAGCATGTGATGCCAAAGAGCTCATCAGAGATTAGATTACCAGCAATTGCTCTACAGACTAGAGCAATTGCTGGTAACTAGAGCAAAATGTAGCAGACTACAGCAAACAAACCCTTGAAAACAGCAGAATTGCTCTAATGCCATGAAGCCAATTTTAAAAAAAAAAAAAAAGGGTCAGGCTTCACTTAAAAGTGATTTTTATTCTGGGGGAGGGAGAGCAGAGAGAGAAATGTAAAAAGCAAGCACCCTTCTCCCCTGTCAAGAGAATAGCAATTTTTTTTTTCTAAAATAGAGGAGAAAATAATTGCTAAAAAAATAGCAAAATAATTAGAAAAATAATTTCACCTTTTTCCCCTAATTTTTGTCACTGCATTGGTTTTTGGAGGGCCAAAATGGAGCACCTGTGCTCACTGTGCTGCTCACCCAACTTTCAGAAAGCATGATTAATGCATCATAGAGTCTCCTTATATATCACATAAAGAGTAGAATCTTTGGTGGGTCTTATTCAGCAGCTTGACCAGAGGAATTCCTTTAGAAAGAGGCTGGTACTAAACCCATGCTCTCACATTTGCTAAGGTTGGGACTGACAAAATATTTGGGCTTATAGATCTAGAGCCAGAGGAAAATATGCAAGTAAAGCATTTTGATTTGGACCAAAATTAATAAAATGTTTCTTTTTCTTGCCAAATAAAGGAAGAAACAGAAGGTGAATTTGAAGGTTTTCTGTGCAATCTAAAATAAAATCCCTCTATTGCTTTTGAAAATAATTTGAAAAAAAAATACAAAGGAGTAGAAGGTTTAAGTGTTGAAATCTGTTGGACAATAGCTGTAACCTTGTTCAGTACCTTGTTCATATTCTCTGTCCAGGATTAAGAGATCCAGGTGCATCTTATTTTCTGCCTGTGGCAGTTTGGACTCACATCCCCTACCTCTGAGAAAAAGGATTTTAGCCACCAAACCATACGATAGATGTTAGATTGCTCCCCTTCCATGGCAGTCTTTTTAGCTTTGGTCATACTCAGTCTTTTCAGCCAGAAGCAGGCAAGAATAGCACCTCAGGCTGCTGGCAGGAGCCTTAAGGTGATGTGGCCTGGGTGCTGTGAGGACACCCCAGCCCCAGGCTGCGTCCCTCTGTCCCCAGCTCTGCTCCAGCTGAGGGACTGTGAAGGTGTGAGGCACCAGAATTCAAGCTCCTGGCCAGCTGCCCTTCTAATCAAGTGCACCAAGCAGATCTACAACCACAGGAGAACAAAAATCTGGACACACATATTTACACAACTGAATTTTCCAGAGGTGTGGTTTTAAAGGTACAAAAAGGATTTTAATCTAGCTCTCCCAGATAAAGAATGACTTGGTCCAAAGGGACATTCAGCCATTTTGTTGGTTTAGATCAATTTTTAATAACAAACAGTAATGATCCTCTTCACCTTCAACTCACAACTTTTTCCACAAAACCACATTTTTCAGAAAATCCTTGGAAAAGAGAGTAATTTCCTCCAGCTCTATGCCTGGCATTGTGCTGATATGCAAAAATCACATTATACAATGCAATAGAGCAGAATATCTGATGGAGAAAAGAACTATAATGACAGCTGCTTTATAAGCTTCTCCTGATAAATATGAATGGTTAATACAAGACTGTATATATATGTATATCCTGGTTAGTAATTTGCATGTCCTAGCTATCTGTCTTCTGTCTGGGGGAATACTGACCTGGTGGTATCCCACAAAACCTGAATATTGCTATTCTTCTGCATTGTTATCAAGTTAATTAGGGAATAGGGCAATTCTCCTACTGCAATTCTTCCATCTGTTTCTGCCTTACCAGTTTCACATATTATGAAAATGCGCCAGACAGCAGCTCCATCCAATATGTTTCATGTTCACAGTAGATGTATGAAAGACGGTTTAGTATCAGCAATTAAGCATTTACTGGCCTTCATTTTAGCTCAATATTTCTTCTGTGGAGGGGAAAAGCTCCAGCTCCTGAGTGATTTGTCACAGTGACTCTGCAGCATGCACACAGCATAAGGAAAATTGCATTTCAGCCCCTCACTGGGGCGTGCCAGTAAACAGCTAAATGATAAAATCCTGATGCGTATAAAACAGCCTTGTTTACATGATTATGTTCCTGGAGGTTCCAAAAAATCTCTAGATTGCATTATGCTATATCTTGTCCAAATATTTAGTCAAAGGCAGCCCCTACCTCAAAGAACTTACACCCAACATAGACAAAAGAAGGAGTAGAGGAGGCTGAAGCATGCAGGGCAGGGAGAGGCCAGGCAGCAGATTTTCCCCAGAAAGCAGGAGCCCTGGCACTGCCTCAACCCCAAGGCATTGCTCTAGTGACAGAAACACACAGCTGCCTCCAAGGCTAACAACATTTCCAGCTATCCAATTTTGTACACCCAGTAATAATTTATGCTTGAAGAAAAAAAAAAGGGGGGGCAAAACCACAAATTAAAAACATGGTCAACGTCTGCATGAAACATATAAAGGAATATGCTGTCTTTCATAGGGCTGGAATGAAGCAGCAACCCAAATCATTGAAGACAGAAGACGCCTAAGGAAAAGTACTAATCCATGGATTTTTGGAGTCATTGGTCTCCATAGTCAGGGGGTGTCCCAGTCTGACTGGTGGTTTTCTATCATGAGTATAAATATGTATAAGAATGAGGCAAAATAGTCCACAAGATACAGCACATTTATAGGGTTATGTGGGGAAGCAGAAAAAATGCCTTCATACAACAATAAAGGCTGCACTGAAGAAATCAGGTGAAAACACAGAGACCTGGTTAGGAAGGTACAGTCTTCTGAAACTCTTTTAAGTCACAGTACTTACTAACTTTGTAATTTCTGTGATCTCAGGGCACTCACTACATTATTTTCCAATGTTTCCGATTCATACAGAATACTAAAATTCCCAGAATTTGATGGCATAGTATATGTCATCATCAGCTGATAAACCACACAACCTAGTCTAAATCATCTGATGTTGATTTTCTGATGCTTTTAAAGTCAAATTGAGATATTACAGAATCTTCTGCTTCTTCTTTCTTACCAACTTGGAATTACAGTGAATACCTTGAAAGTTCCTAGACAGCCCTGTGGGTATGAACACTCATACTCAAATGCAACTGGTATTTGTCAGAGTACTGCAGTTAATAAAAGTATACATTCCATGTAAGTGTCATATCCATATAAGGAACATTTTTATCAGACAGTGGCACACTAATAAATATTAGGATTATGCAGGCCTGCAAATTGCAAGAGATCACCTGAATACCTATACTTACCAGAAGCTCACTCTGTAAGAAAATAACATTCATTGAGATAAATACCAGGCTGCTTCATTATGCAAGAACCTGATGCTGCAAAAATAATTGATATGCATGTATTTAATAAAATATATTTAGAAAATGTAGTCAGCATCTGCAGACTGATTTGAATTCAAAATGTTCTGGTTTGAGGAGTGGAGTTTTTCACATTTATGTGTGAGACTCCATTCAGAAGATTTAGTCTAAGACACCTGAAGTTTCTGTATTAACTCTACATTTGTCTACTACTGTCAGCAATATATATATATATAATATATATATATTATATATTATATAGATATATATTATATATATATTTAACAACTGCTATACTGTCAGTTGTTAAAAAAAGCCAAAATACACAAAAAAACCCAAACAAAGGTACAAAAAAACACCCAACCCCCAAAAAGCCCCTACAAAATGCCTACAGAAGAGCACCATGTCTTTTTTGCAGTGCAAATACATATTTTATTCAAGCAGTCCTATTTTACCTAGTGGTAACGTAAGGCAGAAAAGCAGAACTTTTAAAACTGTGGATCACATGAGCACAAACACACCTTGCACTTCAGTGAAATGTGATTTGCTCCCAGCTGCCCCTGTGCCAGTGGAAGAAGTTTCAAACCCTGCCCTTAGCTGCTCACTAGTGCCTCTCCATGCAATCCATCAGCCAATCTATCAGCCATCCCACTTGCCAGTCCCACTACCATCTAAGATTTTCTCACCTGCTTCACTTAAAATCACTCAAGTTATTTAAATATATTTAAATATATATCCCTAAATAGGAATTAGTAATTTGGCCAGGCACCCTTCCACCACGACAGGCAGCAGCCTCCAACTGAAGAGCAGCAAAAAAGGAGCACCAAAGGCAGTGTAGGGAGAGGTAGGAACTGAGGATATTCACCCAGAGCTGAAGTCCACACTCCTGCATTTAAAAACATTTAATTCATTTTCCTGTCAGAAATCCTGGACAGAAGTAATGGCTGTAAATCTCTTCTGTCATCTGACATTTTGTATTGGATGCTTTGTAAAGAGGTGTATGATGCAGAACTATATTTTTCTCAGGTCCATAAAAATCAGAGTGTAATCTTTTATTTTTGAGTGGTTGGATACAATCAGAATGTGTTTCTCTGAATTACACCAAAGGTTTGTCTGAGTTTGGGTGGTTTTTTTGAGCTGACGTGAATAAGCACATGCATAGTGACCTTTTCCTAAAGAGTTAGGACTTCAGGACTTCCATGGCCTGTAGCTGTGGACTTCCTTTGTCTTGTGCTTTTGCTGAAGTTGGCTTGTGCTTTTTTTTTTTCCCCCATTTGTAACACGCATGATGCATTTCTGAACAAAACTGTAGGATTTATCTTGGAAGCCCTGGGAGTCAGAAGGCATTACAGAAGATGGACTCAAGCCAAGGACCCTGCTCACAATGTGGGAATGAATGAGATTTGGTACTACAGCTCGCTCAAGACGATACACAGTCATGATCTGCAGTTCAGTGTTGAAATGAATAAACACAAACCATTGTCATGCTTTGAATAGGCAAAAGAAAACATTTCAACGAACTCCAGGGTTTTTTTAATAATATTTTTTCCTAAAAATTTTATAATTTCCATTCCTAGGAAGGTTTGGAAATATCTTTATTTTATCCTGTTGTGAAATGAAAGTAAGTATTGAAGTGACAGAATATCTAGTACTTCTATGGCAGTTCTAAAAGAAACATGTATAGCATTTTTTGTACTGTATTGAAGCAGCCTCATTGGCATAATTTCAGATATGTAAGGACCCTTACAAGACTAAACCCCCAGCTTTCCCAGTAAGCCACGTGGTGACTATGTATGTATACAACAAATCCTATGGGGGATATTTTATTCAATATCATCAGAAAGAGGTTTTCTCATTTCTATTTCTGGATCTTGAGTCCCATGTACTGTAATCCCAATTGTAAATACAATCCACCTAGTTATAACAAAATGTCTTTGTGGAGCACACACAGCCTTTGTTTCAGGGCCTAGTGTTAGAGGAGTATAAAGGCTACATTCAAGGCACTCCAGTGTGCAGCTGGAAAAATGGCTGGAAAATTACTTCCTGGCCCACATCCAGCACTAAATTTGCTCAGGACATAACACAATACAGGACGTGCAAGGCTCTGATCCATATCTGGTCTTAACCTGAAATGGGGAAAAACCACTGCTTCTGTATCTGCAATTTGCTGCCAGTCATGTACTGAGAGCACAGTGTAAGATGACCACACTGCAGGGTGGGGCACTGGGAGCACTCACGTGCCCATCCCAGGGCAGTGTCTCCCCTCCTCACCGTCACCAGGCCTGGTCCTGATGATCCATCCATGGACTGACAATCCATCCCAGCCTTGGCCCATCCCTTTCCCCAGGGAAGGGCCCAGTGTCCAGGGCAGGGGTTGCCCCAGTGTTTCCCAGCATCCCAGCTCCTGGCTGAGGCGTCAGATGGGCCCTGGCTGCCAGATCCTGCCCCTGGTGATCCCAGGAA
The DNA here is from genome assembly GCF_014805655.1 of Passer montanus. Classification (NCBI taxonomy): domain Eukaryota; kingdom Metazoa; phylum Chordata; class Aves; order Passeriformes; family Passeridae; genus Passer; species Passer montanus. The sequence continues at coordinate 8,760,056 of NW_024367707.1, read as the reverse complement.
GTCCCCAGTCCCTGTAATGCCCTGGTGTCATCATGTATAATCCTTTTCAAAATTTAAAAAAGATAACTGATAAAATATCCCATTTTCACCCATTTCTCAGAGTACCTGTGAAATCACTACTGAGGACTGAACTCATTGTAGTCTGAAGAAATGGAAAAAAAAATCAGTTCCAAAACAAACATATTGACTGCTTGGTTATATTTACAAAGAGAAATAGGCAAAACAGAACAAGAGAGAGGAGGCCTCATCCTAATATAGCCTCAGGGTTAGAAGAATCTCCTGTCTTGTGGGAGCTTGTATTTTAATCAGATAGTGAAGATTACTATAACCCCTCTACAAACAGCTAGGCCCAAACAATGGGAGCTGTGGGATACATGAAGGGACATTTCTTGATGGCCTTTCTAGTACTCCTTACTTATTCACTGAAGCAGGGATCAGTGGTCAGCTGGTCTGTTGGCTCTTGTTTCCTCTGTTCACACTCCAAGGTTAACATTTGGGCAAGAGGGTGGATGAGGTCAGTATCTCTCCAGCTTTGGGGAATCCACATCTGATTTTATTAAGCCTTTTCCTGGGCCCAGTAGGTCTTCATGCATCCAGAAGGAAACTTATGCTGAAAAAGGGGATCAGTGTATACCAGGGATGTACACCATTGGTTGGCCAAGCACAGCCTCCTTCAACAAGGGCAGACAAGGTGGCCTGGAGAAAATAACACAGTGATTTTACATGAAAGAGAAATTCTGCAAAGCAGAAAAGGCCACGTCCAGCTCCTGCCTCCTGACAGCCCTCCAGCAGAAGGACTGATCTACTCTCCATCCCTTATGTCAAGTGTTGCATCAGCAGCTGGAACCAGCACAAAGAAGCCAATGGTTCCAGAGAGGGCAGTGATTTGTATCTAACCCTGTATGGGACTGTGAGGAAAGTCAGGGACTTCTGAGCCTCTTCCTGCAGGTACCAAGCTGGAGACACACAGTCATATCCTAAGCTCACCCCCAGCATAAGCATGGGAAGGATGTTCTTACTTCCTGCACCACACTCTCCCCTGCCTCCACACTGGATCCAAGGCTGCAGGTTCCCAACACCATGAAAGATTTCACCCTGACATTAAATGTTAGAAAGATGGAAAGATCACAGAATAAATGCCATAAATAAATCAAAACCCTCTATAAAGTATAAGATATAATTGGAAATAGATATCAATGGTCGGTCAAAGGACAGGAAAGAGGAAGCCTCTTCTCACCTGTACTGAGTGAATCACATGAGAGAAAATTACCACCTAAAATACTTTACATAATAGATTAAAAACCAGAACTATTGAATATCCATGTCACTATGGAAGATATTTGCTTTAGAATATGAGAGACATGAAAGAATAATGTAAAATTATGTAAAATTTAACTGCATTCATGACAGCATTGACAAGATTTTCAAGGACACAAGCACAGAAAACATCTCAAGATGTTACCTGTGTGTTGTGTGTGTGAGAGAAGAGGGAATGACAGTAGAAAGTTGTGCACTGATGGTGATCAGGCACAGCATCACCAGGGAGGGGATTGTCCCACTCTGCTCTGCACTGGTACAGCCTCACCTTGAATCCTGTCTGCCATTTTTGGCACCATAATAATAATATTAAAAAAACAGATTAAAACATAATAATATTAAATAATTATTAAAACATAATAATAAAAAAATAGATTAAGCTATTAGAGAGTGGCCAAAGGAGGGTCACAAAGATGGTGAAGTGTCTGGAGGGGAAGCCATATGAGGAGCAGCTGAGGTCACTTGGTCTGTTCAGCCTGGACAAGACTGAGAGGAGAGCTCATTGTGGTCTTCAACATCCTCATGAGGGGAAGAGGAGGGGCAGACACTCATTCCTTCTCTGTGGTGACCCATGACAGGACTCAAGGAAACAGCATGAAGTTGTGTCAGGGGAGGGTTTAGGTGAGACATCAGGAAAAGGTTCTTCACCCAGGAAAAGTGCCCCAAAAGGGTGGGCTCCAGCACAGGTTCCAAGAGAAGAGATCACAGCACCAAAACTGAGTTCAAGAAGCATTTGGGCAACACTCTCGGCATGTGGTGTGATTCTTGGGGGGTCCTGCACAGTGCCAGGGGTTGGACTTGATGATCCTGATGGATGCTTTCCAACTCAGCATATTCTGTGGTTCTTTGCTTCTATGATGTGGACTGTATGGACTGTAATTTAATTTAGAAGGTTCTCTGCGAGATTTCAAGCTGCAGTGTGACTGCAATGCTGAGTGCCTTCATTACTGTCTTTCTACTGCCATACTTAGCTGAAATTCAATGGCATGCTGACACATTACCCTGAGAATCCTCATTAAAATGAAACTAGGTGGGGAAATGTAAAAAGTTTACTGGGGTAAGTTCTGCCTACCTTGTTTCAGGATGCTGGAGCTCAGAGCACTGGATTTCTTCCCAAGGCAAAAAAAAAAAAGGAATTAAATATCATATTGCAGCTCTTTAACTAAAAGTGATTTCAAATGTAAGGACTACTTTTTTTTGCAGATATCACTTCTTTCAAAGTAGAATTACCCAAGGAAAAAGAAAAATGGCTGTGTAAAGAGGAGAGATTTAAGAATATTCAGAGAGGATCCAAAGAACAGCTACTGCCCCAAATCACAGACAGTTCAGAGTAAAGACAAAAAGATTCTGAAACTTTAAAAAAAAAAAAAAATCAGAGGAAGTAAGCAGAGGCATGTGTTTATTATTTTGTCTAGTTCTGTATCCTTCCTGTGCTAACTGAACTGGAGGATAATTGTATTTAGAAACCCATATACATCTTAGGCATCTGTTAACTTTCATCTGTCCTGTATCACTGAAGAGTAACATATAAATCCATGATGCTGTGGGCTAGATTTAAGGAATTCAGTGTGTTTAAATCACTGTGGTGTCTGGAAGCTTAGGACAGCCTAGGGGCCATTTAACCCTGTTTCTGTGAAGAGATAACAGATATCCATATGTTATCTAAGAAGTGCCTCAGAGGTGCCAAGGCTGGGACAAAGACCAGTGGACCAAGAGAAGATGGAACTCACATGTCTGTCCTTGAGGTCCCAGTACAGCAACCTAGTTAGTGCTCAGATTAAGTTAGCCACACCAGAGCTGAAACAATAAGCAAGAATAACAGGAGATAGATATAGATATAGATATAGATATATAGATATATAGATATATAGTCATAGTAGTAACTGAGCTTGCAAACTGCATTCATCTTAAGCTCTTGGTCTCAGGGCAGAACTTTTTCATTTAAATTGTATATTGAAATACCACTGCCCTGCCCCTCTCCCCTCCCCCAACCACCACCACTCCAGTTAATTAATAAAAGCTTCATACTGAAGCACAAAGAGTAGAGTTGAAAGAGTAGACACACTTTGAGGACTTTTCCCCCCTCAGTCACCTCCTTTCTGCTTTATCAGAATCTCTGTGTTTCATCAGAATCATCTGAATCATCTGAATCTTCTCATTATCTCTGAGTTTGGGAAATTTTATGCAAAAATCCCTCTGAGCTTGCTTGTTTCTGCTTCCTACAAAGTGTTTTCCTGCTGGTTTGTGATCCCACATCCCCATCAATTACTCTTCTCAGCAATCTAAACTGATTTTAAATCTTGTTAATATGTGTGTTGTTACCAAGGAGGATTCATCCATAGAGGAAGGGAATGTGGAGTTTTCTCTGAGTGCTACTCAATCACATTAGATGTTTTTTGGTTTTTGTTTGGTCATTTGGGTTTGCTTTTGTTTTTGCTTTCTTCACTAGAAACTTCTAATATTTCTCTTAGCCTCTGGGCTGTAAAAGGAATAAAGAGGAAGATTGGAGGGGACAATGCTTATCTGAGGTGTTCATGAACTGGAGCACAGGATCATGAGCTGTTCACCACCTTGCCACTCATGTCAGAGCTGGCAGTGTTTGCATGACATTACAGTTTTTACATTAGTCCAGCATTTCCTGACCACCTCTAGCTGTGAGAGAGCACACTGCCATTTTAGAGGTGTGAAACCACAAGCTGGTGGTATTTCTTACCACCAGGCACTTCTTACACATCCATCACCAACCATCTCCTCTAGATTGTCAGTTCCTCTTCATTTACTTAGTGCTTTTAAAAAGCCCACTCTTTACCACAGCAGCAAAATAGCAAGGCCATCACCACACCTATCTATTATTAAACTCAAACCTAGTTATAAAGACATATTGCAGTCTAATTAAAGCTGTGGGTGCCCCACTCCAGCAGTGCTCAGGGGACATACTGAGCGCAGGAGCCCAGGACATGAGTGGGTAACTCAGCCTAGGCCAAACAGTTAGCTAATGGTTAGTGTAGTTTCCATTTGTTTGATCTTTGATAAAGTGTTTCTGATCATATTTCAATCACACAATGACAAGGCCATTCGAACCAAAATCAAGTACTTTTTGTAATATGAGGCAGTGCAAATCCTGAAAGTAGATTAATTACTTTTGCTTTAGGAGGAGTAGAATATAACTACAGTAAAATTAGTTACGGCTGGAAGGGAGAGGTCAAAGGAATGAAAAAGATAAAGCACTCTCCTTTAATTATATTTTCCTGCAAAGCCAATGGTGTATTCTTATATCACTGTTCTAATATAACAGCAAGGATGGAACATAATCCAGAGTACCAGTGACTTTAAAAGAATGTGATCATTAAATTCATTACAGTTTTAGTGGTGATGATATTTATTATTTTGGATTTGTAAAATGACAAAACATACTCCTGTTTTTAATATGTTAGTACAGTTTTGTGCAAAAACCATCATATGAAATATTGCAAGAACCTCATTCCAGAAGGGCTAAATCTGCCTTCAACAGGCAAGGAGCTGGGACAGTTTTCAAAGAGCAGTACTGATAGCCTTGTAAAAAATTGTGGGACAATCATGGATATTTGTCATTTTACCTGTTGCAAATTATCTAACTGCAACACCTTGAGACCACAGTTCAGATCACAGCACTGAGCTGAATTTTGAGTAAAAAATAACTGTCACACCAAAACCATGCAGTTCAAATAGCCTCAAAGGAGAAAGGGCACCATTCAATAATGTGTGATAATGAATTCCAACTGTACTTCTCTCATGACTATATTCCCTCATTCAGCTAGGCTGAAAAAAAATCTCTACCATGTGATGTTTCTTCTATTAAATGGTCTTACAAGTTTGTTTTTACAATTCTTGATTATTTGTAGCTTTTCAGTAATAATAAAAATATTATTATTTCTGGAATGCACGTATTTTTCTTCTCTTTTTCATACTATTAAAAAACCCCAGCAGAACAAAAGCAAGTGCAATACTTTGGCTTTGAAAATGGCAAATATTTTAAATATTACAAGTTACAAACAAGACAGAAAAAGCTCTTTAAAAGATTACTTTTACAGAGGAGCCACATAAAAATAGATACACAGAGCAGAATAATCTGTATTCTAGAGCTTTGTCAATAACAAAATAAAAGAAAACTACAATTACATCTCTTTGTAAATAATAAATAACTGAAGTCAGTCTTTTTTACACTCTAGGCTATTTTAATTTGGGATTAGCTTTGAAATTAATAAAAGGCAGAGCCAGAAAGGCTATTCTATCATCTCCTCAGTGTAGTGTAGAAGGCTCACTTCAGGGCTATAAGAGAATAATCCATTTTTTACAGCAAAAAAATTGATCTACTTTTGGTAAAATAGATCTTCTGTTTAGTAGTAACCAAACCTAACATTTACAAGTCTCTGTGTGAGTACATGGAGGAAATATTTCATATCATATATGAAATCAGTTAAAACTCTTAAATCAATGAAAAAATTAAGCATTTCTCTACTTTTTTTTTTATTGCAGCATATAAAGTGTTAAGTGCATACTGGAAACACATCTTATTTGCCTGTTTGCTTCAGCAGATGTGGTGGAGATAAGGAAAAGTGCGCAGAAGGATTAAAGACATCCACGCTACCTCCCAAGGCCTTTTCTACTGCTCTCATTAACTGCTCTGTTAAACTGGCTAAAAATGCTTTAGGAGCTTAATGGAAATGGCTTTTCATAATTATTCTTCTTCTCTAAACTTCCTCTTACTTGAAGTCGAAATAATTTGGAGTGAGAGGAGATCAGAGGCGAGTCATAGGTTAGGGATTATGAGATTACCAGGGCATCCGCAGGAGGGTATAATCCTCCCCAGGACCCAGCGGGGGACATTTCTCTGTTGTTGCTCTGTGTGACCACACTGAAGACCTTTGGGGTCTCTCTCCTGATTGAGCTCAGGCATTTCTGCAGATCCTATGAGACAACTGATTTTTGTCGTAGGGCCCCCAGCACGATGTGTCCACCTGACTAAAGAAAACAATGACTGCAATAAACAAACTACATGGGAAACAGAACACAAAAGCAGGAAGTCCTGGTTTGTGTGTGTGTGTGCAATGACTGTGCCTGTAATGTCAGATGAATTTACGTGCTTTTGGACATGACAAAGTCTCCTTACATTATCTATTCCTATTCTGTGCAGAAATTAGATACTATTGGCTTAGCTTTACTTTGCATATAGCTCCCAAACTGATTAGACTAATAAAATTTACCAACCACAGACTATCAGCAGTAAAACAGATTTGGTGAGTTGTAGTTAAAAATACCATTGTTTTAAACTCAGATACAGGACACAACAACCAGATGATGTGTAAAATGCTTGTGTATGACAGGCTCTGTCCATTGCCTCTGCACTAGCTGGTTTTTCTGCAGCTCAGAAATACAAATTTGCCCTACTTGGGCCCTGAGAACACCTCTTCCTTACAAAGGAAGAGTACCAGGCAGGACAATGCACAGGACTGGAACATAACCAGGGTGGCTGAGATGTAACTGTGTGATTCAGGAAGAAAGGGCTGCTCACCTGACCTTCAGCCCAGTCATGGTATATTTGGTACAAAGGTTCCTGAATTTGTTTTAAGAAAGCTTGCTTGGGTGCAGGATCAGCTCTAACATGGAAATATAGTTCCTGGCATGTTTAGCACTCTAAAACTTAAATAAGAAATTATTTGGAGTTCTGAAGGAGAAGATTAAGGCCTTTGGCACACATACTGGTAACAAGCTATGATGTGTCCCATCTTGATGTCTAATGACACTAAGTATTATTTTGGATCATGTAATACAGAATACAGCAGAACCAGATGGGATGTGTCACTGAAAGTACATAGCAAAAAGCAAACAAAGAGGCTTGGAAAAGGGGAGATAATATGCAGGATATGACCAGCATCCATAGTTTTGCTTTCTTGCATAACCATCAGATGCTGAAATATAAAAGAGAAAATAAAAAAGGAAAAATACAGTTATATCTTTACTGCAGAAAGTGTAAGACATCAGGCAAACCACAACTACATTGATGTATCAAAAATATCCAGGCTTCAGAACATGTATTCCTCTCACCAATGGCTCACGTCTGGAGAGGGTTCCTGCCGTGTCATCATCAACACCTCTTTAGTTCGCATGCATGAGAAATGAAAACATTTTGCTCATGTTGCTCGTGTTGCATTGTTGCTCATGCAGCAAGGCTACGCTGTGCAGATTACACTGCAATCCCCATCAAGCAGTGACAGACTTGAAAGAGGCCAAATCCTTCAGAATTTCTTGGGGATACAAAATGCTTTGCCTGTTGTTCTCTTTGCTTTTTAGTCACATACTGCTTTTTCTGTCTCCTACTTTTCCCTCCTGTTTTTGACACATGCCTGTATTTTGCTTTCATAAAGCTGTTACTTTCTCATGTCCATATCTCCTAATATTCTTCATCAGCAACAAACAGAATTTTGCAAGACCCGTTCAAACTGTGACAAAAACAATCTTAGTTTTCATGCAGGAGTTAAGGGAATTTTCTGCATCAGATGCAAGCTTTATTGGAGAGAAGGGGAGAATTGTCTTAGATTTTTTGTGATAAATAATTGAATGCTTTTACACCATTTTCTCTGAACTGCTACATGGTATTTAGCCTTGTTGTTCAGATTAACTATCTTTAAAAAAAGCAATTCTCAGTGGATTAATGAAATCAACACATTAAATAAAATATACAGACCGAGGTATGTGTCATTTTGGGTTTTTTTTAAGATGGTGGAATGCTTTATAATGGCTTCCGCATGTTTCCATTCCATGCAGCACCAGTAATTAATATGCAAGCGGACTGTAAACCCTTCCAGACCAAGATGTCCTGTTTCTATGTGCCTACAAACTGACCACGATTCTCAGTCTTCATTTGGCTCCTATTCCAAACCAGACCATGAGTCGGGAGACAGACTGAGCAGGTCAAGCTCCTGCATGGTTTCATTTATCAGAGAGCACTTACTTTGAGAGTTGAGACCCTCACTCTTTGCATTTGGAAATAATTCTTGATTTTGGTACAGAGCCATCTGTTTCCATATAACATCATCCACTTTATGGGATCCAACAAATCTCTGTTTGACCTCCACAGATTGGATCTGAAATTACACATGTGATGAGAAAGGCTGTGCTATTATGTATAAATATCTGTATGTACAAGTCTTCATTACAGAGTAGAAACAAGCTGAAAGGTGATACTGTTCCAATTTGAAAAAAACTCTAATGATTACTCAAAAGAAGTGCATTGACTTCTGAGGAAGTGATCATCTGACTACATTCAAGAAAGCATCTCTGAAGAGTATCTCTAACTACTGTCTGTATTGAATCATATTTTAGAACTAAATCATCAGACTGTAGTGAGAGTAGTGTAGAAAGAGACAACTGATCTTAACCAAGACACCTTTTACTATAACACAAGGAAGCAGAACCATCAGACATTTTTACAAAATATGTAAAAAATGTTTGCATTGAAATTATAAAAATGGTTTCACCTTACTCAATATATATACTTCAAAGTTCAACTCTTGTTGAAGCCATACTAAATTTGTTGTCCTTGATTAAAAACATTTGTATAGTCTAATTTAAAAACTTTTAAGTTTTTATCTTCTTTCATGGGGAACATCTCCTTCAGCCATATTCACACCCACTTGCTTCAGCCATGCTGGTTCAAGGCAAAGCTGAGACAGCCTTCATATGACCTGTGAAGGACATGGGTCTCCTCTACATGGGCCTTTCGAAGCCAGTGCTAGATCCTGCCACTCAACCTAATGTTTTTACTTGCAAGGGTTTTTTAGAAACCACTCTGTAAGTACCTTTTTTATTAAAGTCTGCTCTTAAAAAAAAAAGTGAAAAGGATTGCTCAAGAGTTAATGGAGGCCATATTTCCACATTTTTGCTGAGACCAGCCATTTCCTCAGAAGTAAAGTTCTGCAATTTCCTCCATCTTCAATCTCCCTTCCTCTGGAGTAACAGTTTTCCCTGTGGAAAAATGAGTTATTGGGCTGAATTTTACCATCAGATGAAATTTTTAAAAATTGAATCTCCAAATCCAACCCCTAAGGAAATAATTTACAAGTAAGTTAAAAAGTACAGACAAAAATGAGTCCAAATTGCTAAAATGGTCACCTCATCCCACACATGCAATTCTCTTTTCTTTGTGTCTCAGTTTGTATGGGTTTATGTTCTCATGACCTTGCAGATCCAAAGTCCAACACAACTCATTAGCAGTCCTGCAAGATTCCCTTAACACGACCATTTCCAGGGAAGTGGCAGGACAAAGGTCTGGGAGAAGATTTGTTTCAATTTGCTCTCCACAACATTCTATGACTGATCCACTGAATGGATGTTCCCTGTAACCCACTCCCCTTTCTTCTTCTTGCCTGCTGATCTGGCAATTCCTGAATGTTAGCTCTAAAGCTAAATGCTCAGTGTAGCCAGAGAGGGGGAAAAATGAGCTTGTCTGTACCAGATGGAAGAAAAAAAATATAAATTGAGTCCTATCAGGCATACAACCCCACACCCCCCCAAAAACAAACCCACAGAAATTAGGAATAGTAAGCCCCCACTGCCTGTAAACAAACAGCTGAGTGAGCTTCAGGCTGACCCAGTCAGATTCCTTGCTGTATCAATAAATTGCATTATCTCTGCCTTGATTATTTCCACTACAGAGGGCATCTGCAAGGTTATCAAGACCCAAGTGACTTAATAAGATCACAAAGAGATACAGCTGATAATTGTTTTCTGACAGGTTTATGTCCACAGCTGATGCGTCTTTTAAGAGTTTGATTTTTTGCAGGCAAGTCTAAGCAGAAACATATGCAGTGCCTCACCATGATGGAGTCTGGGGTGGTGTGGGGGAGAGGCAGGGGTGGGGGGATGGCACTGATCTGAAGCAAGGAAGCCTCTTCTGCTCACTCAGCCTTGAGAACTTCTCAGCGCCTTGTTAAATACGCTGATAAATGCATCTCTCGGTGAAGTTCCAAAAGGATAACTGCCTGTTAGGAGATTTTACTTTACAGATTGCCCTATAGACAAGGGAAATTTGATTTCTGAACTTACACAAAGGGCTCGCTGTGCTTTGTGAGTGTATTGATCTGGCAGCACTGCAGCAGCTGTGAGCTCAAATGTCTGTGCTGCTGGCATAATCAGAAACATGCTACATGCAGGATGCAACAAGCTTCAAGAGCTTAACAACCCAGAGAGGGGACCTGTCAATTCCTTTCACGGCTAACAGCAGGGTAAAGAAGCCGTGTATATGGTGAACTACCAAAGCTATTGCAAAAAAAGAGATGAGGGAATGACAAAAGAAAATTAAAAAGCACAGGAAGATACGAAAGTACCTGAATATTCACCTACCGTACAGATATGTTAGCTTTACAGTACTTAAACAAATCCAATATGCAGCCCAATTACATACAGTCTGAAACATAAAATCCCTGTTTCAAAATGTCTGGGTGATATCATTGTTCTGTGTTTACCTTTTTCATATTTTCCAGCAGTCCTGAAGCCCTCCTGTGCTGAGCAAAGCTTTTTATGGTAGGAAAGAATCCGCTTTGTTATTCTTAATGTTTTCCAAGCATCTTTCATCATAATAGAACATTATATTTTTGGCTTGTGGATATATTTATACATTATTTTTATCTTGATTTCAGTGCATACACGTTTTCTCCTAATGGCTTTCTGGTAAATGTATGAGCTGGCTTTCCACAGTTTGCATCTTGATATAATAGTTGCACCTGACATTTTCTGAAATTATGGGTTTTGTGCAGGCAATAGCACAGTGCACAAAAGAAAGGTAATAGCTGTGTTTGTAGCATGTGGATTTGGCTTTGAGGTTAGTGAGTAAGTCATTAACATATGGTCTATTCTTGCAAATGCTCACACAGAGAGCGCCTTCAGGGTGCGAGGGAGCACAATGAACCGGGAGCACTTCCTCCGCATGACTTTGCAGAACGCCTCTCGGTTTTCATTTTCCGGAGACCCACCGTGGAGGTAGAAGCTGAAAACCTGTCTGTTCTGGTCAGGGTGAACGCTGCTGGAACCATGAAGTGTGCTTTTTTTGCTCTTTATGCTTGTTATTTGTGAATCATGTTAAAAGTACAGCAATCTCGGTTCTGCTTTCTCCTCTGGCATGGGAGTTTCCTGAGTGTTCACTAAGAAGGCTTTGTTAGGTAATTGCCCTCACTACACTGTCATAGTGTTTAGAATCAAACAGGCTTTTAAAACAGGTTTTGTTTGTCTTTCTTGGTGCAGTTAAATGTAGAAACTACTTTCATAATTTTTAATTAATGAAAAGAAAGGTTCAGAGGAGGATTAAATTTAAACAGTAAGTGGCCCTGACCGCAGTGGTAAGATCTGGAAACCAGCAATTATCTTTCCTGATAGCTGTGCAATTACAGAATGTACCTACAAGTGAAAATCCTCAGTAATGCATTACTCTTCTCCAATGGCTGTGCAAGGGAAAGCATCCATTAACAGGAAGACTGGACCTTATTCATCCATCAAGATGAATCAGACCTAAGTGTGTACTAGAAACATATCATTCCAGTATCTTTGCTTTGGTAATCAAGAATTTAGAAATGTGGATACATTGAGCATTTAATAAATACATTCACCACACAGCTAAATATACAATTCACATCTTCATGGATTACCCTGTATTCACTCTGAATGAGAGGTATGAGCAAATTTAAAAGTATTTTCAAGAGTTAAGTGTCAAAATTGTATCTATATTGTGTCAAAATCTGTCAGCCACAGAGCTCTTTTGAGCTAATAGAAATTTCTCCCACAAGTTGCAGAACCCACAAACCCAAGTCACCAAACCTTTCTGTTCTCTAGTACTCAGCTGGAGAATATGACCTATACTTAAGACTCATTCTGTAAAGGGTAGGGCATGGGTAAGGAATGGAGAAGGCTCCTGAGTTCTGGGGGTCCTTGCTCAGAAAACACCACATTTAGAAGTAATTTGGACATCTCTGAACATACCACGTGTGCCTTCATTTTAATTCTTTTTCACCTTAGAAGTTAGCTATAACAATATCAGTTTTCTCAATGAAGAGCTAGAGAACGGTGGCAAAGCCATGGGATTTCTTCATTCCTTTTGTAACAAAGAACTCACAACCTACAGCAGGCTGGGTTCCTGCAAAGAAGAACCTCTTTGCCTTCATCAACTCAGTGTGGAAGTCAGACCCTTGCTTCAGGAGGACTGCTTCATGAGACACTAAAAATACAGATAACTTCATCTGCATTCCTAGTTCTCCTTTACTTCCACTAATGGAAAAGTGGCATTCGCTGCAGAAAAAAATCCTTTCTTGCTTGACATGGTCTCACTCACGTCCAAACAATGGATGCAATATTTCTTATTGCAAAATCTGTGAAGTGCTGGTTCAGAGTCAGGCACAGTTGAGCTGCTGACAGGCAGAAAAACGATGCTGCAGTGTCTCCTCTCTCATGGGACTGGCTTGCAAGTAGCTCTAGGCAGAGTTAATGGGGGGACTGTGCCAGCCCTCTTCATTTCTTCTTCCCTCTGGAAAGCTTGAACCAGTGCAGTTGCAGTAGCTACCTACTCACTTAACACACTGCTTCATCTGCCTCTTCTCCTTTTCTGTGCCTCTCACTGCCTTTCATCTCTCACCACATGTCGAGATCACTAGGTCATTGAGAGAAGGATTGATATTTATTTTGTGTTCATAACATCTATTTTGTGAAGTGTTAAATGGCATCTGTAGGCACTTTCAAAAAACAAGCAAGCAATATATTGCCTTATGAGCAATCACTGTGGCAGTGTTAAGATGTATTTGCCCAATCAAACAAAATTATGCTTACAGAGCAAATGAAATTCCCTCTGCAATGTGAGGGGTGGTAAATCAAAGTAAGACGAGATAAATATTTCAACTTAGCTAATCTTACTGACTCAAAAATATTTAAGTCTGCTCAGCTTAAAGTACAATTGCCGGAAATTATTCATGTTGCTTTCTATCTCTTCTCCAGTTTTTTTACTACTGAAATGGATTGAGAGCAGCCCTGAGAAGAAGGACATGGGGTTGTCAGTTGAAGAAAAGCTCAACATCAGGCAGCAATGTGTGGTTGCAACCCAGGAAGCCAAAAATATCCTGAGCTGCATGAAAAGCAACGTGGCCAGCAGGTCAGGGGAGATGGCTCTGCACACCTACTCTGCTCTTGTGACACCCTGCCTGCAATGCTGCTTCCAGTTCTGGGGTCCCTGACACAGGAAGGACCTGGACCTGCTGGAGTGAGTCCAGAGGAGGGCCACAAAGATGCTCAGAGGGCTGGAAGACCTCTCCTATGAGAACAGCCTGAGAGAGTTGGGGGTGTTCAGTCTGAAGAGAAGACTCTGGGGATATCTAATAGCAACCTTCAAATTCCTAAGGGGTTTGTACAAAAAAGATAAAAAGAGACTTTTTACTACGGCCTGTAGTGACAGGACAAGGGGCAATGGTGATAAACTGAAATGGGGTAGACTTAGATTAGATATTAGAATTTTTTTACAGTGAGGATGGAGAGACCCAGGAACAGATTGCACACAGAAATTGCGGATGCCCCATCTCTGGAAGTGTTCAAGGCCAGGTTAGATGGAGCTTTGAGCAAACTGGTTCAGTTAAAGGTGCCCTGCCAATGGCAGGGGGATTGGAATTGGGGGATGTCCAAGGTCCCTTCCAATTCACACCATTTTATGAGTCTGTGATTGTATGAAATATCACTGATCACAGTACAGTCTGCAAGAATAAAAGCTCAGTCACATTGTACAGGTACACAGACTTCTTACTCTGTTTGGAAATTAAAACATATCATTACTAGATTAATCTTAATAACAACATGCCTTTATGCCTTTCAAGACCTGACCAAGATCTGGCACTCAGCCCTTATATTTAAGGAAGCAGTGGGTAAGCCATTTTAAATCTTGAAATCATGAAGATCTTTCAAATTGCTGAGAAATGGAATGCCTTTGTTCATGTTAGTAACTTAATAAAAAAATTGGGATTGTTTTTTGTTGTTGTTGTTGTTGTTTAATTTGATAGTAAAGATACATTTGGGACAATGTAAACTGGGAAAATTCACAGGCATGTCAAATTTCATATCTGTGAAGGCAGCTGTAACAAGAGAATATCTTTAGACTAAAACACAGGTTTGGCACCCATATTTCCTAATATTTCAAACAGCTAGATCTAAAACATACCTGAGAGAACACTGTGACTGATTACATTTATGACAATGGCTGCAAATATGTAAAGACAATAAAAAACATTGATGGGCAAACTTCTCTATTTTTCTATGACTATTCAAAAATACATAAATGCAAAGTGAAAAGGATGTATCTAAGGGATATCTTTAGCATGTATGTTCAATAGAGTAAAGTGACTGTGCACTCAGTGGACCTACTTTAAATCTTGTACTGCAGTGATCTACACAAACATACTCTAAAACCACAGTCTGTAGTCATCACCTTTTTAAATTACAGGCATTCAGAGAGGGAGAGAGAGGGCATTCATTCTCTAGTCAAGCAAAGCACTTCAAAAAGGTAAAAAATATTTATTTGATTCACTAGGATTTAAATGCTTTTCCAGGAGAACAGTTTCCAATTACTACTCTCAATTTGCAGAAATGGGACTGTCATTCAGGGTTTGCCTGTGATTTTGATTGTATCTGCAACAGTGATCAGGAACTAAAAGACTTCTAGTGAAAACACAGATATCCTTGGCTAGCCAGTTGCCCTACAGACCTTGTGATAGTTTTATATCTGGTTGTTGCTATCCAGACCGTTTTTTGTTCAGATGTCATCATCTTTTATGTTCCCACACAAGCATACATTAAACTTCTCTTCCTACAATATTTAAATAATTTTTTTTGCTTTTCAGAGTTTTCTCACTGTTGGAGCTCAGATACACACAAAATGTCAGGTGAAGCTGAAGACAGTGAAGTCTTTGACAGTATTTGTCAAGGTCTTCCAGGTCAGCAGAATTCAGAACTTCTTTTTCCTTGCCAAATTAAGGCTCTGGTCACAATGGTTCATAACCAATTACCACTCATCAGTTAAGTCATAATTTTTAGGTAATAGCAGTTGATATGAATGGGTTTAATCTAAGTTCTGCCCCTTGGGTGTTATCCCTGAAGACTTCAGTAAGAACTTGACAGACCTATTAGTTAACAGTGCACTCATGGTTTCTTAATATAATTTTGGGTTATTAATTAATGAACTGTGTAAATCACATGCAATATAGTGATGAGGTAGCCTCAAATCAAATAAGTATGAAGGTCAAGGAAAGAAGGTGAATAAGTTCCAGGGTTTTGTAGCCTTTGGTTGTATATACTTTCTCTTATCCTTTGACACATCTGACTATTTCATATAGCCAGCACTGGCAGGGATGTCTCTATCAGCATGGAAAAAGCTAAGAATCAGCTAGGAATCTTTCCCTAGCTCAGAGAACAGCTAAGAATAAGTCCTGGAGCAACCTGCAGAAATGTCATTATAAGAAACAACCTTTTTCTTCTTTACAAATTGCAAAGGATTCATTGTGTAGGAGACCACTTGGGCTTGAAGGAGATCCAAAAGATCTCTCCTTGTGTTATTTGCTCAGCCTAGGGCTGACAACCTAAGAAAAAACATGGAGTTGGAGACATTGTACTCTTCAGTCATACAAAACAAAAAAAAGTCCATAAACATTCATGTCAAAGGGAAATAGCATCTTCATGTATTGTGGGGGACTCAAAGGTAACAGATCTACCCAGGCACGCCACTAGTGAGCAACAGGCTAAGAGATGGAAACTGAAAAATAAAGCCACAGGAGGTAAAAAAAGAAAGGAAATAATAAAATAAAAGAAATTAAGTACAGATTGTGGATTATCAGACAAATTACAACAAAAGCTGCTAGGATTATCACAAGTACAGCAGAAGAAACAGTTGGAGCTCTGAAGAGGTCTCCTGGTGGAGGGGAGCTCTGAGAAGGGTCTGAACTCCATCCCACAAGAGGAAGGCAGCAGCACTGCTCACTCCCAAAAGGCCTCCTGCCCCAGAGGCTGCCTGCACCCTGGTGCTCCTTTGCACTGAAAGATTTCTTGTGATGGGAATAGATTGTGAAAACAAAAAGGGAATGTTACGGGAATGTTACAGGAGTGTGCAAAATGGGAGCACCTGCGCCAGTCCCAGGCAAAGGTGAGACATAGAAGGTAGAAGCAGGAATGTAGGCTGCTCTTGTGTCAACATTTGTTTTTCCTGAATGCATCATCTAACAAATATTTTCCTAGACTCTGTCTGTTACTTTGTTCTGCCTGGGCACCTTCAGAGCACACGAGTGCAGCAGCTGAGTGTGACTCACAGCTGCCAACATGATCCACATCAGCACCAAGAAACGTCAGCAGAGACCATGGGAGGGAGGGTCATCCTTGAGAGGGATATCCCCAGCAAGGCCATGAACCCCAGGGAGCTCAGGGCATACCTGAGATATCACTAGCTAGGACAAGCCCATATGTATTGGAAGAGTCTTTCTTTAGTATCAAACCATTCTCAACAGCTATTTCACCAGGATAAAAAAGCTCAGCTTTTCTTCCCTTTTTCTGGGGTTTTGGTTCATGGGAGTCTGGGGTTTTTGTTTGTGGGGGGTTTGTGGATTTTTTGCACAGCAGTGATGAATAACTGGACTAGTAGCAAAAGCACTGAGTTCCTATACTGTCTTTAGCTTGCATGTTCCTCTGTATTCCAAAGTGATCAACAAATTAGAACAAAAAACACACACCATTATTCATCCAGTCCTAACAAAATAATTGCTTAGCACAGTTATGCATGAGGCATCAGAGTCCCCAGCAGTTGCAGAGCATAGAAAGAGAGAAAGAGGAAAAGATAAGGATGCAGGGGAACTCTAACCCAATAACCCAGACATTTTGCATGCAGTAAATTCTTAAGCATCACCATAGTAATTGACATCACAAATGCTCCAAACTGAATATATTGATTGCCAAGGTCAGCATTTTAGGCAGCAACAGCAGACATCCTCATCCATTAGTCCTGAAATATTGATTTCAATCAGGAAAATAGAAACCAGAAAAAGAAAAATACTCAAGCAATAAAATGATCTTTCTCTATCTTTGTCTCCCAGTCATGGGAACAGACATTCTATTCAGAGTATATCAGTATTTATATGATTGCTGAAGACTTATATGGATTTCCTGTTCTCAGCCTATTAAACATGTGTTTGTATTCAAAATGGCTAAAAAAAATATCACTTCAAATGTGAAACCAGACAACAGACAAGAGCATAGCTTTGGCTTTACCTTGCTTGATGGAGCAGGCTGGATCTCAAAACTGCAAGTTTTCTTCTTAAAATAATTAGAGAAGCTGCAAACTGTTTTTCCAATGAAACCTGGTATGTCTCAAATGCTTAATTATATAGCAAACACTAACCACTAAGAAAGTCTCCTAAGGCTAGAAACTCCTGTTAAAATTACTTTCTCAATGATGATTGCTTCATCTTTTTAAGTGGTATTACTTAAAATTAAAAACAGTGCAGTTAAAGACAAATAACTAGATTTTATAAAACTGGACATAAGTAAAAAAAATTTCCCAAACACTTAAATAATTCACAGTATGTATTTTTTTAAGACAAAAATAACAGTCAATGACTTTCTGGCTAGATGTGTGACCAAATGTTATTAAATGCTACCTCAAATCATTGGGTGAAACCATGTTGTAGAAAGATGCTTTATGAGGATGGCTTTAATTATTTTCTAAATTCATATTTAGCTGGGAAAAGCAAGCAAAATTCTCAGAATAACTGACTTCCATGATCATGATTTTTTTTAAAATAAGTTTCCTTGTTCCCTGCTAGAAATATTTAATTTTGCTTTTTTTTTCTATCACATGCCAAATTTTCGAGGGTAGAATGAAGCTGAGAAAACAGACTGCTAGATGGGTATGGGTTTAGTGGCCAAAGGCAGGTGGACAAAGTACACCATGTGCATTTAAGAAGCTGGCACCAGCATGAATAGAGCCATGCAGCAAGAGCTGCAGCACTCATTGCTACAGCAAGCAGTGCACAACTGAAAAGTGATGGTTTTATCCCAGGAAACTTGGAACACATAGCAAAAGACAGCACAGCTGGAAGCGAAATTGCTGCCTTTCAGTTCAAGGGTGCAGTAAAAGAGAAGGTAGCACAGTTGGTGGCTGTATAAAGTAACACTGAGATTGACTTGACTATTTTTGGTCCCAGCATTTATGTCTGGGAACTATCTGCTGGAACCAGAACAATATACACACTGCATGTTTGCTTTTTACTCTGTTCCAGTCACAAAATGAGTCCTGCTTCAAGATGCTGGTCTACTGTTGTGTTACATCTTGGAAACTTTAGTTCTAATAACTCTTAAATCTATGTTGTCTCTTTCTTCCTGTAAGTTTCCACTATGTCTTAGCAGACTACACTTGCACAATGCAGATATAGCTCTTTCCTAGAGAAGAACACAACAACTCAGTATGATCACAACTTGGACAGCAGCAGAGGGAGGAAATTTCTGCCAAGAACACCAGGAAAAAGCACCATGGGAACCATTAGGTTTACGCAGAGGAAAAACACATCATTAATGCGAATGACCAGTGCAATAAAACACTGAAACATATTCCTTTATCAGTTTGTTCCCTTGGGAAAGTGAAGGAGTGAAGTCATTCACTTAGACTTATATAAGCTGTTCTAAGGCTTCCACTCTATCTGAATCTGTCTTAAGAAATTACTTGTTCGGAAAGAGGAAGGGAGGAAAAGGGAAGAAGAGGAGGAAAGTAGAGGAGACTTAACTAAATCCTGTTTTTTTTCAGAGGATATCAAACTTCAATATAATAGTGTAAACAGAACAAATTGCAGAAGTTGAGTATGAAGATAGGCACAACCAGCTCAGTGTTTGCTCTACCTGTGCTCCAAAGGAGCCAGGTGCAGGGCAGATGTGGTCTGCATCCTCCCAATGCCCACACATACAGGTGGCTGAGAGCAGGGTGGAAGAACCACACTCATTGATGTGCCAAGGCCCAGTGGCAGCTGGTAACAAGCTGCAGGGACTGGTGCAGACATGGAGAGAGCAGGGAAGCTTTAGCCCGGGCCATGAACACAATTTATTCCATCCTTACTGAGGGCCAGGCTCACCTACTGGAGACCAGTGCTCACTCATCAGAACAGGACCTAAAGGCGTGAGAAATTACTGAAACCTTTAATTTCAACAGTCTTTAGAACAGACTTTTCCATAGAAAAGCTGGTTTTTTTCTGGTCTTTAGCATTCACAGCCTACCCACTGGCTCTCAGCAGTGAGCAACTACCTACCACTCTGGTTAAATTGACCATGGAATAGTGGTAATTTTTCAAAAGTGATTTTTAAGAAAGAACTTGAAAGTGAAGAGTGATGGATCAGTAATTAAAGCAGGATGGCTTCCTTACAACATTCATCCCTAATGTGAGTAAACTAAAAGGAGCAATAGAAAACTGGCTAACTATAGCTGGCCTATATGTTAAATTCAAAAGAAAAGCTCCTCAATATGCAATACTACAAGTGCCTGTATTATTATGTAATCTCTGTTATGCACTGATTTCCAGTGCAACTAGCAGGACTCAGTACAAAGAAATCAGGTCTGCTTCTTGCACATAGGGTCAGCAGTTTCTGTCTTCCTTCTCTCCAATTCTCCTAAATGAGATAAAGCTATCCAAAGTTATTGTTGTTTTCAATTTTATCTTGCCTGTCATGGGCCAAATACTCCTGTGAAAATCATCCATTCTGCTCTCACTCCATTTTTACAGGAGACACTTAGGTGAGTTTAGTTATACTTCTCAAATGTATGTCTTCATAAAGGAGAGCAAAATATGATCCACTGTATAGAAATTCCAGTTAACAACACACAGAACCTAGCTGCCCTCTTTTATTAAAATATCTGCCAAACATCAAGTTTAGCAGTTCAGCATGGGTGGAAAAACTTACAAGGCAATTTATGAGTTCTTCTTTGTCCTCAGAAAAAACTTTGAGATTTTAACCACTTCTTATTTCTCAGGGAGTCCATTTAGATAAATATAGCTATTAGCAGTATTTGCAAGTGAGACAAGTAGCCAATTATTAAACAGTCAATGCCTTTAAATTTAAGGAATTTTCTTCAAGACAAGAGAACATTCACTTCTCTGGAGAAATTGGCTTAAACAGAAAGCTCAACTATCAATATTGTTAATTATTTCTACCTCTGACTGCAAGGTATCTAGAATTAGTGGAGCCCATAGCCTAATTTCATTGTGTGAATATTACCTAAATTTTCAAGGACAGACATAAAACTTGATTATTTTCAGCAGGCTGAAAACCCCAGAAATATTGTCTCTATTCTCCACTACATTCCTGGCTGGTTAAAGGCCAGGGCTGATTGAGGAGGGCTCTTTTGCCCTCTTACATCCTGCTCTAAACCAAACGTTATCCAACAACATAAAACTCTTTTGTGCATAAAAAATAGGGAAGACATTAGTCAGAGTGAATGACAAATATTGGGACTGAATGAAATCAATATCTAACATGCAATCTACGAAGCTGCAGGTTGATCTGCTCCTGGGGTAGACTTGGAAGAACAAACAGCCTTTGAGAAAGACTCCTGTGGAGATTCAAGGACACTCGAGGAATATGCAAGTACTGAAGGAAAGAGATGAGCAGAAAGCACTCTTAGTAACCACAGATTTAGCTCCTCAGATGTACAAATAAGAACAAAACGTTCTAGGCTGGGCTTCTGCCTGCTAAAAGAGAGGTCTTTCTCTTTTGTTTTGCACAGAGCTAGATTTTTATATCAGCAGTCATATATTATGCACATCCTCTATAGATATTAGGAAATATCTGTCCTTTTGACAGTCATTATGGACACTGGCTTTTTGCTTCTAGTTTAGGAAAATGCTAAGCACATATTGAAAAAAATAACTTGGGAAACAAAATATTTTTTCAGACATGCAACAACAAACAAACCATGACTCAAATCCAAACACATTTACACCAGTTACGATATGGATATTGATTCCTAAACTCTTATTCTCTAGACCAGACTGTTGAGACTAAAGAGACTACATGGGGAATGTTTAACCTAATCCTTCAAAGGACCAGCTCAGGCTGTGGCAGCACCTAACCAAAATGTAATCATAACCATGCTGTTATTCATGGAAAACAGACAGCCCTGTCCTGCCATTAAACATGGAAAACCACTGTAGATGCAGAATAAGCAATTCTCTACCCTTGTGCAAATGTGTCATTTGTCAGCCAGATCCAGGAGCAGCTTAGTGTTGTGATCTAGTACCACTTTCACAGCTGAAACAGAACAGGAATTGAAAAAGACACCAAACAAATAGAAAAGGCACTTAAGTGTGGGATGACAATTCACGTCTAGCCGTGGGATTTTTCTGCTGACTCCCTCAGACCAACATAAATAATTTATTTCCACAAGTATAATGTCATTGCACATCAAACACATACTGTGGCTGCAGGAACCAGGCCAATTCTTTCCACGTTGCCCTTTTGCATCAATCCCATTAGCTCCCCAGCACATCAGGTCTCTAGTGCAGGAGATGAGTATTTGTTCATTACCATGAGCCTTTGTCCACCCTCCCTGACATACTGGGATTTCATGGGCTCTGGGAATATTTCTGTTTGCTAATCCATTTTGGATTGCCTCTCTTTTGTTTTACATCTAAATATGATACTCCCGTGGAAACTGGATTAGTAGGAAAATACTTTTATAAAGGAATTAAATAATTCCAGTCTTTATGGCTTAGAAAATGAGAAAGCCACAGAAACAAAGACAATGGTTATCTACTATTAAGGGTTTTATAGTGCAATAATCATCTAGAAATGAATGCTTTATTGCGTCAAATTTTAAAACGGTGGCAATTAAAATTTTGACAGGTGCTGCACTGTAGATTGTTGAAAAGAAACAGCACAAAATTGTGCTCTGTCCCCCCATCATAAAACAGTGACAGTTCACGTGACATGCTAGGAATATATTTCAATATCAACAACATAAGCTATAGTACCTGACCCAGAATCTAAGTGGAATGACTCTTTCTGAATTATTTGGCTCTTAGGTAAGACTTCAACCCAACTGATTAGTGTCAAATAACTGCACTGTTGTTTTTGATGACTATACTAACTTAAATTGATTTTGAAAAAAAACTGCAAACAAAAACAAATCAACATCCCAAAGAGTTAGCAGTCAACAAGTATGTTAATCCCATACTAGCAAAATAAATCAGCTCCAGTGTAAGCAGGTGAGTTTGAAACATCTTTGTATGAGAGGGTGGTAGCATTTTATCCATGAAATATAAATACAGATACACATCTGGTCACAATATTTTATGTAGTATTTGCAGTAGCACTAGTATTGAGTACTGGTCATTCTGCTATTTTTCAAAATAAATTCCTTTCCTTTTTATTTCCATTTTCCTTCTTCAGGCAAACATAGGCTTCCTATGATCTGAAGAGCACTGCTGGCAAACTCTGTGCTTTCCCCAGCTTTTCTTCTAAACACCTGCAATTCAGGTTATGACAAACTGCACCTACAAATTCTCCACAATCTCCACAGTTCCAGGAATCTCATCAGCAAAAAGACAGAGAAAATATTTTAGGAAACTGGGGAGAGAAGAAAAGCAAAATGTTCTGCAGGGAAATCAAGGCTCAGAGCCTGATGTGAAAAGGGTCTCAGTGGTTGTGATAATGAAAAGCACAACACCCAGCACTCAGGTGCCTGGCCCCGGGAGCAGCAGCTTCTGTAGTGAGTCAGATGTTTATTGTTTGACACAACAGGACAAGCATGAGGAACGTGATTCAGCTGTGAAGACTGTGTTAACAGTTTTTAATTAGATTTTCTTTTTCAAAACAATTTCTTTGCATGCTGGTGCAAGGAAAAGATAAAGCTGTTCTATTTTTTTTTTCCTACAAGATTGAAAGCATCTCTCCTGGAAAAGCATGGAATTCAATATTTCTGAGCATCACAAATGAGCTATATTTCTACACTAATTACATGCAAGATTATAGCACCAGCCTTGTTCTTTTTCTCTGGTATCACCCACTCAGTTGCAGGGTTAGAAGAGGAGCTCACAATCCCAGGTCAAGGTCACTCATGATGAGTCTGCTGGCACCAGACCCCCCTGCTACTCGAGGTGTGAGCCACCACTGTGCTTGTGGCACCTCACTGGCTGTCAGAAGAAGTCAGTAACTAACATCTGAAAGCCAGTGAATAAAGATTTGCAGGGCTCTTTATTATTGCTGTGCTGAATGAGATGGCTGGCACAGCCCTGCACCATATGACAAAATGAAAGAAAATAGCATTGTCAGATATCAT
This sequence comes from Passer montanus, assembly GCF_014805655.1. Lineage (NCBI taxonomy): Eukaryota > Metazoa > Chordata > Aves > Passeriformes > Passeridae > Passer > Passer montanus. The sequence goes on along the minus strand of NW_024367707.1, from coordinate 8,736,376 downwards.
TGTGGAGATTTGAACATCATACCCTGCATTAAGTTATGAAAGATGTGTAAGCCATCTCCAAATGTGATGCATTCTGAATTTCTTTGATTTAAGAGCTGTTTAAATAAATACTAATATCAGGAAATTATCACTTTTTAAATTGATTTTAAGTTTCTTTGGGAGATAAAAAAAAATGTATTTGCAAACAGATGGTAATGAACTTCATTTTAAGCAACAGCTTAATTCAGTGCTTCAGATTTTGACCTCCTAACTCACATGGGCTGTTACTCCACAGCACAAAGGCTGTGCTCTGAAGGCTCCTGTGATGTAGATCAGTAAGGTGATTCCAAGTAAATCCCCTCCCTGACCCGACTTACCATGCTTCAGTCCAGTCTGCAGAGTGTCCCTGATACATGTAAAGCAGATTCCTTTCAGAGGAAACATAACCTGAACTTCTACTCCAGATATCTATTTGTGTGTAGGTTCCTGCAGCCCCCAGTGGGGACACTGAGGTCTGGACAAAGAAGGCACTTCACCACTTGATCTTGTAGCTTTTATCAAATGTGCACAGATCTAAGAAAGGTCTCAAACCATGAGAACCCTCCTGCAGTAACTCCTATACTGCATAAGTAGTAAGTGCTGCATGTGTTTTCTACTGAACTTCTACTCCAGATATCTATTTGTGTGTAGGTTCCTGCAGCCCCCAGTGGGGACACTGAGGTCTGGACAAAGAAGGCACTTCACCACTTGATCTTGTAGCTTTTATCAAATGTGCACAGATCTAAGAAAGGTCTCAAACCATGAGAACCCTCCTGCAGTGACTCCTATACTTCATAAAGTAGTAAGTGCTGCATGTGTTTTCTGTTTGCTGACGACTGACAGTCCTCACACCACGTTTACTGCTCCTTCCCTCCCCAAGAATTAAAGTGGATGGCAGTCTTTATCTAATGTAGGGCTCTCACCCCTTTGCTGAAACCTTTTGTTTCTCCTAATGTTCTTTTTGGTTTTCCCCTTTCTATTTCTTCCTTCTATAATAATGGCAAGTTTCAGCATCCCTGAAAATGCAAGCACATCCTAACTCCAAGATTCATTGTAAATCTGCACTCTTAGTGCACTGAAAGTTTCTTGAGCAGCTGCACAAACCTGTGCCAGACCCAGAAGGCTGTTAAGCTGTGAGAGGATTGGCAATCCATGCCACAGTAAATTAGGCAATAAAGCAGTTCTCCTAAACCTCTGTTATACCACCTCTCCTCTACCCCCTGCAGCAGGCAGGGCCATTCCATTCCCAATTTTGGCATAGAGATCCATGCACCCCATACCCTGACTCACTCCTATGGCACCATAACCCTTATTAGCACAGAGTTTGCTGCTCCTTGGCTGCAGTCTGCTCTTAAATTTGAGGGCAGCTCAGAAAATTAGAAATAAGGAGTTCTGAGCCGTTGCTTCTTCAAATCTCTCTTAGAGAGGCAGCAGATTTTTGAGGAAAAAACCAGTACAGATTCTGAAACCATTTGGATCAACATCAGATTAGGAACATGTCAGCAGCACAGATAAAAAGATAATTAGGTCTCCCAGAGAGCAGCTTTTAAAAAGTAATTAATTTTGTTCAGGGTAGTCAAGAAATTCACAAGAATTTCTCCTTATGGCACTGGATGTAAAAAAGGACATCTGCCTTATGAAATTTTAATCTCCAGCACAGTTTGCAAAATCATATATTATACAAATACATTAATCAGGAAAGTTCAGTGTATTCTTTGACTCCTTGACCATTCTTACATGCCAAAAATGTAATTTTTTTCAAAAATATAGAAGCGTTGGCAGGATGCATAAGGTGCTCCTAATGAGCTAACAGGGGCTCAAAAGCAAAGAAAAGATGGAGAATTGAAATGAAATAGCCAAGAGTGTTCATGTGAGTCATGCAGGCTCTCGTATACATCTCCCCATCCCTTTGGCAACAGATTTAAAAATTGAAACTTGAAAGCATGTAGCAACTCATCTAAACTAAACAAATAACAGCAGAGAACATGATCTCTTCTTCTCTTTTCTCAGATTAATCTGATTTACTGCATCCTGTTACAGATAAACAACCGCTAAGGTGCAGATAATTGTTCCTAATGAACCTGGGCTTTTTCTTATGGTTTTCACTAGGAAAAGATGTTAAGCCAGACTTGAGACTTGTTTTATTTCCCATGAGAGCAAGTGAGGACAAGGAGTTGTTCTCAGATTTTGTGGGAACAGTGAGGTTGAGATTTGCAGATGGTGCCGTGTTCCCTCTTCAACCCCCCAGCTCCAACCTCTCTTGCCAGTGCCCTCTCCCCTCCTGCAGGCCTGGTTGGATATCCTGAAGCTGCTGCCACCCCATCCCCTCCTGAGGCTGGGCACAGGCTGCAGAGCTGTTCATACACACAGGCTGTTCCTAATTAGCCATTGCAGCTTAATGGGGACACAATGAAAGCCTTCACTGACTCCTGCAGGATGCTCCTGGTGAGGGGAAGGAGGTTAAGGGTCTGCCCTGGGAGGGCATGCAGAGTGCCCAGGCCTTGAAGGTGTCCTGTTAGATTACTGTTTGTTTGTTTGTTTGTTTAGTATCAAACTAAAGGGAATAATGAAACAAAAAATAACTATAATAGTGGAGTAAGAATAATAAGCCAGTACATGCCCTGACATCATGGGCTAATGTGAAGAACAGTTCTTGAAAACGCTGCTGCTTTCACCCTGATCTCTGTAGCTGCCCCTTTTCCCACTCGATCTCCCCCCAGGTGCCCTGTGCTGTGGCACCAGGTCTCCTTTCAGCCAGGCTGAGCCCAGGCTGCTGCAGCAGCCCTGCCTGGCCCTTTGCCTGTCTCTCAGTGGGGCACAGGGCTGCTCTCAGCACACCTGCAGCTTCCCTGTGTGATGCTCTGGTTTGCCCCAGCAGACCCAGACAATTTAATCATTTCCACAAGAACTTTTTGTTTCATTTCCATGATTTCCTCCACTTGATGGAAGACAGGGATGATTGCTGCTAATGTTAACATGTCACTGGGGCCTGATGTTACAAATCCTTCCTTACACATAATGTTACGCTTCAGCAGCAGTCCTTAGATGAATAATGAAAATTTAACCAAGTAAAGGAATTACAAGATCAGGCCCATAGTGAGATTTATAAACACAGTAAATGCCTCAGATTTTCTACATTGAGCCTCCTGCTATTTTTTCTGCCATGGAAATAGTGAGATCGCATGAGCCAGGGCAAACGCAGGTCACAAAGATTAATATACAGATTTATCATGTCTACAGTACACAACTGTACAAGCTGTATGATCCAAAAAATAGTGAAACCTAAGATGAAAGTACACACAATAAGGAAATTTTGATAGTTTAAACAGCTCTGCTTCATTTTATAACGTTCCGTTACCCCACAAATAACGTAGCTGTCATAACAAACAGTAACAGTGATAGATACTAAGGAAAGCTGGATGGTGTGCAAGATTGTGGACACAGCTACAGTGTTCAGATCTGAATTTACTTTAAACTTAATATTTCTTGGATTGCTCAGCCCTGGCAAGGGCTGCTACACTATTTCTCAATTTACAAACCAAATGTGTATCAAATAACATATAGTAAAATGTAACATTGCATTGACCTGAGCTCAGTTGCTTAAGGCCAAGTATGGCTTTTACAGATGAACTTTGGTAGTTAGGTTTCTATCTGGAAGACTTGCACAGACCTCAAGAGTTTCTCAACTACCTTTAAAAAGCAAAAAGGGAAGAATAACGCGACCTGCCATTTGCTGGTTGGATGCTGTCCATCACATCTGCAATGATGATCTCAGGCTCAGTGTAGCTGCTGTCATCTTGGCAGCACTGCCACTTGTTCAGTGTGTTTAGAGCAGTACCCCATTTTCAGTTGGTTAAGATCAGAAGATGACAGGTCAAATGAGGCTGGGAGAGACCCAGTCCACCCTCCTGCCCAAAGGGCCAGCATTGGCATCAGAACCAGGCTGCTCAGGGCTTGGAGCAGTAAGGCCTAGAAACCCTCCGGGGATGGAGGCAGCCCTGGGCGGCCTCCTCATGGGGAAAGTTTCTCCCTACACTCAGCCTGAACCTCTCTCTTTGCAGCTTGGGGCCGTTGCTTCTTGCCCTCCCATCCTATAGCATTGTGAGAAGTCCTACTCCATCTCTTCTATCCCTTCACCACCCTTTGGTGGTGCTGGGGACTGTTAGGTACCCCAAAGCCATTTCTTTTCCCAGCTGACCCAGACCAGCTTCCCCAGTCTCTCCTCATGGGGCAAGTCTCCAGCCCTACCACTCTGGGAGCCCTCCCTTGAGCTCCCTCCAGATTGTCCATGTCTTTCCTGTGCCAGGTCCCAGAACTGGACTCAGTGTTTGGATGTGGTGTGAGGAGTGCCACACAGAGGAGGACAATCCCCTCCCTTGACCTTTGAGCCATGCTCTGGTCACACAGTTCAGAAGCTGCTGGCTGCCTTTGCTGTCAGAGCACAGCTCTGTGGTGCTCAGCTGATTGCCCACTGTGACCTCAGGGCTGCCCTGCAGAGCTGCTCCCCAGCCCCAGCCTCTGACAGTGTCATTGAGGGGGGGGTCATCATTTCCAGGTGCCAAGAAAGTATCTGCAGCAAGGAAAAATGCTTCAGAAACTTTTGGGCATATAATTTTAACTACTGTGAACAAAGAATGAAGATGTTTTTGCGAAGTTTAAAAAAATCCAGCAACATTTTCTTCAAGCAACAGTAATTCCCCAGTCTCTGGGATTCAGAGAATGCATTTTGCCATCTTCTGGGAGGAAAAAAAAAGCCTTAATTGTAACAAAGCTGTCTGTGAAGAATTGCAGGCTGCAGAAGGTTGAAGGGTAACATGATTGAAATGCCAGAATGCTTTTGGCAGAACAAGCTGTATCATGAAACAAAAATGTTTCATTGGAACTTGAGCTCCTGCATAGCTCTGCAGAAATGCCTCACTGGTCTGTACCACTGTAGCAAGGCAATCCCTCATCATTCTCACCATAGTGTTGCAAAGTGCTGCAATCTGGGCAAAACCTAATCCAATCCATCCCTTTAAGAAATATGGATCTGAAGCTTGGGTTTGGAAGGGTACAGTTCAGGTTTTCTCATTTTCACACAAACTAGATTTGTCTTGAGTAGAAATTATCTTTTTCTTCTGGTTTCTATCATTTCACATGACTGAGGGCTCCTGTTTGCCTGCAGCACCCACTTCAGTGGTAATTCAGCCACAAGAAACCATATTTTATTTATTCTTGAACATAATCACGGGTTTGCTTGCAGAGATCTGAGTGTGATTGGAGAGAGCAAAACATCAAAATCTGAGAGGAAATTGGCTGGGCATTGACCAAAGCTGGTCCAGCCAGCTGGAACTGAGGGACATCAGCCCAATATCAGCAGAAATAGTGCAGATGACAGAAATTAGACCTCTGGTGTCAGGAGCTCACACGTGCTTCAGGGATTGCAGTGAACAGCTCAAGTCAAGAGGGACAGATGCATCTGGCTGAGGCTGTTGGCTTTGCTCAGGGTAACAGAACATTACACTGTGTATTTAGACTCTATGAACATTCATTTACAATGCTGGGAAACATGCACAGATTATCCTAGGGGTCTCCTTCTAGTATTACTGCGTGACTTCCGCTGTGTGTATACCCTGCGTACATTGAAATGTTTGAGTAGCCAATCCTAGCTCTCAAAAGTTAGGAAATGCCAAAATTCATGCAGCTCTCATTCACCTCTCTCATGCTTGGGGTCATGTTGTTTTACTGCCTACACATCAACCTAAGCACTAATTAGTTCAAGCTATGCAAATTGTTTGAAAAAGCTAAAAAGCCTAGTTTGCAATTTAAAATGGGATCCAGATGCCCTCATCACTTCAAGGGAGGAAAAAAAGGCATTAAGTGGTAACTGGATTTTTGTGTTACATGGCACGCATCCAGGCTGAACTTGCACATAAAAATAAACCTCATGAGTTCATTGTTCTGAACTTACAGCCAAATGTCCTGTTTGTCTTCTGGTGAGTTTAAATGTTTTGTGACTAAGCTGTATAAAACATACTTTTAAAAAAACTCAGTAACGGTAACTAGCGAAATCTAAATAATACAATTATTTGTTTCTTTGCATGCTCCTAGACATTGCACAACCTCTGGATGATCTGACAGAATTAATGTGAAAATAGCCTAAATATTCACTTATTTCTCTGTTCCCATAGAAACTCTGACAGCAATGATTCATACCTAAGAATTATTAAGTCCCTGACCATGCAATTTGTACTGTTCTTCTCCACAAGGCTCCAATAGCTCACACATTGTACCTCAGAGAAAGCTCACCTAAAGGACAGATTATCTATTTTTGTTTGTCAGCTTCACTTTCTTGGAAATGCACAGGCTTGTTTTTTCACCATGGGTGATTTGCAAAAAAAACCTAAACAGAAAAAACCCCTAATCACAACTAGTGTGTTCTGCCACGGAGAGGAGAGGAAAGAACTGGATTTCCTGTGCCAAACTGAAGCATGTGGGCTGAATGTAACCCTGCTGTACATGGAGAAGGACCTGCAGCCTAGCACAGCAACCATCTCATGCACCACGGGAAGGGACAACACACCAGCTGGGACAGACTGAGGGGGTAGGGCCCTGACAGCCTCTCCTGACTCAGGCTGGTCCTTGCCTGGCTTTTTGTACCCTGCACAGCCAGAGTGTCTTCCCCAGAACAGCTGGGGAAATGAAAACAGCAACTGACAGAAAAGTGTCAAGTAAAAAAATGGATCCCTCAACACCAGTCTGGACACATGCCCTCTCTGTGTAATTAACCCTTCATACTCAATATTTTCCTGGAATTTGGACTTTCAGATCTTCTTAGTCCTTAGTCTCTCTGTCAAGACCATCAACTGAGGTGGCAGAGACACTGATTTTGATGGTACTCTGGTTTTAAAGCACTTGCTTGGAGAAGTTACCTAAGAAAATCTGCTCTGTCCCATGGCACAATAGCTGAGGGACATCACTTACCTCCTCAGCAACACAGTGCTTCCTGAAGGAAACACAGTGAATGGCCTCTATAGCAGGAAGAGGTGAGGTGGGTGCAGCTCATGAAGGTTTTTCACCCACAGAATTACAATGCAGGAGCAGAAAAAGATACATCAGCTGTGCTATTGCAGTCATTTTCCACGATAAGGATGTGGTAGCATGGCTGGGTCAGTAGTGCACAATGCACAGTTGAACTGAACAACTATTTTTGCTCCCAAGGTTTATCAAGTTTAAGCAAAAAAACACCCCACAGCTGCTACCTGCCAGTGACTTATCAATCTGTTGTACAGTGCTGAAGATCAGCTCTGCCGCTGACAATCATAAAGAGGTACCCAGAACGCAACTATTTTTGCTCCCAAGGTTTATCAAGTTTATGCAAAAAACACCCCACAGCTGCTACCTGTCAGTGACTTATCAATCTGTTGTGCAGTGCTGAAGATCATCTCTGCCACTGACAATCATAAAGAAGTACCCAGAACATTACAATGGTTCCTAGGCTGCGTGGACAAGTCAAGAATCATAAAAACAGTTGCACTTGAGAGTAATCTGGAAACTGGGTGATGGAAAGCAAAGTCATATGGGGTGAAGTAATTATTTTCCATGACAGAAAATAAATACCATCCTTTCATCATAGAGCAATGGAGAAGTCTTGCTGCAACCCCATGAAATAAAATTACTGTACCCATGGAAACTTCAAAGGTTCCATTTTTAATTTAATGCAAAATAAAATTCAAGAGAATATAAAACAAAACAAACCTTTAAAAACCCCTATATTTTGGTAATGATGCTCACTTAAGTAATGCTACATTTAAGCATTTTTTATCAACATTAAATTACATTTTTGGCTAGACAGTTGTGGGTAATAAATGATTAGTAAAACATATTTCCATTCATAGATACATTAGAAAATTAATCTATTGTATAAGAGAAAACAAAATTATATATGCAGGGACTTCTCCCACTTCCATATCTGTAAATGCAGTTTGGTTGGCAGCTCTCAGTTAACACAGAGGCCCACAAGTTCTGATGGGATTGTGACATGAGTAACCCCCAGCAGGGCAAGGGGTGGAGGGCAAGAGACAATGAGCACCACTGGAGTTCATTAATGAACATGAAATTGAGACACACCAAGCACAATGAGCTCCTAACAAGCACGTGAGCTGTGCACATTTGGTCAGACCAGTAAAAAACACCTGGTAAGAAGTACCCTCAAGATAAGGAACAGAACTGGAGTATCCTCAAGTATCCTCAAGACCAAGAGCAGGAGTCAGTGAGCTCCATTAAGCTTACAAATGATATATAGAACTGCTTTGGAGTAGATTTTTCTCTTGATATTATTAGCCCTTACTTATGTACCATTTGGGTGTACAATGGGTACAAGATAATTTACAAAGGGTAGAATTTTTCAAACACGACATTATTCCCACCACACAGTGCAGAGAGCCCAGGAGAGGTGGCAGTTTCAGTACAGCAAAAATAACTCAAGAAGGCACCACATGGGCTCTGTGACACACGATCACACCGTGCTGCTCATTGCAGCAGATTGCATGGGTCAGGCAGAAGGAAAGCTTTCCACTCAATGACCAATTGCAGAAAGGGAAGGCCCCTTGGGTGTGAGCCTGATGAATAAGTAAAGGTAATGTCTGAGTTGGAAGTGTAATTTAAAGCATTAACACTGTCATTTCAATATCAAGAGTATAATTTAAACTCCTTGTGGACTGCAAGCATTGCTTTTGGGAACCAAGACTAAATGGAGGGTCAGTTACCAGCAAGGAATATCCAACACAGATCAAACATCTGCTTAATTATGTGGTGTGTTGATGTGGCAGCTTCCAGGGTGCCTCAGAAATTTAAAGTGAGGGTGTTTGAGACACAAGATAACAGTTACTGTAGGCTGAAAATACAGAGAATACAGAGCTTTTTGTCTGGAACTCAGGCTACTTGGCTATATCTACTGGAGTATATCTATTACAGTGTCAAGGTATGTTCCTAGTGCTCGAAACTTAATCATGTGTATTGTTCATTTATTAGAACAGAACAAGCCTTCAGAACACCCTACTATCACAATCTGCAGGTGTGGTTTGGGAGTTAGCAGAGCCTTGAGACCATCCCCAGCTGCTGCCTTCCTGCAGCCACTCTGTGCTGGTGGGAGAGAGAAGGTGATACTGTGGGTGGAGGTGGCTAATCCCTGCCAGCTGCTAAAAACAGTCCTGGCCGTGTTCAGGCCACTGGGGATGCAGCCCTTGCATCTTGTGAAAGAGGAGCCAGCTGGGAAGAACTGGAGTCAGATCAAATTTCATTTCAGGGTTTATTTTGCCACCACTGATTTTTCAGGGAGCCAGATCTCTAAGGAAGAATAGGTTCCATCTTCCTTCTCTTCAGTTTGGACTGATGTATCTACCATTGGCAGTCAATACATTGATCATTTGTGGTTTAATGAAGGTGGTTGGACTTAATGATGCCAGAGAAATGGTTAGGACTTAATCACTGTTAGTCAGACACAGGAGATGGTGTGGCCACACCTTTTTGCATCCAGCCTAGATCTGCCTAGTACAGGACAAAATATATCACATTCATGCAATTATTGAGAGAAGTCCATCAAGAAACTGCTCACAGGATGCCCACCTCTTGTAGGAATAACACTTGGTATGGCCAGTCCCCATGTTCAGCATCTCATGGGGTGTCCCTTCATGTGTTTCTAGGTCCTGTGACTCATCAGGATTTGATTGTGAGAGCCTGAGAAATTCAAAGTTCATCTCATACAAGACAGAAGTGCTGCTGACAGGTTTGGAAAAGAGCTCAGAGCTGTCAGGATTTGCACTGACCAGCCAACCAAGATTGTGCACCTGCTTTCTGTTCATGGTTGATGGTTTACAGACTTTTATTGCTTTTTATAGCAACAGATGCTTTTAGTGTCAATTTTAGTCACATCAGTGCTTTCTCACCTCTGCTTGGCCAAAAACCTACAGGCTTTCTTTTAAGGAGTGGAACTTGCTAATGATGCCCAGGCTGTAGCCATCTCAAAAGAAGGTCACTGCAGTACCTTCGGCAGAAGGGGAAACACATTGCGTTAAAACTATCTGAAGATGGAAACTTACAACTGGTTGATGATAGATGTCTTATTAGAAGCATGAAACCAGAGATCTGCAAGAGAGACCAATTACCTTTTCATATAAATTATTGCCTCCCTCTCCATCCATGCTGCAGAAAGGTGAGCTACAGATCTCAGACTGCAGGAAGTAAGGGAGACTGACTGGCAGGCTATGAGGATGGAATTTAACCTGGTGCTTCATGCAAAATCATCTACTTCAGTACATTCAAGTCTGCAGAACTTCAAAACATATGATTTTAAAAATTTAGATAGAGGTCAGGGAAAAAAAAAAGGAAAGTATCTAAGGAGGATGCATTATTCTACCTGATTATCACTAGGGTTTTTTAGGGTTCATCTTTGTAAGCTGTTGTCTTCTGTTTTCGAACCAAACACAAGTCTTTAAGGGATAAGAGGAAACTTTAAATAATAGCAGAGATTAGAATAGGTTTGGGTTTTTAGGGTTTTTGTTTTTTGGGTTTTTTTTAAATTTTTTTTAAATACAGTGGACAATAATAAGAACAGCTGGGGCTATACTAGAGGCCATACCAAACTGAAATCAGGCAAGACTAGCAGTTTCTCAATATTTCCTTCATTTTTGTTAAGAAACCTTGTCAAATCTCCTTGAAGGAAATATATCAGTGACTTCAGAGCACCAGATGGTTTGAGCTAGATAGACAGATGACAGAATCACAGACTATGCTGAGTTGGAAGGGAATCACAAGGTTCATCAAGTTCAGCTCCTGACCCTGCACAGGCCCATCCCCAAGAGTCACAATGTGTGCCCAAAAGCCACAAACACACACACAAATGCTAAAGCTATAGTACACTCACAGTGTCTCACACTCCAGCAAACCAACCCTCAAGCAAGAGGCTTTGAGATTGCTGAAAGCTGTTGGGATTGCCTGACCCCCCTCCTTCAGTGGCTGGGCATCCCTCAGATGCAAGGGCTCTGTGCTTAGTTTGGTGTATGAAGGGTGGAAGGGGACAATCCAAACACATATCTGTGCATGGGGACTAGGCACAGCTTCAGGACAAACCATAAAATAATGAAGAAAGAGCTATTTTAAAAGTTAAGTTTCCACTGGCTCATTTTAATTTGTCCATCTTATTCTCTCCTTCATCTTTTCTGATCAGTAGTGATCAGAAAACTTTTTGGGGCTAGAACTGCTAACCAGCTTGCCAAACAGATTTGGATGAAGGCTTTTTAGGCACATTGTAAATATAGAATTACTACTAATAAGCCACAGAAATTAATTTTAGGATCACTTTCCTCTTGCCATCCCTCTCCCTTCACAGGGCAAGCCATGCCATGCTTGCTGTCCTTGTAGCCAGCAGCTGCAAGCAGCAGGGGACTTTCCATGGATGTTCCCTGTACAAGGCACACAGGACACTTCTGAGGATGGGGTGAGTGAGCAGTTACAAGCAGTTCCCTGGGGCAGCCACAGTGGTTATTGGATTTTCCAGAGCATGGCAGAGGAGCATTACCACAACTGGGTCACTGTGCCACTGGCGACCACAAGAAGTAAAATAAAGCAATTTAGTAAATTATCTGTAATCCAGGATAAACAAAAGCACATTTTCACTTAGTATATTCCCTGTAGTCTCTAATTGCTCCTTTCCAACTTTTTACTAGAATAAACACTTTTGTTATTAATGTAAAGGAAGCAATCTGTCTTTGAGTGTGCTTTTTTGTTTTCTTCCAAAGTCTGTCCACAGGGAGGAATTAGCATGATCCTGAGCTAAATGGTGTCTTCATCTGCAACAGTGCAGCCCCACTAATTTCAGAAGCCTTCAATTTCCCCGCCTCCCCCATGTGGAAAGGCTGGAATAAATTATTAAAAGTGCCATCCCTCCTCTTTTCTTTCCGCTGCTGTGGGGGGAAATGGGTCTTGAAGTGAACAGACCACGTGGGCTCTCCTAGAGCTCTAATACTGAGAAAAGAAGGGAAGGAAAAAGTTGGAAACACAGTCATGGATGGGGAGCATGTAAATTAAAATCTGGGAATCAAGAAGTATTCACTGGATGTCACACTCTTTGTCTCCAATGGGATTTTTTCCCGTCCAATGCACAGAGATAGTAACAGTGGTCAGTAATTCAGTTAAGGTGTTGCAGATGACTGAGAACAGAAGTCTTTGACCAGAAAAGCAAAGCAGGACAGCATTGCTATATGTCCTTTTAGGTGATCAGTGGAGCAGTTCACACAGCCCAGATTGCCTATGGATGGCGCGGGGATCAGAGGTTCAGGAGCAAAGCTAGCCACCTTAAGATCATTATACTAATTAAAACATAAAGATATCTTGTGTCCTTCATGCAATAGTTCACCATTTACCCCTATTACTGCACAGTCTGCTGAATCCTAAGTAAAATATTCTAAGGCCAGTTTCTGATTATTTACTAATATGTTGTAATAAAAATAAAAAAAAAACAATTAAAAAAAACGCTATTATGTTTACTTGGTCTTTAGGTTATTAACACTTAATCAGGAAAGATCTTTTCTCATCCCATTGGAAACAAGGACCAAATTCAACTTAAGAGATTCACATTTGTATTTCTGTTTGCTCCTAGCTTTACTAAAATCATTTTCTTAGGTGAGTGCTACTGAAAAGTCTTTTATAGGTCTTGCTAAGGACTCACCATCATTATCCCAAACTACCCATCTGCACCTCTACTGGAATCACAAAAGAGCACTGAAAGGCAACTGAAAAACAAAAGCAGTACTGGGAGAATAATGAAGTTCTGATCATTTGCAGTCTGCTTCGATTTTCCTTTTGTTTGCATTTGTCAGAAGACTGGGATATGCCTCTGCCGAAGGGGAGATGTGCTGTGGGTGGAACAAATGTGAGCAGGCAAAGGTATACACAGCATCTGCTCTCAACGTGAAGCCAGCCTCCTGGCCCCGTGGGCAAGAGACTTTCCTAGGTCCATGCCTATCATGGTGATACCTGCAGCCTCTCTGAGGATAGGCCACTGGGATGGATTCCTCCATCCAATCCTAGGTGAACAGTTACATATAAGGAGGTTAAAAATGCAGCACAGCCTATAATCAGTTTCTTCCCAAGGTTAACTAACTGAGGTGTGTATTTTCAGCTATGATGCCTCTGTAAACCCGCATGTTGTGAACCAGCCTAAGCAAGAGAAGAGAGAGATGGAGAAAGAAAAAGAAAGAAAGCTTTTTGGAAAGGAGTGGCGATGCAGAGAGAGAAAATCAAGCGGAAAAACTGTCATTTCTCTGAGAGATGGATGCTGCTCAGCGACAGCACTGATCCTCATGCAAGCAGGCAATGCAGTTACTGCTCGCTGAAGGAATATGTAATTAAGCAGGCAAATATGTAAAAAAAAATCACAAAACTTTGTACCTTTTCTTTTATGTACAGTTTTTGGGATATTTTTAAACAACCGTGTCAAGGCCCTTGTCTGCAGGCTATTGTTGTCCACGGTGACTCTCCATCTGTCTCAGATGCACACAGGGAAAAACCACATTCATCATTATTGATTACTTTAGGTCTTGAAGGCCTTTGTAATGGAAAGGCCGATGTCAGTGTAAGACAATAGATATAGTGAGACCTTTCCCAGGCTTCTTTGTTTGGGCTCAGCGGGTGCCTCAGGCACTTTGTGTATATGTCTGAACCAAACCTGTCATGTCCACCTGTCATGTCCATGGCATACAAAAAGCTGGTATCTCAGTCTTCAAAGAAAACTTGACCCTGGCTATGAAATTCTCTCACGCACTGTGTTATGAGGGGAAAAACATTTTGGTTTTTTTAATAGGACAAAAGTCAGTGTTGTTCATTCCTAGGGTCTCAGATTGTCTTAAAACTAGAGATAGGATCCAGAGTTGTGTTGCATCTGGGACTTTCACATCATGTACACTCACAAACACTGAAAATCACCCGTACTCACTGCTCCATTGTAAATCTTGACTATAAAATCAGCAGGAAAAACTACTTCTGTCAAGAAACCCCCAGTACTTCAGCCTATAGGAACAAACTGGGATACAAAGAGATGATATGCAAAACTGAACTGCAGTAGCACTACCAGTTTCTATCAACATTTTTGTGTCACCTACTATAAGAACCCAGAAAAACAGCTGTGGTCAGATACCCTGTGCTGTAAACTGATGCAGAATAAAGCATCAGTTTTAAAAAGATGGCTTTTTACCTTTTGCCATCTTCTTTCCATATAAACAGTCATTCCATTTTGGGAAGGCAAAGGGAGTGGAAAAACAGGAACAAATACTTAAAAACATACAAAGAGATTTAGCAAAGGGATTTTTTGCATTTTTTTCTTTCTTTTTTTTTTCCCATATTGTTCTTTATACAAATAAACACAGCATATGTATTCCATCTAACCTCATTATCAGGGAAAATTTTTTAACCATTTCTTTCTTTCTATATCTGATTTTATATAAAAATAAAATATTACATTTTCTGTATTGAAATTTCAGCTTGAGCTACTTATACAGAAGCTGGGGAAAATGTAGAAACAAAGAGAAAGCTGAAGATGGTAACCTAAAAACATCCCATAAATCTGCCTGTAGGACAGTCAACTACAAACTGTCTGTGGAATACAACAGGCTCTTAGTCATGAGGAAACAGCTGAAGAAACTCAGAATTGCACCTTCAAAGATTTTATCAGTTCAATGAAAAAGTCAAGTTTCCGAAGCCTGCACCACCACTCCAGCTGAATACTAGAAAAATATAAGTAAACAGTGTTTCATGAACAGCAACTCCATGATCCAGAATTTCTCCAGCTGGAATCATCAGATGTTACTAAGGCCTACCTCACAGACTGACCAGGAAAATTCCCGTACTAGAATGGCTTGTTATATGCTAGCCTCCCATTGAGATGAGGGATGCGGCCTCCTCTCAGAAGGTAAGAGAAGGGCTCTACAAAAACGGAAAAACTTTGGGGTAGGTTAGTGTTCAATAGTGCTCCTGCGGGGTGTTCTCTGAAACACCATCTATGCTGCATTTGGCCAAGTGCTCCCACTGACGCAAACCCCACAGCTGTGCCTAAAGCCAGCACTAGCAATGCACTCTGGCCCTGTCTTTAAGCTTAGCCATTCCTCTTCAGGAGTGCTTTGCATTCCTATTCTGAAGGGCTTTGCACTACTGTCACTGTGAAACTTTCTTTGAAGAGCAGTGAAGCCAAGGACTGCCAGGGTTGCATTTAGGTACTTGAATCCAAGAAAGAAATTTGTACTAAAAAATCTCCTAAAGTCCATTTTTACTTGGAAGTGGCTAATGGAGTTTTTGTAACCATGCCTGCCCAAAAGTCATCTTGCCTCTGCAGGGCACCTCAGCACCTTGGGGCTTGCTCGTTTTCAGCCTCATTTCCAGGGAACATTCCTGGTCAGTGGGATAGCTTTGTCTGGACTCATAAACTCTGAGGATGGCCCACAGTATTAGATATGCCCATGTTATAAATGAAAAATAGCCAATTTTGATTAATTAAAAATAAAATTTATTTTGCGACCGTAATACAGTCCCGACAGCCACCAATCAATCGGACAGCGTACCACCCCCAGGAGGTGAGCTGGGTGGACGTGGGTTTGGTCTCGCTAGCACCAAATCCTCCCCATCCACATTGGCTGCTCTGAGGCAGTGGTTCTTATACTCTTTATTTTGCCCGCGGCAGAGTCCTTTTGTTTCTTTCTAAGTTCTTCATATTCAAGTTGGTTCCTTTCTTTGGTTCAGGCTGCACAAAGCCTTCATCCGGGAATAGAATAATACACTTCCCCGATTCCCGAATCTGGCATTCAGATGGAAGGTGTTGATGGCTCTGGTCATCTCAGATAGGTATCTTGTCCAGGCCATCATCGCTTGGGCACTGGGTGCATGTTTCTGTGAATGCCCAGCTCCTGTGCAGCCGAGGTTTCCTTCCCATGTAAATGTGGTGATGCCTCTCTGCCCATCTGCCCCGGTTTCGCCATCCTGGGGAAAAATCTCTCCCCCCACTGTGTACCATCCGTTTATTTTACACATATATATATTTTATACACCTTTTATTTCTATGAATTACTAACCATATTTCTAACAGCCCACATCAACGAACTTTGTCTTAAGCAATTCCTGAGCACAGTTTGGGAGTTGGAGGGTTATAAGGACATTTCCCCATAGGTGAGGTGAAAAAAATGCCTGCCATAGATGTGGGCTATTCTGTGAGCCAGCTGACTTCAGCATCCAGGAGGATCTTAATCTATTTAATCTAGTAATGCAGATGTAGCTGAAGACAGCAAAATCCAGTCTTTCCCTGGGTTTACCCTACTCTCGGTGTTGGTATCCATGCACTGGAGCCACATCAGCGTGGACGAAGGAGTGAAAGATCAATAGTCACAGAGAGTAAGTCAGAAAGTATCTGCATTCAGCCTGTCCCCCAGAGTGTTCCATGCCTTGGGGACTGGGTTCTTACTCCCACTGAAGAGTCGATTGTAAGCTTTTATCTAATGACTCTTTAATGGATATACATTCCTGAGGAGCTGGAACAAGAAAACCACTGTAATTGTGTCACAACAGAACAAGGTCTATGGAGCTCTTCCATTTAAAGAGAGGAATTTTTAATGATTTTTATGAAGGAGAAAACCTCATGCATGCCATTAATTGCTCTAGTCAATGACTAAAGAAAGTAGTACATAATTCAAACATAGATTTGAAAAAAATATGGGTGAATTGGTACTAAATTAATTTTTAATAATGGCAAACTTCCAGGACTAATTAACTGCATAGGCTGATATACATGATAACAAAGACTGGTATATCCAAATTAGAGATGGATAAAATTTGAAAAAAATAATTAGAAAAATAATTCCCTCAAATACTGATTTGAATCAACTGAAGTCAGCAAAAAAAAAAAAATTCTGATTCAGGAAATATTTAATCTCTTTAATAAGAGGATTTTTTTTTTGTTACAAAGGAACTCAATTGTTTAAAATAAATGGTAAATAAAGATGTGCAATCCCAAGGGAAAGAAAATTAGGTCTTACTTATCTGTTAATTTCTTTAAGCTTATTCAACTTTCAGTTTTGGAATTCAAGAAAATGCTAGGATTGTAAAAAAATACTATGGCAAATCCCTTTCTCAAACATGCTAATGTATTTTAACGTGACTTTTCGAACATGTGTTCAAAGATACTTTTGGAAGACATGGGAAGACTAAAACATGGGTCATGCTATATTCCATTTCAACATACTCAGAAGTTTGTATTTGTATTGCACTAATTATTGTTTTTAATAACTTATATTTTCCCATATTTTTAAATGTTCTATCCTTAATTTTTTTTCTGGTATTATTTTTCTAGGTTGTTGATCAAACTAAATTGTGCACTCAAAAGTCCACATTTAATTCCTACCAAAAAATCATGTCTGTGTTCATGGCATCTGCTACTGCAATATCAGACACAAAAAATATATGACATCCTCATTCTTAAAAGGCTGAGACTTTAAGTGTTGGAGCTGTGAGAAAACGACTGAGACAGAACGGAGCTATCTGCAGACTAAGGTAGCAGTCAGGGTTAATGGAGGGCACAATCAAACAGGTGAAACATCTCTGACAACAACTACAGAAGAAACACGAGGGATCACAAGGTCTCCAAATCCAAAACCACAGCTGCAGCTGTAAGATCATCTTTCAGTCAACAATACATTTGAGGCTGAAGTTTTTTTACCCTTCCTTTTTTTAAGCGCAGACCTGAAATTCCTACCTTTGTCAAGAATTCAGGCTTGAACATGTTCACCTCAAAATTATGACAGCATTTATATGACAAGATGCTGCTAGGGAGAAACAAAGAATGAAAAAACCCCTTCTAACAGAGTGTCTGTGATTTTAGCTCCCACTGAGTACAAAAATATATGAAATAATTTAGTTTTCACATTTGTTACCTAGATGAATGCCAACAAGCATTAATACTAATTTCTAGCTATACCAGCATAAAAACAGAAGGAAGCTCTATGTGTACTCACAGATGAATCAGTAACTGTCAATGAGGACAGAATAAATTTTTTCTGAGTTGGCCTCATGGTAAAATTGAAGTACTTTGCCTTTACTGATTTTTTCCCAAAACCACAGAAATGTATGTTATCTACCCTGAAGTAAAAAGACATCTCTCTTGGTAAAATCATCCCACATGGATTTTACAGTGAGTTCTGAAAATTATATATCCCTTCTCATGCTTCAAGCCACTATATTGATTGCTACGTAAAATTACTGAGTTATTTCAGCTGTCGCTGTCTTTTGAAGGTTATGCAACTTAAAATAGTTAAACTAACCTTTAGTTTGACCTTTGTAAGCCATCAAAATATTATTGGAAGCAGCTCTGTTTAACCATTGATGATTTTTAGGTACATTTGAAGTATCTGAAAACTGAAGACCAGTGTCTCTTTTGGGAAGATTAAAGTCCACTTCCCACACAGTATTTCTTAACATTTTAAACTTACTTTACTGTAAGTAAATCAGTCATTGAATGACGAACATTTTCTACTAATCATGAAATGAACAAGCAAGCAAGCAAAAACCTTCAAATTGCCACAAACTTCCTCATCCACTTGACCCCCACAATGACAGATTATTTTCTAAGGAATTTAGACACTATGTGGCCTCAGAAGCAGCCTGGTGAAACAAATGTGAGAGTGAATGTAGGAAAAAAGCGTGAGGTAACAAACCACACTGTGGTGGGGATAAACTGGCTGCCAAAATGCAAACCCTCATAGTTTTAACAAGCTCTGAAGAAAACAAGCAAAATTTAAGTGAGTACCACTTCACTTGTGGTACCACTTCACTTGAGAAGGGCAAGAAGAAGGGAATCCACCTGACAGGCTGAATATTTTGTTCACATAAACAAGTTCACTGCTTATTAGATGTCTGGTAGTCATGATACATTCTTGTAAAATGGAAAAACCCCAGCCAACCACTTTTAGATTTGGTCCTTTGTGCAGTGATTTAACGGGAAGGGAGTGGTGACCCTTTGCAGAGCAGTGATCTGGAACTGTGGACCTGACCGAGGGAGGCTGGCAAGGGCTGTGGGCTGAAGTCATTGCTGCCTGACAACACATTCCTGGCTTGCCTTGGGATGTCTCGCCGGACTGACTGTGTTCCATTTGTCAGAATTCCTTGACTTTTGCAGCAACAAACATATGTACAGTTAATCTCATATTATATATTTAACCTTACAGTGTCCTAGTTTGCCTTATTGTAGTGCTATGGGTGGTAAAATGCATTTATTGCACTTCATATCCATAAAAGTGAATGTAAAGGATTTTTAAAGACTACCATTAAACATTTTAAGCCTTGATATGCTAACATTTTCAGAGAAGAGGCTATCATGAGTCTTTTTCCATTTTCTCCAGTCCAAAGCTCCCATGTCTCTTACAGAAAATATCTCAAGGTTAAACCCTACATGCACTAAACAGGAGAAAATATCTTAAGGGGATAGATATTATAAGGGGAGGAGACACATTTTTCATCTTTGTTTTCATATTGAAATACTTAGTTAAAAATAGAGCTATGAGATTACTTTAAACTGTCTGTGCTAACCACTCCTCAGTGATTATAAACATGACAGTCTCCCTGCTCTCAGATATGTCCCACAAAGCCATCTATAGCTTCCAGCAAAGGGTAACCAAAGCCTAAACAACTACTTTGATTACTCTTCAATATGAGTACATTTGGTCATTTTAAAGGACAGGTTGGTTTGTTTACTATCAACAAAGAGGATGTAAAGGAGTGAGAAGACAACATTTGATCCAGTAAGGTATAATTCCTATCTGTTCTTTGCTCTGTACAGGTGAGGAGAATTATGTGCATCAGGACTTGTCAGTTCAAGTATGTTGCAAGGAGTAAGATTGCTTCTCCGTGCTGTTCCCTTGCATACATTAAGCTTTCCTGCCAAGAACTGTACAACTGTGGATCTGCTGTCACGATAGTTCCAGTGGACAAATAGAGCTGCATCTGCAATGCAGCCATGTGTACAAAGTGTCACGTTCTTTTGGCTTTTTGAGCCCTGTCCTGAAGTTTAAACATGGAGACTTATCTAAGAAGATCCTACTTCTTTGCTACCCAGTATCTCTCCTTCACTGATTAAAGCCAGTGTTTTAACTTGGACTCAGATTTATACAGAATGTTCTTCACATAAAACCGTCCACATCAATGAGGCAGTTTTCTACTTGGTGGAAGATCAGGAGACAGACCCAATATGCATCCACAGTATTTAACAGCTTTTGTTCCCTCTATTTCACAGAGGAGTTTAAACTTTTTTAAAGGACAGACACACCCTATGGCATTTAAAACATAGGTGGCCAATGACAACAGACCAGAGGTAATGTATTTGAAAATGTTGGCCTAGTGGATTGACATGTGTACTTGAGTACCTAGCTATGGTCAAAAGGGAAGATCTGGAGGCAGGGAAGTATTTTACTTGATAAAATAATTTCACTTTCGTTTGTATAGAGATAGAGCAAAAAACTTACTGTGACAGAGGGAAGTTAATTCAGCTTTGGGTGGGAGTAAATGAGTTTAGCAAGAATTCTATTAGTGATGAGGAAGGGAACTCAAAATACTGTGTGAATTATCTCAGGTTGTAGTCCTGCAGCTCAGCAGCTCCATTCTCCATTCTCTGTCCCCAGTGCTGCATTATTAACACTAAAAAGAGCAAATACAAACCAGTGAATTTTCCATAGGTTTGTCTGCAACCAGTTACAGTGGTAGCCAAGTAATAACTGCAGTAGCTCAAGTGCATTTCTCTTTCTGCAGAACAGCTTTTGACATACAGAAGCCTTAGTGCTCAGGCCTCTGCTAGGAAGGTGGCATTTACGCTTTGCATATCGAAGGCAGAGTTTCAACAAGCTGGATAGAGCCGAACTATTTAAAATGAGTTTATGCCACTGAAGAACAAAAAGGTTGTGTTTGGCTTCTCATTTTCATTGTTTTTTAAAGAACAGGAGGAGCACCCTGAGCACCCTAGTCTACAGAGGTTCTTCAGCCACAGGCAGAAAAAGTGGTGCTCTAAAGGAGCTGGCTGTCCAGCGAACCACTGCACAGCCACGGCCACCACCCCGGCACAGGGCGCGCCAGCTAACTCAGTCCAAGCGAGTGAGCAGGGCCAGCCACTGCCAACATCACCAAGTTGTTCTGCACCCAGCTGTCACCTCAGCAGAGTCCCATCCTTCACAGAGTCAGGAGATCCAGGGGGAGCCACTGGCAGGGTGTAGGAGTGTAGGAGTGTAAGAGAGTGCCCCCTAATGACAGAGTGGCAAAGCTAGCCTTTGTCCCCCAAAAAAGGAAAGAAGCCCAGAAGTTCCTCCCAACGATCAAGTGAAAAGCCACCTTATAGGACCCCAGAGATTTCACTAAAACCTTGGGGTCACCTAATTGGATAGAAGCCAAAAAGTCCCGCCTGGCCCATCAAGTAGAAAAGAAGAAAACAAAAGAGCCACGAGGCTTTTGTGAAGGTGTTTGTACCAGGGGCAGACCTCTGTACCTGGCTCGGATTTTCTGTTTGTTATTTTGCCTTTTATTAAACCTTTTTGTGTCTAACACTGCAGCAGAAGCCATCCTGCTCATTATTTGCCTCCAAAGGCAATAGCCAAGCTATCCTTGGGTGTATTCGGTTCCCTTTTGAAGGCTCATAAAACCCTGGCCCGACAAAATAGAAGCTAATAGCAGGGGATCACTGTTGGAGCAGCCCATGGGATGCACCAAGCCAACCATGAAGGAATTTTGCTTCGTGGCCATACCATAAGAGCAGGGCAAAGAGAAGACAGGTTTGAGCCTCCTACCTACAGTCATCCTCCTCACCAGAAAAGCAGAGCTCGGAAGTCACAGTAATGATCAACATGCTATGGCTGAGCAATCTAAAAATGTGTCTGTTCCAGAAGACTGAACTTGAAAATGTTTCTTCTGACCTTTCTCAAATGCCGTTCTTTATTGTTGCCAAGTAGAATTCCAAACAGTTTAATCAGAGAAAGATTTGGAGTGGTTGATGGATGTGTTTGGGTGTTACGACTGTTTTTCAGTTTGGTAGATGTTTTAAGCATAAGCTGAGCAATGTTTTTTAAGGCTCCCAGACCACTGACCAACTCTGAAAGTTGTTTCCCTGCACCATGCCATCCTCATCATGTCATGGAAGTTGCAAGAGGCTTTCTCTTTTATTCCAGTCCAGTAGCACACATTTCATCTTGTCACGCAAAGGAAAGCAAGCAAGGCAGTGGAGGAGGAGTGCAAATTTCCCCTGCTTGTCTAAGTGCACAGGTAGGTCATGGATGTCGTGATCACTGGAACGTGACCTGACATGGGACTGGAGTGAAGCAATTTAGCAGGTGGTGGAGCTGTGGTGATATGAAGCAAACACTGTAGCAGTGATTTCAATTTGTGTCTGCATGTGCAGGTGTCATGGTTAAGCCCTTCCATTTCAGGAGGCACTTCTGATCCTAAGCACTCTTCATTTATCAAAGCTAATGAGTAGAAAATGTGAAATGCAAGTTAGAAGCTAATTGCTGCAACAGCCCTTCTTATAGACAAATTGCCAATGACATAATCTGTCTTCATCAGGGCAACAGAACAGACCCAGTTGCAGACACAAATGCTTTTCCTACCAAACAGCCATCAGACACACATTTCACCCCACAAAACTGAGAGAATAGCTGTTTATACTGTTTACAAATGATGTGTACATCCTCTCCCCATAACTAACTGGGTACACAATCACAAGGGTGCCTTTGCTATCCTAGGCTCCAGAACTGACCTGTGGGTGTCAGTCAGCACATTCCTGAGAAAATTGTGCACTCCCATCCAGGAGCCCATTGATATGCTCAAACAAGCAGCTCATGACACAGCCCTTCTGTCTGCAAGCATGTGTTGGGAAAGTCTTTTTTATGGAAGATGTGGGTACCCCTCTCCACACTACAATTGTTTTTCAGAAGCCCTTACAATTTTTAACAGCAGGAACCTCTCTTTTTTGTCTCTGTACTCACAAAGGCTGAGGCAAGACACTTCA
This sequence comes from Passer montanus, assembly GCF_014805655.1. Lineage (NCBI taxonomy): Eukaryota > Metazoa > Chordata > Aves > Passeriformes > Passeridae > Passer > Passer montanus. Next base: position 8,713,302 of record NW_024367707.1, on the reverse strand, counting down.
ATTGCAGGCAGGTATCTCACTATTCAAAATCACTTCAAAGGTATCTTCTTCCTTTGACTTAAATCTGAATCCCAGATTCTTTAGGCACTTAACCACCTAGGAGACAATTACAAGCTTCCTAGCTATCTGTCTGCTATCAAAGGCAGACAGAAGGACAATCACTCTTACTCTAGAGCACTGGAAGCAGCATTATTATTTATAGACAGTGTTAAGAGCAGTCTGCCTTGTGAATTCTGTTCTGATCATGTCTATCAGTCATTATACTAGCAGAGAAATTGTGCATGTGCCATCTCTTTCAGGCAGATTACTCTTCTACAGTATGCTGTCCTACTGTTGTGTTACTATAATAGAAGGTATATTAAGTTGAAAAAAATCTAGGAAAAAAAATGTTTACTTTATCTCTCTTGTTCTCTCTTGGAGACCAGAGGGAAAGCCATGACAGTAAGAAAAAATGTATTGTGATTATGAGACCCTTCATAGATCCTTATTTGGGAAAATGAGTGTGATTCAATACCATGGTGTACAGTGTGCTTCCCACGTAAGAGTCTCATTGGAGCCATTGGCTCCAAATGAACAGGAGAAATTCTGCTGACTCAGAGAGGAAGAAAAAGACTAGAGGTTAATGCTAAGTAACTACTTTTAAAGGAATCTGTATTTCTTAAGAAAAAGGAACTAAAGTTGCTAATTATCTGCATAACAAATTGTAAGCATTTTGTAGGTGTTGTACTAGTTTCAGATGGCTTCTGGCTCTGTTGTCTGTGTAAATTACAAAAGAGTGGAAACCTACATATTCGTATATAATAAAATATATATATATTTATTTTAATATATGTCCAACTACAGAGAAGCAACTAATCAGTGAGCAATATATGAAGTTCTCTTAGTAGAAATGGCCTTTCCAGAGAACATGGAATGAAATCAAGCTTCCTCTATTTGAGACCAACAGTTAAAAGAAGGGTTTTATTTGTGGTGCTTTCTTGTATAGGCTTCCTTGTATTTACATACAAAACAAGTCTTGAAGAACTCAGTTTTAAACATCCAAAATGAAATCTTCATCTTGCATCAAGTTATTTATGAGTGGGCACCCTCCAAAACTGTGTAGCTATCTCCCAGCATCATCATTTATACTGTACCCAGCCCATAGTGAGGAGCAACAGCAAGGAAAATGCAAGCCAAAGAAAGTATTACATGGGGAAGCTCTCCACCTGGGCCTTTTTCTTCTGTCTTCTCAAAAACTGCCAAACAAACATTTCAGAAGGACTTGGAGAAATGGAAAGGAGATTTATTCTTCTGTGAATAATAAAAAAAAAATTCTTAAACACTGCACAGCCATCACTCAAACTTTTACAGATAGATAATAATGTACGTGATATTTTAGGAGACAGTGATCAAAAAAATCTCCCACCTTTTTTTTAATAGCTTTTAGAAGTGAAAATTGTTTTTTGCCAAACCCACACTTTTGTCTGCAAAGTTCCTGATTTTATTGCTGTTCTCCATATCAAGTCTAAAAATACCCATTTGTTTTATTCACACTCTCCACTTTTTTCTTTCATTCGCCAGAAGGAATTTGCATTTATACCAGAACAACTGATATCTAAGTTTTCCCTTTTCCAATCTAATTCAGAGGCCAAAACAAAAAGTAAAGAAAAACATTTTCAGTCTTTATTGATCAATTACTCATGATAGAAATTTTTGTGTGCACTCTCAGAATAAATTAATGAGCTACAGGAAAACGTGGATTAGACTAAACTATTTAGTAATGAATGGAATGCCCAGCTGTGCTATGCAATGGTTAACAGACCAAGAGCACCCATAATTTAAAGGAAATTTACCAAGTCAAATCAATAAAGTTTTGTTTAGAGATGTTGGAAGTTTCAATCAAAAAGCAAGTACGAAGGCTTCATTCTTAGGTAACTGCCCAGCATGTGATTTCATATTCAACTTGTGCTGTTCGATATTAACTGTAGAAAAAATGCAATCTTCTAACAGTCACTGGAGGATATGTTAGGTTAAACAAGGACTAGTTGATTCACAGATCTTTAAAAAACAGTGGGGAACGTGCAGAATCATAATTTTCATTGATCATCTAAAAATACATCCAGAATTGCTGAGAAAATATACAGGTATCACAAAGGTTAGAAGAGCAGTCAGAGCAATTTGTCTCGCCTGTACATCATGCCCAGTCAAGCAAAATGTGTTTTCAAAACAGAAGCTTGGGCAACTGGGAAGAAAGAATGGAGATCAACTCTCCACAATGGGGAATTGCCCTAGGGCTCTACAAGACAGCTAATTGAGCAGAACACCACATATTCAAAAGCTTAAAAGATTTTTGGGTGAAGAAACAGGGAAATAATACTGAAGGGCAAAGGGATGGCACTTTTTCTTCATATGCAAGCCCACTGCTAGAACACAGTGTTCTTTGAAGAGATCCAGCTTCAAAAAATGAGGCTGAAAATCTGCAAAGACTTAGGGATGGCTGGCTAAAGCAGGAAAATACAGCTGTTTGCTGGAGACTGAAAAACCTTATCTATTTATGTTCATTCAAGTGGTTAAGAAATTACTTGATTACAGCCTACATACATTTACAGTGAGGAAGGGCTTGGACAAAAATAATGCCTAATGAGAAATACTTGGAAGATGAAATGCAACAAATTCAAGCCTTGGACTCTAAAGTTCAGTGACAATAACAAACCAGTAGTTAATGGATGTGTACCATATTTAGCATCTGTTAAAATTTTGAGGACAAAAGTGAATGGGGATCCAGCTTTCCTCGCCTACCCCCGCTTTGGAGCATGGCATTGCAGAAACACAAGAGAATGAGCCCAGAAAAGGGGTTCTGTTTGTCCACACCACCAAACCCTGAACTCAGTTCCAGGCCCTCCTTTAGGCCATTGCAAGCAGCTCTCCCTGAAACAATTTCACATGCATTGTGGCCAGCTCAGACACACTGCAATATCCTCAGGAGATGGAACGATGCAAATTTCCCACAGCTGAGAAACTACTCAAAAGAGCAAATAAATCCATCAATTTGAGCCTAGTTTCCCTTTTCTCTGCTCATAGTAACACCTCCCCACTATTTCATACCGCTGTACCTTTCACAGTTTTAGCTTACAGCACTCTGGCTACCTCCTCACAACCATTCTGTTAGCCATTCAGACACAACAAATTCAGAACTATCAAAAATGCCAAATGAAAATGCACTGCAGCAAGGAACCCGATGCTGTAATATACATTTATAATACATAAAGTATATAGTAATATATTATCATGGTATTATATGTTCTAAATTTATTTTATGCATTTATATTTTTGTTTGTACAATGTGATATATATATAAAATATACATCTGTAATATAATGTGTTCGGCAAAATCTGCCAAAACTCCTTTTTCTGCTGTAATATAGCGTGTTGGGCAAAACCTGCCAAAACCCCTTTTTCTGTTGCAGGAAACATGTCCTGTCTTGTTTTTGCATTATATCAAGTGTGCATTTCCTTTCATGAATAGAAAATTTATTGATGAGCTTTGAATCAGCCAAAGCTTCTGCAAGTAAAAATATAGCTTCATATCATCACAAGGCTGATAAAAGCACTTTCCTTTGAAAAATGCAAACACAAAGGAAATATATACAGATACCTGCAAACTGTCAAAAATAACAAGCAAGCAATTTTTATATTCTTACTTTTTAGTCCATTCCCAGGTGCATGTCCCATGAGCTCCCTGAATGCTGATCACCAGTCACATGCCCTGACCTCTACACACTGCACTGTATCACCATTAACTTTTCTATGCAAATCATCTTGACCTCAGGTGGCCATTCATCCCAAAATCACTGACATGACTGTGAGAATTGAAACTCACCTCTTTCAGAGCATAGAGCCCTTCATCTTCCAGCTGACACACATTGACCAGTAATTGCTTCGTCCAAGAGATGACAGACTATCTCCTGAGTCCATACATTCACAGATGGAATTGGTGGATTGTCACCATGATGGGGCAGGGGGTATCAGAATTTGTGATATTAATTGCTTAAGGCAACAGGCAGGACAATTATTTATAAAATGGCAGGGATAGTAAAAGTCACCACAAAATACATTAGTTACCAGGTGGCTGACAGTCACAGCTGGATGGAGTATCTTATTCTGTTGTTATGGCAGATACATAGCATGACACAGAAAGGTCTTGAAAGTCACACCCTGAGTGGCTTCTATTCAAAGCACTGTAGAGTGTTGTATAACACAGAATTGCTGGCCTAATAATCATAACATGTTTGCTAGTATCAACAAAGCCCAAATTCATAGGCATAGAGATGTAAAAAATTCCCAAAAGAGAAAATATAATCCCAACAAAAAATAATGATTGACACAACTGGCATCTTTAAATTTGTAACACCTACATGTGCTTTCAAGGAAGGTTTCTTCTGAGTGGGGAGCACTGCATCCAGTAGAGATGCCTGAGGTTCAGGACTCGTGAAACAATTTGGAAAGCTGGTTTCCTGTGAAATTACATTCTTCATTTTTTCCTTTCTCTTCTACTTCTGCAGCAGGAATTTCTGCCTCTAATGTGTTTGCTACTGTCTTCTCACTATGGCCCTGCTTAGGCAGTGCTGGCTCAGCAGCCCATGGGCACAGGCTGGGCAGCTGGCTGAGCTCTGGCTGCTTCTCCTTTCTCAGCAGCACAGATGCGTATCACCTCCTCACACTGCAACTATTTTCATACAACTCTAAATACACAGACTCTGAGACTGTCACCCCTCTGACAGTTTGGACTTAAAGCGGCCAAGGATTCAGTAAGGTATGAGGAAAAGAGTGGGAAGGTGTTAGACAGACACTGTGATGATCTAAGTTGCATTTCCTTCAGAAACCATTCCGTAATTTCATGAGAGTGCTTTAAAAGGCACAGAAAATATTTCTCAGCCTCACTAAGACCTACAGAGCTCATTCTGCTCAAGTCACCAAAATGGGGACTAAGATGTAACATGGTTATAGGTGAATAAATGCTCTCCCAAGAAGATTAAAAAAAAAAAAAAGTAGTAGAAAAAACATAGGTGAATAAATGCTCTCCCAAGAAGATTAAAAAAAAAAAAAAAACAAAAAAAACAGTAGTAGAAAAAAAGTAGTAGAGAAAAGTAGTAGAATAAACTATAAAGAGAATGAACCATTTCAATATATAAAGGCAGATAAATCTGAAAAAAACCCCAAGTAGGTTAGCAATTAACTGATTAATTTCTGGTATGTAGTGGACAAGTTTTGGCTTCAGTTTGCTCAGATGAGGGACAATGACCTTAACATAGGACACAACTTGGTCAGAGACATAACACCAGGCTCGGTGGAAAGGCTGTCTAAGTAATAAATCAGAGTCCAAATAACTGAAAATGCCCTTTTGGATGATCTTATGGACATTTTTTTACTTTAAAAGTCATTGAGTAAAAAATTAAATGCCAAGTTAAAGCTGTCTGAAATCAAGATATACAATGAAAGTGACAATGTGCACTTATGAGTACAAGGATTAGTTGTACACTACATTACTGAATTATAATAGCATGCCTTCCTCCCTTCCTTCTTGCTGAAGTATTACTTACAAGGGTTCATAAAGTGACTAACGTATTAAAAGCTTAAAGTTTTGGCCACATTAGTCATAGAAAGGTTAGAGTGGACATTGCAACAATGGCCATATTAGAACATAACTTTTCTATTTCAACAAATCATGATGCTGCAGCTCACAAAAGCAATAAAACTGCAGTGCTTATAAATCACTCTATAAAAGAGAGTGATATATTATTTTTTCATGATAGCAAGGCTAGGAATATTTCAGTCCCAAATGACTAAAACAATTCTTTGTTTAAATAGGAAGGAAGCTTGGGGGGAAAAAAATGAAGGAAAGCTGGATATGCTGTGCTTAGAGGGAGAGCCTTATAAGTCACTAATGACAATGTGTTATTTTGAATGAGGAGAGGAAAGGGAAAACAGTGACATAGCAAAGAGATGTTTTAACAATAACACTTTGGAAGTCTCATGAATAGACTCCTGACCTTTACTGCAAAACACTGAGGCACAAGGCTCCTACAGAGGTCTGCATTCATTTCACAAAAATAAATAGTATCAAGGCATTGTTTTAACCAGTCAGAGCAAACACACATATGAGGATTTGTGCTTTAGTGTTGTACTTTGAGCAAACATAAACCAACCCAAGAATAGAAAGAAGTAAAGCACAATAGAGGGAGTTTCATTCAGACCTCCCTGATTCTTTTTCTTTAATTAACAGGTTTTCCATGGCAAGAGGTTTAGTTAATACTGTTTCCTGAATGTGGCTTGTGTGCTGTAGATTTCTCACAATAAGTCTATCCTACTTTGACATAGCACACGGTGTCTGTCTAGTGTGTGCTACACTAGATAAGGTGGGGAGCTGCATAACAGCAGAGCTGAATGGAACTTGCAGAAATAATGAGCTACATTTCCATGTGCATGTAAACACCTCAGTCATCAGTACACTATGGCCATTGACTTGTCTAGACAAGTGTCAGCTGGATAGACAAGCTTCCCCTGCTTTTTAGATGAGGCAGTATTAAACTGTGCAGCCTCAGGGACACTACAAGATGCAAACCTTACAGGCCAGACCAACATGCTACACACAGTAGCTGTTCTCCTTGTATGAAGTAGCTTCCTTGGGTGAAGTGCTACCAGCTTCCAGGAACTACAGGGCCACACTGCTGCAATAACAGGACTAACTTGCACTGAACTCACAGCTCGTATTCTCACATCTGGTGGCCCAAAACACACACTCTGCTATGAGTTGTATGGTCTCCAGCCTTAAGCAAAGATCTGACTGTTCAAGGTGAGAGAAGACAAAGCAAAAGGTGATATTTTCAATTAGCAATACAGTCACAGCTGACACATTCTGTGCCCTTTAAAACAAACAAGGAGCCATAGGAGAAGAGTTTGTGGAAAGCAGTGCATTTGTTTTAACCACAGTTGAGAAGCAGAGCTGGCAAGCAGCAAAGCAAGAGCATCCCTGCACAGGGCACAGAAAGCTCATTGTAATGACAGCACGAGTGACTCAGGGCACTGGAATGGGATACTTCACCTCCAGGTCACCGGTTTGCATCCATTTGCAGCACACTGGGACTAGAAGTTATTACCATCAGAGGGGCATGGAGTGAAATGAGTCAGTTGTCTCCTTGCAGCCTGGAAGGGACAGCTGCCCAGACCCCACACACCAGCCCCACAGTTATTACCCTGAAATAACATGTACTGTTCTCCCAGGCTCCAGCTATGGCTATCCAATAATCACCCAAATGGCCTGAAGCTCTGAGGGCCACCAGCCATACACTGCTGCCTTCTGTTTCACACAATAACAGGCATGCTCACCCACTGAGAAAAAGACAAAGACCTTCTCATGTTCCCTTTGTTCCTCACTTCTCTTTCCTTAGAAAGATCTGCAAGAAATGTTGTCTACACTTCTCTGTAATTTTTCTAATTTTGCGAAGTCTAAGCATTGAAAAGTGATTGGCCATGCCACAAAAATCACGAGCATTAAAAAGCATATTCCATTTTCTATTGTTCAGTTCTCTTTCAATTTTTACATTTGGTTCATATTTTCAATTTTTATTTCTTTCTTGCTTGCTTGCTTTCTTGCTTTCTTTTTCTCTCTCCCTCTCTCTCTTTCTTTTTCTTTCTTTCTCTAAGGAATTTTGAGATACTTATACAAACCCAGAAGCACAGACTTCAAGAAAAATTGTGATTATCTCTTCATAAAAAGCAGGAGCTGACAACACTGTATGCTAGTGCTGATTTAAAACACTAATACTACATTCCATGCAGCGCAAATGACAGTAACTGGCTTCCAGTGGAGCTCAGAGGAGGTTACTAAGATGGAGAATCAAATATAGCATGCTTGGTTTGGGGCCAAAGAGACAAATATTGGGTCTTTGTCTACTGCAAGTCTCACAAAAAAGCCTGTAAAGAAATTAAGATTCTCTGCTACAAACTCAACACAGCTGTGGTCCCAGTTGCTTCCCACCTCTCCCTGCAGAGGCAGTTGGAGGCTAAGTCTTTGCATTCTCTTAAAAAGCACAAAAGTCTCTTGGTCATGTCACAAATATTTCACAAGGTAATTTCCCTCTTTGTGCCATTATCCATACTACAAGAGGATTCACACACAAGATCGAAGCAAAAAGCACTGTCTTCAGTGTCACTGTCTTCATTTTCTTGCATTTTCACACATCCCATTCAATTTATCTGCCCATTACCTGTTTGCTCCATATCCCTGTGCTTCCTGTACTTCCAGGCTGCCCACTGCAGCTTCCCAGGGCTGCTGGCCATGGGCCAGGACCACAGCAACTGACTGCATCAATCACTTCAGCAGTTTAATCACAACCTCCCTCCAGCTTCCCCCTTATATCAAGGAAATGGCCTGCAAATCTCACAGATGACACATTCAGGAATGAAAACCTAATCACTGCTCAGCCAAGCTGTGACAGGGCAATGCTGGACCTTTCTGCTCAGCATTGCAGGGCACTGCTCTGCAGAAATGCTCCAGGACAGCAAACCCACTCCTGCCAGTCCAGTCATGCAAGGTCCCATCTCAGATATACTTTGAATTCAAGTCCTGAAAGTTGTTCACTGAAAGCTTTGTCTGATATCAGAGGAAGCAAAAACATATAACTTTCCTTTTCACTCCAGAGACACACACCGGGCAGGAACTATAAAAAGCTTTAGACGTTGGATGCTAGGAATGCATGTCATAATCTAAAATCCCTACACAGTATCAAGCACTTAGATATTTAGTTTCATAATAAACTAAATAACAAACTAAATAATAAACTAAATAATAACTAAAAACTAGTCAGTGAAAAACAGAGTGGAAAGAGGGATGTGATTTCTTTCTGCCACACTGTAAGAGATGCCAGTGCAGAAGATTCTTCACAAAAAGGTCTACAGATAAGCTCAGATACCTGTTATCCCTCTATGTATACATATTAAAACACATTTTAAAACATAGCTTGAGGAACAACTGCCATTCACATTTAAGCTCCCTCTACCACCAAGGCAAAAATGGTATCCAGGTGACTACCCTGTACTTCAGAAGATGTACATGCCTTAGCCACCACCTTCTGCACTTTTTTGGGTAATGAAGAAGGAGAAAGACAGCATTTAATCATTTTGAAACTGTGCAGGAATGCAAGATTCAAAGTATCATAAAGAGAGGATAACATCAGTAAACCTGTAGCCACAACCAGCAAAGAACTGGTGTGTTTTATGGGCTTTAGTCCAGGACTCTGAGGACTCTGGGTGGGTTTGCTGATACTGATTTGAGGTGATAATGGAAAAAAATACCTAAGGCATTATATGGATTTTTTTTTTAAAATAAATCACACTCACAGAGACGTCTACAATAAAATTTAGGTCTTGTGTTCGGAGCCTCAGCAAGTAATAGGCCTTGTATTTATCACTATATTACACATAAATTTGCATTAATGGATGTTTTTGTGCTCTCTCTAATCTTGAACAAGCACTTGAACCAAAATTGCTAGGATTTTGCAGTCCAGTATCCTGCTTGAAATAATTATTTCAGGGTGACCAAACCTGAATACTTTTTTCCTGACTTTCCAATAAATGGAAATAACTAGATTTCCAGCTGACTTAGATAAAGCTCAAAAACTTAAAGTGCTGTTAATGACATTCTTCTGGGCTGTAGGACACTTCAGCTCAACTGTTTCTGCTCCCTGACTGATGAATTGGGGAAATCAAATCTCTCTTATTTGAACAAAACAAGCAGAAACAAAGAGCAAGCTAAAATATAACCCCACTTTTGGACTTCAGATTCTCCTACTTAGTTTAAACAGAACTTCTGTGTCTTTTGAGATGCACTTATTGCTAATAGTAATATTGAGGGGGTTTTTTTATTGCACCATAACTGCTTGAAGCTAAATTATTGTTTCTAATAAAATAAAGCTTTAAATAGAGCAGGTTATTTTCTCTACCCTGTCTGACATAAACTATAATCTGGGGTTTTTTTTTCTCCCTTTCATGGGCACCATCTGTTTGTGACCATTAAAATCCATTTTCCGTGCTGAAGGGATGGGAATTCAGAAGGATGTGTTCAGCCACTGTCCAAACAGTACTGTCATTCCTAAGGGATCCATTACAGTCTGACACACCCAAGTATTTATGAGCTATAAACTGCCGGCCTAAAGTGGCGATTAATCACCCTGTGCATGGGAGACACTGACAATGACAGAGCATCTTGTAGCTGAGGGAGAGGGGCTGGAAAGGGTTTGAGATTTTCTTTTTTTTGAATGAGCAGTGTTATATGGCATCAGGTTTTTCCCCCTACGGCACCTCGTTTCCAAGCCATTTGCTCCGACAGTTCTCACAGCCAATGTTCAATTAACAGATGTCTTGGAACTGGACACCGAGTGAGACAGCTACAAGGCCACCACCACTTCTCTGCAGCATTGTCTCTCTGGAGTCACCACCCACTCGGTGTCAGAGCAGAGCATCCAGCTGCTCTTCTTGGTGCAATGCTCCTTTCAGGGCTGCTTGAGGGACTGGGTGTAGCTCTGTACATGCCTTGACTGAGCACTCTCATCACAGCCGGGCACAATCAGAGAAAAACAGTCATGTGAATGACAATTCCTGCAGACTTTGTTTCCTGTTATCTCTGAGGAAAATTGTAAACCCCCATTACAAAACTGATGCTGTTATAAAACTGATAAGAAGCCACACTGTCTCTGAAGCAATCAGAAAACACAGCAAATGGTGTTTTTCAGCTGAGATTTAATACAGAAGACAGATCATTTCAAGACTTTTGCTCCATATGGCAGGGGAACACATCACATAGTTCTCACACCCACGTGAGAAACTGCATAAGGGAACAAAGAAAAGGAAATACAAAAGCTGGTAAAAAAATATAAGTGCAAAGACAGTCAGAAAATTGGCTCTGAACACTTCTGAGGCTTTGTGAACCCAACAGACTACTATAAAATTTAGATTGAATTTATATCAAAATCCAAAAAAAATCACAACCACTGTAGAAACCATCTTATTTTTATACTTGCCAGCCTAATATTGTAGTTCTGTGCATGCCCAGAAACTGTCTTGTCTAAGCTGTGCTTCTCAGTGCCGACCACCCTGTGGAGATTACAAAGGAGGCTCCTGCTGCTTTCCTGCCCAGGGGACCCAAGCTCACAGGCATGCTCAGTGAACACCAACACACATCCACAGCATTTTCTTAAGCAAGTCACCATAGACACAATTCTGTCTCATGAAATGCAAAATAAAATAATGGGAAAAGCATGACAAGCTGGAGTAGTAGATCTTAATTGTGATAGATTTAATAACCATTGTGCATTCAGTGAGGCATCAAATGGCAGATGTGCACATATCTGGGACTGAAACTGCACTCCCCATTCCTTGCTAAGTGTTCTCACCAGTGGATTGCAGGGCCTGAACTATTAAGTCTGTTCCCATGCATTCCTCATCTCCAAATCTTCAGCTGCTTTTTTTCACAGTAGGACAGCCCCAGCAGTGTCCCAGTGGCAGCCTGGGCATTTCTCACCAGCCTCAGCTCTCCCACTGTCCAGGTAAGTTCTCCCAGGCAAGTAGAGAAATGTTACATAAAAACACTATTACCAGTGACTACTTTGAAAACAAATGCATGCTTTTATCACCTGCATCCAGTGGGATGACTTTAAGTCTCTTCTGAATCCTGTTTAGTCTGAGCATCCTGCAGGACATGAGCTGGCAAAAGGTACCTGTGCTTCATAGTTTCTACCAGCTAAAATTCAGGTACCTTCCCACTTACTGTACAATTCTGACCACTATCTCCAACCACCTCCCCTGTCACCCATACTTGCAATTTAGGTATCCAATTCATATTGAAAAATCTCAGGCCCAAAAACGGTGATCTAAGAGGTCACCTTCTTTAGCCCTGTACCAGATCTGAGCCCTTAGAAACTTAAGGCTTACACCTTGAACACAAATAATACCATAATCTTTATAAGACCATGAGATGCCATTGAAATGGAAGTATCCTAAATGCCAAGAAAAAGGAGTCAATAAAAGCACACAATGCTCCTTCAGCAGACTACAGGAAAAAAATGTTTGCTGGCCTGATACAGCTAATTTATATCTCTCAGTACCCTTCAGCCACACTCAAAAGAAACATGGTTCAGAGAGCAGCTTACACATTTTCCTCAAATTCTAGTACATAGAATTGTTGAAAAATTTTTAGGCATTTTCTCCCTATTCTTGGGTTACTGAACAAATAACTGCAAATCCATACAGTAGCTGAGTAGCTTCTTCACCTGTATTATAGAGATCATAATGCTGTATGCTAGTGAGCCATAGTAAAGAGGGGCAGTGCATTCCTGGTTCCTCCCAAATGCTGTGAGCACTCTGGTTTTCTCTGCTGCATCAAGCAAACGAAGACCAAGTTACACAGCTCACATCTACCTCTAAAATTTATCCACTTCAGATATTCAGGGGTTTGGGGGATTAACCCAGCTACTAATGAGGCTGTTGATCTTAGGTAATCGGAAAAATACTAGTATACAGAAAATAGGGAAGTGCTTGGTAATCTTAACAAATGTTCAAGGGCAGAGTGTAAAAGGGTCGATATCGGTAAGAGTCAAAAGTTAAAAAAAAAAACAAAAAACAAAACAAACTGCCCTACCACCCTGCAAAAACACACAAGCTCTGGCCAAATATGGGCTCTGGCCAAAGAAGTAAACAAAAGCCTGAAGGAATTCGCATCAAAAATTGTTCCTCTTCTTGCCATGCTTAGCAGAGTGACACGATGGAAATCTCGCACTGGGCGAAAGAAGGCGGCGTGCGAAGGCTGCGTTCTGCTGGATTTCGGCAGGCTGACACTGGCCACGCCGCGAGGCCGCAGGACAGCAGGCAGCGATGGCTGCCGAGCTCTGCTCGCCGTGCGCCGCCGGGAGCGGCTTCCAGAGCGGGGAACGCGCTGGATGCACCCGCCGGGGCGGAGAGCTGCCCGAGAGGGCACAGCCCACCGCAGCCACAAGAGCCGGGGCTCTTCGGGGGGTGTCCTCTGTGCTACTGACACGTAAAAGGGAGGCCATTCACTGCTCAAAGGGCTTTTTATTGCCCGGCTGGATTTCCCTCGAGCGCTGGCTCTGCCTGCCGCCCGCAGTGCGCGGGCACAGCGCTCACGCACGGCTCCAAACGGGGCATCGGCGCTGCCCCGGACGTGCTGCAGCTGCTGCTACGGGACCAGCCGGTGAGGCGGTCCCCTTTACCCACAGGCACCAGCTCCCTCCCTCCCTCCAAGTCCATGCCGGCGGAGCAGGTCGCATCCCTGCTCGTACAGACGGCGCCTGCCCGCAGCCGAGCATCCCTCCCGAACACCCACGCCGCATCCCCCCATGCGCAGGGGCGGGTTCCCTTTGTCACAGGCTGCCGGCGGAGCCCTCCCCGCCTCCGTGCCCGCTCGGAGCGGGGGCCGCGGCCTCGCACCCACCCGGGCGGGGCGGGACCCCGCAGCGCCGCGGCCTCGCGCGCCTCCC